>NC_048298.1:328105700-328732502 GCF_013100865.1 Trachemys scripta elegans | reverse complement strand
CCCCCCGTTCCCTGTCCCTTGCCTGCCCCAACCGCTCTCTACACCCCCTTCTCCCGACAGCTCCCCCAGAACCCCCGACCAATCTAACCCCCCCCGTTCCCTGTCCCTTGCCTGCCCCCCCCACCCCACCAGGCCTAGGGAGAGCTGCGGGCTCCACGAGGAGCCAGACAAATAAGGCGCTGCTCTGCGGGGAAGGAGGGAGCGGGGGAGGGGGAGAGACTCTGGCTGCTAGAGGCCCCAGTGGCTGCGAGCGGCTTTTAATCAGGCACAGCCGTCCAATCAGCCACACCGCACTCTGCATGAGGGGAAGGGGGAAATCCCGGACATTTCTACCTTATTAGAAATCCCCCCCGGACGGCCATTTAAAGCTAAAAAAGCTGGACATGTCCAGGGAAACCCAGACGGATGGTAACCCTACCTTAACCCCCTCAGGTCTTAACCCATCACAGTCCTCTTTCATTTGCAGTACACAGTTCTGTGCCTCGTGGGTCAGACAGGCAGAATCCCTGATCTTAGGAGCTTGTGATCTAGATTTTATACACAGCATGTGCAGAAAACAATGGGGGCATTGCTGAGGAACGGCAGGGTGACACAAGCTTAGGCAGTGACTCAGCAAGTGAACTAAGTTACATTTTAAATTATTTCACTTTCTGTAGGTTTCTTGGAAGAGGTGCTTTCTTGGCACATTTAATGAGTTTTTATTAGCTGACTGATGAGCTCACTGGTTACGTGAAGGAAGAGGAGGATCCCAGTTTGCACATTTTTTAATTCGTTTGCAGGAACACAATTCCCTTCCCTACCCCGCCTCCCACTTCACTGATGGAGAAACTGAAGAAGAGAAGCAACATGACTTGTTCCAGGACACATTGTAAGCCAGTTACCGTAACCCTATAACCAACCATTCCTTTAGATTTCGATACTTCTTGACAGTGTCCATTTAAATACATTAAGATCTCTGAATAACATTGCTCAGATAGAAATAAAAGCCGCATTGGCATTTATAGACCTAGAAACTTTCTTAGTAAAAACAACTAACAGTCAATATAATACTTACAATAAACTCAGTGCACCAAGTAAACTCCAAAAAACAAAACAAAGAAAGATTTCTTACTTATGCACAAATATATGTGAAACTCAAAGCCATGGATTCTGAATAAGGGACCAACAGTAGATAGGTTTCAGAGTAGATAAAACACTGTCTACATAACCCCATGATGCGCCATGAAATAAAATGGCTTACTTGCAAAGTGAAAACATTATCTTTCAAGAGATGGAATAAATGTAATTTGCTGACATTAAAGTTCTTCGGGCA
This sequence comes from Trachemys scripta elegans, assembly GCF_013100865.1. Lineage (NCBI taxonomy): Eukaryota > Metazoa > Chordata > Testudines > Emydidae > Trachemys > Trachemys scripta. The sequence goes on along the minus strand of NC_048298.1, from coordinate 328,731,190 downwards.
AACAGAGGATGCGAGAAATTCAGAATAGCCTTTGATTTTAAGAAACATTTAATTGACCAGAATCTGATTGCAAATCCCTTCACACAGATCAAGATTCAAAATTGAAAAACAAAAAGAATAAAGCAACCTGCTTACCAGTTCAGTTGTTGTCTGAGTAGATACTCCATTCAATATTTGCAGACCACTAACTCCTAGTGATTCCATATGCTGTCACCCAGAAGAATCCTATATAGAAAGAGAAAAAACAACAACTCATAATGTCCCAAAGCAGCATTTATGAATGAGGGTCACAGCTCCAATATTAGTGTAAAATTACATATTTAAAATATTTTAAAGGCATAAGAATACCCAAAAGTTGGATCTACAAGGAAAATTGAGCAGTTATTGTTTTCTACTCTCTTTATAACTGCAGAAAATAATTGGAGCAAATCAGCATATTTAATGAGATTCTGATTTTTATACTGCACTGGAGTCAGAACTGAGAAAGTTAAAAAAAAAAGCATAAAACTACACAGTTAAAAGGGACACTGAGTAATAGCTTCAGAAAGACAAGAAATCCTGCAAAAACAGAAGTGTCCCTCCATCCGCCCCCTCCTCTCCACAAACACTAGAAAACATCAGCAACGGTGCTGGAAAACCTTAGCACAAATCCACTGGGCACCAAGCAAAACAGATTTTAAACAAGAAGTCTAGTTTCGCTGTCCGAGTGAATTGCAGAAAGCACAACAAATATGTAAGTGATGAAAGGAAAAATGTAAACATGAATTTTGGTTACATTTAGCTAGACCCCAGGTCAGCTCCCAGACTACTGCACTGGGCAGCACAGCATGGGGAGGAGGGGACCAGCCCTCTGTGGAGAAAGAAGTGGTTCAGGACTATTTTAGAAAAGCTGGTCCCGGATGACTGGAAAAAGGCTAATGTAGTGCCCATCTTTAAAAAAGGGAAGGAGAAGGATCCGGGGAACTACAGGCCAGTCAGCCTCACCTCAGTCCCTGGAAAAATCATGGAGCAGGTCCTCAAGGAATCAATTCTGATGCACTTAGAGTAGAGGAAAGTGATCAGGAACAGTCAGCATGGATTCACCAAGGACAAGTCATGCCTGACTAACCTAATTGCCTTCTATGATGAGACAACTGGCTCTGTGGATGAGGGGAAAGCAATGGACGTGTTATTCCTTGACTTTAGCAAAGCTTTTGATATGGTCTCCCACAGTATTCTTGCCAGCAAGTTAAAGAAGTATGGGCTAAATGAATGGACTATAAGGTGGATAGAAAGCTGGCTAGATTGTCGGGTTCAATGGATAGTGATCAATGGCTCCATGTCTAGTTGGCAGCAGGTATCAAGTGGAGTGCCCCAAAGGTTGGTCCTGAGGCCGGTTTTGTTCAATATCTTCATTAATGATCTGGAGGATGGTGTGGATTGCACTCTCAGCAAGTTTGCAGATGACACTAAACTGGGAGGAGTGGTAGATACGCTGGAGGGTACGGTTAGGATACAGAGGGACCTGGACAAATTAGAGGATTGGGCCAAAAGAAATCTAAATAAATTCAACAAGGACAAGTGCAGAGTCCTGCATTTAGGATGGAAGAATCCCATGTACTGCTACAGACTAGGGACCGAATGGCTAGGCAGCATTTCTGCAGAAAAGGACCTAGTGGTTACACTGGACGAGAAGCTGGATATGAGTCAACAGTGTGCCCTTGTTGCCAAGAAGACTAACGGCATTTTGGGCTGTATAAGAAGGGGCATTGCCAGCAGATCGAGAGAAGCGATTATTCCCCTCTATTCGGCATTGGTGAGGCCTCATCTGGAGTACTGTGTCCAGTTTTGGGCCCCACACTACAAGAAGGATGTGGAAAAATTGGAAAGAGTTCAGCGTAGGGCAACAAAAATGATTATGGGTCTGGAGCACATGACTTATGAGGAGAGGCTGAGGGAACTGTGATTGTTTAGTCTGCAGAAGAGAAGAATGAGGGGGGATTTGATAGCTGCTTTCAACTACCTGAAAGGCGGTTCCAAAGAGGATGGAGGTAGGCTGTTCTCAGTGGTAGCAGATGACAGAACAAGGAGTAATGGTCTCAAGTTGCAGTGGGGTAGGTTTAGGTTGGATATTAGGAAAAACTTTTTCACTAGCAGGGTGGTGAAGCACTGGAATGGGTTACCTAGGGAGGTGGTGGAATCTCCTTCCTTAGAGGTTTTTAAGCTCAGGCTTGATGAAGCCCTGGCTGGGATGATTTAGTTGGGGATTGGTCCTGCATTGAGCAGGGGGTTGGACTAGATGACCTCCTGCGTCCCTTCCAACCCTGATATCAATGCTCTACAGCCAAAATGCTTCTGAAATAAATGTAGTCAAACTTTACTAATTCTGGGTCACTGAGAACGAAAATGATGCTTAAAATTGTTGATTGGCTCTAGTTTTCAAGATATGCTACTGGGTCAGTATATACGACCCTTGACTTGGGAATGGCGGAGGATAAGTGAGTTATAAAGGGAAGGGATCTCAATTTAAACCAGAAATGACTAAAATACATCTTTGACTGGATCTATGAATAAGTCTATGACTGGGTTTGGACAGTACTTGCTTTTTAGGCAAAACAATGAATGATGCAATCTGAAGCTGGTAATGCGTCATACATGATATGAATTGTATCATGTTATTCCTAGAAGTCATGGATGATGCAATAATAACGAAGCTTACATCACTCTGCTGAACAAATTGCCCTCTATCAGCGCTAGAAATCATACAGTGTCGTGCTCTCTTATTTGTCAGTGTTTGATTTTGCAAAGGGACACATTTCTGTTTAGCCAAAGTGAGCAGAGATGCCTCGTACTTGTGTGAACAGTGCAGATAACTTCTGCTATGTTTGTGGTGAAGTGACTTTTGCATCACAAAAGCGCAGTATAACCACTATGGTTAAGAAAGCCTATCACCTTTATTTTGGCTGCAAAATTGGAGAGCAGGACAAGAGGTGGACCCCACACATATGCTGCAACACTTGTGCAACAAATCTTGGCCAGTGGTTGAACAGGAAAAGAAAATCTATGCCTTTTGCAGTGCTAATGATTTGGAGAGAGCCAACAGATCATACCAGCAATTGTTACTTCTGCATGGTGCCTCCAGTTGGGAAAGGTGTGTCAAAGAAGAAAAAGTGGACTGTGCATTATCCAAACAGTCCATCAGCTATATGCCCAGTACCCCACGGAGAAGAACTGCCGGTTCCTGATGCACCAGAATCATTCTCACTTGAGTCAGACGAGGAAGAGGAAGAGGATGAAACTTCTGGTCCTGAACCATCAATGTCACAGGACCCACATTTTCTCCCATCCTCCTCCTCTGAACCACACCTCATAACACAAGGTGAACTGAATGACCTTGTCAGGGATTTGGAACTACCCAAGAGTAAGGCAGAGCTGTTGGGCTCCAGACTACAGCAGTGGAATCTCCTGGCAGGTGATGTTAGGGTTTCCATGTTCTGTGACCGTCAAAAGGATCTTGTCCCATTCTTCTTCATGGAAGGTGATCTTGTAGCCTGCAACAACATCGATGGTGTGATGGCAGCCCTCAACATCGTTCACAATCCAGATGAGTGGAGATTGTTCATTGATTCATTGAAGACGAGTCTTAAAGCTGTTTTACTGCATAATGGCAATGTTTTGCCATCAATTCCAGTTGGTCATGCAGTCCATATGAAGGAAACCTATGACAACATGAAACAACTTTTGAGGTGCATAAACTATGACCAACATCAGTGGCAGCTTTGTGGCGATTTGAAGGTTGTTGCTCTCTTGCTTGGTCTGCAGACTGGATACACAAAGTACTGCTGTTTTCTCTGCGAATGGGATAGTCGTGCAAGAGATTCCCACTACATCAAGAAAGATTGGCCACTCCGACAGTCATTGGAGCCTAGGAGGAAAAATGTTCAGCATCCACCACTTGTTGAATCAAGGAAGATTTTGTTACCACCCTTACACATCAAGCTGGGTCTGATGAAGAACTTTGTCAAGGCCATTGACAAAACACCTCTGTGGAAAATTTCCAAGGTTAAGTGAAGCTAAGATAAAGGAAGGTGTCTTTGTTGGTCCTCAGACTCGTGAACTTCTTCAAGATGATGCATTTGACCATGCACTGCGTGGCAAGGAAAAGACAGCGTGGAAAGCCTTCCAGTTAGTGGCAATAAATTTTCTCGGAAACAACAAGGCAGACAACTACAGGTTGTTGGTGGAAAACCTCCTCAAGGCATACAAAAGTATGCCTTGGTTGCAACATGTCACTAAAGATACATTTTTTGCACTCTCATCTAGATTTTTTTCCACCGAACTGCGGAGCAGTGAGCGATGAGCACGGCGAGCGATTTCACCAGGACATTGCAACAATGGAGAAACGCTATCAGGGCAAATGGAACCCATCAATGCTTGCAGACTATTGCTGGACAGTGACAAGAGATGCTCCATTTAATGAATACAAGAGACAAGCCAAGAAGCGCCGAGTAGACACTGAATAGGACTAAACTATGTACATAATAGTTTTTTGCCTTTTGTTTCATAATAAATTTTATTTATATAACCCTTTTGCTGATTTTTAAAGCGTTACATAAACAGGATAGGTGAAATATTATCATGTAAAGCAACCATAAACACATGAAAAGACCTAGGTTTACAATTGATGATTAAAACTCTACTATCTACACAATATACATAGGTTTCAGAGTAGCATCCGAAGAAGTGGGCTGTAGTCCACGAAAGCTTATGCTCTAATAAATTTGTTAGTCTCTAAGGTGCCACAAGTACTCCTGTTCTTTTTACAATATACATAGACATAAAATGTAAAAACTTAAATATCTTAGAAACAGTAGCCAATCAGTTGTTTTAATTGTCATATTTGAATTCAGCACATCAAAATACATAATAAATAGCACATTTTATCTCTGGAGCAGACGACTTCTCAAAAATTGTAGACCAGTGTATTCTATGATTCTATGACCCTAATCCTGCAATTTGATCCATTGCACTGGGTGCAGAACCCCACTGACTTCAGTGCTATGCATGTGTTGGTGAACGGTTTCATGTATATGAATCTGTGAAAAAGCAGTGTGCCATCCCACACACCCCCTTGTGGCCAGGTGTGGCACTGCAGGAACACCATGTCTTAATTTCCCCAATCGGGTTGTCAATTTCAGTAAGGCTTTTATGCTTTGAACAGTGCCCCCCTCTGAACATCTTGTTTATTAGCAGAAAATTCAACAGAAACACAAGAAAGCCCTTCACTCAGGCATCTTGACAGGGAAGCAGAATCAATCTAAGTTTCAGTGCCGCATCCAGGCCCTTTGCCCACCATGAGGCACGCTCAGATCTCGATTCCTTCCTAGAACCAGAGTCTGTGCAGGGCCTGCCTGCTGGCTGGAGCTTTTCCCAAGCAGCACGGAGCTCCTCGCAGGCTGGGCCTCCCGGGGGCCTTCTGTAGCTACCTGGCATTCCCGCCCTATGTCACTTTCCCTGGGAACTCCTCTCTCTAGGAGCACCCACTCCAACTGAGCTTTGTAGCCTTAAGTCAGGTCCAGGTGCTCCTCAGCCAATTATCTGCTAGATATGTAGGCAATTCATTACTTGAGATGGGCTTTGTTTTTTTAAGGAAGCCCATCACACTGGGCCCTGACTCCTCTAAAAGGACAGCGCCCTGTGAAAGTCAGACTGCAGGACTTAACACAAGCAAAGGCACCAATCCAAGAGGGATCCTCTGTATCAGAGAGTTACTGTAAGTCAGCCTAGGGGCATCTCCCTAGAGGCCCGCATTGACGGGGAGAAGAGAAGCAAAGGGGGCAACTCGACTGGCTGCTCATGCCATTCAAAAGGAAGAAATAAGGCACATGGTGGTTGTGTTAGGTGTGGCAGGGCCCGCGTTTAGCGATAGATTTTATATCAGCAGCATTCATTAGCAGGACACATAAAGCATTGCTTTGAGAGAGAATGTACATAGTGTACACATGCTCTGTAAATGTCAGTATTTTACAAGTGCCGTTGTTGTGTAGAATATTGTTATTTGAGAGCATATTTATACGTACTTTCCTGAACTTTGCAAATATATCTGTCCTACAGATAATAATCATGACACAATTAGCCATGTTATGTAGCTAGGTAATCTCGCAAGACACAGGACGCTCGCTCAGATACAGCCCAATCTATCTGCTGAAGAACATCCCAGTTTCAATCTGTTTTCAATGGCCATAGAACAATCTTCAGCCTAAGAGCTGTTTCAGCTTTTTTTCTACCCCCAGACACACACTAGTGATGAGCACTATTATGCTTAGGGAAAGCAGATGGCCAAAATAAACTGCGCTGGGCCTCAAGCGACTGCATGGCACCATCACTAATGGAGAGACAAGGTGGCTGAGGTAATTTCTGTTATTGGACCAACTTCTGGTGGTGAGAGAGACAAGCTTTCAAGCCACACAGAGCTCTTCTTCAGAAGAGCTGTGTAAGCTCAAAAATGTGTTTCTCTCACCATCAGAAGTTGGTCCAATAAAAGTGTAACCCCCTGCATGCTTGCTCGGAGTGATGCTCTGTCCCCCTCTAGTGGTGGCTAGGCTCCCTCCAGAATGATGAGCCTGCTACAGCCTTGGCCACCACTAGAGGGGGACAGAGTGCCAGTCTGATAAAGTAGAAGGTTACAAAAGATATTACCTCACTGACCTTGTCTTTCTAATATCCTGGGATTCATATGGCTACCACAACACTGCATACCATCACTAATGGCAGACCTAGTTCCATGGTTGGGGAGAGGAATATGTATCCTCCACCTCTTGCCTGAACAGTGCATAGGAGTTATTGCAGCCCGAAGACTGCCACGTGTTCCTTGAATTGCCCAGTCCCAGCAGTACAAGAAAGGAGGGAGCAAAATACTGGGAGCAGCGGTGCATGGGAGGCAGTGAGCTCGGACATTTTATTCTAATTGGTTTCTTACAACATTTGAGCACCTCAATGTCCCAATTCCCAAATAGCTGGACAACTCCCAGCTAAGGGATGGGTTTTCCTTCTCTGCATTGTAAACCATAGGCAAATGACACACACACGCTTGCTGAATGGGGCCCATAGGGCAGTATGAAGAAAAGCTGGATACTAGAGATTAGATTCAACCTATTCATTAAGATAACTGGTATTGCCATCAGGGGTCAATTAGGCTAAAGGTTTTCACAGACTAGTCACAGGAGGTAGAAATCTGAAAAAAGGGCCTAAATCAAAAGCCAGGATCTGAATGCTTCCACATTTGAAGGGGGGCAGAGGGATGGGAGTTTAAAATCTGAACAGACATGATTCAAATTTTCCTAGTTGGACTAGGAACTAAAAGGACTATATGTAGGACTAAAACCTAAATGCCAGATCTAAATACCCCCAATCTTTGTTATGGGGTGAAACAGCTTCAACATCCAGGCTCAGAATAATAACTATAAAGTCTAAGGAGTCCCCTGTCTGGGGTGTGGAATAGCAGAATGAACTAAGTCATTGCATATCTTCACACAGGCATTCAAGTGTGTCTGCAAGATTTTTCTCTCTTCTCCCTTGTACACAGAAGGCAAATTGCAGGACACAGATGTATGTGACTTTTCTGTTAACAGGTTAGCTTTCCTAACAATGTCTTCTAATGCAGCAGGGGTTGTTTTTTTCATTGCAATGAAGATACTATATTTCTGAATCTAATTTAAGCTGTTTTCCTTCAAATTTCCACAAATCCAGGCATTTAACAAGACTGATTCATATATTTTGAAAAATTTTTTTTTTTTGGTTAAAACTTAAGCACACATGCTGTGAACATTGTGAGATGCCACTTGTTTTTAACCTGACTTGTAAAATTGTGTAACACATTGCATGGAACACTAGAGGCTATTGTGCTTCGATATGTCATCCTGAATGTTTTTTATTTAGGATAAAGTGTTCCTGTTAATGTTTCCACTGTTGCTAGAGGGTTTCCTGTCTTTTTAGATTGCGTTTTTCTAGTCGGTCTAATGACTCTATTCAAAATAGTTTACCGTTGCATGCATTACTTTTTGTCCTTCACAGACCTTGCATAGGTGCATGCATTTTGGCAACAAACTTCAAAGCATTTGGATCTTTGATTTGGATAAGCAAGCATCAAAAAGCTGAAATATTTATCCGAGCCTTTAGAATGCCTTGGATTTGCAAATCTGAGTTGCGTATGTCAAAAAATCAGGTTCTTTTATAAGATTTGAAGTAATCCTGACTTCCAGTTTAGCCAGAAATAGCTCTGTTCTCCAACTACTTCCGCATTTCTGGGCTCAGCCAGAACCAGGAATTGAAGATGCATGAAAATATAGTACTGAATGTATTGCAGTGGCACCAACAAGCCCTGAATGGGAATCAGAGCCCCTCCGTGCTACACACACACACACACACACACACACGCTACAGAGCAACTGCCCTTGACTCCTAAATGCTTTCAATCTTGTTGATACTTTTGTAAAACAGACACTATGACCTCAAGTGCTAGGCATCCTTGATAATTACAGTAGAATCTCAGACTTAGGAACACCTAAGGAATGGGGGCTGTACTGTATTTGCTTTTGTGTGTGGGGGGGGGGTCTCTGCTGCTGCCTGATTGTGTATTTCCAGTTCTAAATGAGGTGCGTGGTTGAGTGGTCAGTTCGTATCTCTGAGGTTCTACTGTATGTAAAGATACAACCCACCAAGGACAAAATCATCAGCAATCTTCCATTTACAGCAATAACCAGAAAAGGAAAATGACCTCACCTTCCCTAAATACTGCATCACAGACTCCCGCTCACTTCCCCCCCACACCCCAGCAAAGAAGAGGGGATTTCCAGCATGCCTTGAAGGTCAAACGAAATCCAGGCGTTTCAGACCAAGGGAAGGAAGCAAGTTGTGCCTTCAGGGAGGAAACCCTACCAGCAGCTTCTTCCTTTTAGCAAGAGCAAGACTTAACCCTATAAAAGTGAATGGGAGTTTTGTCGTGGTCTTCCATAGCAGAAGCAACAGAGCCATTACAAATTGTGGAGCTTGATATGGAGGAAAACACGAGATTATTTCTTTTGTAGTGAATTCTCAGTGATTGTGAAGGTGCTGGATTGAAGTCCTCTATCCACAGCACGAATACTGCCATAAGATTGTTTCTCAACCTTGAGGTGCTGGAGCAGGGGGAAGGATAACTCCTACCTCCTAAGGTCTCACTGCTGAGACTACCAATGAAGTCCCAATTACAGTGGTCGTTTTGTGATGTGGTTCTCTGTCCACTAGGAACTGGACTTGACCTACCTGCAGTTCGCCCAGTATATAGGGCAACTCTATGAATGTTTTGCTGAATCAAAAGTGCATCCAGCTGTGTGCCACCATTGTTTGGAGCGGTCCCCATTCTATCCCTCACAACTTCCCTTTGTCTCGTCCCAAGATAATTTATTGCAGATGTCCTCAAAATCCTGACCACACAGCACACCCCTCTTCCTGGGGTGGTTTTTTAGATTGGCTGTTGAAACAACAATTCAAAATATAGCTCAGCGTAAGTTTTCTCCGAGGTGTGCTATTCCTAGGAATTTCCTCCAGGACGTCTCGTCCCTAGACTCTAGTTCCACCTGTGCTAAGAGCCACTCCCACCTACCTTATTATTTGTATTATGGTGGTGCCTAGAGACCTCAACCAACCCCATTGTACTAAGTATTGTACAAACACAGTTTGAGGAAAGTCCCTGCCTGAGAGAACTGATAGACTAAATAAAAACAAGTCAAAGGGTGGGAGGGGAAACTGAGGCACAGAGAGGGGATGTGACTTGCTTAAGGTAGGTCAGTGGCAGAGCCAGAAAAGAAACCAGGCGTCTCGATTCCCAAACCAGCAGGCTATCTGCTGGAACATGCTACTTTATATCTAGGACGGGCTTAACAAGCTGTATCTGCCGGAGAAAGTCAGCATTTCCATGAAGAGCTCCACTACCTACTACTTGGTCACAAATCCTCGTGGCAGCTAATTAGAGCATTACAGTTAAAATAAAAAAAAGTATAAAAAACCAACAGTTGAACAATACAAACTGAGAGGCCACTGCCCCTTAACAAGCTGAAAATATCTCTTTCATATATAGAAAGTCAAGCTAGAGTAGAAGTGAACAACGATGGAGTTACGGCAGATAGCTGATAAATCAGGTCTGCTTGGAGAAGATGTCAGTACTCATTTTCCTTCCCGTAACCTTTAAATAAAAATAAGTGACATCCTGACTCGCACCAGAATCCCTAATGAAACTGAAAGGCTGTGGAAATAATTACATGGCAAATCAAGGTGTATATATATAGATCGCTCTCCGGTGCCTTCTCGCTTACGCACCTAACTTCTCCTATCCATTTTGTTATTAAATCAGACACAGAAGGGGAAAAGAAAAAGAGGTACATTCAAATCCTAACACATCAGACTTAGAATAAAAGCAGGTAGCATGAGAGTCAAGGATGAAAATCTGGCCCTGATTTTCTTATCTCCGTTTTGCAACACTCTCATCTATTCAAATTACTCCTGAGTTATACTGGGACAGGAGAATCAGGTCTAACTGACTCCTCAGAGAGGTCAGATTTTCTGCTGGTGTAAATGGGTGTAGCCCCTTTGGGTTCAAAGGTGTTTCACTTTTTTACATCAGCAGAGACCCATTGTTTCTAGGCATTACAACAATCATGGTGTAAGATCAGCTGCTGTCTAAAGACCCTCTATAGTGACTGTTACACACATATTGATGATATCTCTCACAATGTGACATCTGATGATGAGTTGGTGGCCTCTGTCCAGTTCCTAGTGAACAAACACCTACTGCCCACCCATCATCAGGATAACTCCTTGTTGTCAATGTCAGGAATGGTCTTGACTGCACTATTAGTTCAAGTTAACTCTCACTCGAGCTAAGCTGTCATAATGCAGAACAACACTTGAGTAGCACAGAGCGATACCCCACAGCTGGAGGAGGGGGATATAAGGGAACATTGCCCCACCAGAAATTCTTTTGCCTCCTCTGTAGAAATGGGATGTGTTCCAGTTTTTTAGTCGGAGTTTCCTCAGATTAGCGATTGTAGTCCTAAGGCCACAGAGTGGGAGTCCCAGTTCTAGTAGCCTAGAGAGAAGGGGGTATTCATATCCATGTTTGAACTAAGCATGTTTGTTGCTGCTATAATAAAAATTGTGTAAGCCAGGTAAGAAAATGTCTGCAGAGAGGGCCTCTGTAGCAGTGTTGCCAACTTCACATAGCAGGAAGTCACCAGACAAACCCTGAAAAGTCATGAGATGTAGCTGTTTAAGCATTCAAAAGAAGTCAAAAATGTCACTAAACAAAATTTCCAGAGAATTTTATATATATATATATACACACACACACGCACACACACATATATACAGGCAAGTACAGTCACAAAATCATTCACAAGCAGCTCAATAGTGTTAATAAAATCCATTCCATGTTCTTCTTACTACATTCTGTTGGACATCAAGTCAATATTACATCTCAACTGAGCATGTCCTCAGAAGGAATTGCATTCCAAGCAGCATTGCCAGGGTGTGCATACAACTGACAAGGAAAACAAAAGGCCTTATCAGCTTTAGCAGAAATGGTACTCACAACCCTGTTGGCAGTCAATCGAGGAGTTCCCTTGACACTGCAGTAGTGTCACAGTCCCCTAGTCATTCCATTTAAGGCTTCTTCTGGGTTCTAGAAGGGCATTCCAGTTCTAGTCATGCTTTTGTTTGCTTGTAACTTTTAAGCCGAACCCCCCAAGAAAGCTATTTTGGGTGCTTAATTTTTGTAATTGTTTCTTTTAAGATCTAGCAAAAAGATTAAGTTCCAGATGTATTTTTTTCCTTTTTATTTTTAATAAAATTTACCTTTTTTAAGAACCAGATTGGATTTTTGGTGTCCTAAGAGGGTTGTTTGATTAGCTGATAGCCACAGCTAATTTCCTTTATTTTCTTTCTCAGCTCTTCCCGGGGAGGCGGGGGTGGGGGGGAAGGAGGGCTTGAGCGGGGAGGAGAGCTTGAGGATTCCCCACAGGGAGGAATTCCCAAGTGCTCCTTCCTGTGTTCAAAGGGTTTTTTTTTTTTTTTTTTGCATTTGGGTGGTGGTAGTGTTTACCAAGCCAACGTCAGAGAAAAGCTGTAACCTTGGGAGTGTAATACAAGCCAGGAGTGGTGAGTATTAATTTTTAGAATCCTTGCAGGCCCCTACTTTCTGCACTTGGTGTGACAGAGTGGGGATTCGGCCTTGACATATATTTTTGTAAGCCTCCCTGCAGACTGGGAACTGATATGGTTTCTATCCAAACTGGATTTTGCAATTGGAAAAATGTACTCTCTCAAGCCAAAGGTTTAATCAAATGTGAAAACTGCTTAGTCTACTTCAATGCAATGGCTGATTGGACTGCAGCAAGGAACAGAGAAGTTACAGGCAATTTATTTTGCTTTTTCTAAATTTCTGGGACAATCAGGGTCAAGACACTCTAAAGGGAGACCCAGGGGCTGAATCCCAAAGAATATTCAATTGAATCAACTGGTTGTGTACAATATTACTGTGTATAAATATATGTCAAGTAAGGTCTCTTACGAAAGCTTGTAATGTTCTCAACCAGATGGCTATTATGGGAAATGTACAGAAACTGTGGTTATGAATTTATGTATATAAAACTGTGCTCATAATTTGTGCTGCAACATTCAGCTCCACTTCACTACAGGGAGGTGAAAATCATACAGGGAGGGGCCACCTCCCCAGCCAGAGGAGACTAGTTCCAAGAACTCAGCACCGTACAACCCAGAAAAGACAATGGCAGACCATTAACATTAATGGGGAAAACACTGAACTTGAAACTGAAAAGAAAGTGTAGCTGTGGAAAACTAAAAAGGAAGGAATTTTCCCCACCGTGAAGTCAACATGCCAAGAGAAAATACAGAGAGAGAGAGAAAGAAAGAAAGAAACCCTTTAAAAACAGGCTCTTCAGCACCTATAAGAATCCCTTGTGAGAAAAAGCTCCAAAACGTCATGTGGTAGATCCAGCATAGAACAAAAATTACAAATTTTATTATTTCAGTTTACTACTTTGCTCAATAACATCACTGAATTACAAAACTGATTATGATGTTTTATCATACCTTCATTTTTCAGGCGCCACAATTGCTGCTTTGGTGTCATTCTCACAAATGAAAGAAACAGGAACTGTTTAAAAACCTTGGCAAAAATTATCCAGTTTGCTCTGAGAGGAAGAGATCAAGATATCAAGATATCATAAACTTCAAGGACATAGATCATACTCTCGACAATCCATTAGGAATTTTCATCAACCTGCTTAAGTTTACTGCAGAACAAGATCCAGAATTTGAGGACACTCTGAAAACCATTCTGAAAAATGCAAAGTACACTTCTGCTGAAATTCAGAATGAAATAAATTGATATTATGAAGATGAGTTTGAAAGATATTGTTGAAGATACTCAGAAAAATGGTGATGTAATGTCATATTTCAGGCAAAAGAACTTGACAAGGGATGCTATAAATATACAAAGTTTGTCTACTGTTTTACACTACTTTGTTGATGGCAAAGCCAGCGAGGAACTTAGTGGTGTAGCCCAACTGAATGACCTCACTTCTGAAGATAATACACAAGAAATTTTGAGACCTCCATGAACTGGGTCTTGACCTTCAGAATACCTTATGTTCTTGCTTTGATGTTGCTAAAGTTATGTCAGGGTGCAAAGAAGGCGTATAAATGCATTTACAACAGAAATTAAACAAGCAAATGCCTTACACACACTATGTGAATCACCAGTTAAATCTAGTGGGTACTCGTGTGTGAGAAGAACTCAGCAGTGGCAGCGGATTGTAATGTAATGTAATGTTCTCAAATTGTAAGTCTATACAAATTTTTTTGCACGCATGAAGTGAGTGTGCTGTACAAAAGCCAGCACCTGTAAAGACTCAGAGAAACAAGATGGACTTGTCACCTGAAAACCTGGGAAATCATCCTCATTTTGGAAGAGATTCAGAGTATTCTGTCAAACTTTGTGACTGGATATGGCAATCAATTGAAGAAAGGTCTGTTGGAAGTTACAGAATCATCCAAAATCTTCTTCTTAGCTGAGGTTATGAGAATAACTTTGAAAGGTTTTGCTCCTGTGAACAATTACCTTCAAACAGAACTAATGCATCTTGCTAAAAGAGTTGAATTGATTACTGCTGCCTCTGAAGAACTTCAGAAAAGAAAGAGGTTTGAAGATTTTTTCTTGCAGAGACTTCATCCAAGTACCCTGTTTTGAAAGATGCATGCAATGAAGCATGAACATTAAGATGTGCCATCAAAAGCACAAAGGTATTGCCCCCAAAATTTCAAGATTCAATAGTCACTGAGCACTTACCAGGATTCCAAAGTGTAAGTGAGCACCTGTGGTCCAAGACTTATCATGAATTGATTGATGAAACCAGTGGTGAATTGCAAAGCAGATTTGCTGAGAAGAAATCCAACTTATATAAAAGCTTGTCAGCAATCTATTCTACCAGCAATCTGGACTTCTTGAAACTGGAATCAGTGGGTTCTTTGATTGACTTGCGTGGATTAGATACTCAGAAGGTGAAATCTGAAATGGTTGTATTTAAACAACTGATGGATAAGAGAAATTGCAAAGAATTTGAAGACGTTCTAGGTACTGCCAAGGAATGAACGGAGGTTTTCCCATGTATTTTTGAAATGCCTATAGGGGTCTTGTTGTTTGGAGCATCAATAGGAGCTTGTGAGAATTCCTTTTCTTATTTGAAAATAATTGTATCACACCAGAGGATTAGCATGATCCATACAAGAAAGAGAAACCTAATTCTCCCATTATATAAAAGTTATTTGACTTCAGAATTGAACCTGGCTATCTTTATGGAGAAATTCAGGTGCCATTATCCAAGTAGACTTGAGCTCTAGTTTCATGAATTGGCTCTACGTTACACTGCACTTTCATGTTAAGATCGATACTTTTATATTTCTGAATCTGAATTTGTTGAATGATTGAATATTTGTTATACTGAACAATCACGTCTTATTTTTTCTTATTTCATAAAAAGTAAATAAAAAAGGCTTCTGCCGGAGACTGAGTACATGAGCTTCAGAAGGCTGGCAAAACTACCCCTCTTCTCTTGCAGTCAGTCTGCCCCTCACCCTGTGTTGATGTTCTAGCTATGGGACTATGATTGGATCAGCAGCACGAAGTAGCTGAATCCCGACTCATTGCTTTACTAGCATGAGCATCAACAGTACTCAAACTTCAATCCAGCCCCCGACAGATGAGCTAGCTCAATGTTGAAGAGCACCATTTAACTTGAGCTAGAGAGCTGTGTTTGAGAATGGGAGTCAGGTTAGGGGCAATGCTCAGGTTATACCTTGATTTAACTCTGCAGTGAAGACAAGCTCTCAGAAGCAGCCAAGCAATAAATGGCCATGAAGACTGAGTTATGCTCGCATAAAATGTTTACTTGCAGTTATTTAGCCACTGGATGTCTGTGTACCGCACACAATTCCCTGGTAAACAAGAAACAAAGCCTGTGGAAACTGTTTGTCTGTTGTTGTAGACGTTTTCTTTAATTTAATAAAGACCTCCTTCTTAAGGAGGACTATGATTCCATGCAAGCATAATACATCCCTAGAAGTCTTCTCGCTTGATCAATAGCATGATGGTTATGGCACTCACTTGGGATGTGGGAGAATAGCAGACCAGGGTCTTCAACCTGGATTTCCCACATCCCGGATGAGTGCCCCAACCACTGGGCTGCTCTGGGGTGTCTGTTATACAGACTTATGCTCACATTTTGACCAGAAATCCCATCCTAGACCATGAAAAAAAAATTCCTGATTAAAGTTTGGTCTAAACTAGTATGTTCCAATGAAAAATTTCAGTTTCAACAAATAGACATTTTCCAATGAAATACTGTTTTGTCAAACAATTCCTGACCAGCACTACCCAAAACCCCAAGAGGAACCCAGGTTGAATCAGCAAGATCGCCTCATTTGGCTTCTGTTGAAGGGCAGCTCCTCTCCCTCCAAAGTGAACCATAATGTAAACTCCACTGTTAGGCACATGCTATTTCAAGCCAGACTGGAAGCGAGAAGCATCAGAAGTCCAGCATTAAAAAGCATATTACAATGAGATTTGTATCTAATCAGCAAAATGGGATTGGAAAACACCCAACCTGTCCAGGTGTTCATCCAATGTGAACCTCGCCTCCAAACTTTGAGGTTCTCCCACCACTATTTATAAACCCCCTGATAACTGGAAGTGTTCACAATGAGGCTAATACTAAACATGTGAAGATGTAAATAATGATAGAAAGTTTCCAATGTGGAGAAGGCACATTATTGATAGACAGAACGAGTAAGGAATTTACAGTTATGTAAATCCACCCAGAATAGATGCAGGGGATGTCTGAATATGGATTACATTTATTAGTGCTGGTGTTTCACTGATACCAACCTCTGTCAGAATGCATTCTTGACAATATCATAGAATCATAGAATATCAGGGTTGGAAAGGATCTCAGGAGTTCATCTAGTCCAACCCCCTGATCAAAGCAGGACCAATCCCAACTAAATCATCCCAGCCAGGGCTTTGTCAAGCCGGGCCTTAAAAACCTCTAAGGATGGAGATTCCACCACCTCCCTAGGTAACCCATTCCAGTGCTTCACCACCCTCCTAGTGAAATAGTGTTTCCTAATATCCAACCTAGATGTCCCCCACTGAAACTTGAGATCATTGCTTCTTGTTCTGTCATCTACCACCTCTGAGAACAGCCTAGCTCCATCCTTTTTGGAACCCCAATTCAGATAGTTGAAGGCTGCTATCAAATCCACCCTCACTCTTCTCTTCTGCAGACTAAATAAGCCCACTTCCCTCAGCCTCTCCTCATAAGTCATGTGCCCCAGCCCCCTAATCATTTTTGTTGTGCTCCGCTGGACTCTCTCCAATTTGTTCAGATCCTTTCTATAGCGGGGGGCCCAAAACTGGATGCAAGATTCCAGATGTGGCCTCACCAGTGCCGAATAGAGGGAAATAATCACTTCCCTTGATCTGCTGGCAGTGCTCCTACTAATGCAGCCCAATATGCCGTTAGTCTTCTTTTTGCAACAAGGGCACACTGTTGACTCCTATCCAGTTTCTTGTCCACTATAATCCCCAGGTCCTTTTCTGCAGAACTGCCGCTTAGCCAGTTGGTCCCCAGCCTGTAGCGGTGCATGGGATTCTTCTGTCCTAAGTGAAGGATTCTGTACTTGTCCTTGTTGAACCTCATCAGATTTATTTTGGCCCAATCCTCCAATTTGGCTAGGTCACTCTTGACCCTATCCCTGCCCTCCAGTGTATCTACCTCTCCTCCCATCTTAGTGTCATCCGCGAACTTGCTAAGGGTGCAATCCATCCCATCATCCAGATCATTAATGAAGATGTTGAACAAAATCAGCCCCAGGACTGACCCCTAGGGCACTCCGCTTGATACTGGCTGCCAACTAGACATTGAGCTGTTGATCACTACCTGTTGAGCCCGATGATCTAGCCAGCTTTCTATCCACCTTACAGTCCATTCATCCAATCCATACTTTTTTAACTTGTTGGCAAGAATACTGTGGGAGATGCTTTGCTAAAGTCAAGATATATCACATCCACCACTTTCCTGATATCCGCAGAGCCAGTTATCTCATCATAGAAGGCAATTAGGTGGGTCAGGCATGACTTGCCCTTGGTGAATCCATGTTGACTGTTCCTGATCACCTTCCTCTCCTCCAAGTGCTTCAAAATGGATTTCTTGAGGACCTGCTCCATGATTCTTCCAGGGACTGAGGTAAGGCTGTAGTTCCCTGGATTCTCCTTCTTCCCTTTTTTAAAGATGGACACTATATTTGCCTTTTTCCAATCATCCGGGACCTCCTCTGATTGCCATGAGTTTTCAAAGATAATGGCTAATGGCTCTGCAATCACATCAGCCAACTCCCTCAGCACCCTTGGATGCATTGCAACCGGCCCCATGGACTTGTGCATGTCCAGCTTTTCTAAATAGTCTTTAACCTGTTCTTTTCTCACTGAGGGCTGCTCACCTCCTCCCCGTACTGTGCTGCCCAGTGCAACAGTCTGGGAGCTGACCTTGTCTGTGAAGACTGAGGCAAAAAAAGCACTGAGTACTTCAGCTTTTTCCACATCATCTGTCACTAGGCTGTCTCCCCAATTCAGTAAGGGTCCCACACTTTCCCTGACCTTCTTGTTGCTAACATACCTGAAGAAACCCTTCTTGTTACCCTTCACATCCTTTGCTATCTGCAATTCCATTTGTGCTTTGGCCTTCCTGATTACACCCCTGCGTGCTCGAGCAATATTTTTATACTCCTCCCTAGTCATCTGTCCAAGTTTCCACTTCTTGTAAGCTTCCTTTGTGCTTAAGCTCACCGAAGATTTCTCTGTTAAGCCAAGCTGGTCGCCTGCCATATTTGCTGTTCTTTCTGCACATAGGGATGATTTGTTCCTGCACCCTCAATAAGGATTCTTTAAAATACAGCCAGCTCTCCTGGACTCCTTTCCCCCCTCATATCAGCCTCCCAGGGGATCCTGCCTATCAGTTCCTTGAGGGAGTCAAAGTCTGCTTTCCTGAAGTCCAGGGTCCATATTATGCTGCTCTCCTTTCTTCCTTTTGTCAGTATCCTGAACTTGACCATCTCATGGTCTGGATGTGTATCTGTATCTGGACGTGAAACACTCTTAATGAAAGCAAGGAGGTTGAGATCAACACCGCTGACTGCTTAATAATGATATTCAGCTAAATAAATGAAATTCATTTCTCTTGTCACATTTACTAACAGCACTGATGAACAGACATTTAGGGACTTGATCTTCCACAGTTATTTGGAAAGCTCATGTAATGGACCAGAAAACCATCTATCGTTAAATACAAGATATATGTCAAGATTCCTAATGTTTACTCCTCAGTGACCACCTTACATATTTATGACTTCATGCAGAGGATGCTTCTTTGTTTTCCTTTTCCCTCTTTTAGTAAACATGAATGCCTAGTCTCCTTCAAGCGATTTTCATACCCTTAAAGACATGACCTCCTGTTTGCCTTAAACATATTTTCCTGATATATTACACACAGAGGGGACTCTTTTAAAAGGCTATTTTATATCTTAACCCATATAAGATGAACAAGATTGGGTCTGTTTTAGGTACACTGAAGAGATGGACAGAAATGGCCTGAACATTTTCTTCAAAAGTTGTATTTACCTTTAAGGTTCCAGAAATTCAGTAAGTCATTTTGAAAAACATTTAGTGTTCTTCAGCCTCTGTGTTTCCTGATTTTTGGCAGGGAGAGAAGATAGAAGTCCCATGGTATTGTTGACCTGGTTGAAAACAGAAAGTATTTGGCTGGAAAATCCTAATTTTGGGGAGATAATATGGCACAGCATGATAGTTATTGGATTACCTAACATAGCTCTTGTTGGTTCAAATCCAGCCCAGCCCATTAGTGACTGGGAAGTACTATTAGGCTGTTCAGTGCCCTGTGTGCAGGAGTTTGTGGACCACATTCTCTCCTGGTGGGTAGTAGTGCAAATCCATTGGAGCTATACCAATTTACACCAGAAAAATATTTGGTCCTGCAGTTGTGGTTTTCCTCTATGGAAGAATCCTAGAGAACTTAATAGGGATGATGTCAATAGAGTTTCATAAAAAAAATATTAAATTCTAGGCACTTCTATGCAACCTTATTAGAGAATGATCTCCTTTTCCATATTGTTGTTTGCAGTGTTTTTGTAGTTGTGTTGGTCGCAAGATATTAGAAAAACAAGGTGGATGAGAGTGACATTCCCCAGGGTGCAGTCTGAACTGCTGGACTTCTGTGTCCCATTAGCTCCCCAACTTGGGATGCTTTTTACACAGCTTTGCTGAAGAACAGCAGCCCCTCCAGGCACTGCTTACTCAGAGCCACCAGCAAGCAAAGTTACTCCCAGTGGAATACAGGAATGCTATGTCCAGCCATCCATGAATTATATACAGGGTGACACCTGCATATCCCTCAGCCCCAACCTTGCTCCTCAGAAATGTGTGTCTTATACTGTTCAGGACCTTTCTGGACAATATAAGCTCACAGAGAGTCTGTCCTTCCAACAATGGGTAACGAATATGCACCAGACGTGTTGACCGAAGTAGAGATTCCCAAGCACTTCAACCAAAACACACTGGTTTAGATAAAACAAGTTTATTAACTAAAGAAAGATATATTTAAATGAATACAAATATAGATGCACCTGAGTCAGGACTGGTTACAAAAGAAATAAAAGGGTAAAAAGGGAAGCTAATTCCTAAACTTTACCAATGCTAATAGGCTTAAAAGCAAAAGGTTTGTCTCACCATGAGCTGCAAGACATTTCAAAGGATGCATCCCTTTCCAGCCTGGGACCACTCCCCCACTTTGTTCAGCATCAGAGGGGTAGCCGTGTTAGTCTGAATCTGTAAAAAGCAACAGAAGGTCCTTTGGCACCTTTAAGACTAACAGAAGTATTGGGAGCATAAGCTTTCGTGGGTAAGAATCTCACTTCTTCAGATGCAAGTAATGAGAATCATTACTCATTACTTGCATCTGAAGAAGTGAGGTTCTTACCCACGAAAGCTTATGCTCCCAATACTTCTGTTAGTCTTAAAGGTGCCACAGGACCCTCTGCCACTTTGTTCAGTTATTTGAGAGTCATTGTCATGAGCAGAGAGATGGAAGGAGGATGGGGTGACTAGGGATATTCCCCCCCCCCTTTTATGTCCCCAACAAATTTTTTGTTTACAACTCCCCCCCCCCTTGCCTCCCACGGGAGAATGTCTGATTAAGCCAGCAATGGTTTTTTAGCAGTTTTCTGACATGCGAGGGTGTCTGTCTCTGAGACATTGGTTTGTAGGCATTACCCAGAACTACACCATGTTTCAGTAACGATCCTATAGCAAAACCTGATAATTTTGCATGCAGTGTTGTCACACACATTTCAAAAAGCGTGCTAAGGTGCTATCAGTAACACCTTGATCACTCCAGGCTGCAGGCCCAGCTGAGGGCACCTTGTGAGCACCTGGGTGACAATCACTGGGTTAACAAGGTAATTGGGGGGATTATAAGGACAGGAAACAGGAAGCAAAGATAGCTCAGGAGGAAGCTCAAGAAGAATTCAGACGGAAGCTCAGAGGGTGAGCCTAGGCTGGAGAGCGAGGACTACAGGGAAGCCTGTCCTTGCTATAAGCCTGTGCTGTCTGCTATTGTGATACACACCTTGCTGAAGAATAAACAGCCTAGAGTGTCTTCATGACTGTGGAACCACCTGAACTGGCCAGGCAGTGATGGAAACATCCTGTGACCACAGGATGATAATATTTAGAAGATTATGAGTTTTCAAAGGATACTTCAAGGCATAATTTGTACAAAATATATCATAACCTTATAAAAGTGAGGAACAGGAGGTACAGGGTGTCAAAGTAAGGTAATATCTGTTTGTGAAAGAGACAAGCTTTTGAACTACACAAAACTTCTTGCAGCTTGTCTCTTTCACCACAGAAGTTGGTCCAGTAAAAGAGATTACCTCACCCACCCTGTCTCTCATAGACTTTAAGGCCAGAAGGGACATCATGATTATCTATTCTAATCTGACCTCCTGCACATCGCAGGCCACAGAACCTCACCCACCCTCTCCCGTAATAGACCAATAACCTCTGGCTGAGTTACTAAAGTCCTCAAATCATGATTTAAAGACTTCAAGTTACAGGAAATCTACCATTTACTCTGGTTTGAGCCACCAAGTTACCTGTGACCCATGATGCAGAGTAACCTCCCCCCTCAGCAAGGTCTCTGCCAATCTGACCTGGGGGAAAATTCCTTCCTGACACCACAAATATGGTCATCAGTGAAACCCTGAGCATGTTGGCAAGACCAACCAGCCAGACACCTGGGAAAGAATTCTCTGTAGTAACTCAGAACCCTCCCTGTCTACTGTCCTATCTTTGGCTATTGGGGATTTTTGCTACTAGCAGTTGCAGATGGGCCACACACCATCATCCCAATCCCCTCCATAAATTTATCAAGCTCAGTCTTGAAGCCAGGTAGAATTTTTAACACCCCCACACAGTGCTCCTCTTGGAAAGTTGCTCCAGAACTTCACTCCTCTGATAATTAGAAACCTTCATCTAATTTCAAGGCTAAAGTTGTTGATAGCCAGTTTATATCCATTTGTTCCTGTGTCAATATTGGTGCTCAACTTAAATAACTCCTCTTCCTCCCTGGTATTTATCTCTCTGATGTATTTATAGAGGGCAATCCTATCTCCCCTTGGCCTTCTTTTGGTTAGGCTAAACTAGCAAAGCTCCTTCTGTCTCCTCTCATAAGGTAGGTTTTCCATTCCTTGGGTCATCCTACTAGCCTGTCTCTGCACCTGTTCCAGTTTGAATTCATCTTTCTTAAACATTGGAAACCAGAATTGCACACAGTATTTCAGATGAGGAACTCCACTAGTAACCTCCCTCCATTCTGACAGTTCACCTCTCAGCATGAACTGTTGTAGCCTGCCCTTTAACCAGTTCCTTATCTACCTTTCATAAGAATGGCCATACTGGGTCAGACCAAGGGTTCATCTAGCCCAGTATCTTTCCTTCCAACAGTGGCCAATGCCAGGTGCCCCAGAGGGAATGAATAGAACAGGTAATCAAGTGATCCACCCCCTGTCGCCCATTCCCAGCTTCTGGCAAAAAGAGGGTAGGGACACCATCCTTGTCCATCCTGGCTAATAGCCATTGAATTTATCTAGTTCTTTTTTGAACCCTGTTATAGTCTTGGCCTTCACAACATCCTCTGGCATATTAATCCCCATCTTCTCTAATTTAACTAATGATTTCCCATGTGGAACTATATCAAATGCCTTACTGAAATCCTGGTACATTAGATCGACTGCATTTCCTTTGTCTAAAAAAAAAGACCAGTTATTTTCTCAAAAGAAAGAGATCAGGTTGGTCTGGTATGATCTACCTTTTATAAAACTATGTTGTATTTTATCCAAATTACTGTTTACCACAATGTCCTTAACTATTTTCTCTTTCAAAATTTGTTCCAAGACCTTGCATACAACTGAAGTCAAACTGACAGGCTTGTAGTTTTCTGGATCACTTTTTTCTCCTTTCTTAAAAACAGGTACTATATTAGTAATTCTCCAATCATAGGGTACAATAAAAATCGTTGCTATTGGGCTTGCAAATTCATGTCCCAGTTCCTTTAATATTCTTGGATGAAGATTATACAGTCCCCCAATTTGGTCCCATTAAGCTGATTGTGTTTGGTAATTTCTACTTCCATATCCTCGTTTCCTTAGCCACCCTGCCACTACCCCAAAGATCCTCATTACCCTTATTAAAAACTGAGGCAAAGTATTCATTTAGGTGTTGGACCATGCCTAGATAATCTTTAATGTCTACCCCATCCTCAGTGGTCCTGTTTCTAATTTCCTAGTTTTCTTTTTATTTATATGCCTAGTACTTTTAATTACTAGTGCTTTTAATTTATTTTGCAAAGTCCAACTCTGCTTGGCTTTTGGCAGTTCTCACTTTCCCCCTACACTTTCTGGCCTTCAAGACGTAGTTTTCCTTGCTGATCCTTTCCATCTTCCATTCTTTGTCAGCTTTCTGCTTTTTCTTAAGAACTTGTTTGAGATGCTTGTTCATCCAGTTTGGCCTGCAACCCTTCCCTATAGATTTTTCCCCCTTGGGATGCAGGCTTCAGATACTTTAAGTCAAAGTTTCAGTACTTACCAATACTAAATCTAAAATGACATCCCCTCTTGTTGGTTTGGTGACCATTTGGTGATGATCAGATAAACATCAGAAAGAGAAAGCTGGACCATTGCCAATCACTGCTGATAAGAGTCAGGAGAGAGAACTGGGTTCTTTAGTGATGAAAGTTGTAAATCCCAAGAATAGAAGCCAGCTAGAATAAGTGGAAGCTAGGTGCTTAGTCAAAATTGTTCCCTTTCTAGTAGTCAGAGCACTCCAAAAGGATTTCTCTGCTTTCTTTCAAGCCTATCCATCTGTCTGGGAATGGAAGGGAGACCAGTGTCACATTTTTGGTTCATCATTTCATCCTGGAGATGGACAAAGGTCAATTTGCCATGCTGATTGTTATTATTTATTCAGCAGCTTCTAATTCAGATGACTATGAAGTGATCTAGACTCCTCTGCAGGACATGAAAAGACGGGATTAAAGACACGTCGGGGTGTATGGGCAATTGAACACACTCCCCAATTGAAATGAAGAGAGGAACACGCACTTCTCCAGCTTGTGCTCTCCAGCAACATAGGAAGATTTCTTCTGGGCATTCTGAGGAGATAACAGACAAAACTAATAGCTGACCTGTATGCTTTGAGATTCTTACCTTGCTGAACCTGATTGAGAACTGCATGTTAAAAGGAAAAAAAAAAAAACCCCAAACCAAAAGCTAATTGCTAGATGACATTTCACTGGAACATGATGTAATTTTAATATGGGTCTAAACTGTAATGCTGAAGTTATGATAAAACTCTCCAAATGTGGATGTGTTTGAATTTGGGGTTCCAGTTTGGACCATTAAACAGAAAAGCAGTAGCTATTTAGTTCAGAATTTCTAATTTTGTGTTAGTTCTCTGGGTTTAGCTCTTGGGTTCCACTCTGGGTGTGCATGTAGTCAGATGATGTGTTTTAAATGCAACAGTCTCAGGTTGTGTTGCAACCATGCGGTAATAGAATCATGATACACAAGTTATTCCTATCCGTAAGTGACAACCCTAATGGAAGTTAGAAATATTTTATTATAAAGTCAAGGGTCACCTCTCCTCTCAGGCTAAGTGGGATTAAATTACATTTGTTTATCAATTTCCAAATATTCACAATGTATTCACCTTATGCATCCACTTATGCAATCCTCCTTTAGGTTTGTTGATTAGGTCGTTAGCTACACAACAATTATCCACAGAGACATGAGATTTCACATGGAACAGCAGCTCAAATTGCTGCCCATGCCCTCGCATTTAACTTTATACAATCCATTTTCTCCCCTCTTTCTTTCAGGATTCTTTCTCACAACTTTTCTTCAAACAGCTTCAGCTACTTCTCTCTGTTTCTAAGTTCTAAAGCTCCCATCGGGCATGCATCTCGCAAAGACCATTTTCACATTTAAAATCTCCCTTATTCATTTTTTCAGCAATGGATTGGTACATTGACTTACTCTACTCCCAGGAGTGTATTAAAAACAATAGCCACAAATAAAATTGAATTTCAGTTTTTATGGAATTAAAAATGATTCATACCAAAGATACTGAACTAATTTTTGAGTTCACTTCAAATACGTGGTTTGCTGTACTGCAGGAAAACCATATTTAAGTCTGTAGAAATACATGAATAAATCAGTAGGAAGAAAGTGACCAGTAGAGGAAGTGTTTTTGCCCCCATGAGAGAGAAGTCAAGTGTTCAGACAACAGTCTGCAATGCACTGTCAAGAAGAGGGACTGGATCACATAATAGGCCTTTTCCATCTTAGTTTTGTGAACCATCTAAATTTCATCGACTTTCTCTAAGAAAATTATTTTCCCCATTGTACCTTAATGTGAAAAATGCACATGTTCAGAATAATATGTTTAGAGTCACTTTTCTTTTTATTTTATTTTAGAAGCTATCGATGAGTGCAGGGCAGATGAGAGAAAGTAATATGAAGTGCTAATGGATACTGTACAAATGTCTCCAGTTAGCACATCCCGCTTTAGGCTTGCAATATTCCTACTTGGTATCTAAGTGGCTCTCTTCAACCAAACTGTGTGATGGTTTGCTAACAGATGGGAGAAGGACACCAAATTAAAATAATTCATTTGGGATTAGGACTGGTACAAATTTTTCAAGTTAAAAATTTTTGTTTTGGAAAATGAAGTTTCATCAAAATCAAAGCATTCTCTGGGAAACAGATTTTCAACAAACAAGAACAAAATGTTTTGACCAAAAATGTCAAAAAAAAAAAAACCCACCACAAAACATTTTCACATTTCCCCATCAAACTTATTCTGATCTGGGACAAAAACAAAATACCAAAATACCAGAATTTCCCCACAGGAAGGATATGTAGTTTTTAAAATTAATTCTGTGTGTGACTCATGCTTTGGAACCCACGTCTCCAGAGCTAAAAGTCTACTGAACAATCCCACTGGACTATCTAACTCCCATATAGGCACAGAGGATTGTAGAAACATAAGAATTGCCATATTGGAATGGACCTGCAGTTCATCTTGCCTAGTATCCCCTCTCAGTCAGTGGCCAGCAGAAAATGATTCAGAGGAATGTGCAAGACCACCACAGCAGAGAGATGTCGGATTATGTGCTACTCACCCCATTACTTGAAGCTTGAGGTTTTAATCCTTTCCACCACTCCTTGTTTGCATTAGATATAACAACTGATATTCTTGTTATCCATATAAATATCCTATTCATTTGTTAATCCTAAATTCTTAGCCTCAGTGACATCCTATGAATGCACAATCTAATTATGCATTGAGTGAAAAAGTATCTCCTTTTATCCATTTGGAATTTACCACCTTTCAGTTTAATTGAAAGTCTCCTTGTGCTTATGTTGTGACCCAAAGAACAGAAACTGATGATCTAGTTTCTCTGCCATTCATTCTTTTATACACTTGTTATCTCTTATTCTTCTTTCTAAGGTAAAGAAATCCCACTCTTTTCCAGTTTCTTTTGTGAGAGTTTTTCCATGCCCCTGGTCATTTTCATTGCTCATCTATGATCCTCTTCTAATTCTGCCGCATGCTTTTTGAGATGAGATGACCAGTAATCTAGGTTAGAGTGTACCATTCATTTGTACAATGGCATTATAACGTTTTCCATATTATTCTCCATCCATTCCTTATTCATTGTTACATCTTTTGCCTTCTGGCAGCATTGAGCAGAAGTATTGTAATGAATAAATAAAGCTTTTTTTAGTCTAGATTTCTAATCAGCAGGAAGTTATATTAAGGAGAGTACACAATAAAAAAAGAATGACTTCTATCTCAA
This sequence comes from Trachemys scripta elegans, assembly GCF_013100865.1. Lineage (NCBI taxonomy): Eukaryota > Metazoa > Chordata > Testudines > Emydidae > Trachemys > Trachemys scripta. The sequence continues at coordinate 328,704,107 of NC_048298.1, read as the reverse complement.
GGTTCATATTGCCTTGAAGACACACAGAGCCACCTTTCTATAGAAACATTCTTATTAGCTCAGAGTCAGATTATGCCACTCATTCATGTTTTGAGTAGTGTGCACATTCACTAACCATGAGTTAATTATGCTCGGCATGAGAAGTGATTGCAGAAGTAGAAGGATGACTTCAAAAACTGGAGTAATAGAAATGGGATGAAATTTAATAGTGCAAAGTCATGCACCTAAAGGACTAACAACAAGAATTGTTGCTATAAACTGGGAACATGTCACTTGGAAGCAACAGAGGACGAGGAAGACCTGGGTGTATTGTCTGATCATAGGATGACTATCAGCTGCCAACATGATAAGGCTGTGAAAAAGGCTAATGGGATCCTACTATGTATCAGGTGAGGTACTTCCAGTAGAGAGATTGGAAAGTGTTATTCTATTATACAAGGCACTTGTGAGACCTCATCTGGAATACGGTCTGCAAGTCTGATCTCCCATGTTTAACAAAGGTTAATTCAAACTGGAACAGAGAAGGTCTAGTACAGGGGTAGGCAACCTATGGCACGTGTGCCGAAGGTGGCACGTGAGCTGATTTCCAGTGGCACTCACACTGCCCGGGTCCTGGCCACTGGTCCGGGGGGCTCTGCATTTTAATTTAATTTTAAATGAAGCTTCTTAAACATTTTAAAAACCTTATTTACTTTACATACAACAATAGTTTAGTTATATATGATAGACTTATAGAAAGAGACTTTCTAAAAACATTAAAATGTATGACTGGCTCACGAAACTTTAAATTAGAGTGAATAAATGAAGACTCAGCACACCACTTCCGAAAGGTTGCCGACCCCTGGTCTAGTAGGATAAGCAGAAGAATGGAGAACCTCTCTTTGGAGAGGAGACTTAAGGAGTTTGGCTTGTTTAGCCTAACAAAACAAGGCTCAGGGGAGATATGATTGCTCTCTGTCAATACATCAGAGAGAGAAACACCAGGAAGGGAGCAGAATTATTTAAGTTAAGGACCAGTGTTAGTTCAAGAATGGATATAAACTGGCCATCAATAAGTTTAGGCTTGAAATTAGACAAAAGGTTTCTACCACTCAGAGGACTGAAGTTCTAGAACAGCCTTCCAGAGGGAGTAGTGGGGGGCAAAAACCCTAACTTATTTTAAGACTGTGCTTGATAAGTTTATGGATGGTATGGTATGAGGAGATTGCCTACAGTGGCAGATGGCCCATCTGCAACTGCTATTAGCAAATATCTCCAATGGCTGGAGATGGGACACTAGAGCGGGAAGGCGCTGAGTTACTATAGAGAATTCTTTCCCAGGTGTTTGGCTGGTGGGTTTTGCCCACATGCTCAGCATCTAATTGATCACCATAGCTGGGGTCAGGAAGGAGTTTCCTCCCCAGTTCAGATTAGAAGAGACTCTGGGATTTTTTCACCTTCCTTTGAAGCATGGGGCACAAGCCACTTACTGGTTTGAACTACTAGGGTAAATGGTGTATTCTCTGTAACTTGAAGACTTTAAATCAAGATTTGAGGACTTCAGTAAATCAGCCAAAGGTTAGGGGTCTATTACAGGAGTGGTAGGTGAGGTTCTGTGGCCTGCAACATGCAGGAGGTCAAACTAAATTATCCTGATGGTTCCTTCTGGCCTTAAAGTCTATGAGCATGTGATAGGATTGCAGAACCTGGCTCTCGCTGGTTAGCTTTCAAGGATGAACTGGCTTTCAGTCAAATGGAAGATGCTATTTTATCACAGTTCAGTTTCAAGTTTGTTCTCTCCTCCCTGACCAAGAACTTTATCTTTCCCTTGATCTCATCAATATCATGAAATGTCCATGGCATGGAGTGAGGGAAAACTACATTAAACTGCATTTGCTGCTTACCGGCCCATCCCTATTTAATGTCTTTATTTTTTAATTCAATTCATTTGCATTGATCCTAATTTTTTTGACCTCTATATTTTTTATATTTGCAAATATGATAATTCTCTGTTTTCTTTGTCCTCATGTAAATAATTGTGTGTCCGTGACTGCTGCCTACATAGCCACAGTTCTGGTTTGGGTGGTATGGAGGTACAGCATTCCCCATTCAGGAGGCCTCTGGCTTATTTTGGGTACAATGTCTGTTGGAACTTCAGGGCATGCAAGAAAAGCGTGGCAGTTGTGTGACCCTTTAAGGGTGAACAGTATCTACCGTCTTCTCTATCCAGCCATTAGAGCGGTCTGTGTGGATGAAAGTTGGGTCATGGCCTCACTTTTTTCTCCTCTCCTTTGGAGAGGCTAACTCCAATAGGGACACTAGACCTGATATGCTGTTATGCCCTTGGGTTTTGGATCAAGCCTGTAGAATGGAAGCACATAGTGCGCTCAGTGCTGACAGACGGAGTACAAGATAAGGGCTCTTTCTGTCCTGTTCCCCATTGAGAATCATCTCATGGGCAAGGAACAGCCAGGCATAAAATGATCAATAATTCCAAAATCACAGTCTCTGCACAGTTGGAGGCTGTAACCATGAACAATCCCATTGCATTACGTTTTCTTTTTAGTTTCTTAAATTCAGCTGTTCTGCAGTGACTGTGATGTGGCACATGACTGTTACATACCAGGGCATCATTTTCTATAGGGTACAATTAGCAAATAGAAGACATTATCTTAATGTCTTATTCCTTTGACTGGAAGGTACTTTTACTACCCAATGAACCAAGGTCAATTCAGATTTCAAATTTCTACTACTCACAAGTGCCAAAATACAGAAAAGTGTAAAATCTCTGTTGATTATTCACTCAGTAATAAAAGGAATGTGAATCAAGTACTCTGGACTAAATTCTGCCTTAACCTATGTATGCAGGATTCACATTCAATGAGAATGCCCAGAGTCCGCCTAAAGAAGAATTTTGGCCCTTAAATTGTAAATATTCATTCACCTTTCTATTCATAGGTGAAAAGCAGGTGTTATTCTGTTCCCACAAAGGAGTATAACTGCTTTGGCCTAAAATCCCTGCTGCAGCACATGGCAGTTTGGTGCCAATAGTATCTTCTAAGAGTGTTTAATTCATACAAGAACCCATTGTCTTCACACCAATCAGACCCCTACAAAGTTACAAGAAATAAATAAGCCCCAGTTTAATTTGTAAAGTTAATCTATTGGTTGAGTTAGACTTTGGTTTGGTTAATCAGATTGAAACTGAATCAGATTGAGCTGAGCCCCAAAGTTTAAGAAGTCCTAGTCTACACACATTTTCTGTACCAGTATAACTATTTCAGTTAGAGAATGTAATTGTCGACAAAAATAGTTATATCAGTACAGCACCCAGCAAGGGTTATACTGATATTATGCTGCTTTATCCCCCAAATTTATGGGAATAAACTATAGTGGCGCATGCACCTTCATACCAGTACAACTGCATACCTACAAAGAGGGAGCTGGCTAACTATCCCAGGATACAACGTGTGTTTAGACAAGGTGCAGAGCAACTCCCATGAGGACAAGAGCATCTTCGTCTCATTTAGGGCCTGAACCTATACCTATTCAAGTCAATGGCAAAGCTCCCATTGACTTCAGTGCCACAGGATCAGATTCATGGGCCCAAATTCAGCTAAGCACAGAAATTTAACTGTAAGCATACGAGTTGTTCAATGGGGCTAAAATTATGCACACACTTAAGCAGTGCTCCCCTGAATTAGGGTGAGAGACCTCTGTAGCAGCTGAAGCTTTTAAACTCCTGCCAAAATGTTAATTCAGAGAGGAGGTTCCTCCACCAAGAACATCCCCTGTTCAGTCCAGTAAAGTTAGAACTTATGGTAGCAACTGTCTAGTAGAACATGACCACTGTGATAGAATGCAGAGCAGTGATTTCTCTAGTAACAGAGCCACAGAACTTTCAGGGACCGAGAGTGAAAACCAGCCTCACTGACGTCTGCGGTGAAGCTCCCGTAGATGTCAAGAGGGCTGGGATTTCACCCTTAGAGCAGGTCTTCACTACGGGGGGTGGGGTGGGTGTGGGTGGGTGTGATGTCAATTTAAGATACGCAAATTCAGCTACGCTACGTATCGGAGTCGACTTACCCCGCTGTGAGGACGGCAGCAAAATCGACCTCCGTCGATGGCGCTTATTCCCACCTCTGCTGGTGGAGTAAGAGCGTCGATTCGGGGATCGATTGTCGTGTCCCGACGAGACGCGATAATTCGATCCCCGAGAGATTGATTTCTACCCGCCGATTCAGGCGGGTAGTGTAGACCTAGCCTTTGATCATAAATAAATAACACCTGAATTGCACCCAATGTGACGCATAGAGTAAATAAGTTATATTCTTTGAGACATTTGACCCCAATGGATGGAAGAATCTGCACTCCTCAGGCTGCATAGGACAGAGATGTATGCACTTGCAAAAGTTTAGAATAGGGCTTTTGAGTGCATTGTAACTAGCACAAGTTGGGTTATGGAGGATACAGCTTTTGCTTACAAGTACTATGCTTCCCAGCAGTAATTAACTAAGGCCCAGTATGTAAAGTGCCAAATAGAGCCGAATGAAAAATGAATTTTTTGGTTCAGTGGCCAAACAGAAACATCTGGAAAAAAAATCCATTCGGGTTGACACAAAATGAAATTATTTTTGGATTTATTGGTATGCTTTCAGGTTTTTTTAGTCCTTTTTTTTGTTTTAAGGAGTGTTTTGAAAGAGGTAATGGGGTAGCTTTGCTGATATTTATGGTGAGAGCCTCGCATGCATGAGAGGCAGCAAGAAAGAAAGCATAAAGAGGTACCTGTTTGTAAATTTAACAAGTGGGTGACAGAAGCTGGCATCACTGGCTGATCAAAAGCAGGTGTCAACATCTTAATAGTGAATGAGAGATAATAGACAGGTTGGAGATAAGTCCTGAGGGGCCAAGTGAAGACAAGTAGCTTATGCAATGGAGAAGGGGGAGAGAGTTGAGGGATTCTTCAGTGAATGAACTACAGGTCTGTCTCATCTTACGCGGGGGTTCCATTCCGCGGCTAGCGCGTAAAGCGAAAACCGCGTATAGTCTCAATTACATTGAGTGTAATGGCGGGCGGAATCGCCTGCACTACGAAACAGTATTTAAATTGTTGTTTTTCTCTTTTTTTGTTTTGTTTTTGCCGACCGCGTAAAGCTGAAATCGCGCATGTTAAATGCGCGTAAGATGCGACAGACCTGTATTCACCCCTTAAAAAACAATCACCCAGCTCTAGTGTAGAGGGAAAAGGCAGCCAAGGACAAAGTCCTGTCGTGTGTCCCCCTCCCCTCACTCCTGCCCCCCCACTTACCCCATCTCTATAGCGTGAGGGTGGGGGTTGGGAACACATGACAGGGCTCAGGACGGAGGGAGTGTGCTGGCAGCAGGGGCTGTCTCAACTTGCTGATCTACTTAAAAAGGCAATTACTTAGAGTGGGGTCAGCCTACTTAAAGGGGCAATGTGCATCTCTCTCTCACACATGGTGTGTGTCTCTGTTTCTGTCTGCCATGCTGTCTCCCCTCCCTCCATTTGTCCTGACTTGTAGAGTGTGAGCAGGGCCGACTCTGGCTTTTTGGCCGCCCCAAGCAAAAAAAACCAAAAAGAACGGGGCGGCCAGAACGGCAAAGCAAAAGAAAAAAAAAAAACAAAAAAACTTGCGGCGCGGCCAGAGCACGGGTGCAGGGGGACCGGCTTGGGGGGGGGGAGGAGGAGGAGGGAGCGGGCGGGAGAGAGAGAGAAGGGGGCGGCCAGGGCTACAGCAGGGGCGCTGCCAAGCGGCCCCTCCCGCTGCACCGCCTCCTGCCGCCTGCCGCAAGGGCTCCGCTCCGGTCGGCGAGGAGGGAAGGAAGAGGACTGCCCTGCAGGGCGCTCTGGTTCTCCGCGCTGCTGCCCCCTACAGGTTGGCCGGAGCGGAACCAAAAAAAAAAAAAGCGGCCGTGCCGCCCTGGGATTGGGCAGAATGCCGCCTCGAACAATTTGCCGCCCAAAGCACCAGCTTGCTCAGCTGGTGCCTGGAGCCGGCCCTGAGTGTGAGGCTACATTAACAACAATGTGTTTACTCTTGAGTGCTCAGCCAAGTGCTAGTTCATCATTTAGCACAAAGGCATTCCCTGGAAATATCCTACCCTCTTCCACCCTCTGACTTCACCATCTCAACCAAGCTTCACAATCGTCATTGTTGTGTACAGTATTAAATTGTTTGTTTCAAACTTATACTGTGTATATATATATATATCTATACACACACACACACACACACACATACACACATAAAAATATAGTCTTTTGTCTGGTGAAAAAAAAATTTCCCTGGAACCTAACCCCCCCATTTACATTAGTTCTTATGGGGAAATTGGATTCGCTTAACATCGCTTCGCTTAAAGTCGCATTTTTCAGGAACATAACTACAGCATTAAGTGAGGAGTTACTGTACCTAGGTGCTCACATGCTTCTATTATTCTGCCAATAGAACTTCCTAAACAATTATGAATTTATTCTCATTATATCTTTCTGACACGGAGTATTATTGTTTCTATTTTACAAAATAAGAAACAGCTCCAAAAAGAGGAGGCTAAAGTTAAACTCCTACATCCATATTTAATAATCTAAATGAATAGCCTAATTTTTAAAAGTAATATCAAGGTTAATGGGAGCTGTTGAGTTCTCAGCACTTGTGAGGAAACAAACAAACAGACAAACCATTCAACCCTAGGTGCATCAATATAGATTTAGAAGCTAAATTTTAGGCTTCTATTTTTGAAAACCTTAGCCAGAAAGTAAGTGACTTGCCCTATGGTCACACAGAAAAGTCTGTAGCAGAGCTAGTCTAGCTTCTTAACTAAAAAAACATCTTTCTTCGTACATATAGATGCAAGTCACACAGGATCAAATTGTGTCTTTTAAGCTATGGCACCTTGGGAGGCTATGGCACATGCAGAAGGAATTCCCTTGGAGAAATTCTGACTTGGAAAGTGTCCTTCATGGGGCTCATAGGGAACTGTGATTCAACTGGTGTTCCTTGTACACCCTCCCACCAGCATGCCTGTGAGCTATAGACTCCATGTGGTGGAGTGCGAAGGATATCACTGCCCTTCATCCCAGCCCTTTCCAAGCAGTTAGCACTGCTGCGAGCACTAGAAGGGAACACTTCCCATCCCATGCTCCAGGACTGAACCCTGCCCCTAATTTGTAGATAAAGACTCGTTGTGCCTTTCACAGCTTGGGGATCATTGTAGGGATGGTTAAGATCAAGTCCACAGTGTTTCCCATGATATGAACAGGCATTTAGGGGGTATACAAAAAATACCCTCTTCTGAACAAACAAAAGAAACAAAGCTCATTTTGTGCAAAGTAAAACATGCTACAGTTTTGCTTTGAATTATTTGTTTCTTACAGAAAGGAAAGACATTTTTAATATAATCATAGGACTGAAAGGGACCTTGAGAAGTCATCTAGTCCAGTCCCTTGCACTCATGGCAGGACTAAGTATTATCTAGACCATCCCTGACAGGGGTTTGTCTAACCTGCTCTCAAATGGTAGGCTAAATGGTGGACGTAACATGTTTTACCTGGTGTATTTGTATGAAGAATCTTAGTTGGGTCGAGAGTGGAAAGTGTTTCCTCCCCCTGCCCATCCCTTGCCATTGGGGCAGAAATGGTGTCATTTTGCTTTTGTCCAGACTTTCAAATTCTCAGAAAACAACCTCAAATTTCATTTTTTGAGAAAATTAGGGGCTGCCCAAGCAACAAACACAGAGAGCCAAGTTTTACTCTGAGATGGGATTCCCAGGCAAAGGCATCGAAACCCCATGTGGACACCCAGCAGAGAATTTGGCCCGCAACATTTTGTCTGATTTCTGATCGCCACAAGCCAGTTCCTCCGCTGGTGTGGACTGACATGGGCCCATCAACTTTAATGTAGGCATGCTAATTTACACTAGCTGAGTGTCTGACCCCTGTGACTGTTTTGTGGACAGAGCACTTTTAACAGAGGGCCCTTGGTTGTAGAACTTGCTTCCACTAGAAATCCAGATGAAACTGAAACTAGATAATTTCAGACCAGGATACAAGAACTTTTAGAGAGCCCTTGCCTAACAGTGAAGCTAGAAAACAACAAATGTCCTGGAAAACAGTCACTGAGGCTTATTTCATTGGGAAAGCAGGTTAACATATAGAGTTTGGGTTTCTTTGGTGAAATTCACCCTGAAGTGAGAGTTAAGCAGTACACAGACCATCTGCACAAGGGAGAATTTAGCCTTTTGTGATGTACTGGAGCCTAAAAATTCAGTCTCTTGCAGGAATGGAGTTTCTTTTGTACAGGAAATCAATTGTATTTAATGGAATTCACCTGCAGGGCAGGTGATAGGTACATCAGAAATGCCTATATAGACAGACAGATTTAAAGCTGTCATAGAAACTTGAGCTGGGAGACACCTATTGGCTCATTTATCTACCATCTCGCCTTGCTGGTGCAGGATTGTTCCCAACAGTATATACTCCAGGGCTGCAAGTATATAATCTTCCTGTATTCCAAAGTCATTTATATACGTTAGTGCTAATTTCCAGTCCTGCCTTAAAGGGAGTGAAAACTGAAACTTAAGGTCTGCGGCAGCAGCAGCTTTCAAACAGTGCTCATTCGCAGGCAGGGCCAACGAGGGGGGGAAGCCGGTACAAATGACTGGGGCCCGGCGGTCCGGAAGGGGGCCCGGGGCCCGGCTTTCCCCCCCTCTCGTTGGCCCTGTTTAGTCAGTCCGCCCTTGCTGGGGGGCCAGAAAATTTTTTTTCACCGGGGCCCGAATCCCCTCTCAGTGGCCCTGCCCACAGCTGACTTTGAACTTTTACTTGTTATTAAAAAAAGCAAAATTAGGACTTTTGAAATATTGCTTCGGCTAAGCTTTAAAACCTATAACTGTGTACTGGGACAAAAAAAGAGTCCTTTAAAAAAAAAGAAAAAAAAGGGCCACCCACTAATAAAAAGTAACAGCTAAAATCTCTGAGGCTAGGTCCACACTACCCGCCTGATTCGGCGGGTAGAGATCGATCTTCTGGGATTGATTTATCGCGTCTCTTCTGGACACGATAAATCGATCCCAGAAACGCTCCCCCGTCGACTGCGGAACTCCTGCTCGCCGAGAGGAGGAAGTGCTGTCGACGGGGGAGCTTGCCTGCGCCGCGTGGACCCAGAGTAAGTAAACTTAGTTCGATCTAGGAAACTTCGACTTCAGCTACGCTATGCTCGTAGCTGAAGTTGCGTTTCCTAGATTGATCTCCCGCCCCAGTGTGGACCAAGCCTGATGCAATAACTTCCTTTAAACACCACAGCCAGAGATTAGTGCTTCATGGGCATTTGGGCATGGTTACTTTGGAAATAGAACCGTACCTTACGCTTCCCCAGAGCCTTTGAGGAAGCTTGTGGCAACAGAGGATGGAAAGAAGCAGGGTTACAAACACAGAATGAGAGCAGGTGAGCCAGTATGACCATCATTATCTTGGCCAACACAACTGGCAGCTGTGCAGGGCAGAGCTTGCACTAGAGACCTGTAGAGATCAAACTAGTGGGCTACCTCTCATAGCTAGGGACTGTTACCAGGACCGGCTCTGGCTTTTTGGCCGCCCCAAGCAAAAAAAAAAAACAAAAACAAACCTGCGGCGCGGCCGGAGCCAGGGTGCAGGGGGACTCCCTGCACTGCAGACGTGCCCTGGCTAGCGGGGGGAGAGGGCGGGAGCGGGGGGGAGAGAAAGAGAAGGGGGCGGCCAGGGCTTCAGCGGGGTGCTGCCATGTGGCCCCTCCCGCCGTGCCCCCGGCCGGGAAGGCTCCACACCGCTCCGGTCGGCTGGGAGGGAAGGACGCTGGCTGCCCTGCCAAGCTTGCTACAGGGCGTTCCCGTCCTCCACGCCGCTGCCCCCTACAGGGCAGCTGGAGTAGAACAAAAAAAAAAGCGGCCATGCCGCCCTAGGATTGGGCGGAATGCCGCCTCCTACAAGCTGCCACCCCAAGCACCAGCTTGCTCGGCTGGTGCCTGGAGCCGGCCCTGACTGTTACAGATTCTCAGCTCCTGGTCAGGGACTGGATTGGGGAGGCATGACACACTGACCAGTGGACTGCATAAGGAGCTGCTGATTGGGATGGGATCTCTATAAAGCTTGTTAAATCCATTTTACAAAGACTGTTTGCAAGCCTAACGAGGCAAAGCATTCCAAGGCTACATTAAAAAACAAACAAACCGCAAAACATAGCATGGTATTTTCCTAGTTGCAATGAGACCAGATGACCCCATTGGTGTTACATCCCCATTTAATCTCAGTCCAAGCACAAATGAGACAGTCATGGGGTGACTTCGTTTGGCCACAGGACAGAACTAAAACACACCACAGGGCAGTTTTCTTCTGCTCATTTAAGCACCCACCAACCAAGCCAGGGCAACTTCCTTTGGCAAAAGGTCCAGTCAGAGTAAACAAATAAAAACAGACCATGCCATGTTTCCAGTCTCTGGAGACCAGCATAGTCCTCCCCAGGACAAGAACGGCCAATAACTTTCCCCAGCCAGGGTATTCAAACTGAGAAGTAGCCACTGAGTAGCCTCCTTTCCTTTCTACAGGGAACTCACTTTTTAACTGTGTCCTCCATTTTCCAGCACAGGGTGCTGCTCTTCTCATGGTTTCCCTCCATCAGGCAGCATCCTAATAAGCCACAGCTGCCATCTTTTCCCTCCAATTGTGATTGCTCAGGCAGTCTTGCAGCCCAGTGAAAGAACAGAACCATTTCCGAGCCCACACAGGGATAGAGTCACGTACAGCTATACCGGGTCCAGGGTGATAAATATGTATAATCTCTAGCGAACTCCATCCAAGGAGCTCAAAATATTTTTAAAACAAACACATTTATTCTTGCAATTATGAAAAGGGTAGATACAATCCATCTGTATTAGGTACTTACATGGCCTCCTGTACCATAGTGTCTGAGGGCCTCACAATCTTTAATGTACTTATCCCCACAACACCCCTGTGAGGTAGGGCAGCACTATTATCCCCATATTACAGCTGGAGAACTGTGTCACAGAGCGGGTAAGGGCCATTTTACAGCTGGGGAACCGAGGCTAAGGGCCAGATTTTCAAAGGCATTTAGGTACCTAAAGATACAGAGAGGTGTGTACTGGGATTTTAAAAAGCACCTAAGCAGGTTAGCTGCCTCACTCCTATTGATTTTAAACCTGTTTAGATGCTTTTGAAAAAAATCCCTTTGGACATCTCTCTGTATCCTTGTACACCTTTGAAAATCTGCCCCGGTAACTTGCCTAACCGTTAACCCATCCTACTTCTTGTACACATACGCCCTCACTACATTGTTTAATAGGCTTTTTTTTTTTTTTTTGCCATAGAGGATATACTTGGCTAACCACTCTCAGGACCCTCTGTTGCTTTTTACAGATTCAGACTAACACGGCTACCCTTCTGATACTTGACACTCTTAGGCTGCGTCTACACAACACACCACAGTTGGCAGCATGAAGGGAATGTGTAGCTACACAGAGCAGTGAAAAGCAAGTGGTGTCCACACTGGAAAGGAAAATGGGCAATGGGCAACGATTGCTCTAACTAATAGCTGAGCATCAGGGAACTTGGGGAAAAAAACTATACAGCCAGTGGAAACATGCTGGTAGACCATACAGAAGAGGTGAGCTTGCAGCCCTTGGTTTGTACTTTGAACCTTAATATTAATGGTGGTTCAAATGATTACAACTGCCGTGGTCTTGGGAATGTGTTGCTGGGGGATACACTTCAAAAAGAAAGCACAGAAAGACAGAATGCAAATGAAATGAAGGCTAATATAAAAAGAAAAACAAAGGCAGTGGAACATAGGCCTGGCTTGACATGAGTCATTAAACATGGGGGAGGTCTAATTTCTTGGAAGACAGGAATAGGGAGGTAAATAGGCTCAAAACAGAATGTCTGTGCTAACTCAGATAGGTAAATGGTCAGCGAGCTCTGAGACAGAATGTCTGAACTGGCTAAAATAAGTGGAGAGAACACGCAGGGAGCCATTTACAAAGAACAGGATAACAATGGACAAGATAAGTTGTGAATGTAAAGATAAGGCAAAAAGTAGGTCGAACATGGACAGTGTGTGGACAACGCATGCTGTACAGGGTTTGGTTCCTATAAAGTAACCAACGCAATCCCAAAACGTGTGATGCAATATATAGTAAATGCAATGAGCTGTGTAAATCGATATAACGGACGAGGGTTGCTGCGTAACTTTGGATCTGTGATGTGCCCTGCATCCACCCCCTTTGTTTGAGTCTGACCAACTCAGCGTAGCACTGCTGAATGCCAAATAAAGATATCCAAGTGACGAAGTCTGGAGTCAAACTGAGTTCTTGTGAAGCCAAGTGGAAAGAGGTCTCAGAGGGAATCCTAACAGCAGACATGTTTGTTCTCGGACCACATTTTGTTCACAGTTGACTTGCACCACACAGCAAGTGTCGGTCTCTGAGTCATGGACCAAAAGGTCTAGAGCTTGCTTGATAAATGTATGAGGAGGGCCATCCCGCACAGGGCATAAAATCAAGTACTAATTCCAAGAAAACCCTCCTGGTGATGAAATTACATTTTTGCACATAAGCAAAAGGCTATTGCACTGCAAATGCAATGAGTGTGAGTCCTGCTACTTCTGGCTGAGGTGATACCAAAGCTGCAAATTTTAGATCAGATTTTGAACTCCCATAAGATCAGATGGGGAGTTGGATAAACAGTTATAACTGAACTCATTATACAAACAAAGCTCTCACTGGACAGTCACTTGAAATGGAATTGTACTCTCCATGTTGCATTATGAGGTGGGTTTCATTGTAGTCAAATTATCTGGTGCTAAGACACACTCCAAATGAACCAAGGACCTTTTTTTTTAAGAGTTTGACTTCACTGACACTATTCAGAACAAGCTCACTAATAAGGGAGATCTCGGTTAAGAGCCCATCAGTTTTGGTAAAGCACTCACTCTAAACTCAGTAAAAAAGAGCAGGTTGTTTCATCAACTTCTCACTGTACAGTTCACCTTGCTGTTCTTTACTAGTCAAGTGCATACTTCTGATTCTTCAGAAAAAATAGTAGACTGATTAAAAAGTATCTTTTGTATTTTATAAGCCACTATGCAAAAACCCCCCAAAACATTTCAATTTTTTTTATGAAAACATTTTTTAAAAATTTAATATACTTTTTTTTCAGGTGAATTTTTTATTCCTATTAGCTTTTAACAAAATATCTTTTACTAATGATGGGTCAAATTCCACCCCACTCTCTGCTGTAGGCCATGAATACACTAGAACCACTGTTGTCCCACTGCAAGAGAGGGCAATCAAAAGATTCTTCCCCGCTTTGCAAAGTGTCTCTCTGCAGCAGCATGAACAAAGTGGTGATGGAGCAGGGGAAGGGCCAGTGGATCCAACAGGCTCAAACCTTCTACATAGGGGCATGCCAGAGAGCTAGTGAAGACTATAGCCCTTGGACCTGTAGTATCAGCATCAGACTGCTCCCTGCCAAGCTCCTGGATTCTTTCCCACAGACTCCATTTGGGTCGTCTGCACAAAGGCTGTTTATTTTGGAGAAAGCAAAATTTGGTCTAGTGGAATTGCACCTCAAATGCTAATCAAAGAGACTGACGCAATAGAAGCCACTGGGCTAAATGTGAAGAATAATGCTATCAAAATACAGATGTTTCAATAACTGTAGCGACCGGAGGCCCCCAACCAAAATCCAGTCCCATTGTGGCAAGTGCTGTACAAACACACAGGAAGAGACATTCTCTGGCCTGATGAGTTCATAATCTAAACAGACAAGACAGAAGGTGGGATGGGAATCAGGCACAGAGAGGTGAAGTGACTGGCCAAAGGTCACAAACAGCTGGTCAGTGCCAGGGCTGGAAATAGAATGCAGCCTCCTGACTCCTAGTCTAATGGCCTTCCCATTGGACCACATTACCTCTGAACTACCCTGCCCCCTTCTAAAAATAGAAGTAAATAAAACAATAGAGGGAGTGCAAGGACATGGTGATAATGGGAGCGGTAAATATTGGCCCAACACAGCAAAGGTGCCATCACCTCAACCTAAGTGATGGGATGTGGCATCTGAGTGTTTTAAAAAACAAAACGTTAAACACTCACGACATTTGTCAACCATGACTCTGTTTGAATATTGCATTCCTGTCCGACACTGTCTGTCGCAGAGTGGCTGTTATATGATCCTGTTTGTGCTTGCCGGTGAGTCCACATGATGCTGTATTCTGAACCTGGTAATCATATGGCAGAAAGGGGCATGACATATGGAAGCTTTGTGGCTTCAGCATTGAGTTCTTTCCCCCCCCCTATTTTCTGAATCCTCCTACAACCTTTTTGCTGATATTACCATCAGTTGTCTCCTACTAGGGAACCCTCCGTGAGTTTTCCCAGCATGCGCACTCAATAGTGTTTCTGCATGGCTTCTCCCATGTCAGAGCAAAAAAGCAATTAATCTGTTAAAATACAGTCAGCTGAGAAGCAGGTTGGCTATTTTGAGTTTAGTGGATTTTTTCTTTATTCCTCACAAGTCAGAACAGGAGTCATGGTTTAATTCTTTCTAGATTACAGTCCAATCAGGACTTGTTTAAACTGCTCCCATATGGAACCGTAATCCACAAACAAAGAAAAATAGGAGTTAAGCTTACATTTCAAGGGCAAAAAAACCCTACTTTGAAAACTGGACAAACAGAACAGATTTGACTTTTTTCCATTCTGTAAAGAAGCCTGCAATATACGGAGTAATGTACAACCTAGAGGAAATCTGTTCAAATTATATTATGAATACGATGCTAATAGAAAATTCACTTTCCATGCCTGCATAGAAATAAACCAGCTGCTTTCGCTAGGAATGGATGTTATTTCATCTTGATTCAGAAACGCCTGCTATTTCCCTCATGGCAGAATCTCAAATATTTAAAAAAAAATAAAACAAAACCTTTTCCATTTTCTAAAAAGTCAAGATTAAGAGAGCAGCACATCCTCTATCGTTTCTTCTGAAGATTATCCATCCCAGGTTATTATGAATTCATTTATATACAAGTGACTATTCAATACCACTTTGGACACCTGATGATATTTAATATAACATAAGACATTTGTGTTTTGTGCAAATAGAGAAACCATCTCCATGTGGACTTGTCAAATACCAATCAGCAGGACAGGCAGAAATAAACATATGCTACTCTGTTTGGCAATGTGTCCCTTTTTCACTGTTCCTCTTCCAATACTGTGGATAGTAATTCTAAAAGTCACAGGAATCTATAGACTTAAAAAAATTCTCTCTAGCCGTGTCTCATCATAGTTCATATTTCACCATTCAAAGACTCTTCCAGTAGTGTGCACTTCAGTGGCTATTAGATTCAGTAACTGGACAGAAAATTGAATGATGAATTTGACTTTGCTCAGAGAGAACTTATGCAATCTGTTCAAATTTTTTGTGTCTACTGAACAAGACCAAATATAACAAGCTGTGTATATGACTGTCTATATGCTGTGCACATAGCCTAACTGTAGTGTGAAAGAACATCTGAATAAAAGGCTCAGAAATTGGAACCTGAAGAGTGTTTAGTTTAGCTACTCTGTGTAGTAGATTCAAACGGTGGAGTCCTTGTACTAGTGAAGTCAATGGAGTTTTGCCATGGACTTCAATAGGATTATGATTTCACCCAGAGATTTTAAGACCAGAAGGGACCATTATGATCACCCAGTGTAACCTCCTGCATCATGCAGGCCATAGATTTCATCTGGTAATTCCTTCATCAAATCCATAACTTCTGGTTAAGCTAGAGCATCTGTGATGGGGAAGCTGCCCCACACTGGCAGAAAAGGGGTTAAAAGCAGCCCTACGGAAGCTGTGCCAAAGGCAGCCAATTAGAAAGGTGCTGAGAGGAGCAGCCAATCATGGCCCAGCAGGCTCATATAAGAAGGGCTACAGGGCAGAGCAGAGTTCAGTAGCTGACTGGAGCTTGAAGGGAGAAGACCAGGCTTCTAGCAGGAGGATGGAACCCCAGTACCTGGGAAAATTCAGTGTTGCAAGCAGGGACTGGGGAAGCTAGAGAGAGCTCCTGGTGGGCTGATAGGGCCTATAGGCTGAGGCCCTGAGGTAAGAGCAGAAAAGGGTGCTAGAGCCACATGGTTAGTGGCCCTAGGACAAAGGACTGTAATTGCCACTGAAGTAGTGGCTGGGTGGAGATTGCAGGTCCCCCAGAATGGGCAATCGGAGGGCAGTGTTACTGAAGAGGACCCTGCAATACTGGGAGTGGTGGGTCCTGGAATGAAAGTGATGGTGGTGAGGTACCACAGAGGAAGGCACCCTGGCGAGTAGAACTAATTCCTATGATAGTCGTCAGGAGGCACTAGAGTGGTGAGTCCCACCCCATCACAGCGTCTTTTTGAAAAACATCCAATTTTCATTTAAAGACTTCAAGCGATGGAGAATCCATTGTGTCCCTAGATAAGTTGTTCCAGTAACTAATTATTCTCAAATGTTTTAAATTTGCACTTTATTTCTAATCTGAATTTATCTACCTTCAGCATCCAACCACTGAATCATGTTATGCCTTTGCCTGGTAGAGTGAAGAGTGCTCTACTATCAAAAATCTCTCCAGACATAGACCATGATTAAGTCTCCTCTTAATAATCTTCTCTTGGATAAATGAAATAGACTGAGCTTCTCTAGCCTCCCACTGTAAAATATGTTGTTGCACACCTATGGGCCTGATTCTCATTTACACAGAACTCCTTTGTATAGGGCTGAAAACATAAATGAATAAGAATAGATATCAGCCCCCTTTCTGTTTGTTTAGTCTATTTGTAATACTGATGCAAACCTACTGTACAGATTCCCATTGGCCTATGGGAAGCACTTGTTTTATCATTTTATTCAGGAACTCAGTAGAATTCAATGGAATTCATTCCCCAGGGAAAGGAGTCTCCAGCAGTAGATGCACAATATCAAGGCTCCAGAAATGTAGCATCATGTAAGGAATCCGGGCCTTCAGGAGAGCCAGTCTCTGGGCAAACTAAGGAGCACAGCTGGCCTGTCATAGGCTACCTGATTGGCTATGCTGCCTGAGTCATTGGAAGACGCAGCAGACAGGCTCTTAAGACCAGCAGAAGCAGTTCAGTAGGAATGTTCGGGGATTTAAATGTTCAATTACTAAAACAAAGGGAATGATCTTCACTAGAAAAGTTTACAGAACAGTGTAATTGTAGGAGAACAGGCACACGTCGTTAGCAGCTTGATGTTTCTTGGTGAATTGTTTGTTAATTAACTTGGAAGGGCCCTATACAAAGTATTAAAATATAAAGGTAGGATTGATCTGCTTAAAAGTATTGCAAGATCATCTAGGGGAGCAGTTAAGGATCTGCTGATGATGCTATATAGAACATTAATAAATTCAGTCATAGATTACGGGCGTCAAGCCATTTGTTCTGCATCTGGATTGGATCTCAAAAAATTGGCTTCAATTCAAGATCAAGCACTACAAATTACAGGTGGTGCATTTCTTACAACACCTCTGTGTGTAATGCAGCTAGCTATTGGAGAACTGCCTACTAATTTAAGAATGAAAATGTTAGACCTGACATTTTGGGCTAAATTTGAGGGAAATAGTGCAGATAAGAGTACTAGACAAATATATGAGGAATGTTGGGAATTAAATGGACTAAATGTAGCCTGACACAATAAACTCTCTCATGCTATTAGGGTTAAAATGTGAGTAAAGGAGTTAAGTAAAAAAGGGAGGACTGGAAGAGATTAAAATCTCTAGTTATGGGACAGTAAATTATACCTGGAAAATCATCTCTCTGGCTCTGGATTTAGAATTTTATAATAAAACAAAGAGAAAGAAAGTCATCCTATACGATGGATAAAGTTTGAATTAATATGTGGTAAATGGAGTCACCACTGCCAACTACATACTGACAGTTCTAAAAATGAAAAATCAGGTAGTGTAGGGACAGCCTTTTACATCCCTGAGACGGGAGTTAAAAAATCTAAAAGAATATCTAATTTTGTAGCCACCAGGACAGCTCAATTGGTGGGAATAATGTTAGTACTAAACTGGATAAAGTATGTATGGCCTACTGTAGCTGTTACCTTTTTGGATTAGCTATCAGGATTATCGGCAGTCAGAAAGCGGAAGCAATCTAAGAAATGACATTGTTTTTGACAAGAGTTAGTGTGCTCAGGAGTGAACATAATACTAGCATGGATTCTAGCACACGTCGGGATATTTGTTAATGAAATAACAGATAAGAACGTGAAAAATGCTTTAAAAATGAAGAAACGGATAGAAAAATTCCTTTGAGTGGGCAGGAATTAAAAAGTTTAGTTAAAAAAAGGGTTAAAAAAGGAATGGCAAGAAATGTGAACCAAGGAAAAAAGAGAAAGTAGATTCAATGATGCACACCTCAAAATAGAGGAGAATGTGATACTCCAAGGTTCTGTGAGGATCAATGAAGTGCTCATATTTAGAATGTTAACTGGCCATTGATTATAATAACTTGTATGTATTGAGTACACACACAGATGGGTTGTGTAACACATGAGAGGTTAAAGAAAAAGTTGATCACCTGCCATGGGAGTGTTCCCAGGAAAGACAGGCTCTTTATGCAGAGCTCAGATGCTTTAAGGAGACAAACTGTACAATGATATGAGGGGTTTAGGGAGAGTATCAGGGAAGTGGGATAACATGAAAAAGGCTCTACCACGTTGTGTTAAGAATGCAGAGCAAGGTAAGAGTGTAGTGGCAGGAATGTACAAGGAATACAGTAAGTGCTGTTTATAGACTCAATAGATGAGTCTGCTTCACCATAAAAAATAATAATCAGCAGCAGTTCAGTGGCTGCTCAAAGCATCTGCCCACAGCTGTGCTATCTCCTGCACCTGCCTTGGACCCAGCCTTGCCTCGCTCCAGGTAACCGGGTCCTGATCCTCGTCTCCGATTCCTGACTTCTGACCCTTGGCTCTGGCACCTGCCTCTGGCTCAGATTCCTGACTTTGCCTCTGACCCTGGGCTCCGGTTCTGATCCTTGGCTCCAATTTCTGACTCCTGCGCTAACCACTGGGCAGGACTGCCCATGTCCTGGTCACTCTCACATTGTAATTGGTTGCACATACACGCTAGCAATTCTATGTAGCATGTCGTTGGACTCTTCCTGTAATGAATCATAGAAGATTAGGGTTGGAAGAGACCTCAAGTCACACAGTTGCCAACTTTCACCATAAGCCAAAAATCAAGCTAATCCCATTTCAAAACAAGGCCAAAATAAGCCAATTCCTAAGAACCCCAATACTCTATGTGACTAGATTCCCCCCCTGGCGTGCAGTCTGAGATTGTGGTGAGTCCGCTGTGTACCCGACTCCCTCTGTTGCTTGCCTCTGCCCCCGCCCCCCCCGTTCCTGCTTGCCAGGAGCCAATCAAAAAAGAGAAGCAACAAGCTACAAGCCAAACAAGCTACAAACCAAAAACTAGCCAACAAGCAATTCACAAGCCAATTAAGCCAAAAACAAGCCCAATTTCTGTGCTTTTTTTCCACAGGTTTGGCATGTCTGCCTTAGGAGGTCATCTAGTCCAACCCCCTGCTCAAAGCAGGACCAACCCCAACTAAATCATCCCAGCCAGGGCTTTGTCAAGCCTGACCTTAAAAACCTCTAAGGAAGGAGATTTCACCACCTCCCTAGGGAACCCATTCCAGTGCTTCACCACTCTTCTAGTGAAATAGTTTTGCCTAATATCCAACCTAGACCTCCCCCACTGCAACTTGAGACCATTGCTTCTTGTTCTGTCATCTGCTACCACTGAGAACAGTCTAGATCCATCCTCTTTGGACCCGCCCTTCAGGTAGTTGAAGGCTGCTATCAAATCCCCCCTCTTCTGTTCTGCGGACTAAACAAGCCTAGTTCCCTCAGCCTCTCCTCATAAACCATGTGCCCCAGCCCCCTAATCATTTTTGTTGCCCTTTCGTTGAACTCTTTCCAATTTGTCCACATCCTTTCTGTAGTGTGGGGGGGGAGAGGCAAAACTGGACTCTTTAAAGAGGCATCTCAATGGAGAAAAAACACCAGAAATACTGAAAGCATTTACTGTAACTGAGAATCAAGATGTGTTCAGATTAAAGACAAGCCTTGCTTCTTATGCAGACGACCAAACTCCCAGTTTCTAAATCTTGCAGTTTGCTTGGTACCAGGCTAATTGAATGATCTTCAGGGAACTCATGATGGCACAAGGTTTCAAGGAAATAATAGAACTAAGAAGTATTACTTTGAACTGAAACTGCAGAGGAGCAAAAGGCAACTGTGTAAGAACTTGGCCAAGTCATTACTAAATCACTTGGTATCTCTGGTATTCCTTCAAAGTTAACATTAATTATGGTCAGCTATTGTGGTAGGAATATGGATACAATATGTAAATCTTTGGGATTGTGAAAGTAATTTAGCCTTAATTAATGTTCTCTTATAAAACATGTTACTGAAACCTTTTTCTCTTAAACATGAAATATGAGATCTTGTATTAAACTACATAACTTGTAAAGTCTGTTTTTTGTTGAGTATTTTTTCTGTGCTTTGATATTAATTCCATACATTATTTTCAAACGTATTTTATACTGTTTTTTTTTCAAACAAAACAATGAACAAGAGGAGGCTTACAGAAACATTAATACATCTGTCTGTAGGGGTCATTTCAATATTTATTCAAAAACTAACATTTTTATACAATCAACTCTAAATCTTAGCTGTCAAGCAGGAGATAAACAAGAGATAGTTTGAAATGTAACAGACCTTTTTATAATCTCATGCCTTGCAACAAAGAAGATGTAAATCTGAACTGTACGGATTTACTACATGATTTTTACAGACAGACACACATTATAATTATAGGTATGCCTATATTTAGGTTGCCTAACACTTTCCATTACAAAAGTGAGATTTTTGTGACCTTTCTTTTGAGAATCTCTAAAGGGGGAAAGTCCTCAGGCTAGAGAAATACCTTTTCTTTGTTCCCTTAAATCCTGATCAGTTTTGGCAGAGATAAAGTTTTGAAAAATCACCATTTCCCTTTTCTTGCTTGTGTTCCTGGGAAAGATTTGGTAGCATGCCAAATACAGAACTGAACAGTAATATTCTAAAGGGTTGGGCCCACACCGCTGGTAAAGCAGCAGTAGCACGCACTGCACTGGGCAGGGGCGGCTCCAGGGTTTTTGCCGCCCCAAGCGGTGGGAAAAAAAAAAAAGCCGCGATCGGCGGCAGCTCCACCGTGCCGCTTTCTTCTTTGGCGGCAATTCGATGGCAGGTCCTTCCCTCCGAGAGGGAGGCCACCCCTTCCCCTGGGCTGCCCCAAGCACCTGCTTGCTGAGCTGGTGCCTGGAGCCGGCCCTGGCACTGGGAGTCCCAAGAGCTGATAGCCTCTCCAGAAGAGGTGGGTAGAGAACTGCACTGTGCTCCTTGTGACTCCACCCCAAGCCCAGTGGCACATTGCCCTCTTTGGGGCCCCATATATGGAAAGAGCTCCCCTCACCTTCTGTGGGGTGGGGGATGGAGACAAATGGGAACAGGTTTTCCCCTCACAACTCTGCTTTGGACCTAGTGTAACCCCCACACCTCCTGTGTGTGGTGTTCTGTCCCATCTAGTGACACCAAGACCACTTAGAGAGAGTCTGCTCTACAGTCTTAGCTAACAGCCAGATGGCTTTTAGCTCATGCAGTAGAGGCTCATGCACTAAGCCTCAGAGATCCCACCCGCTGACAACTGGGGTCTGTCGGCATTACATTGGCACTTGCCCTAGTGACCCATTCCCTGGAGAACAATCTTCTCCTGCTCCAAGCTGTGTACTAAATCCTGTAGCTCAAATGATAAAAGTCGGTTCTTCAGGGTTCAAACCCTTATGATATGTAACAGTAGTTTACAATAATATATTTTTCTTGTTGCCAGATTTACAACTGCTCAAGCAACCTTGATTATGCCCCCTTGTGTATGCATGCATTATGATACAGCTTTTAGTTACAGGATCACATGCTAGGTTTTTCTACACATTTGGTTCACAAATTGGATACCCAAGGGGGCAGTTTTACAATTGAATGGGAAACTATAATTAGGGCATTTTCTAATTTCTGAGTGCTTGTAACAGATATTGTGTTTGCATACGTATCAGACGACAAACTTGTTACACATGCTAAGCAAAGTGAATTGCTCCAAAGTTAGGAAATGCCAGAATTAAGGTTGATTGTAGCAACTTAGTTCTACCCATGTGTTTGTGTGCATTATGAATGTCCTTAGTTTAGTATGCAATCATCTATTATTTTCCCCATAGAACTGCTTCAAGAGGGTCAGAGATTTAATCACTGATGCCCAACTCACACTGAATAGTAGCTTATTCCATGAAGATTCTGGAGTTACTATATGCACTAATAAAGGGCCAGTGCATAGTTACAGTGCCCCCAGAGCAGACTGGGAACAGTGCTGTAACTCAGAGAAACAAACTATTTGGTCCCTGATACCCTTAGAGCAAGAGGCGATGTCTATACATACAGTGCTGCAGCGGCACAGCTGTACTGATGCAGCACATCTGGTGAAAACGCTCTATGCTGACAGGAGAGAGTTCACCTGCTAATAAAACCATCTCCACGAGCAGCAGAAACTATGCCAGTGGGAGAAACTCTCCTGCCGACATAGTGCTGTGCACACATAAGCGAGTGCTTATG
Source organism: Trachemys scripta elegans (assembly GCF_013100865.1). Taxonomy (NCBI): domain Eukaryota; kingdom Metazoa; phylum Chordata; order Testudines; family Emydidae; genus Trachemys; species Trachemys scripta. Next base: position 328,681,372 of record NC_048298.1, on the reverse strand, counting down.
TCAGTGTAACTTATGTCACTCAGGGAGTGGAATAGTCACACCTCTGAGCAACCTACATTTTGCCGACATAGGCTGTAGTGTAGACATAGCCTTAGACAGAAGTAAGATGCACCAGACCTTTACCCTGCGCAGATTATACTTTCTCCCTGCTGTCTGGCTCAGTTGTGTCCGCCATCATGTTGGGTGCCTGAGGAGTTGAAGTCAACCTTTGGCCACCGATAAACCTGTGTGGAAGCAGAAATCACTGCCCTATGGAGGCTGCTCTCTCACTCAGGGCCAGTCTTGCTTAGTCAGGCTTTTTTCTTCTTCCGCTTGGCCATGCTGAGGGGGCAATTAAAACATTTTCTGCCCAGGCTGGCAAAACACCTAGGACTGGCCCTCTTCCCACCCATTCACTGACTTGTGATAAAGATAGCTCAGGCAGGAGAGTAAGGGGGTACATTACACACTTTTACTCCTCTGGAGAGTGCATGCCACAAGTCATGATTTGGCCCACTATGAGTAAGTGGTTTAGAATCTCGTCCAGTTTAAGCACCCAAAATGTACAAGATACAAAGTGAAGGCAGCAGTGGTTTAGAATATTACTGTAGAACACTAATATGATTTAATAAGGGCTTCTCAAACTTGCTTCCCTCTGCAGAGGCTTGTTTCCAATGTCTTTCCCCACGAGGCTGAGCCTGAACTATATCCCGGAGTAATCTAGAAATCTGACCTGAAACAAAGGGGGCGTTATTTTGAAAATTAACATTTTAACTTTAATTGTTCTTTCCAACATTAGTTTGGAAACGATTCCTCTGTGGAAATGGAAGGAGGGTAGAAAAGGTCATGTTCAAATGTAGGTTTGAAAAAAAAGAAACTCAGCTTCAGTTTACCACCTTGCCTCTGTCTTAAAGAAAGCAAATGACTACAAGCCCGTTTTGCATTAGAATCATACAAGGAAGGTTATAATGGCCTCTGCTGCACCACTGAAAAGAGAAATAACCAATTTACTCTTGTATGGTTCAGGGGAAAATAGCCTTGAAAAAAAGTTATTGATGTAGTGTATTTATGTAGGGTTATAAGACAGATTATGCCATCAGCAAATAAGGTCAAAGTAGCAGAATGTATAACTGGTAAAAAGAACAGGAGTACTTGTGGCACCTTAGAGACTAACAAATTTATTTCAGCATAAACTTTCGTGGGCTACAGCTCACTTCTTCAGATGCATAGGGTGAAACACACAGACAGAAGATATTTATACATACAGAGAACATGAAAAGGTGGAAGTACGCATACCAATTAGTGTAATGACCCAACCATTCCCAGTCTCTGTTTAGACCTAAGTTAATTGTGTCTAATTTGCATATTAATTCAAGTTCAGCAGTCTCTCTTTGGAGTCTGTTTTTGAAGTTTTTTTGGTGCAAAACTGACACCTTCAAGTCTGTCACTGAGTGATTAGAGAGGTTGAAGTGTTCTCCCATTGGTTTTTGAATGTTATGATTCCTGATGTCAGATTTGTGTCCATTTATTCTTTTGTGTAGAGACTGTCCAGTTTGGCCAATGTACATGGCAGAAGGGCATTGCTGGCACATGATGGCATATATCACGTTGGTAGATGTGCAGGTGAACGAGCCCCTGATGGTGTGGCTGATGTGGTTAGGTCCTATGATGGTGTCACTTGAATAGATATGTGGACAGAGTTGGCATTGGGCTTTGTTGCAAGGATAGGTTCCTGGATTAGTGTTTTTGTTGTATGGTGTGCGGTTGCCGGTGAGTATTTGCTTAAGGTTGGGAGGCTGTCTGTAAGCGAGGACTGGTCTGTCTCCCAAGATCTGTGAGAGAGAGGGATCATCTTTCAGGATAGGTTGTAGATCTTTGATGATGAGCTGGAGAGGTTTCAGTGGGGGCTGAATGCGGCGGCTAGAGGCGTTCTGTTATTTTCTTTGTTGGGCCTGTCCTGTAGTAGTAATATCTTCTGTCTGTGTATTTCACTCTATGCATCTGAAGAAGTGAGCTGTAGCCCATGAAAACTTATGCTGAAATAAATTTGTTAGTCTCTAAGGTGCCACAAGTACTCCTGTTCTTTTTGCGGATATAGACTAACACGGTTGCTACTTTGAAACCTGGTAAAAAGAGGTTGTTTAAAAAGGACAAGGATTGCTTTAACTGCATCTGAACCTTGAAGTAAGCTGAGATGAAAAAATAAAAGGCTTCAGGGTGGAATGTAACTCTTTTGAAGACCTCAAAGCTATAAATTATATTTTCTTTTATATGAATATTACAACGGTTTTGGTAAAGGTAAAATTGAATGCCCAAGGAAATACGTATGTTAACTCCTTTTTCCTCCCAATGAATTCACATCTGATTATTTCTAGTTAGACTGAAGGCCTCACCTAAAGTGATTGCAGCCAAAGGGTACACCCCTGCTGACTTGAAAAGGTTTGGTGTCAGGTCCTAATTGCAGAAGAAAATGTTGCAATTTAATAATCTGCTCCTACTCCTTACTCATGTAGTGCAACTGAAGTGAATGGCCTTGTCTACATTAGGAAAAGCATCTTTTGTTGACAAAGGGAGCAGCTGGACCAATCAATCAAATACATTTTACTAGATCACATATGACATATGTCTTTTGCACCTACCAAAACAAAACTTACACAATCTAAAACACCAACATCCATATAACACATTAAAATGTCAATCAGAACATAATAAACACTCTCATCTTCAGCACAATGCTAAAAGGGCAAAAATTGCCACCGCTTTGATTACTAGTGGGGATTGAGAAAATGCTAAAAACATTATTGTTTGAGATGATGATAAAGATTTTGTTTTATACAAAAGAGCACGCTCGCAGAAGCTGGAAAATTGTACATTCCTAAAGATAATGAAGTAGATCTTCCAACTCTCCTGATCTACTTGGGCAAAAACAAAGTTGTGAAGGAATTTTTCCACATCTACCTTTCAGGACAGCAGCTTCTATGATTTGGAATCTAACTGTGTATATGCCTTACATAATTGAGGACAAAGGGAGAAGCTGGACAGGTACTGAACACACTATTTAACCACAAGAGTTTACAAGGACAAACTGTTCAGTTCAGAACAGGATAGAACCGCATGTTCTGGAATGGTGCTAAACATGGGTTGTCCTTGGCTACTTGTGCAGTTAAACAGTGTTCTTCATTGGTTCTGCTCCACCCACGACTGATACACATGTTTAGCAGCCGATACTTTTCCTAGTGTATGTGCCTTGGCCTGCAACCTCCTGGACAAACCTTACTGCATTAAGTTAAACCTTACTGAATAAAGTTTAAGTATCTTAGGAGTTTGTTGTATTAAAAATGCAAAATATATGTATTTATAGTGAGACTGAATGTAATTTCTCTGGGAGGGGAGCAAAGGGCATGAGCTGTATGGGCTCTGCAGCATCAGACAGTATTTCATACCCAAACCGTATAAAGGAGTGACTCTCAGATTCCTGGGGGGGGAGGGGGGGCTTCTTCTGAGCTATCAGTTGTTATGAATTTGTGATGACAGAAAATCCCGTCTAAGGTTTGAAGGACTGTTTACCTGCCAGGACCCTTGTTGGAGTTGATAACCTTATTAGCATGCATGTAGGTTCTTTTATTGTTTTAATACATTTTCTCTAATGCTTTCACCTTAAGAATAAATTTGCTTGCTTAGAAAGGGCTGTGTGATAACTGATAACTATGGACAATTACACTGTGTATAGTAGTCTGACTTGCTGGGGAATTCACAACAGCCTGGGAAAAAACCCAGTCAGGAGGGAGGGAGTCACAGGTCTTTACCCAAGAAAGGTAACAGCTAAAGACCTTGGAGCAGGCCCCCTCATTGGGTCATGGGGGGGAGGGGATACAGGTGCAGTTGTAGACAATGCTTATGAGACTAGTCACGGGAGTATGGATCACTCATAGAAGTAAGTCTGGTGTATCCACCTCTGTATAGGCTCTGAGCTAGCAGCTCTACATTCCAATTCCAACTCCTAAAGAAAAAAAAGTCTGCATCTTTATATTAGTTTTGTGAAGAATCTTAAACACACAAACAAAAGCAAAACAAAACAAAACAAAAAAACCCAAATGAAAGCTGCCTTTTAATTGCAATTGGCATTGCTGGGATTTTTGAAATGTAAAACACTTAATCTAATGCAGTTTTAAAACAAACAATTAAAATCTATTTTTTTAAAATCCTGCATTCTTCTCTGTGATGCTTTTAAGCCCTTAAGTATCACTGTCAGGGAAAATATACCATCCTTTATTCATGATGATAAATTTCACTCTTCGGTCACTGCTGATTAATTGACAATTATGGCCACTTTCATATGCTTTATACTGATTGTTTTTAGGTTCTCTAAACTTTACTGTGTACTGTCACCTTTTATTTGCTTAGTAGGCAAAATGTTGCCACTACACTTCTGCCATCCCTGATGATGAGTTGGAATATTTGCTCTTCTGTTGTTGGTGCTGGTTTATGACGCATCTCCCTACACCAATTAGAAACCTACCCCGGGGAAAAGAAAAGAGGCTTTAGAACGGTGGGATTGAAAAGAGAATGTGTTCTTTACACTGGAGGCAATGGCTTCCAATGGAACCTTAGCCAAATTGTTTAGCTTCTGTTTGGGCCTAATTCCAATATAATTTACACCAGTTCTACACTGATGTAACTCAGTTAACTCTAGTGGTGTTACTTCTGCTTTACACCAGTGTAAGTGAAATCAGTATCTGACCCACCGTCATGGCTCAGCCATCCATAAAGCAGATACAATAACATTTTAGAACTGGTAGGGAATTTTCTGTTGGATTGTTTTCCGGACAGCAAATGCATTTTCTGCAAAATCAAAATTTTGGTGGGAAAATTTCAATTGTGCAGAAATTTTTAGATTTACCCTACCCCCACTGAAAATCAAAATGAAATATTTTGTTTCAGGTGGGTTTGACTCAAATTGAAATATTTTGGATTGTTGAACTGACCTAAAATACTTAACTTCAATTTGCCTCATGGCAGTTGCAGTTTGGACCTCCATTTTCCTGTGGGCTAGGCTCCCTGACTGGACTATATTTCCCATGATGCAACAGTCTTTCTGATGAAATAGCATGGTGCACCATGTGAGTTATGACTACACATGGATGATGGGAGATGTATTCCAGCTAGGGAGAACAGGGTCATTAGGCAACCCACACTGCCATTCCCACAAGGCAATGCACCACCATGTGAAAATGCAGATTAATGTTGGACTAACTCAAAGAAACATTCCAGGTCAGTTTAAAAACGACTGAAATGAAACATTTCAATTTGGGAAAGCTGAAGTCATTCATTTTGATTAAACATTTTGTTGTAACATTTTTGAACATTTCCAAATCACAATTTTTGGCAACTTTTTGTTCTGTGACAAATGTTGCTGTTTCAGTTCAGGATTTGTGGTGAAAACAAATGTTGAAATATTGGAATTTCCCACAGGACAACCCCCCCCCAGCTCCAATATTTATGTACGTTACAGGGGCCTTAGGCAGCTCAGCTACGGTTTGTAAGGCATTTTGAGAACTTTGGGTGAAAGTAGGGTGACCAGAGAGAAAGTGTGAAAGTCGGGACAGGAGGTGGGGGGTAATTGGCGCCTATATAAGAAAAAAGCCCCGAATATCGGGACTGTCCCTATAAAATTGGGACGTCTGGTCACCCTAGGTGAAAGGAACTTTAAAAAAATCACAGTACTTTTATTAGGCCTTTCACTAAAATACAATGAGCCTGATTCTCCCTTTCAACCAAGCAGCCTTGAATTTGCTTTAACTTATCCTTGGCTGCAACAGCCCCCAGGAGCCGTTTTGCTAGTGAGAATAGCTGGAGCATCGACTATCCTGGCAATGCCCACTCCCTCCCCTGCTTGCTCCCAGAACACCCAATGCACTTGAGACATAAGACCTATTCTGGTAGCTCTCTGCTGCCAAACATTCAGGTATTCCATGAAGGCCATTTCCAATTGTTGACTAGCCCTTTTAGGCCACCAGAATGGAATAAAGAGGCTATATCATGATGGAGAATATGGCCCTCTGAATGAAAGAAAAGGCATTTTAGGTAGGAGATGGAATAGAGTCACTTAAGCTGTCTGTGAGGAACACAGTTCAGTGTGTGTTGTGACATGCTATTATTACTGCTTTTTCTCTTCTACAGTCCAGAGAGTGCCATGGAGACGCAGCCTAGCAATGTCAGGAAGAGTCCATAATCACTGCATAGCAACTGTACTGCATAAAATACCCTCCTGTCAAAGGATATTTCTACACACACTATAAGACCATGGAATGGGAAATGTAATATTAAGCGAGCTCCATTTGACTTGTTTGCAGATATCTATAATAAAAACACTAACATTTTCTGCCTGGAATGCTTTGTATTGATCTTGGGTTCAGGTTACCTGAAAATGGTACAACTTTTCACATCTCTGCTAAAGCTACAGGAGATGTTACCAGGGGCTCCTGTTTCTCTCTCTCTCTCTCTCTCTCTAAAGGAGAAAGGAATATTCCCATTTGGGCCTTGATACAAAAGTGAACATTTCCAAGTTGCTATCTAGATTAGGTACTTGTATGGGCCCTATAGCAACAGTATCTGACCACCTCACAATTTTTAACATATTTATCCTCACAACAGGCTCATGCGCTAAGGAAGTGTCATTAGTGTAGGCCTGGCTTGACCTGAGTAATTGGACATGGGTGAGGCATTATTTCTTGGGAGACAGGATTAGGACAGTAAATGGATCAGCAGGCTGGAAACAAAATGTCTGCAGTAGCTAAGATAAGGGGGAACACCCAGGGAACCGTTTACAATGGACAAGATAACAATGGATAAGATACGTCAGGACTGTAAAGATGAGTGAGTCGTGCATGCATAGACAAAGATTGCTGTACAGGAATTCATTCCTATAAAGGAACCACACCAGTCCCAAAACGTGATGCAATGAATAGTGAATGTAATGTGTAAATATCTATATAGGGAGGGGCTTTCTGTGTAACTATGGATGTGTGGTACGCCCTATACCCACCCCTTACACTTTAGTCTGATCAACTCAGCATAGCTTTGCTGAATGCTGAATAAAGTAACCTGAGTGGAAGACTGGAGTCAAACTGAGTTCTTGGGGAACCAAGTAGAAGAGGTCCTGGGGTAACCCCAACAATTATCACCATTTTGCAGATGGGGAACTGAGGCACAGAGGTTGCATTTGTCAAGGCCAGAGAGAAGGATGTTGCAATTATTGCAATGAGATGAAGAAAGCCTAGATGAGAATTTTAGCTGCTGGGATGGAGGCTGCAGTTCAGAGACCTTATGCAAAGAGAAGAACGGGAGTACTTGTGGCACCTTAGAGACTAACAAATTTATTAGAGCATAAGCTTTCGTGGACTACAGCCCACTTCTTCGGATGCATATAGAATGGAACGAAGAAGTGGGCTGTAGTCCACGAAAGCTTATGCTCTAATAAATTTGTTAGTCTCTAAGGTGCCACAAGTACTCCCGTTCTTCTCTTTGCATAAGGTCTCTGAACTGCAGCCTCCATCCCAGCAGCTAAAATTCTCATCTAGGCTTTCTTCATCTCATTGCAATAATTGCAACATCCTTCTCTCTGGCCTTGACAAATGNAGAAGAACGGGAGTACTTGTGGCACCTTAGAGACTAACAAATTTATTAGAGCATAAGCTTTCGTGGACTACAGCCCACTTCTTCGTTCCATTCTATATGCATCCGAAGAAGTGGGCTGTAGTCCACGAAAGCTTATGCTCTAATAAATTTGTTAGTCTCTAAGGTGCCACAAGTACTCCCGTTCTTCTTTTTGCGGTACAGACTAACACGGCTGTTTCTCTGAAACTTATGCAAAGAGAATCAGCAAGATTTAGACATGGCCTGGCTGTGATGATCAAGAGAGAGGTTCGAGTTGAAGATGACGGACAGGTTATGCCGGGCTGGCTCCAGGGTTTTTGCCGCCCCAAGCGGCAGGAAAAAAAAAAAAAAAAAAAAAGCAGTGATGGCGATCAACGGCAGCGCCACCACGCCGCTTTCTTCTTCAGTGGCAATTCGGCGGCAGGTCCTTCCCTCCGAGGGGGACCTGCCGCCGAATTGCCGCAGAAGAGCCCGAAGTGCCGCCCCTTCCCCTTGGCCGCCCCAAGCACCTGCTTGCTGGGCTGGTGTCTGGAGCCGGCCCTGAGGTTATGGGCCTGAGTGAAAAGCAGCAGGGGGGGTCATTTCCAGCATTAGAGAGACCTGAACCCAGGCTGGTGCCCTAACCAGTGGACCATACTTCCCCTCCCCTAAGTTGCTCTTCCTCTTCATCATGAACATCTGTCATGGCACATGGCAGTCTCCGATGTTATATTAGTCTTGATGAGATACTTGTGACTCCCCCCCCCTTTTTTTTTTAACATTCAAAGTAGTATTCTGGCCTCAGCACACAGATCTAATAGCAGCGAAATCACTGACATGCAAAGGATCTGAGCTCAACTTCCCAGCTCAGTTCCTTGCTACAAGACCAAGAGGATCACAGGGGAGTGCTTTTATGTTCCTGCTCTGAGAAGAGAGACTTCCTTGATAACCAGTGTGATGCTGTGTGATTGAAAATGGCCATTTATATCATTGATATTATCACTGTTGTACAATGTCATGTAAGATGTCAATGGAAAAGATACACTCTATCAAATATGATTATCCTCATTAAATCCATGTATCACCATATCCATCCGAAGAAGTGGGCTGTAGTCCACGAAAGCTTATGCTTTAATAAATTTGTTAGTCTCTAAGGTGCCACAAGTACTCCTGTTCTTCTTTTTATGTATCATCTTTGTATCTTAAGTTATGAATATTGGCCCTCGACGTCTATCTTATACATATGCTGTATTCCTGGCTAATGTCCACAGGATAAGATTGACATCCAGGCTTGACAGCTATGTGTTGATGGCCCATTAAGGACATTTCACTCTAACAATGAGCGATAGAAGAAACTCATCCAACCCAGTAAGCCTTCCTGTGGATGCGTCAGAAAGAATATGGGCAACGGCTGCCTCTGTGAGTCATTAGAGAATGTAAGGGCATGTGATATGCATACGTGACCCTGGACTCCATCTTGGGCCAGTAATTTTCCAGGCACCAGGGCTGCAAGCTTTGTTTGAAACAGTAAATTTCCAGGCACACAGCAGAGGATATAAAAGACCACTGAGATCTCCATTTTTGCCTCTTTCCTGCCCTAATTCTCTGGACTGTGGATTTACAACTAAAAGGAGCATTTTGAACTGTGGATGGAGGAGCGTCCAATCTTTTGGAAGTTAACAGAGAGACTTTTGCAAGCCAGTTTATTCCATCACTGCTATGATCCTGACGTATGAACACTGAAAAATCACTTGTATGTGTATGATCTATTAACAATTTATAACTCTCTTCTTTGTATTATTAAACTTTTAGTTTTAGTGTCTAAATGATTGGCATCAGCATGATTACAGGGTAAAATCTGAGTTCTATATAGACCTGGCTAAGTAGCTGATTCCTTGGGATTATAAGGACCCTGTATTTGATTAAATTGGTTTTCAATAACCACTCACCATAAAGTCTTGTGTCTGGGTGGTGAGCCAATGGAGGAATATGTAAGGAGACTATTTTTGACTTCTTGTTATCCAGTGTGGTGAGACAGAAGTTACTTTTGTTACTGGCTTGGTATAATCTAAAGCAGTGGCTCTCAACCTTTCAGACTACTGTACCCCTTTCAGGAGTCTGATTTGTCTTATGTACCCCCAAGTTTCACCTCACTTAAACTACTTGCTTACAAAATCAGACATAAAAATACGAAAGTGTCACAGCACACTATTACTGAAAAATTGCTTACTTTCTCATTTTTACTATCCAATAAATCAATTGGAATAAAAATATTTTACTTACATCTCAGTGTATAGTGTATATAGAGTAATATAAACAAGTCACTGTCTGTATGAAATTTCAGTTTGTACTGAATTCGCTAGTGCTTTTTTTTTTGTCGCCTGTTGTAAAACTAGGCAAATATCTAGATGGGTTGATATACCCCCTGGAAGATCTCTGTGTACCTCAGGGGTTACATGACCCCGGCTGAGAACCACTGATCTAATGACAAAATAACTACCAGTTTGGGGTGAGTTTGCCCTATTTCTCAGCGGTCTGCCCTGAATTTGGCATCCTCAGCTGTGACCCACTGAGGCTTGGTGACCACTAGGAAGTGACTCCTTCTGACAGGTGCTTACACTAGGGTTCCAGTACAGGCTCTTTCCAGCCAGAGGGATGTTTGCTGAAAAGGGAACCCCAGTAAGTACGTATAAGCGGGGTAGGAGAGGAGTCTGACTTCGAGACTACATCTAACTTCACAGTTGGTGTCGTAATGAGCTGAGCCAAAACTCAGGATCTGAACAGACACTGCACTTCAAATTTTGGTAAAGGTCCACTCTCGATCTAAACTTTGCAGCTCAGCCCCATCTCTCTTTGTGACAAACGAGATTATTAATTCTCAGTTCAGGTCCCAACAGACAGTAAGCCTGCTGACATCCACAGTTATGTCAGTGTGAAACTGCTGGAAGGGGGGGGGGGAAAATCTTGTTCAAATCAGTGGCCCCATCTTTTAGGAGATTTCAGGCTAACAATTCTGCAAAGCACAGGGTTGGTGATGAGTCATGCCATCAGGGTACAGGGTATCATCACTTCATTACATAGAGTCATCATGATGCAACACAGCATTGTTATGCCATGATGTCATGTCGCAATGTGTGAATGTAGCACTGTCCATTAGTGCAGGTCGGTGACACTTGCAAATGAAGTTAGGAAAGCAGGTGGTTCCGTTACAATTTCATATCCTACCCACCCAGTGCCAGACTTGACAAGTTTAGTTATGGGTGGAACCCAGTACTACAATGTGAGGCACTGGCTACTGTGTATGTTACTGGATGCAATTAGATCTGCTCAACTGTGTGCCATAGGTTTTATACTGCTAAGAGAACTGAGACTCTCCTTCAGTTCAAGTGGAAGGAACTTGTCCTTTTGGAAAAAGAGGATATGAGTTTAATGTAGAGAAATGCATAACAATAACCAATTGCTGGAAATTAAAACCAGATGAATTCAAGTTAGAAAGAAAGCACACATTTTTAACCGTGAGGGTGTGATTAACCACTGGAACAAACTACCCAGGGAAGTGGTGAATTTTTCATCTCTTCGAGTCTTTGAATTATGACTGGATGTCTTTCTGGCAGAAATATTGTAATGAAAAACAAGTTATTGGGCTCAATACAAAGGTAGCGGGGAAAATTCTATTGACCGTGTTATACAGGAGGTTAGACTCGACGATTTAATGATTCCCTTCTGGTCTTAAAAATCTTTGACTCTATTAGTTCTATCCCTGCTGCTGCTGTAAAGTTTCAATTAGCCATGGTGTGCAGCACAGTGACAATCATCAAGCCCAAGATGAACACTGATCAGCTGCCATAGAAATCAGTCCCATTTTAATGCAAAACAACCAATTTAGAATAAAGTGAAATGATACAGCAGGTGGCTCCAAAATCAACCCAAAACTGTGAGAACAATGGAGTGAGAAAAGGAAAGCTGAGATCCTGGCTTCATATGTTGCCCAAGAAGCAAAACAGCCTCTCAGAGATCTTTCTCCCTGGAGTGATGAGTTTCAATTTGCACCTAGCTTCTAGAAATGATTCAGTAAAATAGCAGCGGCACAATACTTCCAACTCCTGTGAGACTGAGCTCGGTCCCAGTGTAACCCCCCGGACTGGAGAAGAGAGAAAGTGATAATTAAAAGAGAATATGGGAAAGCAACGGACGTCTTGTTGCAATGTGACCTAATGTTTGGGGGGAGGAGGGGCTAGGTGCATTAATGGAGAGCGTATAAAATAATAACAATAATGGTAATAATGATCTCTTCAGTTCATCAGATGGTGCACTTAAAAGGAGCACTCTCATCCATAATTAAACAGAATGCTTTACATCTAATGCCACTTTCCAGTATTAATTAGTGCAGATCTAAAAACCTACTCCTTGAAGAAGCCCTTTAAATGATGCAACCAGCCATTGTGATTCAAGACCTTTCATTTTCATGCTATAATTTTTAAAGTGTTTACACTGTGTTCGGCGGCATGTGTTGCCAGAAAGAGTCAGAGCATCAGCTCATGGCTGTGCAATTTGACCATAGAATTTAAGCAGGGGACAGTCATTCTGAATTTTAAAAATAATAATAATGAGCTGTCAGAATTAAAAGAGACCTTAAGAGATTCTTTGATCAGATCAACATTAAAAGCAGAATAGAAAAAAACACAGAGCCAATAAATATTTTAATTATAGAATCATAGGACTCGAAGGGACCTCGAGAGGTCATCTAATCCAGTCTCCTGCATTCATGGCAGGACTAAGTATTATCTAGGCCATCCCTGACAGGTCTTTGTCTAACCTGCTCTTAAAAATCTCCAGTGATGGAGATTCCACAACCTCCCTAGGCAATTTATACCAGTGCTTAACTACCTGACAGTTAGGAAGTTTTTTCTAATGCCCTACCTAAACTGCCCTTGCTGCAATTTAAGCCCATTGCTTCTTGTGCTATCCTGAGAGGTTGAGAGGAACAATTTTTCTCCCTCCTCCTTGTAACCACATTTAATGTACTTGAAAACTGTTATCATGTCCCCTCTCAGTCTTCTCTTCTCCAGAAGAAACAAATCCAATTTTTTCAATCTTCCCTCATAGGTCATGTTTTCTAGATCTTTAATCATTTTTGTTGCTCTTTGTTGGACTTTCTCCAATTTGTCCACATGTTTCCTGAAATGTGGCACCCAGAACTGGACACAATAATCCAGTTGAGGCCTAATCAATGCAGAGTAGAGCAGAAGAATTACTTCTCAGGTCTTGCTTACAACACTCCTGCTAATACATCCCAGAATGATGTTTGGTTTCTTTGCAGCAGTATTACACTGTTGACTCGTATTTAGCATGTGATTCACTATGACCACAAGATCCCTTTCCAGAGTCCTCCTTTCTAGGCAGTTATTTCCCATTTTGTATGTGTGTAACTGCTTGTTCCTTCTTAAGTAGAGTACTTGGCATTTGTCCTTATTGAATTTCATCCTGTTTACTTCAGACTATTTCTTCAGTTTATCCAGATCATTTTGAATTTTAATCCTATCCTCCAAAGCACTTGCAACCCCTCCGAGCTTGGTTTCATCCACAAACTTTATAAATGTACTCTCTATTCCATTATCAAAATAATTGATGAAGATATTGAACAAAACCAGACCCAGAACCGATCCCTGAGGGACCCCACTTGTAATGCCCATCCAGCTGAACTGTGAACCTCTGATAACTACCCTCTGGGAACGATTTGCCAACAAAGTTATGCACCCACCTTACAGTAACTCCATCTAGGTTGTATTTCCCTTGCTTGTTTATGAGAAGGTCATGTGAGACAGTATCAAAAGCCTTACTAAAGTCAAGATATACCACATCTACCACTTCCCTCCATCCACAGGGCTTGTTGCCCTGTGAAATAAACCTATTAGGTTGTTTTGACACAATTTGATCTTGAAAAATCTGTGCTATCTGTTACTTATCACCTTATTGTCTTCTAGGTGTTTGCAAACTGATTGCTTAATTATATGCCACATCATCTTTCTGGGTACTGAAGTTAAGATGATGGGTCTGTAATTTCCCAGGTTGTCTTTGTTTCCCTTTTTATAGATTAGCACTATATTTGCCCTTTTCCAGTCCTCATAGAAGACAGGAGAGATTCTAGACTTTTCAAAGGTAATCAGCAATAGCTCAGATATCTCCTCAGTCAGCTCCTTGAGTATTCTATGATTTATTTCATCAGGTCCAGGTGACCTGAAGATATCTAACTCATCTAGGTAATTTTTAAATTGTTCTTTCCCTATTTTAGCCTCTGATCCTATCTCATTTTCACTGGCATTCACTGTTAGACGTAATGTGGAAGAGTTTTTGCTCTACTGGAAGGAAATCTGGTCTGTTGATGTACAACATAACTAGACAGTGGAATGGATTAAAACTTGAGAGAAAAATTTAAAAACCACACAATAGAGGAATATGCAGTATCATCAAAGAAAGAAATAGATGAGGTACTGAGAGGAATGAAAAATGGGAAAGCACTCAGACCAGGTGGGATGCATGAATTCTGTCTGAAACACCTAATATCTCTCCATGATTGCTTACTTGAATAACTTAATAAATGTCTAAAAAATGGATGTTCAAGGTGTATGGTGACAAGGAGAATAATCCTCATAATAAAGAAGGGACACAGCGATCCTATGAATTATAGACTGATGACGTGTTTACCAACTATGTGGAAACTTCTGATGGCAATTCTGGCAAAGATGATCTGGAAAGTGCTAGTTCTCAATGGATTACTGCCTCCTGAGCAAAAAGGCTGCACAGAAAACATGATAAGGATAAAAGGCCATCTCAGCAGGAGGATCATAGAAGATGCAAAACAAAAAAGAAAAATTTAGATATGGTGTGGATAGATTGCCGAAAAGCATATGACAGCATCTCACATTTTGTGGATCAGAGAGACACTGAAAATGCACAAGGTTCATCCAAAGATCTATCTGCAGCAATCTATATTTAACTGGAACATTTGACTATTGCTGGAAGGGACACTTGATGAGGTGCAAATTAAAAGAGGAATCTTTCAAGGGGTTTCCTTACCAACAGTAGTGTTTATGGTAGCAATGTTGCCACTGAGACAATGCTCTATGAGATAAACTGTGGTTATCAAATCAGCAAAGAACAGCAACCAGTTAACCATTGGTTATACATGGATGACCTGAAACTATATGGTTGGTCACAAGAGATTTAGGGTACGTCTACACTTACCGGAGGGTCCGGTGGCAGGCAATTGATGTTCTGGGATCGATCCTGGAAGTGCTCGCCGTCGATGGGGGAGCCTCCCTGCCGCGTCTGGACCCGTGTAAGTTCGGACTAAGGTACTTCGAATTCAGCTACATTATTAACGTAGCTGAATTTGCGTACCTTAGTCCGAAGTGGGGGGTTAGTGGGGACCAGGCCATAGAGATTGATATGTGTAGAAAAGTTTGATGAAGATATAAAGTTATGGGTTGGCTTAGCTACATGTGTGTCAGTATCTGTAAAGAGGAGAAAACTGGTACAAACAGATGGAATACAAGTTAACAAAGGTATTATCCAAGATCTCTATCAGCATGGCCCCTACAAATACCTTGGCGTTAGGGAACTGTCAGAGTTACAACATAAGGAAGTCAAAGAAGAAGTGAGGAAAGAATATTAAGAAATTACTTTAAGCACGAAACTCAACTCGAAGAATGTGATCTGAGCCATTAACATGTGGGTGATACCGGTACACCGCCAAAGTGCTCAAGTGGAATCAGGAAGAGAAGAAACAAGCCGTCATCCAAACGAGAAAGTTCCTGGAGATGGATAGAGTAATGAATATCAATCAAAATGTGGACAGAATGTACATCCAAAGATGCTATGGAGGAAAAGGTGTTCTATCCATGCAGGAAGCAACTGACAATGAAGAATATAACATCAAAATATATTAGGAGTAAGCCAGCATGAAAAATCATCTGATCAAGGTAACAAGTGATGGTGATGTGCATCCGAACAGAACAAAGCATAAAGGAAAGGAAATCATCCAAAGAAGACTTCAAAGATTTACATAGAAATCAGTGCATAGACACTGGTGCAGAGATCAGACTCATTACTGATTGAAGATTAACAAACTCATGGCTTGTAGTAGGATGTCTCAAAAGACAGACTCATTATGAGTGCACAAGAGCAGTCCTTAAGTCCTATGTTCAAAACAAAAATTGACCAACAGAACTGCTCCCCGAACTACAGAATGTGTTCCAAAAAGGAAAAGATGGTAGAACATGTGTTGTATGTCTGCAGGGGCCTGACTGGGAGAGAACATATGAACAGACACAATGCGGTTGCCAAGTATCTGCATTGGAGCCTCTTTGGCCAGTAGAGGTTTAAACACTCCATGTGATATGACAGACACCGAATTGAAAGGACTCTAGAGAATGAAGAAGCTAAGATTTTATGGAATCTGACAATTATTACAAGCAAAATGGAGCAGGCAAACAGGACATAGTAGTTATAGGAAAAAAAGACAAAGATCATGTTAATTGATATTGCCGTACCATCAGACAAACATAACAAAGAAATAAGAAAAGGAATGAGCGAAGTATGAAGGACTCTGCCACAAAGTGGATCAATTATTTCACTAGGAGGGTGGTGAAGCACTGGAACGAGTTACCTAGGGAGGTGGTGGAATCTCCATCCTTAAAGGTTTTTAAGGTCCAGCTCAACAAAGCCCTGGCTGGGATGATTTAGTTGGGGTTGGTCCTGCTTTAAGCAGGGGGTTGGACTAGATGACCTCCTGAGGTCTCTTCCAACCCTAATATTCAATGATTCTATGATTCTAATTATGTAAAACTAGGACAAAAATGATCCCCGTGATTTATTGGATCATCTGGCGTGATCCTTAAGGGTATGAATGAGCAGCTCAAAGCATCAACAGTGCAAGACAGTGTGATCACTGACCACCAGAAGACAACGCTCTTAAGTATTGAGAGAACTTAAAGGAAAGTCAAGAACAAGTACAGGAATTCTGCGGAAGGTTTAACAAAATTCCTAACAACCCTAACCTACAGAATAGATCTGTGGACAGGATTTATTGGTGACTCATGGGGATAAATTTTAGATAATCGCTATCCCCTTTTATCTTGTATGTTGAAGGCTATTTGTTTAAAAAATCATCATAATGTAATACTGATAGATAATAATAATAAATACAAACTGTATTACACTGGAGGGAAAAAGCCCCAGTAATTACACAAATTAGTCTGCTGAATAGGACAGAAATGGAAGAAAACTATAGGACCCAATGAGAATGGCAGGGAGATTTAGGGAAGCAGAATGCAATAAACTAAGATGCAACCCAGCCAGGACAGCTCTGCCAGGATAACACCTCAATCTTGCAACCTTTACTCACACAAACAGTTCTGTTAATTTCACAACTTGGACCAGCAGTTTTATGTATTCCTCATACACAGTTTTATCCCTTCATCCTCCATCTGTCCCTTAGTTTAAAACTAAAGCACACACATTATTTCACAATAAAGTACTATAAGGTTATCGACTCTATTGTTTAGCTAGAATGGAAGTAGCAACACAGATAATAGTAAGTCTGGTGGCTGAAATCTTGTATTTCCCCAAAGACCGTTTTCAGATGCTCCCTCCCTTATTTCTGAGTCTTTCTAAACTGTCTAGGAAGGGTAAGAGACTTCCTAGCTTGAGAGTCTGTTTTGTTCCACAACATCACTAGCAGCATAGGCTTAAGTCCAGATGGCTGGCACTTATCATTGTTGTGTCTCATTAATTGTCCACTATACTTTGCCAAGTGCCAGGAAGTCCCCAACAGAGGAACCACGCTGAAGAGTTTTTATCTCCTCACCTGACAATATTTTTCTCCCAATGCCATTCTTGGCAGGTCTTCACTAGCTCTTCCAATTTAGGCAGGACGTGCTCTGCCATAGCAAGACAGCACTCATTGTTACTGAATTTTCCAGTCATTCTTTTTTCCTTTCTCTCACTCTCTTAATGATACGGTGAAATGGCACCTTGCATTTATAGAACTGGATTGTCTGGTTGTATCCTGCCTCTGCGCATCTCTGACAGCATATGGGGGAAAGAAACTGGCCAGATTTCACCAGCTAAAAATTCCCCTTGCATGGGGGAGTCCTCAGTTGGCAACAGCCAATGAAGCCTGCTAATATACCATCAATCCTGGCTGGCTCTAGAGTAAGGGGAATGCTGGGACTTGACCAGAATGCTACTGGCTGCTGGCTATTCCAAACTGGCATAATTTAAAACAATCCGCTGTCTCCTATTATATGTATATGTATCTCAGAGACAGCTAGCTCCTCTGACGCACCCCATTTCCTTGTCCTGCTGTGTACCCAGTGGGATCTGGGCCATAAAGCTCTAGGGCAGTGGTGGGCAACCTGCGGTTCCTGGCCAATGGGAGCTGCGGGAAGCAGCAGTTGGCTGGGAACGGCGAACTGCGGCCACTGGGAACTGCGGGGGGCCGTGCCTGCGGACTGTCAATGTCAGCAAAATGTCTCGTGGCCCACAATTAGATTACCCAAATGGGCTGCAGGTTGCCCACCACTGTCCTAGAACGTTATGGCCCAGGTCCCACTGGGTACACAGCAGGACAAGGAAATGGGGTGCGTCAGAGGAGCTAGCTGTCTCTGAGATACATAACGTTAACACAAGGTGGTAAGGCACCTTGGTTAAAACTGAACAACAACATATATTCAGAACTCATTCTACTAAACTCAGCTGATTTATTACCCAAATCTACTGATATCGATATGGAGAGTTTAACTTTTATATGAACAAAAAATCTCTTCTCAGACGCTGAGCCATCAGCATGCTAGTGTGCATTTTCCGTGCTTAGCTAAATCTGCACATGCTTACCTGGCAGCTCCCACAACTTAGCATGGACAGTGAATGTGCAATGAGCACTGCTGGGAATGTTTATTCTGAACATCGCTGCAGTTTTGTGCCTGAGAACATAGAAAGCCTTTTTTTTTCCTCTCCCCCCCCCACCCCCAAACTCAACCTCAGCATTGAACTCATGGATTAACTTTAATTTAGAATGAGATTTTCTAGTGTTATAAACTGAAACTATATGGGTTTTGTGTTTGTAATAAGCACACAATAACTTTCTTGGTACATTGTCTAATTCAGGGCCTGATCTTGTGAACACTTACAACTAAGAGTAGTGCTTACTTCCACGAGTAAATCCACTAAAGTTTCAAACAGTGTCTTAATACTGCAGGTAGTTCCCTAAAGGTTGCAGGATCGGACACACTACAAGCTTTACAAGGCACAGAACTTGACTGCTTCTATTTGTCTGTGAAGGGCCATGCACGCCCTATAGTGCTAAAAATAAATAATGGCTTTAGGCAAATAAATTCAATATTTAACTGGATACTAAATTTAGATATCCAATATCAAAGTCCTAACCAGCATCAGACTGCTGCTTCAGGGAAAATTAACATTAATATGCTTCCTCTCACTGCGAAGCCATTTATACAATTCACTAAAATGGTGACAGTCCTTTAAAAATCAGTTTGAAGACATTCTTATTTATCAGATAACCATTTCGGTTACATAAGGTATTCTAACTAAGCACTGTAGTTTTCTTTCAAGTCTTTAAAATATCATGATCACCTTCTGATTCGTCACATAGCTTGATTAGCTGTCCATTATTTTCCAGCGCTGTTGCATCTGGACCAAAATTTATGTTAAATTAGTCACCCCCAACCACAACTCTCTCCCTGTCACACACGCATACTTTGGGTGCTCTGATATAATGTGACTTTTCACACAACACACAGTCAACCTGTGGAACTCCTTGCCAGAAGATGTTGTGAAGGCAAAGACTATAACAGGGTTCAAAAAAGAATTAGCTAAGTTCATGGAGGATGGGTCTATCAATGGCTATTAGCCAGGATGGGCAGGGATGGTATCCCTAGCCTCTGTTGGCCAGAAGCTGGGAATGGGCAGCAGGAGTTGGATCACTGTTCTATTCATTTCCTCTGGGGCACCTGGCATTGGCCACTGTTGGAAGAGAGGCTACTGGGCTAGATGGACCTTTGGTCTGACCCAGTATGGCTGATCTTTTGACTACCCAGAAAAAGTGAATTAACCTGGGAGGAAACCCATAGGAATTAACCTTTTAATGATCAGAATTCAACAGTGGAGTAGCATTAGTACTACTTTGTATATTTACATAACACATCCCATCTCAAAAGATTCAAAATCATTTCATTGACTAAAGCATGACTGAAACAAAGTATAGGCACATCCAGTCTGGAGGGTGACAATCAAAGTCCAGACACTCCGAAGGGAGAACAGAAAGTTTAAACCCCCAAAATGCGCAATTAAACCAACTGATTGCATATTGTGTTATACTATAAAAGTATGTCAAGAACGTCTTTTATGAAAGCTTTTGAACTTGATGGTCATTATGAGATATATGTATAAAGTATGTGGTTATGAATCTATGTATTTATATATATAGAAAACTGCTTAAAATGTGTGGTGGAACTGTAGCTACCCTCATAGCAGGGAGGGGTACTTCTCAAGCCATATATTTACACAAAACCAGGCTCAAGTAATGTTGCATTGGAAACCCAGGAAAAGACAATCATGGGCCAGTAAGAATTAATGGGAAGACACTGAGACAACTGGGGATTTTCACACTTTGAATATCTATCTAAAAAACACCTGGCAAACCAAAGATGACTCATGCCTCCTGATACTGGGGTGGGAGGGGGAACACGATATAAAGGGGAGGATATGTGACTGCCTCATGTGTCGCCTTTGGGAGGAACTTCCAGCCCCACCTCCCTGGGCCAGGGCGGCCAATCCAGCTGGCTCCTGGGGAAGGCTGGGGGCACAGGAGCTGGAATAGGGTGACCAGACAGCAAGTGTGAAAAATTGGGACAGCAGGTGGGGGGTAATAGGAGCCTAAATAAGAAAAAGACCCAAAAATCATGACTATCCTTATAAAATTGGGACATCTGGTCACCCTAAGTGGGAAGCACGTGCCTCTGGGCCTGCCTGCGGCCAGCCCTAGCGCCGGCTGAGCAGAGGCCAGGAAACCTGCTCCCAGCACCTTCCCCAGCGACCCCCCAGCACCCTGCGCCCAGCCCAGAGACTGCCATGCTCTCTCTGCCCCACCAGAATTATCTGTGGTAAGGGGGGGGCTCTGTCTTTCTCCCACTCTGCCTCCCCTCCCCTGGCACATTAGGCCCCTGTCCCCGGCAGCCAGGCCCAGACAGGGAGTGGGGCGGAGCTGCTTCTCGCCCGGCTGAAGGTGGCTGCCTAGGGTGACCATATTTCCCAAAGGGCAAACGTGACGCTGTGCGGGACTGGCCTGAGCCCTCCCCTGCCCTGCATGGGACTGGTCTGAGCTCTGCCTCCCAACCCCACATGGGGCTGGCCTGAGCCGCTTGCCCCTCACATTCCTCCGCACTGCACCCCACTTTTTTTTTGACAAAAGTGGACATTTGTCCCATTTGCTCTTGCCACCTGATCAAGTCGGCAAGAACAAATGGTACAAATGCCCACTTTTGCCAAAAAGGTTGGGACGGCCAAGATAGGGCTTACAAAAGGGACTGTCCCGGCCAAAATGGGACGCATGGTCACCCTATGGCTGCTCAGGGTCACTGCTCTGTGCAACGCGGCAGCTGCCTGAGAGAACTCAGCCCGGGAGGCAGCGGCTTGTGCTCCCTGTCCGGGCCTGGCTGCTGGGGACAGGTGCGGAGTGAGCCAGAAACCTGGTGGGGCAGAGAGGGGACTCCAGCTCGCTTGACCCCTGTCCCTGGCAGCCAGGCCAAGGCGGAGAGTGGAAGCTGCCACCTCCCCTCTCCCACCCCCGCCCCGGCAGGCCAAGCAGAAATCGGGTGGCTGGCACTTGCCCCCTTATGCTACCCCCCTTCATGTCACTTCTGCTGCAAACTCTTTTAAAATGGAAGGGGTTTGAAGAGATATCTGTGTAAATACCGAGGGACAGCTTTTAGGTGAGAAGCTATCCGTGAATGCTGAATCCTGCCCCCCTGCCCATAGCTAGGGGGGCTAGAAACTGTTCAAAGGCTACCGGTAACTTGTATTAGAAAAGGGATTCTCTCTCAAGTGGAAGTGTAAAGCCTGACGTTTCATCTTTATGCTGATTTTTCATGTAATTTTTATGTGTTTGCTTTCCTTTACTCGTTCATCTTTGAATCTTTCTAGAAAATAAACTTTTTGTTTGTTTTTACTCTGAGTAGGTCTCTATTGCGCAAACTGTGTGGAGCATGTATCCTAAAGTGAACTGACAACTGAGAGGCCGGTTTCACGCCTTCAGGGGTGATGAACAAGTGGGGAATAGTCTGAGTGTTTGGTGCTTAAGAACTCAGGGAGGACAGATTTGGGGAGACTTGGGACTGCAAGGGCTGTTTGTATCACTCTGCAAGGAATAATTAGGCTAGTGGAAGCCAGGGTGAGACCTTATGCTTATGGGCTGGCTACTGATGTCAGGGATCTGCACCATAACCACATGGTACTCTGGCACCCCAAAGTTACAGGGCAAGGGTGACAGAACCCTTTACTGATCTGAGCAGACCCCAAGACGTCCCAGAGGGCAACAACTGAGTGGCTCACAAAAGCTGCACAGCAGGATAGGGAGAGGAAATTTTGGCAAAGGACACTGGAATCTACACTCTTGTAAGGTGCCAGGCATTTTTAAGGTTCATACCGCAAGTCCTTTGTTTTTAATGTCTCTTCCAAATAAGCCACACATAATAAACCATGAGGTACTCACTTTATCTATATCTTAAGGACAAAGAGTTGATCTGAACCTGAGGAGTCTAACAATGCCAAACTTGGTACTTAGACCATTAAGATACCCTCCACTTTCTATGGCAATGGAAAGATAGGTTATGTAGTAGACAATGTAATCAGAGATTGGAGAAGTGTTGAACTTACCCAAACCATCTTCACCTACCCAGATTCACCAAACTCCTACAAGTTCAAACTCAGCTGGCACATGATTGGAGAACATCTACATCTGTGTAGGGGCTTTGCAACATAAATGTAATCCCATCACCAGACAGGAAGGCTACCTGTTTCAGGATTATTCCAGGTCAGACTAACACAAAGGAAGTGTCTGCTTGCAAGGAAAAGAGAATATACTAAAATCACACACATTCATTCCAGCACATAGAAAAACAGGAATTTCCATGCGGCTTTCTGGTAGTAGTGAGTACCTGCTGGTTCAGAGGGAGATGGAAGAAACCCTGCAATAGGCAGTTAAAGAATAACCTTCCTCCAGGGTCCCAATACTTCATTTTGCCTAATTCCCAGAAGCATGAGGGTGCATATCCCTTCTAAAACTCATGTGTATTTTCTTTACAATATTTACAGTTAGTTTTGAATATTCTCACTGTCCATAAAAATGTCTAATTGTTTTCTGAACGATGCTAAGTTTATGGCCTCAATGACGTCTTGTGGCAATGCATTCCACAGGCTAATTTTACATTGTGTGAAAAAGCATTTCCTTTTATCAGATTTAAATCTAGTCTCATTGAATACTCCTTTATTTTTGTATTATGAGAGAGCGCGGGTTGAAATTCCCAATTTACTGTCCCTAGCCATTTGTTATTTCGTGTATACAGTCCCCATTGTACCACTCCAAACTTATATACTAGCCAGGGTCTGTGTTTACTGTATTAGCTATCTCATCCATCCAAGCCAGGCAGTTAATGAATACTATTATTTACAGCAAGCCTTTACAATCCCAAACCGAATTAGCTAGGTAAAAGCTTCCATGCATCACAACAAATAATGAGAAATTATGCCTTCCAAACAACAAAACATGGGATCACAAAGTATGTTTATGTGGCTGTAGTTATTTTCAGAGAAAAAGGATATGGGGAAACATGCGTGTGGTTTGAGTCATGCAGTCCAGATCTGGAATTCACTAGAATGTCTGTTATGCTTATTTGGGCAATAATGATAAATTGCACTTTAAAAAAACTGCCAAAACAACTTCTATGGAAACTAGACAATGGAAAAAAAAAAGACATCAACATCAAGATGAAACAATTTTGTTGTGGGAGCCTCAAAGCTAGAAGACTTGTAAACACAAGCAGAGGCGAGGAAAGCACATGAAAGGGAAAATGAAACACCAGATGAGAGAGATCGGCTTGCAAAGCCGTCGTATGTATGGTATGTTCCATACAAGTAACAACAAGGCTCAGAGACAGTCATGTCATAAGCTGCAATTGACAGGTGCATAGCAACACCTGGCCAAACAGCGGAATCCCATAATGAGAAATAAGAGCAAGTTTTAAAAGGCAGCCTGGTAAGGTAGTGAAAGCAGGAGGAATGACTCAGCAAAAATACACACACATTCACAGTCAGCAGGGTGTTTTTCTTTAAGCAAAAGACACCATAGAAAGAAAGGATGGTCCAGTCTTTAAGGTGCTATCCTAAGACTCGGGAGACCCTGGTTCAGTTCGCTGCTCTGCCACTAACCAACTCACTTACTCTCTCTGTCTTAGCTCCCCATCTATAAAATAGGGCAATAGCCATTCCATACCTGTTGTGAGGATCTATACATTGAAGATTTTAAGGCACCTGGTCCCTGCTATGCAGTGGAGATTATATAACTACCTACAATAGGCGGTATAAGAAGAAAAAAGTTGGCTAGCTCAGTTTAGGAATTAGCCCAGTCCTGTGCCCCTAACATGGAGCCTGATCTTCACCACCAATCATTTAAAACTCTCCCTCCACAAGGGTACAAATCTGGAACAAAATGTCAATTTCCTGGGAACCAGAGGGTGTCCTTGCACTGTGTCACAGGTACCAACATTCAGCTACTCCCCACCCCCACTCCTTATACCCTACAGTCATTCTTTCCCCTCACACATACACCTCTACAGACGTTCCTCTTTGATGGATCTTTTCTCCCTCTCTGCACAAACCAAAGGTGGAAAGGGGACGGGGCACCTTCTCCATGGCTCCTTTTGCGGGGAACACGTGTTCTTTTCCTTATCCCCCTGGCACGATGTGGAAGAGAGCTGAGATTTCCCCCTCCATGTTACCTGCTAAGGAGGGCTCAGGGAGGTTGTTGAGAATGCAGCACTCAGGTAAGCTGCTCCAAGAATCTGTCTCTTCAGTGGTTCTCAACCAGGGGACTGGGGCCCTAGGGTTGCCAGGCATCCGTTTTTTGACTGGAACGCCCAGTCAAAAAGGGACTCTGGCAGCTCCGGTCAGCACTGCTGACCGGGCTATTAAAAGTCCGGCTGGTGGCGCAGTAGGGGCCCGGGGCTAAGACAGGCTCCCTGTTTGCCCTAGCTCCGAGCAGCTCCTGGAAGCAGTCACTGGGTCCCTGTGGCCCGTAGGTGCTGGAGGGGTCAGGGAGGCTTCGCGCACTGCCTGCGTCCTGAGTGCTGGCTCGGCAGCTCCCATTGGCCAGGAACCACAACCAGTGAGAGCTGCGGGGGAGGTGCCTGCAGACACAAGGGCAGCCCATGGAGCCTCACTGGCTGCTCATGCACCTAGGGGCTGCAGGGACCTGGCGTCCGCTTCCAGGAGATGTGGTAAGCACCGCCGGGACCCCACACCCAGAACTCCAACCCCCCATTCCAGCCCGGAGTCCCCTCTGAAAACCAAACTCTCTCCCTGAGCCCGCATCCCCCCAACATCCCACCCCAGCCCTGAGCTCCCTCCTGTACCCCACATCCCTCAGCTGCAGCCCCAACCCAGAGCCCTTACCCCCAGCCGGAGCCTACACCCCCTCTTGCACTCCAAACCCCTCAGCAGCAGCCCAGAGACCCTTCCTGTACGCCAAATCCCTCATACCTGGCCCCACTCCAGAGCCCGTACCCTCAGTAGGTGCCCTCACCCCACTGCACCCCTACCCACTGCCCCAGCCTGGAATCCCCCCCTGCACTCTGAACTCCGCATTTCTGGCCCCCACCTGGAGCCCACATCCCCAGCCCAGAGGCCATACCCCCTCGCCCACCAACCCCCTGCCCCAGCCCAGAGCCCTCTGAAACACCCAAAACCCCTCATCCACAGCCTCCCCCCCCCCAGTCAGAAGCTCTCACCCGCCTCCTACACCTCAACACTAGGGTTACCATATTTCAACACTGAAAAAAGAGGACACTCCATGGGGCCCCCAGCCCTGCCCCAACTCTGCCTCTTCCCCGCCCCCATTCCAAGCCCTTCCCCAAAGTCCCTGCCCCAACTCCGCCCCCTCCCCTGAGCACCCCGCATTCCCCCTCCTCCCTCCCGCCTCCCGGGCTCCAGCTGCTGCTGCGCTGGGGAAGTTGCTTCGGCCCCGGCACCCGGTGGAGAGCGGTGGGAGCCTGGAAAGTTGGAGCCTGGGGAGGAGGTGGCTGCGTGCTCGGATGCCGCCCGCCGCCTCTGTGCCCCGGCAGATCACGGGAGTTGTAAGTTTTGCTGCAGCCACTCACACTCAGGGTCCCCTTATCATGCCTCCCTATTTTCCCGGACATGTTCGGCTTTTTTGGAAATTCCTCCCAGACGGGGATTTGAGGACCAAAAAACCGGACATGTCCAGGAAAATCGGACATATGGTAACCCTACTCAACACCTTGCTCCAGCCCGGTGAAAGTGAGTGAGGGTAGGGGAGAGCGAGCGACGGAGGGAGGGGAGATGGAGCGCGTGGGGGGCGAGGCCTCAGAGAAGGGGCAGAGCAGGGGGCGGGGCAGGGGTGTTCGGTTTTGTGCAATTAAAAAGTTGGCAACCCTATGGGGCCCTATGGGGTGCCAAAAGCAGGTTTCAGAGGGTCCGACAAGCAGGGCCAGCATTAGCCTTGCTGGGGCCTAGGGCAGAAGGCCAAAGCTGTGCTGCAGGGTGCTGAAGCCTGGAGCCCCAAGCCCTGCCACGCGAGGTTGAAACTGAAGCCTGAGAAGTTTAGCTTTGTGGGGCCCCCGGTGGCATGGGATCCCAGATCACTGCCTTGCTTGCTGGCCTTGGCTTTTATATGCAGAAAACCAGTTGTGGCACAGGTGGGCAGTGGAGCTTTTATAGCATGTTGCGGGGGCCTCAGAAAGAAAAAGGTTGAGAACCCCTGTGCAAGACATTGAGAGCCCATGTGGATGGCTATAAATGAGTCCAACCAGGGAAGAGATAAGAGGCCTGCAATATAACAACAATGGGGCTAGCTGCACACTATTACCCAGTGGCTCTTAGAAAAACAGTTAAGGAGATGAGAATTTTTTCATGCTTAGCATATTGAAAGGAAAACAGATGATGATAATAGAGCGGTGTGTTTTAAATGTGAGCACACCAAGAGGACTAGAAACCACAAAGCCAACAGGATTATCTGCTAGGTTACACCGTGCATTTGGAAAAGCAGAAACAAACATTTTCTTGTAAATCAGCCAGCAATTGGTGCCCATAACAGCCTCATTAATTTAATGGAAACATAGTATAGATGCTGCCAAAAGATGTTAATTAAGCATTTTAGTCAAGGATTACAAAGTTCAAACAAAATACATACAAAGCTTTACATGTACACAAAACTTCATGGAAATTGGAGATAACTTACTATAGGTTTTGGTTCTTCTTCTTAAAAAAAAGCTGAAATATTCTAGTCAAATGCAGCCAGTTTATAGCCAATAAAGATAATTATGTGGTGAGAATTTAGTCACCCATATTACAGTGAGAGTTAAATAGACACACAGAATATTTAATAAAGAAAACCCAGTAAGGTTTCAACTCACAACTTCCTAAACCTAAGGCAGACAATTTATCTCTTGGCATAGGCATTCTGCTTACACACTACGGGAATCAGAATGTAAGTATTGCAAGTGTTAAATTAGCTAAGAAACGTAAAGGGGACAAAGTGTCTATACATAAAAAGCATCTGAGCTCACAGAACATATTGAGAAATATTAGAAACTCAGTTTTCAAAAGTCACAAGTGTTTCAAACAAAGCATTCACCAGTTTGTGCCACCAACATCTCCGGCAATATCTGATTTAATTTGATATTTTAATTCTTCAGCAACAATTAAAAAAACAGTGCAAAGGAGAAAATGAACTTTTTCTCACATTTCTTCATGTCCAGCTTCAAATAATTTCTCCATGTGATGCTAAGGTGAACAGAACCATTCAATTATGCATACAGGAAAAAAGTCCTAAATACACTTGTTCTTGTCATGAGTAAAACGCATCAAGCCAGGAAGTTTGGTGCTGCTCTTTTATTCTAACATGGCCTAAGTTGCTATGGTACTTCTATTCTGTAATGTCAAATACTGTACAGAATAATTAACTGTGTGCATTTTTAATAAGGTAGGATACTACATAAGAACGGCCATACTGGGTCTGACCAAAGGTCCATCTAGCCCAGTATCCTGTCTTCTGACAGTGGCCAATGCCAGGTGAACCCGAGAGAAAGAACAGAACAGGTAATCATCAAGTGATCCATTCCCCTGTTGCTCGTTCCCAGCTTCTGGCAGAGGTTAGGGACACCATCTCTGCCCATCCTGGCTAATAGCTATTGATGGACCTATCCTCCATGAATTTATCTAGTACTTTTTTGAACCCTGTTAGAGTCTTGGCCTTCACAACATCCTCTGGCAAAGAGTTCCACAGTTTGACTGTGCATTGTGTGAAGAAATACTTCCTCTTTGTTTTAAACCTGCTGCCTATTAATTTCATTTGTTGACCCCTAGTTCTTATGTTATGAGAAGGAGTAAACAATACTTCCTAATTTACTTTCTTCACATCAGTGATGATTTTATAGACCTCAATCATATCCCCCTTTAGTTGTCTCTTTTCCAAGCTGAAAAGTCCCAGTCTTATTAATCTCTCCTCCTACGGAAGCCGTTCCATACCCCTAATAATTTTTGTTGCCCTTTTCTTAACCTTTTCCAATTCCAATATATCTTTTTTGAGATGGGGCGATCACATCTGCATGCAGTATTCAAGATGTGGGCGTGCCATGGATTTATATAGAGGCAAGATGATATTTTCTGTCTTATTATCTATCCCTTTCCTAATGATTCCCAACATTCTGTTTGCTTTTTTGACTGCCACTGCACATTGAGTGGATGTTTTCAGAGAACTATCCACAATGACTACAAGAT
The DNA here is from genome assembly GCF_013100865.1 of Trachemys scripta elegans. Classification (NCBI taxonomy): domain Eukaryota; kingdom Metazoa; phylum Chordata; order Testudines; family Emydidae; genus Trachemys; species Trachemys scripta. Next base: position 328,652,665 of record NC_048298.1, on the reverse strand, counting down.
CTCTTTCTTGAGTGGTAACAGCTAATTTAGACCCCATCATTTTATATGTATATTTGGGATTATGTTTTCCAATGTGCATTACTTTGCATTTATCAACACTGAATTTCATCTGCCATTTTGTTGCCCAGTCACCCAGTTTGAGAGATTCTTTTGTAGCTCTTTGCAGTCTGCTTTGGACTTAACTATCTTGAGTAGTTTTGTATCATCTGCAAATTTTGCCATCTCACTGTTTACCCCTTTTTCCAGATCATTTCTGAATATGCTGAATAGGACTGGACCCAGTACAGACCCCTGGGGGATACCATAATTTAGCTCTCTCCATTCTGAAAACTGACCATTTATTCCTACCCTTTGTTTCCTATCTTTTAACCAGTTACCAATCCATGAGAGGACCTTCCCTTTTATCCCATGACAGCTTACTTTGCTTAAGAGTCTTTGGTGAGGAACACTATATGCACTGGATCCCCTTTGTCCATATGCTTGTTTTCCCCTTCAAAGAATTCTAGTAGATTGGTGAGGCATGATTTCCCTTTACAAAAACCATGGTGACTCTTTTGCTAATCAAGCTTTGAGGCACTATACCTTTTAGAAAGCCATTTACTTTTATATTATGGCTACCCATGATAGGACTTAGAAGCACTGAGAGTTTCAAGGCTTGTAGACTGTTGACAAATTTTATATTATTATTACTATAGCCTAGAAGTTACTGTTTATATAGCACTGTGTATATACATGGCACTATAAAACAGGAAATCTGTGCCAGCCAGTTGGTACCTGCCCTGCAGAACTTTCTGTTTAAAATCATCCTGTTAACTTTCAAAGTGAAATCAATTCTGGAATCTTCTGATAAGTTTTTGTTACTTCTGGGTTCCAGTAATAAACACCAGAAGTGCTAGAAATCTCAGGAAAAAGCCCCTTTCCTGAAAGACTTCCAGATCCATGTTTCAAGGCTGGGTTCCCAGCTGGGGTAATCTGTAGTTCCACTGAAGTCAATTTATACCAGGTGAGGAACACTTATATATGGTATATATATATAGCCACATTTTGTTTTTCTGAGAATGTAATTTTGACACTAATATAATAATCATTTACATATGTCTTCCATCTGAGGATTTCAAAGTGCTTACAAACCTTCATTAATCACCTTAATACACTCAAAACCACCACCAAGGACACTCCACCAGAGAAGTAGATTGCATCATGGAATGGGCCACCCTAATACCATGAGAGAACTTGTTTCAGTACAGAAATAAAACCTCCTCTACACCTACCATGCCACACTGGAATCTATAAGGGGTATCATCAAACAACTAAAACCCCTCACTTAATGGGGATCCTATCCTGAAATCTTTCCTGAAGCCCCTCTTCCTGCCTTCAAACAACCTTCAGTCTCTCCAAGCTCACCATCAGAAGCAAACTCCCTGCAGCCCAGGACACACCAACTCAAAGCAGTGTCAGACCCTCTCAGAACAACAGATGCAAAACCTGCAGCCATCTCTCCACTGCTACAATGATCAACACCCTCCACAACACAGCTTTCAAGATCCTACACATGCCCATGACAACATGTGGTGTACTCCATCCAGTGCATTAAATGCCCCAATAGCAACTCTGTGGACAAAACCAGACAATCACTATGTTCTCAAATGATAAAAGAGAAAAACACTGCATCACCTGTGGGTGAACACTTTTCACAAAGCGATCGCTCTATATCTGACCTGTCAGTCCTCATCCTCAAAGGAAACCTGCACAACACTTTCAAAAGACGAGCCTGGGAGCTTAAATTCATAACTTTGCTAGACACTAAAAATCATGGATTGAACAGAGGCGTTGGATTGATGGCTTATTGCAACAATCTATAACCCACTAATAACCACCCACAGCTGCTTTCCCCCTTCCTTTCCTCCTTAAGATTGGAGGGCTGTTAATAGGCCACTTCACCTTGAATTGTCCCTTGAAATATGTGTTAACTACATATGCTAAATCTGCTCCATCTTGTATCTAGCTGTGACACTCTGAATAAGTTTCCCAGACCTGAAGAAGAGCTTTGTGTAAGCTCAAAAGCTTCTCTCTCTCACCAACAGAAGTTGGTCCAACAAAAGAGATTACCTCACCCACCTTGTCTGTCCAATGTTCCTAAGAGACAGGTACGTATTAACATACAAGTGGAACCTGAAGCACAAAGAAGTCACACACGGAGCCTGTAGCAGAGCCAAGTAAGGAATTGTGATCTTGTGACACCCAATCCTGCATCTTGAAGACATGACCAAGTTTGCATCTGGTATCTCATTGAGATGATGCTGGTAATAACATAGCCCATCTTGGAGAAATCCCTGGAGCTCCCAGGCCACTTCCTGCAAAGTATGTTTTTTAATTAACACGTAGCTAAGGGAACTTATGTAAATACCTTTTTGGCCATAACTAGAAAGCCTCTGTGTGATGAATTAAGATTTTGCATCCCATTTCAACAGATGGATTACACGGATGGTATGCTAGGACTAAAATGATGATCCTTGAGTTAACTACACCAGGAAGATAGGCTTTCATAATTAATACAAAGATATAATTAATTCTTCTCATCCCCCCCCCCCCAATCTCCTATTTCTAGTTTACTGTTTTGAACATGGAAAATAACTTCACGGGCGGACATGACACTTTTAAGATGACAATACTTAGAATATATGAAGGCATAAAGAGATTACAATAAAACCATTGTGGAGATTTATACTGTATACCTACTGCACCTGGGGATTCTATATATATGCATGGCTGGTGGGTCTGAGTTATATGGGAAATGAAAAGAAGAAAAGAGGCATAACACGGCTAGGAGACAGCTAATAAGAGATGTAGAATCTGTCTACAACTATATAAAGAGTGTAAATACCAAGGGCCGGTTCTGGCAAAGTGCGGAACGTGCTTAACAGCCCATTGACTTCAGTGGGAGTTAGCAGCATTTAGTACCTCACATTACTGGGCCTTAAGACTGGGAGGGAGTGTTTAGGGTTGCACAATGGGGAATAACTGAGTGATGTGATTTTTTTTTAAAGTAACTTTCAGGGAAAACATCCCATGCTGAGAAATCTGTAAAACCGTGACCTTTCACGGAGACATTTCAAACTGCAATGTACAAAGTACTGGAAAATATACTATGGGGAGCAAACCCACAGTGGTAAGGGAGGATGTACTAGATGATCTAGTAACAGGTCTTTTCCTGCTTTGATTTCTGTGTTTCTTATACTGTGCCCATCACCATGGAATTGAGCATTTTCCAGCAATGCAACAGCATGTTTAGAATCTTAGCTTGAAAATTGCAGACAGCCTACGTGGTCTGCATCAAAGACAACAAAGTCTTACTTTATATTCTAAGTTGTGTCAGTTTTACAAGGTAGCATAAATAGACATGGGCAGCATTTTGTCAAGGTCTGACTAGATGACAAGAGATTTTTAAAGGAGGAGAATAATGACCCACGGCAGATGAGGTCAGCAGGGGAGTTACAGATGCAGGGGGAAACTTGTAAGAAGGAATGAAGGTGAGACACATCTCAGTTCTGCGTACAATACACCTTTTAACCATTTGGTAACCAGGTCAGGGGACCACTCTTCAGCTTTCCTGCCTCAGTTATTTATATCTATCTATTGTTTTGCCAATATATATAAGAGCTGTTATAACTACAGTGTACACAAGGATTTAATTATATCAGTTTAGACTTCCTCAAACCCATGTACCATTACTTACTGGCATGTACCACCGTACAATTCTGAATTTGACTCTGTCCCATTAAGTACATGCACACTACTTCAACAACAATTCCAGTGCCTTATTTCTACCAGAGCAAGGATCAACTAATTTGGTTATTATATTTTTCCTGGCTCTATGCAAGACCAGGTTGACCAAACAGTGAACATCTCTAGGACAGGTTTCAGAGTAGCAGCCGTGTTAGTCTATATCCGCAAAAAGAACAGGAGTACTTGTGGCACCTTAGAGACTAATGCTCTAATAAATTTGTTAGTCTCTAAGGTATCTTTAGGACAGTCTCATAAATGAAATGCCTATTTTATTATTCCAATGGCAAAATAAATATGCTTGTCTTAAGTGAAGTAAAGTTTTCAATGAAGGAACTTGATTGTTTTTATTAAGTGGGAGAAACCCCGGTGAGTCGAGAAAGTTGTACACAGTCTGCTGTGTGACAAAATGCCTTAGCTTCTCAACATGAGACCAAATACACCCTAGATCTAGCTGGTTAGGTCACCTGGGGAAATGTAAACATCGTTTCATTCCTGTAATTACATTTTTCTTGCTACGTCTGCAGAATGGCAATTGACCACCCACTCTGATGCCCTACTGACAAATCTTTTCCTCAGAGTTATTTGAAGTAAAATAAAACAAACAAAAAACAAACCCCAAAGTATTTAAATTCCATCAAGCACATTACATACCAAATCTTGCTCCAATTGTATTACTAGGAATATTTTATCTTTGATTTCAATGGAAAGAGGATTGGGCCCTAAAAGCTATCAAGATTGTCTATTTCAATTAACAAAGAGGCATTCATTTGTACTAGAAGTCTAAATATAAGATTTTTCTTTTTTATACACACAATGATTCAAGTTCTTCTTTTTAGTTAATAAACTTGAATCAATCTCAAGACGTTGGTTGATTTTAGAAATAGAATTAAAATCTGCTAGTTATTTATGAAGATGCTAAAGAAACCAAGAATTTCAACTAAGTAACTCCCGCCCTCCTCCAATCAGAAAAGGGAATTGAATCCTATCTACAGTTTCCAGGGCGATAGTGTAATTTGACAAGAATCCATGTTGTACCCCTTCTGTTCTAATTTAGAAAACTGAACTGGTGATAATCTCAAAAGTTTCTAGTGCATATAGTGACAGGCTGATTTCAACCCCAGAAAGGCAGGGGCAGCAGATGATGTTTTTGAAGTAATTACATAATGAACTTTTACATTTACAGTTCAGTCTGGAAGGATCCCATAGCGATTGATAAACTGGGCAAATCTTGACCTGGAGGCTACCTTGGCACCCAAACCTGTACAGTTCTGCTGTGCAAAATGTGGGGCTGGAGGGGTCAGATTCTGGGGAGCAAAGCAAAGTGCTTCTGCAAGAAGCTAACTTGGCTATTATAGCCACACCCTGAGTAAACAACCTCTAAAACACAACCCAGCAGCTGTTCAGCAACTCATAGGGATACTACACAATAGTATAGGGCAGAAAGTTATTACTTGCAGTATTGTTGTAGCTGTGTTGGTCCCAGGATATTAGAGAGACAAGGTGGGTGAGGTTATATCTTTTATTGGACTTTCTGCTTTTTTTTATTATTATTATTGGACAGGTCTGACACAGAACTCAGTGAGAGCTTGAAAGCATGTCTCTTTTACCAAGAAAGTTGGTCCAATAAAAGATATCACCTCACCCACCCTTCTCTCTAGAAAATTATTACTTAAGTGCTAACACCTTACAATAAATATACTTTACTATTATAAATAACTATTATTATTGTTGTTTATCTGTGTTGCGGTAGCACCTAGGAGACACAGTTCTGGACCAGGACCCCATTGTGCAAGGCACTCTTGCAAACCAGAAGAAATAGATGACCCCTGTGATGTCCTGTCCCTTTAAATGCTCAGCAGGCTCTGTACTCTCCCCCTCACTTTTGTGTTAGCTTTAATTTTGCAGCCGGAACAATAAAGCTACCTCAGCAGAGAAGCTGTGTGTCCATCAGTTCCCTCGGCATCTGTCTATCTCCTTCTCTGCTGGTCCCAGAAATATAACCACCCCAGCCCACAAAAGTTTACAATCTAAGTAAAACACCCCCCTTCTCCCCAAAACACAGCCCAAACCATTAGGTTTGTGGATTTCAGAGTAGCAGCCGTGTTAGTCTGTATCCGCAAAAAGAACAGGAGTACTTGTGGCACCTTAGAGACTAACAAATTTATTAGGTATCTCTGTGTGGTTGAGAGGGGATGGAAATGACCCCCTCCCATCTGGCATATGCTATGGGGTTGCAGTGCAGCTATTTGTCTGGAATAGCAGGCTCCACAGCCATTACACAGGGACTCTGAAACGCACTGGATCCAGCGTATTACCAAACCCATTGGTGCATCAGGTTATTTGAGGCTGGTGTGGAGATTCCCTCTGCAACGTACATGGTGGGGGCAAAGACTTCCCAGTCCAACTGATTTGCCTGGACCACCACTATCATGGAACTGAAGTGGTGCAGAAGGTGTTGCACTGGATAGCTGCACCAGGCGGGTACTTCTTGTAGAACACCTTTCTCCCTAAAGGAACCCAAATATCTTTATAGATTCATGCCACCCACCACTGAAAAGCATCGGGGATGGAGAGGTGGGGGTGGAAGGGGATGTGCAATTACACGATGGCTCCCGATGTTGCATAGGAGATCCAGCAAATATATGAAAGCCAGCCTGTCCTAACTGATCACAATAAGAGCACTCACATTAGACTGTAACGTTAGAATTGTCTTTGAGGAAGTGGCCGAATGTGGCCACACTGTGAAAAGTGTCTCAGTTACAATTCCTCCCTTGCTCACTCTGAGGGTACGTCTTCACTTACCGCAGGGTCCGGCGGCAGGCAATCGATGTTCTGGGATTAACCAGACGCGATAAATCGATCCCGGATCGATCCCGGAAGTGCTCGCCGTCGACGCCGGTACTCTAGCTCGCCGAGAGGAGTACGCGGCATCAACGGGGGGAGCCTCCATGCCGCGTCTGGACCCGCAGCAAGTTCGGACTAAGGTACTTCGAATTCAGCTACGTTATTAACGTAGCTGAATTTGCGTACCTTAGTCTGAAGTGGGGACTTAGTGGGGACCAGGCCTGAGGGAGCAGGAGTTATTACATCTCTTTTCATGGAGCAACTAACTCCCCCTTGTGTTCCAGCCTAACCACTCTGGTCAATAAGTGTGGGCGGTCATAGGGCTCTTCCAATGTATCTCACCTCTCAACCCCTCCCCGCACACTCGATTGCAGTAGGACGTATCATACAAGTAGTTCCTGCACTTCCCCTCACAGCCAGTCACGGTCTGAGCTAAGCTAAGGAATTGTGCTAGTGTTGGGAGTGGAGGGAAGTGGCTTAGTCCCTAGAACATCTTAGTAAGGGATGTGACCATCCATCCCAGAGCTAGCTGAGCGGGGTGTCAGAATGGGGGCTTACTGTTCTGTAAATATAGTGTTAAAAAACATCTTACTCACAGATGTCTCTTTAAATATTAAAATACAAAAAGGAATGCAGGAATGCACTTTGCAGGCTACCTTTTCCAGCAACTGATAAGCAGTTTGGATTTTAGTAACTAGAGACCCACGACTGTGTATTAGCAGTTAAAAAAAATAGTGGAAAAGACAGGGTACCTAATGAAGACAGTAGAGAATATAATCCTTCCTCTTCTCCCCCACCCCCAGTAGTCTGCCTTGTCATTAGATTGCAAGCTCTTTGTGGCAGTAACTATCCCCTACAATGTGTTTCAAACCTGGCTAGCCCATTGGGGCCCTGATCCTGGTTGGGGCCTTTACGCACTTCTGTAACACAACTAACTAATAACCAACTGCGTTCTAGAAGCAAGGAGGACACTTACTGGAGTGGCAGAGAGAGACTGACTCACTCCACACTCTCACACAGAACCATGGTTTCCTTAGGTGTAATACATTATTTAAGGTATCTGATTGCCTTAAATCATATTGTGTTTCCCTTTTGTACCTAGGATAATAAAACAGATTCACCAGACCTCTAATCAGGATGCTGAATGTTTGACACCTCTTATATTTTTTATGCGTTACATCTATTGTAATCTACTTCCTATTAAAATTTGCTTAAGGAAACCAGAAGTGACTGCTACGGTTGATTTGCTTTGCGTAAAGGTATTTTCTGATACTTTCTAAAGGGAACATTTACCTCTTGCTGGGTGGCAAGCAAAATTGAAGGCTTGGTAATAGTCATGAAATAAGATCAAGGCTAGAGACTCGACACATAAAATGTCTTGGAGGGACAAAACAGTCTGAAAACAATAGGTCATGCCATTGATTATTTGATAGGAAATGGGACAATAAAATAAGAGCATGATCGTGTAAAATGCTAAGTGCCCACACCTACAATTAGATTAGAGCCAATGAGAGTTTAAGCAACTCAGCAGCTCACCCAAGCTAAGGAACATGAAAATCTTCAGTTAAGCATAATGTAGACAAGGAAAAATATCTGAGTGGGATGCACCACCTTGGACATGACTGTATCAGACTTCTCTCTAGAGGAGAAAGACAGTGTTTAAGCTTACTATTCTGCAAGTAATTTAATGAATAATATTAAAAAAAAGTTAAACCCTTTGTACTATTTATGGCAGAGAGCCAACTCTTAACTGAAAAGGAAATATACAACAATTGTAATACACAAGAGGCTGCTTTTATATACTTGTTTAACACACTGCCCAAAGCAGCTCTTAGAAACAAACAAAAAGAACATTGTGACAAGGTGCTATCAGCAGCACCCTGATCACGGGCATGGCTGCAGCCTGGAGAGGGTTGCAGGCCCAGCTGAGGGCAGTTACAAACTTTCTGAGCCTGTGAGCACCTGGGTGACAATCATTGGGTTAACAAGGTATTTGATTTTAGAGTGGTAGCCAGGTTAGTCTGTATCAGCAAAAAGAACGAGGAGTACTTGTGGCACCTTAGCCTATCCTTATGTTCATCCTTTCAACAAGACTATGATGGATTTTGTACAAAGTATGTCTTGTGAGGTATCATTTGAAAACTCATAATTTGCTGATCATCACTGTCCCAGTAAAATATGTGTGGCAACACTGTATGTAAAGTTATAAGATTCTGCTGTATAATATTAGTGAGACATGTTCCAAGTTTAGAAAAGTAGGCACAAACCAGTTCCTCAAAGACAAACTGACACCTCAGCCAGGTATCAACAAAATCAAATGGACTATCAGCTGGTTAAGTGGCTATTCTTTGGAAGGAAAAAGGGTGTGAGCAAGAAATCTGCATTTTTGGCAAAATAGAAAAAAATCAGCGGGAGGTTCTTGTCCCCACAAATGCTCTGTCTCCTGAATCTCAGCTGGAGATGATTTTCCAAGAAAAAGGGAACTATTAGAAAGGGGAAGGGAGGCCCCCAAATATTCCTCCCTTTCTCAGTGCTCATGGCATCAATGACACCCGAAGGACAAGGAAACTGGGGGAGGTGTCCTGGTTGAAAGGAATCCAACCAGTCAGACTGCTTAGCATGTGGTGAGAGAAACCTTTGCTTTGAATTCATTTTTCTTCTTAAGTTGGATATTAATGACATTTTACCTTTTATTTTCTTGTAACGAATTCTGACTTTTATGCCTCTTTACTTGTAACCACTTAAATCTATCGTTCTGTAGTTAATAAATTCATTTTATCCAAACCAGTGTGTTTAGACTGAAGCATTTGGGAAACTCCATTTGAGATAACAAGATTTGTGCACATCATTTTCTGTTAATGAAATGATGGACTTTATATGCGCTTGTGTTGTCCAGGATGGTGCTGGGCAGTTCAAAACACACATTTCTGGGGTAAGGTCTGGGAGTAGGAGTTTGCTGGTTTTGCCCTGCAATGTAATTCATGAGTGGCTGGCTATAGCACTCATACAATGTATCTGGGAGTGATTTACATGCTGGAGGCTGTGTGTGAGCAGACCAGGAGTGGTTGCTTTCACAGCGTAGCAGTGTAAGAATCACCCTACATTGGAGAATTGTGGGGGGACAGCTGTCCATCTGTCCAGAGTGTATCCTGGGTAATGTCACAACTGGGTAGTGATGGAGGGACCTGTGACAAACACCCTTAACTATTTCTAGAGCTTCCCCCCTTCCTTTGTGGAGGAGAGTATTCTAATTCTGCACTATGGGCCTGATCATGGGTGCATTTACAATAATGGGAGTCTGTCCATTGACTTCATTGGATTTGGATCAGGGCCTATATTAGAGCTCAATCGTATGCTCACTGAAGTCCATGGCAAAGTTCCCATAAATTTTAATGATGCTGGATCAAAGCCTTAGTGACCGCAGCCTAATACAGTCTACTTTGTCAAACCAACACCTGCATTTATTTTTAAGGCAGATGCATCACACAGTTTAAGTCCCAGCAAAGCTCTCCCTTGTTGAGGCAGAGAGGTATCATTCTGGTTTGCAGTGCTGGGCACCCCGAGAAAGCCTCACAGCTTCTTGTCCTGAAAAGTGCCCTGAACAGATGAAACCCTGCTCCTGTTTCCAGATTCACTGAAGTCAGTGGGACACCAGGCTTGTGGGATCAGGGCCTAAGATAGAATCTATCAATTTCCTGTCTTCTGACCATGCAATTTAAACAGAACTATCAATAACTAGAATGGACAATGGCTAATGACATTCTGTACAGCCTCCTTCTGTAATCAGTGAGGTACTATATATTGGCCAGGTTTCAACCTCATTAAAGTAGACAAAATAAAGGACAAATCACATTCTCTCTGTAAAGAACCTATAATTTCCTTTGTAAGTAATTTGAATGGTCCCACAAACTAAATGAGACAATTTCAAATTCAGTTTATATAAAAAAACAAACAAAAAAACCAACCCCTTCACTACATCTCTGCATCACTAGTTGGTTGCTGCACTATATCTTTCCTTTGGATTTAGATATGCAGTCCACCTCATGTATTCTGAAGTGTTTTCTCCTTTTTTGGCAAATTTCCAGAGCACAGCAAAGGAAATGCCTTGGCAGAAGGAGGGGAAAAAAAATCACCTCATCTGTAGTAAGCATTTTGCTCTCAGACAGGACAGAGCTAAAAAAGGGAATGTTTTGTAGAATAAAATACAAGAACCAGAAGATGAGAAAAAACGACAGCGAGAGCTGGTTTTCTTGAGAACTGCTTATAGCAGGTTGTGGGATTTTTGTTTTAAAAAAAATCTTATTGTTACAATTTTATTTTACAAATACAACTTTTCATTAGTGAGAGTGGTTTGCCCCCTAGGTTTTAGGTATTGCTGGGTCTCTTGTTTTATGCAGTTTACAGTTATGATTGTCCATTAACTAAAGGGTTTCAGTTACCAGGAGGGTTATGGTTGTATGGCCAATGTGTTCCAACTTGGATGCCTAAAATTAATCATCCAGCTTCACATTAGACACCATTAGATGTGCTGAACAACAGCTCCTCCAGCTGAAATCAGTGGGAAGGGAACTGTAGGTTCTTAGTGACACTGCAAATCCAGCCACTTATTTAGGTGCCTAACTAATAAGTTAGGTCCCTAATTTTAGGCACTCAAGTTTCAAAATTTTGGCCATATGTGAATAATTTCATTGAATTTTCAAAATGCACAGGAGAAAAGTGAACCAATGGTTGGTATATCACTTGTGTCGCAGGGAAAGAATGCTACAGTTTGTAGGAGTGCTAATGGAAACCCAATTGACTTGCCTTAATGCAGAACCAGACCTGTCCTTGCTTCAGATGTGGGAAGCTCATTATTTAAGGAACCCACAAGTGCAGCAGTGATTGCTTCAATACAAAAATCTAAGGCTGGAGTGGCTCAGACTGAACCTAGTAATAGAATTCTATTCTAGTGCCTGGTTAGGAGGTGGGGATTATTTTCTGGTGAGCACATTCCCTAGGGGCTAGGGAAGCCTTGGTAATGCTTTTACAATGGGGGTTTGGTGATCCATAGATCTCAGTTCACATGAAGTTGGCTTCCTGCATATCCTGGGGGATTTATCCGATTTGTGGGCCATACCTGTGGCCTATTCCTCCTCCTCCCCCTTATCCTTACATATATTTCCTCTCACTTAGCTGCCTCATATGGGTTTTCCTACTGGAAAGGGTAACTGGGCCCAGTTACAGCCAAGGCCTTATGGAACCAGTGGTGCACATTGGATCCAAGCCCTCCTCCTCTCCCTCATGATTCAATGGCCCAGTATTGCTAAATTCCATGACAAACTGAAAATCCTGCAGCAATGTTCACTGGTTGCAAATAAATTTAGAACAAATGGCCATGTTTTAATGGAGTTTAAAAATATGTCACACAAGCCTCTGCCAATGGGTTTAACAGATTCAAATACATGCTCTGCCATAGTTTCTCTAGCATGGTAACATTTTTACAAACTTTTCTGATTGATGCTGTAGCTGGGAAATAAGACTAGGGATGAATGGGTGCAAACAGCTGCCATTGTTGTCTTGCATTTTAAGTGGCTTCCTGGTATTTGAGTTGACAATGGCAGCTTTTTTTATAGGTCCCCCAGTAATGGTAACCAAAGGATGGGAAATCATGAAAAGTCAGACAATACTATGCTAAAGGGAAAAACAACAACTGCAACACTACATCATTATTACCATATACGGGAAGGTTGGCCAGCATGGCCGCCAATTTGCTGATCAGCCTAGCCGAAGTGATGGCTATGAGAAAGATGACCTTCATGGATAGGTGGAAGAGGGAGCACGTGGCCAAGGGCTCAAAGGAGAGGTCTGGGGAGGGTGGAGAGTACAAGATTGAGGTCCCAGGGGGGGTGTAAGGACCAGTTTAAGGAAGTTGTTCATCATTACCTTCAGAAAGCAGGTGGTGGTGGGGTAGGTAAACACTGAATGGCCATCCACTGGTGGAAGGAAGGAACTAAATGCCACCAAGTGGACCCGGACTGAGCTGAGGACAAGGTCTGAGGTCTTAAGTTCTAGGAGGTAGTCCAGGACGGTGGGGACAGAGACATCACTGAACAGAGACATCGCTGAGGGGGAGATGATGACGTTGCACCCAGGAGGTGAAATGTTTCCATTTTGCTGCATAGCCTGTCCGTGTGGAAGCTCATCTGCTCTGCATAAGTATGTGCCGTACTAATGTTGAACAGGCGTCGTCTACATGCGAGCCCCATGCAAAAACTAGGCCATGAGGCGAAGCAGGCCTGGGTTGGTATGACAGATTCTGTCCTGGTTCTGGGTAAGGAGGTCTGGCAGAGTGGGGAGGTGTATAGGGGGCTGGGTGGAGAGTCTGAGTAGGTCTGGAAACCAAAATTGATGGGGCCAGAATGTGGCTATTTGTAGGACCATGGCTTGGTCACAATGGATCTTGCGCAGGACTTGTGGAAGGAGGAGAATGTGGGGAAAGGCATAATGGAGACCTCTCCTCCACGGAAGGAGGAAAGCATCGCCCTGGGAATTGCGTCCCCTTGCCTCCAGGGATCAGTAGAAGAGAAACTTGTCATTTTTGTGAGTGGCGAAAAATCCCATCAAGGAGTGCCCCGGGCATGGCAGATGGAACAGAAAGTAGAGTCATGTAGCTCCCACTCGTGATTGAGGTACCAGGTCCGGAAGAGCGCGTCTGCCAGAGAGTTTTGCATTCCCAGGCAGTATGCCACATGGAGTGTGTGACATTGTAGCAGATGCACCAGTTCCAGAGGTGGATGGACTCCGCACAAAGCAACTGGGACTTAGTGCCCCCTGGCCTGTTTATATAGGCCACTGCAGTCATATTGTCAGAGAGGATCTGAACATGGCAGGCACGGACAATGGACAGGAACACGGACCGCTCGCAACTTCAGGACACTAATCTGCATGCAGGCCTTGCACGGAGTCAAAGCCCCTTGAGCGGCATGCCCATCCAGGGGGGCACCCCAACTGAGTAGGGCAGCATCCATAGTGAGGGTGGTGTTGGACGGGGGTGGTGAAGAGGGTGCCTATGAGCACTTTGGAAGGTTGATCCACCAGTTGAGGGAGGCACAGACCAAATCTGGGACAATCAGTGTGGCATCCAGGTGGTCGATGTGGGGTCTGCAGACTGATAGGAACCACAGCTGTAGACGGTGCATGCATAGGCGGGTATGTGGCATCACATGGGTACAAGCCACCATGTGACCGAGGAGGCAGAGACAGCAGCGCACTGTGGTACATGGGTCATGGCATAGGGCTGCCATGAGAGCCGTGAGGGTGGTGAAATGATCTGCCAGGAGAAAGGCTTGAGTTGCCACAGAATCCAGGTGTGCACCAATGAAGTGGATTGTCAGTGTCAGGACAAGCAGAGATTTCTCCTTGTTGATACAGATGCAGAGAGCAGCGTGGATAGAGCGGAGAGCGCAGATGGCTTATGTAGCCTCAGCAAGGGATTGCTCTAACAGAAGCCAGTCATCTAGGTAAGGGAACACAGTACCCCAGTCGTCTCAGCTGAGCTGTCATGACCATGAAAACTTTTGTGAAGATCTTTGGGGACATCGCGATACCAAAGGGGAGAACTCTGAACTGGTAGTGGTTGTTGCCCACATGAAAGCGAAGAAACCTGCAGTGAGCTGGATGGATGTCAATGTGAAAGTATGAGTCCTTCATGCTGAGAGCTGCGAACCATGCTCCCTGGTGGAGGGAGGGGATGATCGATGTGAGCACCACCATATGGAACTTGATTTTCCTGATGAAAGTGTTGAGTAGGTGGAGATTGAGAGCAGAATCGTCCTCCCTTTTTGGGGATAAGAAGGTACGGGGAGTAGAAGCCCTTTTCGGCAATGGGGTCGGACACTGGTTCAATTGCACCCTTCGTGAGGAGGGTGTCTGCCTCGTGTAGTAGGAGGTTGTGGTGAGAGAGACTCCTGGCAGGCATCTGGGGAGGGGCCAGGTGCGAAGGGAAGACAAGGAATTTGATAGAGTAACCATTCCATACAATCTCTAGTATCCAACAATATGTGATGATCTTGTGGGGAAACAAGATAAGATGGCCCCTCAAAGGTAATAGCAAGGCCCGAAGGTGGTGGCAGGAGGCCTTGCAGTTCTTGACACACACGTCAAAACTGAGCTTTGAGTTGATGCTGTGGTAAGGCAGAGGAGGTGGTGGTGGTGGTAGCTGATGGTCATGAATGCTGTGACTGAAAGTGCCATCGCGCAGGTTCCTGGTGCCAGGTATGGTGCCTGGTATGGTGCATAGGAGTGCGGTCAGAAGAGTGGACGCTGCTGTTTCTGATGGGGTGCTGGGTGTATATTCAGAGAAACCAAAGTGTCACTCTTGAGTCTTTCCGGGAGTGGGGGAACTCATGTATCTTCACTTGTCCTCGTCGAAGGGGAGGTTCTGGATGGTAGTTTGGACTTCCTTCAGGAAGCCAGAGGACTTCAGCCAGGACTCCCGTTACATGACAATGCCTGTGGCAAGAGAGCGGGAGGATGTATCTGCTGTATCTACTGCAACTTGGAGACTCAGCTTGGCTGTCATGCGACTTTCCTCCACAAGGTCCTGGAAGCATTGCCGTTCGTCCTGTGGCAAGTCCTCCAGGAACTCTGCTAGCTTGGAATAGTTATTGAAGTCATATTTCACTAGCATATTTCACAGCCTGGTAATCGGAAATTCAGAACTGCAGCGCTGTGGAGGAGTGCATCTTTCAGCCCAGGAGATCAAGCATTTTGTTGCTCTATCTCGGGGGTCTAGAGGCACATGAATGTTGCCTTGCCTGTTTGGTCACTGTATGCACAACAAGCGAAGCAGGGGGCGGGGAGGGATGAGAAAAGAGAAAGTCAGTCCCCTTGGATGGGACAAAGTACCTCCTCTAAGGGTATACCCAAATCGCTAGCTACCCACTGCAGCAGCTCCTGGTATTCCCTATGGTCATCAGGATGTGTGGGGAGATCAGGGCTCTGTCAGGAGAGGAGGAGGCAGCCATTGGGACCGAGGGTACCGGCTCCCACTCTGGCTCTCCTTCCAGCTCAGAGATTGATGGTTCCAGTGGAGGAGCCTAGACGGAAGGATGTGAGGCCTGGAAAGGTGGGTATGGCTGGTAGTACAGGTCCCAGTGCAGCCAATGGGTCCATGGGGTCAGGTCCTGGGGTATGGGGGGCCCCAAGGGTATCTACTGCAGCGGCAGTGCAGGGGCATACCCTGCTGGGTGCACTGGTCATGCACAGGCGTCTGAGCTGTGCCAAGAAACAGGAGAGAAGGACAGATCCCCTTTGGAATAGATGTCAGAGTCTGAGGAGCCCTCCAGTAGCAGGGGAGCTGTCTGTTTGGGTCGTCCTTGTGCAACTGCTAGGTGTGGTCTCTGTCTCAGGAGCAGTGGTGCATCTGGTTGTGGTACCATGAGCAGCAGAGAAGGTGAATACAGTAAGTCCAGGTGCGCCATTGGCAGGAGAGGTGTGATGCACCCAGGAGTCCAGGGGACGTCTCTATGACTGCTGGAGCATGGAGACATGCATGGTGCAGAGTGTGGAGACTCTGGTTGTGACAGAGGCACATGATGTGGAGGGCTGTCTCGGTGTGCGTCCGGTGCAGCAGGCAGCAGTACCAGCGTGTCCTTCTTCCTCTTAGCTTTACCTTTGCAATGGGGAAGCTTAGGAGGTGACATGGCGGAGTCTGCATGAGTCGTCTCACCCAATCTGGCACGGCTCAGGGAGGGAATACTGTGCTTGGTGGCAGTCCACGATGGGGACTTTCTGCAGTGTCCATGAGAGCGCTTGCAACTCTCACATGTGGGCTTTTCCTGCATCGGTGGTACTGTCAGATCCGGGTGGGAGATGTTTGGTGGGGCACTCACCCCTGGTGAAGGGTGGTGCACTGTCAATTCCGCCAGTCGTCCCAGAACAAGACTCTGCTCGGTGCTGGAGAACCTCCTCCATGAGGAACGTCTGGAGGCGTAATAGTTGACAGTTTGCAGGAGAAAGGATTTGCAGATCTGACAGAGTGCGGCAAGGTGCTTCTCCTCAAGGCAGTTAAGGCAGCGACACTGCTTGTCGCTCACTGACAATGAGTGAGGGTATGAGGTGCCGTTTTTGAACCCCAGAACGTACGGCCTGATCCCCCAATGGGGTCGGGTAGGCCCAGAGCGGGGCAAGACTAACTACACTATCAACTATCTATACAAAAAGAAAACAGAGACCTAGCTAACTATAGGCAACGGATGAGAGCGTTCTCGTAGTCAGACTACTGGCACGGAGGAACAAGGATTCCGACTCTCACCATGTGGCGATAAGGGGAACTGAAGGAGCATTGCCCCACAGAGTCTCTTATAACCTCTAATCTAATCTCCTTTAACAGCAAATAAGTAGCAAACAATTAGAATTACTCAGTAAAGCCATGAGAGGCAAACAGATATGTGAACAGCAGCTTTTCTTTCTTCCTCTTTAACTCCGTCGCTTTGTATCTTGATTCTATGGATTCATCTTGATTATTCCTTTTTATCATCTAGCACTACTCCCACTGGCTCTATCATTTTTTCTTTCATTATTTATAAGAATAACTATTACTGCACATTGTTAGTTGTGCTGGATTACCGCTAGTCTATGCCATACCATCTTGCAATGAAAGAAAATAACTCAGAAATTTCAGTAGATAAAATGTCAAGAATCTCCCAGTTTTTATATTGGTGGCTAGAATTAACACTCATTCTGGCCCCATCACTTCTACTTTACCGTTAAAGGTGAATATATTACAGATAGTGAATGTATTTGTGCAAGTGCATAAAGTTCAGGGTATATGGAACGCAGATTGTCTTCTTCAATATCCAACAAGAGCTTCCATTTCTTGTGGAACCTCTATGCAGCCTGAGGGCTTTTCAATACAGTATCATCATGGCATAGGACATTATTGCATGCTGCACCACACTCTCCATAGGTTGCAGGAAATGGTCATTGTCACTTAGTGAACATACGCCTTTCAATCTGTACGTATATGAGATGAGCAGTTGTGCCTGTCACACTCGGGAGTTATGGCAGAGTAGTTCTACTATACTGGATTAGACTTCTCCTCCAACCTTGTGTGGATGGCTGCTACGAATTTAGAGTTATGCCACTGTTCTCTATGGAAAACTGGGTTAGGGGCAGTTCTGATGGGACGTTCCGGTGTCGTATATAAAATGTTGGTTTGCAGCATAGAATTCTGCTTTCATTCTTTTATGCTGAAGGGGATCAAACAGGCTTTTTTTTTTGGCTCATGAATCGCTGAAGTTCATGGTTTGTAGTCAAGCCAATGTCCCTGGTAGTTTATTTCTTGCTGCAAATCAGACAAGCTTCTTTCTTTTAAGAAAGGGAAATTAAATGATTCTTTTGCAAAATGTATGTAATGAGCCTCCCTTTATTTGCAGCATAACTACATTATTATGAAATTAATATAAAATATCATCCCCAATAAATGAGGGGAGGGGCCCAGAACCTGAGTTGTTTAAAACTGTTCAGAGAAAAAACTCAAAAACATACTGTAGGGAAAAGTCATTCCCTACTAATGAGTTGTGCTCTCAGACTGCAAATTCTTTGGGGCAGGCAATTTTTTTATTATGATTATTATGTGTGTACATTGCCTAGTGCAATGGGACCCTGATCCTTGATTGGTGGCCTCTAGGTGCTATTGTAACAAATAAATAAATAATAAAAAAGGCCTTGTCATGAACTATGACAAAGTGTAACTCCCATTGATTTCAATGGCAAAGAAGTAGGCCCTGTATTATTTTTTGTGCAAGAATGACAAGGAAATGCATAAATATGAAATGACTTTTAGGGAAAAGTTGGTACATAGGATTTAAAAATCATTGTTCACCAATTCATAAGTTATGTACTATTTAAATTTATCTTTAAAACTGGGTTCATGCTTTACCTTTTCTAGGATCTCTGAATAGAAATATACATTTTCTTTTGCGATGATTTCTGTGTAATTCATTTGTTCCAACGATAAAAAGAGAACTATATGTCTATATGATTTTGGAAGTAAACCTTTTCTTCCAGTCTTAGAAATGCAATCATCAATGTTCATTTTATTAGTTCTGAGTAAATTATTCAGATCTTATTTACCATATTATTAAATTTTAACTCTGCCATTGCATTTTCTCGAATGTAAACAAACCTGTACCAGAACAAAACACTGTTTAATTACTGCAGGTTCAATTGCCCAACAAGAGAGACATTTTAGAGAGGAATTTTAGATTGTTAAGCCTTTGTAAGTACTTCCCCCACCGGCAAACACAGCTTCCTCAAAGATATCCCCTATCCACCTTATTACATATCCACAAAGATAACTTTCCTAAAGGAGATCATTTAAAGGAGACCATTTCAATTCTTGAATACTTTTCTGTTAATTGAATATAAGCGGAGTTTTCTTGGTTGTAGCATTATCCAGAGGGCTGTATGAAAAATGATGGTATATTCATGAGACACTACATCAAAAAAGTCAGGAATAGGTTTGCTTGCATAGTTGTATTGGACTTCGGCATGAATCTCTAGTTTTGTATTACTCCAATCACTGTATCTAGATGCAGAGAATTTTGGGTAATAATTCTTTCCCACTGGCTTCCTTATATTGAAGGATACAGAATACACAAGCAAGGTGATGCTTATTACTAAAATGGATTATTGTGAAAAATGACAGCACTGTATGCACGATTAACACTAAACATGTGCACACCACACATGCTATCTGATATTAAATTGAGGTTGCAGTACAGTAAGGAGAAAGGAAAAACAGTGACACTGTATCAATGGGTGACACTATAAGGATGCAGAAAGACAGCACGGGCACCAGTGAGGTCCCAATCAAGCTCTGTATCATTTAAGCTCTCCAAACATTGGCAACGTGAAGGCCATCTACACATGGGGAATTTCACCTTAACTGAGCAAACACAATATTAAATACTTGGAAAATTATCCAGATTGATTGTCATCTGCTGCTTCTCTACAAGTTAAGATGTTACAATGTCCCTGGCTTACAAAAAGGTCTTACTATACGGGATGGGGAACATATTTGTATTCTAACATTATTTCTACTAGTGAAACTGTAATCACTAAGGGCTGAAATCTGAGTCTGGCTACACATCGGCACAAGGGAGTAAGACTCCCCTATCTTACACCGGCTTCCCAGACCTTGGGTTCAGGTGTGTAGGGATGTGTATGCACCTCTAGAACAGGTGGGTGGGAAATGGGCAGAAAATGGATAATGAGTTAGTTTTGCAGATGTTTATGGGGAGTTCCTCCCAAGAACGAGGGGCAGCATGGGAGAAAGCCCAAAGATGCCTGTTAAAAATGTTAACAATTGGGCGATGTAGGCTGGCATCATGGGCTAGTCACAGATGGGAGCTGAGCTCACCACCTGAATGAGAGATGATAGGAAAGGTGGGGATTGGTTGTGAAGGGACATGAAACTGAAGACAAGTAGCTTATGTTTGATACAGTAGAGAAGGGGGAGCCAGTGGAGGGATGCCAGGAGAGGTGACACGGTCAAAGGGATTGAGCTAGGAAAAGGATCTGTGCAGCAGCATTCTGAATTGATATGAGTGGGGCAAGATGGAATTTGTCAAGGCCAGAGAAAAGGATGTTGCAGTAATTGAGATGCAGGAGGAGGAGAATCAAGATGAGAGGGCTGCATGGAGGGATAGGAAAGGCTGTACCTTAGAGATGTTATGCAGAAAAAATCTGAAGACTAAGGGCTTGTCTACACTAAACAACTGAGATCAACACTGCAGTGATTGATCCACCAGGGGTTGATTTAGCGGGTCTAGTGAAGACTGGCTAAATCGACCGCCGATCGCTCAGACTTCAACTCCGGTACTTCACCAGATCGAAAAGAGGAAGAGAGTCGACAGGATAGCGTCTCCCGTCGACACAGCAAAATGTGGATCCTGCTGTAAGTAGATCTAAGTTACGTTGATTTGAGTTACGCTATTCACGTAACTCAAATTGCGTAGCTTAGATCGACTTTTCCCTTTAGTGTAGACAAAGTCTTAGACATAGCCTGTATATGAAGGCCTACAGCGAGGTCCAAGTTGGAGATGTTATGATGGGGAGAGGAAAAAGGCAAAGTTGCTATCAGCAAAATCGCTGTAATTCTGTACTCAAAGACTCTCAGAAATTGTCTCATGCATTACTGTAAAATGGCCTGGCCTGATCATAGTCAGTTTATTTCTCTAGAATTTCTCTGCTGTTCTTGTCCATTGCTGATATTTATGACTATTCCTGTACAGCCTTAGGGGTCCTCTGCCCTGCTGAGCATGTCTGTATCACAATAGTAAGCTAATGGACTGTAGTTGTAAGCGAGTGAAGTGACGTTCCCCTTCACTATGCAACATATTCCTAACCTAGAAAACAGACCCGAATTTCAACTAACATTTATAAGACTTAATCTTGTCAAACTACCAGCAAAAGATAAATAGCAAGTAGCTGTTTGCTGAAGAACCAAACAGGTAAATAGGCTCCTACACGCTTGTGTGCTTTTTACCTAATGAGTTCACTTCTGTCATTCACCGACTTGCACCTGTGTCAAAGAATGGGCCTGAGGAAACCTGCAGTACAGGGCTGTGTCCTCAACTGCAGCTAAAATATGCTCATAGTAGTTGGGGGGAGAAAAGACTCTAGAAGCTACCTTTGTGACTCCCTGCTCCTGGGGGTCCAGGTAACAGCATAATTCAGAGAAACCTCAGGGCTGCTCCCCAGGTTTATGCCTAGCTGCCCCAGTTCCAGCAGCTGGAGATTACCATGGTGTAGAAATACTCCAGCCATGTTCTTTGCAACAGGGGCTGGGAAGGGAGTAGCATAAGAGGTGCTATTTCAGCTCTACACTATCAAGGCTTCCCCCTTATAAAAGGTGAATACTTGGGAGCCAACTGATCACGCTTTCTGGCTGCTTTGCACCACCTGAGTGGTACGAAGTCATTGGAGCCGACCCCAGCAGCAGTCCCACAGAGTTGCCGAGAACATTCCAAGGTCGCCTGGTGCAAGCGTCAGCAGAGTTTCTGCAACCACAAGGTAACTCTGGAAGCTATTTAGGATCTTATTGGGAACATGCACATAAGTGCACGTGTGAGCTAAGGCCGGAGCCTCTGGGACTGAAAGAGGCGGCAGAAAAGGACCCAGCAAGTATTGAGGGCCAAAAATTCTCAACCCCAACAAAAAAACTGTAAGTGCTTTGTTTATCTGGAGTGTTAGCGACACTCAGAAGAAATGAGAGAGCATGGGCTGAGCCGTCAGAGAGCAATTTAGAGTCATCTCTATTTCCCTATGAACACCTGAGACATACCGGAGGTGGAGGGAGAGAAGAGCATGCACCGAGCATCAGAAGAGCAATCTGTGCTTTAGAACTTCATGCTTGCCTGTTTCTCCCATTTTGCTGGCTTGTGCAAAACAAAAGCCCATTAAAAAGACAGGCAGGGATTTAGAAGGCTGGCTGTGGCGAAGGAGAGGGAAGAGAAGGAGGAGGAGAGTATCTGGGGCAAAATCAGTTCTTGGTCCTGCTAGTGAAGGCAGGGGGCTGGACTTGACTTGAGTCAATGACCTTTCAAGGTCCCTTCCAGTTCTAGGAGATAGGATATCTCCATTAATTTATTATTTGAGCTCCCAAAAGGAATTTCTTAAATCCCCTTTCCATGTTGTTTGGGTTTTTAATGTGGTAGAGTTTATATTTAATCTCCTGGGTCTCTGATGCTAATCTAGGAGAAAACTGTCACAAGGGATGTAAAAAACCACACATTTTAGGAGGTTTTTTTTGCTATTCTCTCCCCCCATTGTCAGTGGAGGTGGGAAAATTTGTGAAAATTGTGTTTTGTTTTGCAACAGAAAAAAGCGAGTGATTTAAAGAGCAACAACTTGCAATTCTGACCATGAACAGCCCTTTCCTCATCAAGGAAAAACTACAGGAGGCCTGAGATCTGGTAAACAACCATGCAAAGGAAATGGAAACACTACTCCTTTCAGGTGAGTCCTGCATTTTCCAGTTCTATCTGGTAAGAATATTTTCTGTGGCACACGCCTCCAAGGATTTTAACTTTCTTGCACCTATAGTGCTGTGGCTTTAAAATTCCACCTAACCGACAGCAGAGTTAATGCTCTGCAGGGTAGGCCCGTTACTCAAGGGGGCGGGAGAATAACAGAAAATGTGGAAATGGCAGAAGTTCTAAATTACTTTTTTGTTTCAATTTTCACCAAAAAGGTTAGTAGTGATTGGACAGCGAACATAGTGAACACCAGTGAAAATGAGGTAGGATCAGAGGCTAAACTAGTGAAAGAACAAGTTAAAAATTACTTAGACAAGTTAGATGTCTTCAAGCCACCAGGGCCTGATGAAATATATCCTAGAATATTCAAGGAGCTGACTGATGAGATATCTGAGACATTAGCGATTATCTCTGAAAAGTCATGGAAGATGGGAGTGATTCCAGGGAACTGGAAAAGGGCAAATATAGTCCAGGTCTATACAAAAGGAAATAAGGACAACGGGGGAATTACAGACCAGTCAGTTTAACTTCAGTACCCAGAAAAGTAATGGGGCAAATAATTAAGCAATCAATTTGCAAACATGTAGAAGATAATAAGGTGATAAGTAACAGTCAGCATGGATTTGTCAAGAACAAATTGTGTCAAACCAACCTAATAGATTTCTTTGACAGGGTAACAAGCCCTGTGGATAAAAGGGAAGTGGTAGATGTGGTATATCTTGCCTTTAGTAAGATTTTAATGCTGTCTTGCATGACCTTCTCATCAGGGCCGGTGCAAGGAAGTTTCGCGCCCTAGGTGAAACTTCCACCTTGCGCCACCCCCCACCCCTCCGCAGCAGCTAACCATGCCCACCCACCCCTCCCACCAGAGGAGCCCCCCGCCATGGCAGCTAACCCAGCCCGCTGCCCGGGGAGCCCCCCCTGCAGCAGCTATCCCCCCCTCTGCAGCTAACCCCGCCCGGGGAGCCCCCCTGGTGGAAGCTAACCCCTCCCCCTCCACGGCAGCTAACACCGCCCCCCGCCTGGGGAGCCCCCCTCCACGGCAGTTAACCCCACCCGAGGACCCCGCCCCAGCTCACCTCCACTCTGCCTCCTCCGCTGAGCATGCCAGTGCCGCTCTAATTCCCTTCCCCTCCCCTCCCCTCCCAGGCTTGCGGCGCCGATTGGAGGAGAATTAGAGTGGGGGCTGTGTGCTCAGCGGAGGAGGCAGAGTGGAGGTGATCTTGGGCGGGGAGCGGTTCCCCTGTGCGCCCCTGCCCCGTTACTGCGGGTGGCCCTCCCTGAGCCCCAGCTCACCTCCACTCCACCCCTTCGCCTGAGCGGGCTTTTAGGCTCCCTCAACCACTAGGCGCCCTAGGCGGCCACCTAGTTCGCCTAGTGGTTGCACTGGCCCTGCTTCTCATCAATAAACTAGGGAAACACAACCTAGATGGAAGGGCATATTGAGTGGCGTCCCACAGGGATCAGTTCTGGGTCTGGTTCTGTTCAATATCTTCATCAGTGATTTAGATAACGGTATAGAGAGTACACTTATAAAATTTGAGGATGATACCAAGCCGGGAGGGGTTGCAAGTGCTTTGGAGGATATGATTAAAATTCAAAATGATCTGGACAAACTAGAGAAATGGTCTGAAGTAAATAGGATGAAATGCTTCTCCTTGCACTGTGACTCAGAGCTGAAAAGTAATGGCCTTCATTTTTAGATTGTAAGCTCTACAGAGCCCGGGCTGCCTCTTCATTTGTGCATCTACAGCACTCAGCACAATGCAGGCCTGATCCTGACTGTAGCCTGGGGGCAATACAAATAATAATAATAATAATAGTAACTCCTCACGCACAGGAAAGCCCAGCTGGAAAGTTTAATTGCCGTGACAGTACCAACATCTGCTGTGGTAAAAGCCTACTCAAATACCAAGTCCACATTAGCATTCTGGGAAGATTCTCCTTGCACACTGGCTTCTGCAATAAAAAACACATCTTGCTTGGCCTGAAAAACGGCTGTCAAGTATTTAAGCTGTCCTCCCTTCCAACATTTTCTATTCTGAACACATTTTTAAGTGCAGCTGGGAATGCTGGTACTAAGTGACCAGCAAATCTGATTACCGCAAGTGTACAACAGCTGACATCCTTTATGGGCTTGAGTCTTGACTCAATACAGGGGGGCTAATGCGCTGTGTATCAGTTTGAGAGCATGCCCCTGGAAAATTAACATGGGAGACTTTCCATCTTCATGCTGCTGCTTATCTGACAATGGCAGTGATGAGTGCAGTGCTATATATCAAAAGAGATCCTACCAAATCATGAACAGGAATGTTATGGCATCACTGTAGCCGTTTTGAAGAGCCTTGACTATTATGATTGGAGATGGAGACTGACTACTATGTCGGGAATCCAGGAACAGTTTTCACACATCACTCTTCCGATGCAAACGAAAAAAAATCCCCTTTAAAAAAAAATTCTTATGTCAGGACAGGAGGAATGATTGTGTGGTTGAGGCACTAGACTGTGCTGAGAAGGTTCATTTCCCAGTGCTGCTGCAAACTGCCTGTGTAAACTGAGGCTAGTCACTTAATCTCTATGCCTCAGTTCCCCATCTGTAAAAGATGTATAATATTTCTTCTTTACCACCGTTTGTGTGGTCTAGTTAGATTGTAGGTTCTTCAGGGAAAGGTCTGTCTCTTATCAAGTCTTTATACAGTGCCTGTCACGATGGGGTGCTGATCCTGACTGTAGTTTTTTGGCATATGAACCTATGTATATCTTTGAAATAGTTCAACCCCAACATCTGGGCTCAATGCAGGAATTACTGGGTGAAATTCTGAATCCTATATTATGAAGGAGGTCAGAATAAATGATCATAATGGTCCCTTCCGGACATGAAATCTATTCATTTATGAAACAAGATAGGTAAATTTATTTTGATAACAAGATTAGTGATTGTTGGGGAGGAAAACACTTAGATACCACAGTGATAGAGGCAAAAATAGATTAGATAGGCTGAAGAATAACAATGGGCTTCTGTAATGCTGAGAGGCATGGGCAGGTGGGCAAGGATATGTCTGGCAATCCTACAAACAGAAGAACATCTTGTATAACTACTGCTTTGTGTGTCAGAAGCAGTATCTCTAAAGCACTTTACAAAAGCAGGAAGCATTATAGTCCTCATTGTACAGATGGAGTCACTGAGGGGAACTGACTTGCCTGAGTTCACCCAGCAAACCAGTGTCAGAGATGGGACTAAAACCCAGATTTCCTCTGAAACCCAGATCATCTCTGCCCAGCCCCCACATGTACATCCAGAAATGCTACCATATGTCCTGCTGTTAGACTGACTGTGCTCACCCCTCTCCTGACCCACAGTGTTCCATCACTGTTGATCTTTTACCCTTTGCGGAGTCATTGTCCCTCACATTAGCGCTGACTGGTATCAAGCCCCTCTGGCTTGTGCTGGACCAGTTTCAAGCAGTGGGGTCTTCTCAGGACAAACTGAGCCTACTATGCTTCAAGTCAGATACATCCTGACCTTTACCTCTGACTCTAAATTTCTCTGAATGTACGTCTCCAGTACATGCTATGTCAATATCCCCAACCTACTTTCAGCTGTCACCAGCTTACACTAATGAGTTGTGTGTGTGTGCACGCGTGCACTTGAGTTAAAAATGTATTTCTCACGGCCCTAATTGCTGTTTCCTCCCTTTTACATTCTCTACTGACCTTAATTCCACTTCCATTGGCTTACTCTTCCTGCAAAGCCTGTTGCAGTTGTGTTTTGGGATTTTTCTTTTACAGATGCTATCTTGCTCACTGGGCAGATTTTTCATCTACTCTTACAAACTGCTTTATACCAATTTGCAGGCACTGCTGATACGAGAGAGTATGAACCCGATCCTCTACCCCGGTGTAAATTCACATAGCTCCACGGAAGTCAACAGAGCTATGCCAGATTACACCAGCTGAGGATCTGGCGCTATGTTCACAAATTTTAGTCTCTTGACCTTCTCCTCCACCCTCTTCCTCAAAATAGGACAATATAACTATCTACAGCATGCGATAAAGGAAAAATGCTGATAAGATTAAAGGCCAATTCTAATAACCTTTTACGATCTCATTTATTAATTTGGCCAAGGGACTCACAAAGCAGTGTGATTCCACCTCAGCTACTAATTATCTGGCACTCAAATCCCAAATTAAAGACTTTATGCAGATGATTGGAGTCTTAGTGGGACGAGATTTTCTCCTGTCATTTTAAGGAGACAGACTCTCTCACTCGCTGTATGTACAAAAATGGGAAGAAGATGAGAGGAGCAATTTTTCCTCCGTGTTATTAACATTCGTGACACCCCATGCTATTTGAAAAAGAAAGAATTATTCTACAGTAGCAATGTTTTGGCAGTCTCTGAGCAACTGCATTTATAGAGGGCTATTAATAGATTAAGATCGTGTCTGCTTCACTCCAACAGGTATCTAAGGATCTTGAAGTGTACTCATAATAATAGTAGTGCTTAATACTTATATAGCGCTGTACATCTCCAAAGTGGTTTACAAACATTCACTAACTGATCATCAGCTACACAGTGATCTGTCAACATTCAAAATACACCAGAAACACATTTTTAAAAGAAGGAAATTGTATTTATTTTTACATCTGAAGCAGAGGGAAGTGCACCTGTCCCTGTTAAACACATAAAATCAGTTCCCTGGCTCTGAAAGTTCAATGACTTCTGAGCTAAGAAATGCAGCTTTCCTCTCTTACTTTCCATGGGCCATAGTGTTCCTTCTGAAGAAATACCTGAAGAAATGATCTACAGAAAATTCATCTTGTCAAGTTTCTAACAGATGTTAGGCAAGGTATCTTGGGGTGACATGGGAGGCAACGGGGTGTTGCTTCTGCCTCCGTGTACCAAAGACCCGCATGTTTTACTGGCTCATATAACAAGCACTCTGAGGGAGTGTAGGGCACAATAACAAGTTTTATCGGTCCTATATAACCCAAGAACTAAACTACATGTTCTTGAGGGCCATCTACTGGGACCTTATCTAGCAACTATAGACAACTCCTGTAGCAATAGGGAATCTCCTATCATATGAGGGACAGGCCTTTCGACACCAGCACTTCCCCTCTTTACAACATGACTGGCACTGGCCTATGAGGTGCAGGCGATGAGTCTAAGTTAATGCTAAAGTAGCAATCACCTAGGTACAGATACCATCCTCCTCTGGAGTGTAGCACATTGTGAAGAGGGCCTGCTCCTTGAGTTGACCCTATCCCAACCTTTGGACTCGCACGGAACCCTGTGAATCCCTAATGGAACAGTTTTAGTGGGGTCCAAGGGAAGATGGATGACATGCTTCAGAGACTGTTCCCTCTGTTCCTCAATCAAGATTCAGACTCATCTAGGTCCCCTCTGTAGGGAGCAGCACTTCTTTCTTCATCGTCTCGCATCCTCAAGTGCATAGAGCGTCCACCAAGTTCTAACTTCTTTCTCTGTTGCTCTAATGTTTCTCTAGATCACCCTCTTTTTCTCTTTCCAGCTAGTGTTCATGTTATAACTTGATGTGAAAGTCATGTTGGTGACATCCTTAAAGTGTGTCCTAAATGTGACTATCATCGTTGTCTTGCCACTTTGATACTTTAAGTTGGTGTGCTTTACTTTTAATTTCTGATGTTGTAATAAACTCTTTCCAATAGAGTTTGAAAATCTTCTACAGGCATTTACTTTGATATGAATTGACCTTATAAATTGGTGTGATGACTCTGCTCCACAGAGGAGAAGAGACTTGATAGGATGCTGTTGTTAAAAATACATCCTTTTGTATCATAATGATCATAGTACTTTTCCAAATGTAAAGTTTATGAAAATTGTTTGCTGTTTTTGATATTCGTTGCTTGATGTCTGCCATGGTGTCACCATCATTGCAAAACTCACTCCCCAGCTAAGTAAAATAAGTTACATAGTGTTTCTCCATCTACTCTGATGGTTGCTTCTGGAATATTGATAGCCATATATTTTGTCTTCCCTTCGTTGATGAACAACCCAGCTTGTTTTGCTGTGTCTGCCAAAAGTTGGGCGTTTTCTTCCATTAAGAATGTAATGTGTTGAACTGAGCAGAACAATGACGTCAGCAAAAACGAGATTATCTGATTATGCTTTACTATTTGTCCATATAATTCTTTGATTGCTTTCTGTGGTTACTTTGATAGAATCAATGAACAGAGCAAACTATAGTGGGGACATAATACATCTTTGCCTTACTCCATTTGCCACTGAAAACCATTGGCTGATGTTATCACCATCTCTAACTGCACATTTGGCATTACCACATAGATCTTTGATTAGTCTAATCATTTTTGCTGGTATTCCAGGGTCGGCCATAATTTTCCAAAAACTGTCTCTATGTATGCTGGCAAAAGCCTTCTGGAAATCTATAAAATTTATCACAAGAGGTGTTTGCCACTCTGTCCTTTATTCTATAATATGTCTGAGAATGACACTATGGTTTACACATGATCTCAGTGGTCTAAAACCTGCTTGTTCCCCTGTAAGTTGGAGATTTTATCTCTTCCAGTAGGTTGGGTTCTTTTCTTCACTCCATATTCTATTCAAAAACACAAGGAAAGTCTGGAGGGCTGTTTCATCACCTGCTTTAAGCATCTCTCTGGTAATGTTATCCTCTCCAGGTACTTTCCCGTTTTTTAATTTACTGAAAGCTTTTCTAACTTCTTCCATTGTAACGTCTCCTAAAGCAATATCAAGCTCTAATGGTAGGTCTTCATCACATATTTGTAGTCATTTGCTTGAGCTTGGTCAATTTAAAAGAGCATGAAAATGTTCTTCTGATCTTTTCCTTTGTTGTTTTTCTGTGCACAGAATCTTTCCAATTACATCTTTGATAAGGCCTCCAGTACTGTTAAAGTTTCCTGTGAGCTGTTTAGGGGGGAGGGATAGCTCAGTGATTTGAGCATTGGCTTGTTAAACCTAGGGTTGTGAGTTCAATCCTTGAGGGGGCCACATAGGGATCTAGGGCAAAATCAGTACTTGGTCCTGCTAGTGAAGGCAGGGGGCTGGACTCCATAACCTTTCAAGGTCCCTTCCAGTTCTAGGAGATAGGATATCTCCATTAATTTAATTTTGATAGTCTTATACAAGGTTGAAAGGTCACCCCTTTGACTAGCATCTTCAGCCTCTTGACATTTTCTGTCAATATATGCCCTGTTATCTCTTCTATCACTCTTTTTACCTCTCTGTCTAGAGGTGTGTATTCTTCTTGCCACTTGCTTATCTCCTTATGAAGTATGCAGCAAGTGACTTGTGTAACTTCCCCTTGCACCCTAGTAACTTCAAATATGCCATGGTGGCTTATGGACTCGATCACACCCATTACAAAAAGCAGGCACATTTTAATAATACGAGAGCACAATCCAGCAAGTAGGAAAATGTGACTGTGACGTTACACCCCATATTCTTCATAGAAATATTGTTATATGATTATGGCATAACTAAGATATGTTTTATGCAAGAGGGGTCAGGTGAAGTATCATTGAAAAGGTTCTGATCTACTGAATGTGTTGATCCAATTTGTATGCATGTATCATTTTTGTACCTGAAGCGGGGGAATATTGACCAGGCATCTATATTTCAAATGTGCTACTTTGGGTGACACCCACAACTAGCCCTTCAGGTACAACAATGAAAAAGCCAGACAGGGCTGATGGCCCATCAGCAAAGACAATGGACTGTGAAAGAGCTTAGTCTTCCTGTGGATACTCCAGACAGACTGCGAGTAATGGCTGCTATGATCCTGCAGAGACATGTGACTGAGTCACCCGGTACTGGACCCCACCTTGCAATGCCAGTGTTTTTCCACTGTAAGACAAAGGGTTCCCGCCATACACAAAAGTTATATAGGGCAGGGGAGTGACATCATCATGGTTCTCCTCTCCTCCCCACTCAAAGAGACACTGGGAAACACCTGGAAACAAGAACTGAACTGGGGGGAGAAGAGCTGAACCCAAGCTGGAAGCATGTCTAGCCTGTGAGTAATAATACCTGAAGTTTCAAGCTGCAGGCCAGTGCAGCTGGCTTTCATGAAACTTTGCAATCTGCCTGAAACAACATTTAGGGTGAGAAATTACTATTTGTAGCCAATTTCTTTAGTGTATTAAGTTTAGTCTACGTGTTTTGTTTTATTTGCTCAGTAATGTGCTTTGTTCTGTTTGATATCTCTTATAATCACTTAAAATCTGCCTTTTACAGTTAAATTTGTTTTGTTTATTATTAAACCCAGTTTGTGCAATTTCTAATGGGGGAGGGGAAGTTGTGCATATTTCTCTCCACATTCAGGGAGAGGATGAATTTTTTGAGCTTGTGCTGTGCAGATTTTTCTATACAGCGCAAGACAATATACCTTTGGGTCTGCACTCCAAGGGAGGTGGGCCCCTGAGTGCTGGGGCAAGTCCCTTAAGCTGAGTCTTCCCAGAGCTGATCTCAGTGTCTGTGTCTTTCTGCAGCTGGGTGTGGCCCTGCCTGTGTGTGTGCTAGAGGAGGGTTAAGAGCCTGGCTCAGCAAGACAGACTGAAGGGGGTCCAGGCTGGCAGAACAGGCGGGCTCAATAGTATCTCAGTACATCAGGTGGCACCTTAAGGGGGGGCCAACCCATCACAGTGACCTTATACTGTCTAACCTGTAAAATAATAGATGGTACCCACTGAAGTGTGTGGTATGTACCAGAGACCTCTCTTGGGGAACAGAGCCTTACAAGCCATGGATCTGATCAGGTTGCAGCATCCGAATTTTACAGCTGCAGTGCAAGAAGCAAAAGAGGATGTTCCAAGGACAGCAGAGACAATTTTAAAAGCACATGGGGAATCTTTTCAAAGGCAACGATGCCTCACAGGAAGCTGTGACTGGAAGTAGACCCCACAATGGAACATGTATGCTCACCACGAAGGAAAACTCCAGTGACACTGCATAATCCAGTATGCAAGGCACTTGAAAGTCTGCAGAACAGGGTACTGTGGCAGCCGCGGAGCCCCATGCAACCTGGGTAAGTAGCATGATGGTGGTAAAGAAGCCATCAGGCAAATTATGCATCTGCATAGACCCAAACCCACTCAGTGGGTCATTGAAAAGATGCCACTATACACTGTCCATAATTAATGACATCTTGTCAAAACTTTCCAAAGCCAGAATCTTTATGGTCTGTGATGTGAGGAACAGGTTTGGGGACATAAGGCTGAGTAGAGTCCCGCATGCTGACAACCTTTGCAGTACTATTTGGTCACTAGAGATGGCTGCGTATACTGATGGTAGGGTGACCAGATGTCCTGATTTTATAGGGACAGTCCCGATTTTTGGGTCTTTTTCTTATATCGGCTCCTATTACCTCCCACCCAGCCCCGATTTTTCACATTTGCTGACTGGTCACCCTAGCTGATGGGCATAAGCCCAACACTAGAGGTGTTCCACATGTAACCCACACACCTCCTAGGTGTGATGTTCTGTCCCCTCTAGTGCACCGAGACCACTTAGAGATTAACTAAGAACCATGTGGCTTTTAGCTCATGCAATAGAGGCTCATGTATTTAGCTTTAAAGGTCCCAGGTTTGATCCCATCCACAGCCGAATGGGGTCTGTTGGTGTTACAAGTGGTGTCCGGTACAGAGAATTCAACTGGGAAGTCTCTGAAGCTTGGGACGCACTTCCTCAGCCAAGGGAAGTATGTAAACCACACAGCTCCCTGGGTGTGGTGTTCTGTCCCCTCTAGTGGCACTGAGACCACTTAGAGATTAATGAGTCTGCTCTACAGCCTTAGCTAAGAGCCATATAGCTTTTAGGTCATGCAGTAGAGACACATGTATTTAGCTCCAGAGGTCCCAGGTTTGATTCCGCCTGCCGACAACCGGGGTCTGTCGGCATTACATACAGAAGGCTCACACAAGCGCTGAAAGGACTGCCTGGGGTGAAAATAACTGCAGATGATATCCTCATTATAGGTGAAGGGAGCAGTGATACAGGAGCTGAACGAGACCATGACAGAAAATGACAAGCTTTTCTACAGCGATGCAGAGACAAGAACATAAAACTAAACCCAGAAAAAATATGACTCAAACAGCATGAGTGATATACATTAGACAGCTGCTCAGAGCAGAGGGATGGAAAGCAGAGCCCAACAAGATCAAGACAGTCAGAGACATGCCAGCTCCAGTGGATGTTAAAGGGGTACAGCCCTTCATAGGAAAGATAAATGTTCTGTCCAAGTTCTGTCTGCAACTGGCTGCAGTAGCGGAACCCATACATCAGCTCCCAAGGCAGGATGTTGAGTGAGACTGGGCAGGTCTCCAACAACAAGCATTTGACATGGTGAAACAAATGGCAACGAATGCCTCTGTCCTGAAATACTCCCAGCTAGGAGAGCCGCTGGCACGCCAGTGTGATACATCAGAGAGAGGATTGGGTGTAGCTCTTTTGCAGGAGCAGCCAGTTGCTTATGCCAGCGGAGCCCTTTCAGAGGCTGAACAGGGGTACGCCCAACTAGATAAAGGGCTTCTGGCTGTGGTATTTGTAGTGGAGTGATTCCATCAGTACAATTGTGGTCACCCAGGACAATCAGACCACAAACCCCTAGAGACAATCACCGCAAAGTCTCTTCTTAGTGCTCCAAAGACACTGCAGCACATGTTGTGCCTGCAGCAATGGCAGGTAGAGATCAAATATTGTCCAGAACAATTACTGGTGTTAGCTGGCACTCTGAGCAGGGCGCGTGTACCCAGCACCAGTGAGTTGGGGGAAGGAGATCAGGACAGTGAATCCATTAACCTGCTGCACTATCTCCTAGTTTCAACAGCAAAGGTGATGGAAATCAAAGAGGCTATGGAAAAGGACATCCAGTTACAGGCAGTCAAGAAGCTGAGGTGGATACATTCCCTTAATCTTTTGCTTCTTTCATCCTTTTGATACGGTCTCCCACAGCATTCTTGCCAGCAAGTTAAAGTAGTATGGGCTGGATGAATGGACTATAAGGTGGATAGAAAGCTGGCTAGATCATTGGGCTCACCGGGTAGTGATCAACAGCTCCATGTCTAGTTGGCAGCTGGTTTCCAGTGGAGTGCCCCAAGGGTCGGTCCTGGGGCTGGTTTTGTTCAATATCTTCATTAATGATTTGGAGGATGGCGTGGACCGCACTCTCAGCAAGTTTGCAGAGGACACTAATCTGGGAGGAGTGGTAGATATGCTGGAGGGTAGGGATAGGATACAGAGGGACCTAGACAAATTAGAGGATTGGGCCAAAAGAAACCTGATGAGGTTCAACAAGGACAAGTGCAGAGTCCTGCATTTAGGATGGAAGAATCCCATTCACTGTTACAGACTAGGGACCGAATGGCTAGGAAGCAGTTCTGCAGAAAAGGACCTAGGGGTTACAGTGGCCGAGAAGCTGGATATGAGTCAACAGTGTGCCCTTCTTGTCAAGAAGGCTAACGGCATTTTGGGCTGTATAAGTAGGGGCATTGCCAGCAGATTGAGGGACGTGATCATTCCCCTCTATTCGACATTGGTGAGGCCTCATCTGGAGTACTGTGTCCAGTTTTGGGCCCCACACTACAAGAAGGATGTGGAAAAATTGGAAAGAGTCCAATGGAGGGCAACAAAAATGATTATGGGTCTGGAGCACATGACTTATGAGGAGAGGCTGAGGGAACTGGGAGTGTTTAGTCTGCAGAAGAGAAGAATGAGGGGGGATTTGATAGCTGCTTTCAACTACCTGAAAGGGGGTTCCAAAGAGGATGGATCTAGACTGTTCTCAGTGGTACCTGATGACAGAACAGGGAGTAATGGTCTCAAGTTGCAGCGGGGGAGGTTTAGGATGGATATTAGGAAAAACTTTTTCACTAGGAGGGTGGTGGAAGCACTGGAATGGGTTACCTAGGGAGGTGGTGGAATCGCCTTCCTTAAAGGTTTTTAAGGTCAGGCTTGACAAAGCCCTGGCTGGGATGATTTAGTTGGGAATTGGTCCTGCTTTGAGCAGAGGGTTGGACTAGATGACCTCCTGAGGTCCCTTCCAACCATGATATTCTATGATTCTATGATCCTTACTTAGGTCAGAAAGAAGTCAATGATTATTTGACTATCTTTTAGTGGGAAGAAACTGAACCTGGTTCCACTTGCCTAGATAATTAGCTGCACTTCCCTTTGTACTATAACAAGCAAAACCATCTTTAAAGATTTGCATTTTTTTGCACTATTTCTCATTCAAATCTTGGAATGGCAGAACTTTCCTCAGGTCCACCTTTTGTTCTCCCAGAAAATATTTTGTCAAAATCAAAGCCAATTTTTGCTTTTGTCATGTTATTTTATCCTTAAGGAATGAATTCATATTTCCATACTGATATTCCTTATTTATCTTATTTGTATGCCATTCAGTGTTAACACTGAAATAGAATCCTTCAGGGACAGGGAGATGAAAGGGCTATTTGGGGTGGGGGAAAGAATATCCAGGAACAGACATTGGATTTATTTAGTGGTAATAATAATTGAAACACAGCACATTTCACCAGGAGCCTCAATGCTAGTTACAATTAGAATGATCAGAGTCACTAATACAGGATTAATATAACCAATGTGCACAAGGCTGTGTTCTTTTTAAATTCATGTCAGAAATGTAATGTCTGAATTTATTAGCTGCGTAAAGTTGAACAGTACACAGGAAGGGGGAAAGAGGAAATAAGGCTATCGTTGAGTGACCACAGAAATCTGAAATGTCCTTAATATTGGCCACACTGCACTCGTTATGCCAGATCCAGTGGGAGCAGCAGCGGCTCAGAACTTTTTAGAATCATACCCTTTGAAAAGCAACCTGTACTGAGGTACAGAGTTTGAAATCTCCAAAGCTAATTAGTGAAAGACTGACGAATGGGGGAATAATGCACAGCACGGGAGTGCAATAATGATACATAGCACTTACATAGGTGTTTACGTATTCAAAACAGCTTTACAAGTATTAATTAATTAATTCTCAACATCCTAATGAAATAGGTGGTAATGTCAGTTTTCATATTCCTTTTACCAGTGGGGAAACTGATGCAGACTAAGTGACTTGCCCAAGGTAACAAAGGAAATTGGTTGCAGTGCTAAAATTAGAACCCAGCAGTTCCTGGCTCCTAGTCCAATGGTCCAGTCACTTCACCACACCTCATTCTTCTAACAGAAGTATCAGGTACTCATGCAATGCTTTGCATTCCTGGTATCCAAGTTACCGAAATTTCTAAAAGTGGTAAGAGTTTATTGAGTGAGGTGTTTTATGAAAGCTTGTGACACACTAGTGGTTAATATCATTGTGAACTGTATGTATTAACGTTATGTAAGGAATTATGGATACTCATTAATAGTACCCATTACAGCAGGGGTCGGCAACGTCTGGCCTGCGGCTCACCAGGGTAAGCACCCTGGTAGGCCGGGCCAGTTTGTTTACCTGCCCCTCACCCATGCCGCTTCCCGGAGCCCCCATTGTCCTGGGACGGCGAACTACGGCCAGTGGGAGCCGCAATCGGCCAAACCTGCCAACGCGGCAGGTAAACAAACTGGCCCGGCCCGCCAGGGTGCTTACCCTGGCGAGCCATGTGCCAGAGGTTGCCAACCCCTGCATTACAGTCTGAGCAAACAGAGGGAGAAACAGGTCTCTTCCAGACAGGAGGGAATGTCACAGCTATCTATCTGTCTCCAATGAAATTAAGCAAGGTGTGACCAAAAACAATGGAAGCTTCATTTACATTAAAATCAGCAGGGGAATGGGAAGACCACAGGAAGGGAAGAACAGCATGAGGCCATCCTGCCTCTTGAAACAAGGTCATAGAACTTTGAGAGCTACAAGCAGAGATAGAAAGCCATTTTGGCATCAATTACCATACAGACACCAGGGGACAGAGATCTAGAAAGTGGAGAAATCTGGGTTCTACAACCAAGGGGAAGTGGAAATCTCTGGAAACTGAATATAGGTGAGAAACCTGCTTAGGCCAAATTCTTTCACCTGGGACGACAAGGGAAACTAGACCCTTATGCTTCTGGGGAAGGTCCTGATTGAGGGAAAATCAACCATGGCTGGAAAGAAAAAAATATTAGTAAGAAATCTACCTTGAACAAAGACTGTAGCCTGGTAAGTTAAGTCTTAAGCACTAGAAAGCATATCTATATTCCTTATACTTGAACTCACTTAATTCTGTGTATATGTTGGTGTATTTTTACTATAAACCGACTCAGTGCAGTGTTTAAAGGAAAGGGTGTATTTACCCTAGTTACTAAGCTGTAATGTGCTTTTGTCTCTTTAAAGAAGCAACAATCCTTATTAGTTCTCTGAGTGGTCCAGGGGCGGATTTGACACTTCAGGGGCACATGGTTTTGAGGAAATTGGGAACTGGGCGTGTAATGGAGTCACCTTGCTGGTTGTGAGCAAGGCTGATAGAAGCCAGAGTGGGGCGGTGGGGCTGCAGATAGGCTGCCGGGGCCAGAGCTGCTGAGGGATGTCTAGCACACACTCAGGGTGTGACCTGCATGCTTGTAGACTGGATGTGAATGACCCAGCTCGGGAGCTAGGGCAGCAAAGCATTGTAAGGCACCCAGGGTTTCAGGGCAAGTGGTGACACAACTAGGGTGACTAGGTGTCTGGTTTTCGACCGTTAAAAGTCCGGTCAGCAGGCTAGTCCCTACCTGTCCTGGCTGGCACTGCGCTGCGCCCTGGAAGCAGCCAGCAAGTCCGGCTCCTAGGCGGGGAGCCCATAGGGTGCCGCACATTGCCCCTGCCTCGAGCACTGGCTCTGCACTCGAACCGGCCAATGGGAGCAGAGGGGGTGGTGCCTGTGGGCAAGAGTGGCGCATAGAGCCTCCTGGCCCCCCCACCTAGGACCCAGACCTTTTGGCTGTTCTCTGCTTCTGGGGTGTGCGCAGTGCGTTGCCAGCATAGGTGCAGGAAGTAGGAATGTGGGGGGTGCTTCCCGCACCTATGCCTTGCTCCTGGTCCTCTGCCCCCCAACCCCTCACCTGACCTGGAGGGGAGGGGGGGGGGGGCTCGGGTCCCAGCCAATGGCCCTGGGGTCCCGCACCAGCCTCTCCCCCACTCCCAGGTCTCTGCACTCCGAATCCCTTGGCCCCACCCTCCAGCCTGGAGCCCCCTCCTCAACCCCAAACCCCTCATTCCCCAGCCCCACCCCAGAGTCCGCACTCCCAGCTGGAGCCCTCACCCCCTTCCTGCTCTAGCCCGGAGCCCCCTCCCGCACCCTGAACCCCTCATTTCTGGCCCCACCCTGGAGCCCACACCTCCAATAAGAGCCCTCAGCCCCTCCTGCACCCCAACCCCCTGCCCCAGCCCAGGGAAACTGAATGAGGGTGGGGGAGAGCAAGCCACTGAGGGAGGGGGACTGTAGTGAGCGGGGGCAGGAGCCTTGGGGTATGGGCGGGGCTAGGGTGTTCGGTTTTGCCCGACTAGAAAGTTGGCAAACCTAGACATAACCCCTTACTGGTCTGAACTGCACCCCAAAAGTGTGACACACTCCAACTGGGATATGGTTTTCAAATTAGTTTTCCAAGCTAAATGTTATTTTATTAATGTTTCTAATCCCTCTAGGTCTCTTTTTATTGTTTGTCTGCATTTATGTTTGCAATTCCTCCCAATTTAGTACCGCCTGTGACTTTCATTAACATGGCATTTGCTTCCTCTTTTACATA
This sequence comes from Trachemys scripta elegans, assembly GCF_013100865.1. Lineage (NCBI taxonomy): Eukaryota > Metazoa > Chordata > Testudines > Emydidae > Trachemys > Trachemys scripta. The sequence continues at coordinate 328,614,297 of NC_048298.1, read as the reverse complement.
ATCAACAAAGATATTCAATTATGTTGGTTAAGACCTGTCCCTATAGGCCCCCAAGAGACACCTTCCCCCAATTAAATATTTTGCCATTCAGGGAAAAAAACTACATCTTACCCCCCCAAAAGCAGATAATTTAAAAAGTTTTATAGTGCTCATGTCTTGGACATTTTGCTCAGCTGTAGCTGTAGGAGAGATTTTAAGGACTGAAAGTGATCAAAAATCTATTGCCAGCCAAATGGGTAAGAGGCTGGTATTGTAACAGGCTAGTGATTATTTTTTTCCTGAAAATACAGAAATACACACACATTTTTAGGCGGAGGGCTGGAAATATACTTCTTTTCCTTTGCTGAACCCAGGATCTGTGATTATCCAGGGTGGGATCCACAAAGGTACTTCACCGAAGGCTCGGGTTTAGGCACCTATATCCCCATTGTAGGCACAGAGCAAGCCACAAAACTCCCATTGAACCCTGTAGGTGCATAAACTCACTCAGCACCTACGTTTTCAGGGTAAAATTCTCTAGGTGTCTATGTTTCTGCTGTCTCCTGGTAGGGATCTGAATGCCCAGCTCTCACCTAAGCCACAGAGCAATCCACGAGATGGGGAAAGATAGGCAAGGCAATGCCTATTTTGTGCGCAGGGCCCAGTAGGGTAGCTGTGCTCAGAGGCCGCCTACCAGATTGGGTCCCATTCAAAATGTGGTCTCTGCCACAGGAGGAGGAGGAAGAGGGGGTGGTGCCTGCTTTATAACTTTTAGCCCAGTGACTTGCACACTCACCTGGGATCTGGGACACCTGGGTTCAATTCCCCTCTCTGTCAGAGGGGGGAAAAGACTTGAACAGGAGTCTCCCACTTCTCAGCAACGTGCTCTAACCACTGGGATAAATGTTATAAGGTGAGCAGCACCACTACCTCCTTCTCTTCGGCCAGCCACTAGGTGAGGAGGGAGGCGGGTGCCTGACTCATTTCTGCAAGGAGTGTGTTAGATGCCTAGACTGCCTTAGGTCCGACAGCTGGTTCCCATTCATGGAGCACTAAGCAGAAATAGGTGCCTCCTTGCAGCCCTGACTTAGGCACTTATCTGAGAGAGGCGAAGGGCTTGGCACGCACCCCTCTCGTTGGCATCTCCCATTGCCTAACTTAGGTGCTCCCCGCCCAGCGTGCTGGCGTTTGTGAATCCCATTCCAAGGTGCCTATCTCTTCCCTTTCCTTGTATAGCGAACCTAGGGACCTAACTCAGGCTTTGTGGATCTCAGTGGTGTTCTTGAGATTTTCTAGGCATTTAAAAGGCATGGTGATGCTCAGTGTTGGAACACCTACGTCCTGTGCTCCCACTCATTAAATAATGGTTCGAACATAATTAAATGTTTGTGTAGCAGTTTACACGTAGTTAATATGGAGAGAAAAGGGACGGGACTTTGTGTAAATAAGTAGGCTGTTATATGTTATCCCATGGTGCCTGTATGTAAGCAGATAGCAAAATAGGATCTGATTCCATTGTGAAAGCTGGGGAATTCCAAGAGGTTCTAATATTTGGAGCAGCCTTCTGGTAATGCCTCATTTCACTCACTGTACATCTATTTTGAAACTAGATCAGAAAAAAATCCCTTTTAACTATAATGTTTGGAAGGATGGTCTAGTGTACAGGGAAGACCAGCTCTGCCACAGACTTTTTGTGTGACTTTGTGCAACTTGCTTAATCAACTTTGTGCCTAAGTTCCCCATTCATCAAATGAAGATAGTTCTTCCCTACCTCCTAACGGGTGTTGCAAGGATACAATTCATTATTGACTGTGAGGCGCTCAGATTAATATTTCTCTGTACCATGTGTTAGGCTCTCACTGAATACTTCAGTGTACCATATAATAGCTGAGGATCTCTACCCTTATGGTCCATGGTCTTGGATTAATTAACTCTCTGAAGCATTTTGGAACAGAGAGGGCATGAGAGATATCATACGACGCACCATCATGTTTGTATTGTATTATCCTAAGCATGGAATTTCCATTTCTTTCAAATGTGTGTTTATTCAAACTACAATGTTTAAATCCAAAATGTTGAGCTTGGGTACTTAAAGGCAGTCACCTAAACCCCTATGTAGGCATCCAAACAGAAGTGGACTGACTTTCTAACGGCTCATAACTCTCATTGACTTTAATATTGACTGCAGTGGAAAGTTGTTTTTCACTCTTGAACTCCATCTGGGATTGGAAGTGCAAAAATACCAACACACAGCGCACTGTGCATTACTTCCAGCTGGGATGGGCACAAGTGCCAAAAATCCCTGCAAAATATCTCATGTCCTGAGAGTGCCAGCTCATTTCTGCACTCTCGAGAAGCTGGGATAAACGCCACAGAAGGATCTAACTCCTGGATGCCTATCTGAACTGCTGTCAATTGCTTGGCCAAAAGCTGAGTTGTGCTGCGCATCCGCCAAGCACCCACAATTATGACTGAAGTCAACTGCTGTGCACCCCACTGGGAAGCTGGAAGTCTCTCTTTTTTCCCCATGCATATCTAGCCACCCATTTCTAGCTCTGCAGAGTTATGAGATAAAAGATCATAAAACTCTCACTAGTCCAAGAGTGTAGTCACTGAAAGATGCTGGTGCTTAACAGCTGTTTAACGTAATCCATTGATTTGGTGTGTGTTATGTGTCCTCCTCTAGTCAGTCACTAGTCCATATAAGAGGATAATAAACTACTACTGCTACTAGCACATGAATGTACTCCTTTACTTCAAATGGTAGCAGTTCATACTTTTAGTGCAGAAGATTCTGGGGTTCAATCCCACACACCGGGGGTGGAGGAAGATTAACTGAATTTAGCATCTCTCCTGATTTGCCTCTCTGAGCTGCTTGAGAATCACCTGTGCCTAGTCTTGGTTTGAGGAATAGACACTGTCTTGCAGCACACAGAACCACTTAGCAGTGGAATCTGTTAGTTTCTGAAGTCCACTGTGGTGTCAATCGACCAGCTGGCTGGTAAAAAACACTAGCAGCCACAGAGCCTGTGTCCCAGTGTGTGAAATCACCTACACCTTGCTTTAATCCTGGGTTAGCAATCCAGAAGGAAAACTTTAATACTGAACATGTTAAATCTTTTTGGTTTGGAAGCCCAAAGTCCTCTCCAGAAACTCTCATATTAAAGCAGAATGGAGACCTTTTCCTTCACATTCCAATTCAGCATCCCCTGCTGCCTGGGGCACAAACGATGTCACTTACAGGCAATATGGCAGCCTCCTGCTTGCAAATGCCAGCTCTAATTAATAAAAACTTCAATGTCAAAGATATTTCACAGTTCCTCATTCTCGAGGAGAAGTGCTTGTTACGTTCTGAACTTTCAGACTGATAGGCTGAACACACAATTGATGCAGTTTCTTTTTAAGTGGATAATCCAGTACATGGCTGAGCAAATGACAAACCAGACGCAGAATGAAAGGTGCCCCCAGGGGCTTAGAGAACGGTGGAAACAATGCAACCCACAGGACATTTTTCGTGAATCAGACCCTTGTTCTCTTCCACAAAGGAGGAGAAAAACACGGTGACACAAAACATGTGGCAACAAATTGATGGCAACGTCTACAAAATGGGAACATGAACTACACGGCGTGTGGATAAAAGAGAAAGCATCTGCAAAATATGTGAGGAAAATTGTGAATATAATTCCGGCAATTATGATTATAGTGTTGTATACGCTACTGCACTTAATTACAATTTGCTGTTCTTTTCATGCTATGAAAATGGACTAAATGGACTACAAAATATATTTCAAAAAGACAAGCAATCTGTGGCATGAATAGGAACCTCCTTTATCTTAATACAATGAGGCCTACATTTCACAAACATGGCAGCGCCTCTCTGATAATTCTCCAGTGCAGAATTTTGATTACAAAATGAACATGGTGAAAAAAGCCGCTTTTATTATTTCATCCAAGAATATGAATAGGATTATTAGGAGTATTAAGAAGGGGTTTTTTTAAGAACAAAAATCTTGCTCATTTTGAAAATTACCGTTAAATGGCAAGTGTTTTAGTTCTATATTTTGTGGAGGAGGAAAGGGAGGTTATAGCTTTTTAAACTTTTAGTTCTGTGTTTAGAACTTTTTCCACTTTGCATTGCTGCCATGAGAAGGTATTTAAATTTCAGGGTTGTAGCTGTGTTCTTCCCAGGATATGCAAGAGACGAGGTGGGTGAGGTCATTATTTTATTGGACCAACTTCAGTTCATAGACTCATAGACTTTAAGGTCAGAAGGGACCATTATGATCATCTAGTCTGACCTCCTGCACAATGCAGGCTACAGAATCTCACCCACCCACTCCTGTATCAAACCTGTGTCTGAGCCATTGAAGTCCCCAATCATGGTTTAAAGACTTCAAGGTGCAGAGAATCTTCCAGCAAGTGACCTGTGCCCCATGCTGCAGAGGAAGGCAAAAAACCTCCAGGGCCTCTGCCAATCTGCCCTGGAGGAAAATTCCTTCCCGACCCCAAATATGGCGATCAGCTAAACCCTGAGCATGTGGGCAAGATTCACAAAGCTTGTCTCTTTCACCAACAGTAGTTGGTCCAATAAAATAGATGACCTCACGCACCTTGTCTCTCTTGAAATTTCAGAACAGATACCCTGAAGACTCAGTTAAAAATGAAAGACGATGATCATGATCTTACATTTATATGGTGCATTTCATCTGGATGGCTCCCATAATGCTATGCAAATTACTGGATTGTGTTTGTTTATTTACATATAGTATGCATATTTCAGGGCAGTTTCTCAGATGGTGTAAATCAACATAACTTCATTGATTTCAGTGAAGCTACATGGATTTACACTAGCTGAGGATCTGGTCCACCATATCTACATGGCTAAAGGGAATACATGACGGTATGGTGCAGTACAGGATAAAGCTTCTAGTGACAGGATTTGGGGACAGCTACATACTAAGGAATAATGAAGCCACAAGGGAGTTCTGAAGTTCACCACCAACTAGAACTAATATAACCTTGACCGCACGCGGCCTCATCATGTATGTAAGGCCCTTTGTTTTTGTTTTTTTAACCCCCAAATTCCTGGATTTTACAAAAGCTATTTGTTTTTTTTTACTGATTTTCATGTAAATTTTGGACCACTCAAGGACATGAAAATATAGATTATGTTAAGAAAATCCAATCCATTACATTAGGTAGATGTTTGTTAATAAGTCAGTCTACGTGTAAATATGAGGCTGTCTCTTAAAGTGAGGCAATGTAGTGGAAGATCATGCACATGTGTGTTGGTACTGTTAAGGCACCTTCATGAAATAAACCACAGCATTAAACTGCTTTCACTTACAATACTCTTACATTTCTCTATTTGTTGCTTTTTTTTTCTGTCCCCAATATGTATCCAGAAAATTGTGACATTTATTTTTTGCACCATAGACTCATAGACTCTAAGGTCAGAAGGGACCATTATGATCATCTAGTCTGACCTCCCAATTTTCACCCTTTTAAAATTTTCATAATAAAGCGAAATTTAAACAAATTTGAGACCGGATATGTTATACACACCCTACATATTTTACAGAATGATTATTTTCATTATTATTTTCAGAAATGATTGTGGGAGTTTGTAATTGGGGCTATTTCTTGTATCAGGTGCCAGATTCTCCACTCATGTTGACCACATTAGCCAGGAGTAATTCCACTGACATCTTGCAGGCTTTCAATATGTGGAACTCCCTGATGCCATCCACAGATTCATAAATACCACTCCCAGTAGCACTGTTTTTCCTGAGCTTCTGTTCCAAACAATGAACAGGTCCATTTTGCTTATCTTATCGAGTCTAACACCACTGCTTGAGGTCGTTTGACTGAAGGCTTCTTGCACTCCCCCCCGCAACATCTGCCACAGGGGCTTTCTCTAGTCTAGGACATGAGCCAGCTGAGACTGACCTAAACTCGACCGCAGTTCTCTGAACTCAATCTCTTCTGCTGATATTTTCTTGGAATTCATACTATTTACAGACGCTTTATGTAGCTCACTCCATCTGTAACTAAAATACCTGTATTTAAGTTCCCAATAACAGAACTTGTCATGCCTTACTTTGTGTTTGATTAAAATCCTGTTGCACCAAAAGTCTGGGAGCTACTTCTCCCCTAGCGCCTCTCTGCTTGGGTAATTTGTGAATAATTTTGCAGGAGGAGGAGGAGGAGAAAGTTGCTCTTTATGCTGCTCCTAGCTTGATGATGAACCCAAGTGTGGTACCTTTTCTTGGCATAGACAGTTGCAGATGCAAAAATAATAAATGGAGCCTTAAAAAGGTTCTTTGAATCTGTATAATCAGATTATGATAATTTCATTAAAACCCATTTTAAAAAGCTAACATGTATCATTAGCTTATGCACTTCCTCATTATTTGATGGACTTTATTTTCCAGGCAGGCATGACAAAAATCTAAGCATTACAAAGCAACAGAACACAATATACACACAGAGATATGCATTTACATATTCTATTTAAAAAGAGAATTGTCAGAAATGCTAGATCGTGCCATTTCACAAGACAGAGTTAGAGCTTTGTTTTTAGTGATGTGGTGATTTTCTTTTCCCAAGACTGCATTACCAATTCATTTTTTGGATAAAAATATTTTAACAAGGATAAGGTTGAATAATATACATTCACCAAATCTAAGAAATTCATAGCTAAAGACAACATGCCACCGTTAGCTCACTGCATTGTCTTTTCTGTCTGTTCTTACCATCTCTTGAGGTACAGAGCTTGATCCTGATCTCATTCAGGACCCAATCCTGCAAACACTAATGCACATGTTTAACTTCACACACATATGTAGTCCTGCTAGATTCAAGTGCTTAATCGTTCGCCAGATTAGAGCCTAAGTGACATCAGAATCAAGCCTTATAATTCTAGCAACTTTAGGGGACATCAATTGGACAACCTGTGTCTAAAATTAAGCAAGGACCATGATTGCAGAAACAGGTCTTAGACTATATGCATGGGTTTATTCTGCCGACTAAACGTAGTGACATTGATGTAAATGAGACCAGAATCAGTCTCACAGGAACACAGCATTCCCATTAGTTTTGAAGTTCCTGGATTTTTTGAGGTTCTCATTCTTTTTCCCATTGAGATCAGTGGGATTTTTGCTATGGTTTCAATGGGAGCAGGATCAAATCCTTCATTGGGGATTCAGTGTGCATGGGTCAAATTTTGTTTTGTTTAGAAGGGAAAAACAATATATAGAAGACTGGGTTATCTAGTTTTTAAAGATACAGCCACTGAACATGGGCAAAGAACTGCTTGCAGCCACATAACACGAGGTTCGAGGAAGAATGGAGCTGGCCACCAAGGAGTCGGAGAGAGAGGAAGTCAGAAAGGTGGCCTTGCAGTTTGTAAGCACCAGAGGCAAGAGGTCACAGCTGCATTCTACACAGCTGGAGACAGGGCAGGATGGGCAGGCTGAAAAGAGAAGCCGGAGGAATTCAACACAGCTAGATGTTTTAAATCAATACCAGGTCCTCAACATGGAAACTATGGAGAATGCTTCTGAAGATCCAGCTGGTGAAAGGAAATGGAGAGATGGAATTAAGAATAATTAACCACTGGAACAATTTACCAAGGATTGTGGTGGATTCTCCATCACTGACAATTTTTAAAACAAGATTGGATGTTTTTCTAGAAGATCTACTCTAGGAGTTATTTTGGGGAAGTTCTCTAGCCTGTGGTATACAGGAGGTCAGACTAGTTGATCACAATGGTCCCTTCTGGCCTTAGAATCTATGAAACTATGTACAGAACACACTTATGGATGGCAGCTTGACCTAACCTATAAGAAAATCAAGCTTGACCTCAGAGAGTTCTCCAACTGTCCAGGGAAGACAAACAATCCTTGCTGATGATTCAATACTCAGAAGAATCAAAAGAACATTCTGCAAGGGACAGATGGACAACAGGACAGTGAACTGCCTCCCCAGAGCCAAGACATGAGATGCCTACTGAGAAAGACGAAGGGGAGAAGGAAAAATTGCTACTAGTGTACAGAGCTGTGGATTATGCTTGCTTGGTAACTGCAAGAAACATCACATTGCCTGCACTTCGGAATCTGGCCCGCTTTCTGTCGGCATGACAAGAACCAAGGGAGGGTGAGGGGAAGCCCTAACAGCCTTCACGGCGTGAAAGGTGAATGCTGTTACTATGAGAATGATAAATACAAAGTGAACTGGGGTATTGCCAGGAAAGGGAATTTATCCCAAGGAGGATCAGTGCCTGTTCTAAAGATCACATTTTTAATGCATGCACTACCAGCTGTGCCAGATGGTCAATCCAAAGCACCAAAACATGACGCAGATGGATTTGGTGTCTCATTCCTAATGACTGTAACTGGAGTTGCTTCAGATGGAGATTTCCTTGTTGTGGTGAGGAAAAATGATTTGATACCAGATGGTACCAAAAAATGGTCTCTCTGGTTCCCTTAGTATTAATGGTTATCACTGATCATTCAAAGTTTGCTGGAGCATTACAGGCCTGATCAAAAGCCCATCCATGAAAACATTCCCACTGACCTTAATGGGCTTTGGATCAAACCCTGAAAGTGAGGGCAGGAGAGTGTTTATGGTAGAAAATATCCAGGGAGTTTCAAATAATCTTAATATGAGACCAGGGACTGAAGAGGTGTTCCCAGTCAATTACTGTTCAATCTTCCCCAAGATAGAGTCATACACTGGTTATCAGCTGCCCAAACTGACATAGCTGAGCAATCTACTTGTACAACAATGTGCAAAACTCCTGCTGCAGTTCCTTCACGACTTGGCACATCTAGATGGTTAGAAGTGTGTGCGCTTTTTTAAAATATATCTTGTGCCTCAATATTTGTCATGTGCTGATTTAGTAGAAAACAGCCTCCTCAGTTTCTGACCCACAAAAAAAAAAAAAAAACCCACAGACATTCCTGGCTTCTGCATCTGTTCAGGGCATTCCATTATCCAAGGGGGACGTATCGACATTACTGGCTGTGGGATGGCCACTCTATTTGCGGGCGAGGACTGTATGGGATTCCTCCACATTCTATCATCTCAGAAACAAATTGGACTTAGGAATGAGATCAGGGGATTGGGATGATCTCATATGGCTCCCTGCTATCTAAATGTGCCTCTGATGTGCTCCTTGGATGAGGTGAGGCAGAATACTGAAAAGAGCCCTGTAACTTTGGACTGAAGCCTTTCTTTAAGCAACAGCACAGTTTGAGAGACCTGATAGCAGCGGCGTAAATTAGAGGTATTCCCTTGCAGCAATAAACTGCGCTACAGCTGGGAGGCTAAGGTTCAGGGAGATGTATCTGAAGTTGGACACTGCCTGGTATTCTTATACATTAGGGGTTACATTTTGAACATGGTGCATGGGATGTAGATGCGTGACTCGAATGAAAGTCCACCTCAAGTCCTGTGCATTGCGATGAAAAATTAACCCCAAGTCCAATTATTTAAACTTTATCCAAATACACCCAATGCTTTCCCCCCTAAACAAGTCAGCTTCTTAATCTACTCAAATGCTTTGTGCAGTTTCTGGATTTGATGTTTCCATTCACTGACTAGATTTAAGCCCAGCCAGAAAGAGAGAAGGAAAAAAAGTTAAAACCCATTTAACACCTCCTTTCTTCTAAGGCACTGCTTTATTTTGCTACAAATGCTGCTTGTGAAAGTCATTTCCAAAAGATGCAATAATCCCTTTTCCCTGAGAAAGCTAACACAACAACAAGAAGAAAACATTACTTCATTGTAAACTTGTGTTTTCTTTGGCCAAAGATCTTGCTGAAACTGACTTAGCTCAGTAGCTGGTGGTTCATATTAAAAAGACAAAAAGCTGAACGTTAAAATGGTTCATTGCTAAAAAATAAAATCCTTCAGGACTGTAGGTCTGCTTGGGGGCAGCATGGAAGGAGGCAAAGTTCCATCCAAATAATACTTTTATTGCTTGTGGTGGAAGACAGAACCATCTTGCTGATTTACTGCATGGAATGATAAGCAGATACACTTACAGTAGAAATGCAAAAAGGTTTTAGGTGAGCAGGTGAGACTTGACATTGAGCAGACACTTAAAGACAGTTTAAAAAAAATGGCTTGGTACGACCTCCTCCTGACTCTTACAGGAGTAGGGTTACACCACTACTCTACAATGGGGGCTTAGTAACTTTCTCTATGGCAACCACCCAAGGTTGATTCAAGGAGATCTGGGGCTCACTTGATGCATCCCCTCCTGTGTAAACTTTCATTACCCCCAACTAATTATTCAGTCTCATTCCAATATAAGTAGTAATCTTACCGCATGGGCTGTAATGTAAATACAATAAACAACACTATCAATTTTCTCATTGTTCCCAGACAGGCCTGACTACTTGGGAGAGAGAAGGAGCAGGAATGGCTGGGCTGTGGGGGAGGCTGAGAGGAGACAGATAAGAGGCAGGCTAGCCTTGGGGAGATTGGGAGGAGAAGCAGTGGGAAGTGATGTGTAAACCTGCTTTATGGTCTCTAGCTGCAGGAGAAAGCTCTTCTGCAGGGAGGTTTTGAATTTGCCCATTTCCCAATCCCCTTTACTCAAGTTCTAGCTGATGCCACAGAAATTCCAATTTGTGTAACTGTGTTTTTCCCTGTATAAAGTTCACCCTATCAGTTTCAATTGGATACAATATTCTTTTACAGTTCCTGCCCTAAACTGTCATGTAGAGTTGATTTGTGCTGATAAAATAGCCGTTGCAGCCCTCCCTGGAGGTGGGATCATGTCTGTGAAGGGATTCTTGTATACTTTAGATGTACACATTCTAAAGCCAGAAAGGACCATTTTGATCGGCTAGTCTGACCTCCTGGTATAACAGAGGCCATAGAATTTCACCCAGCGATTCCTGCAGTGGAGGGAATTATTCTTCCTTTCTCTGTAAGAAGGTTTAAAGATTTTATTTTTAAAAGAGCTTTAGGATCCTTCAAGGTGAAAAGTGCTATATAAATGTAAACTGCAACTATATTCAGAGATATCAATCACACAAGACTAGACAAGGCTTTCAAGGATTTCACACTGCAGTGCTTCACATTATGTTCTACATCACATAGTGCATGGGAGCAAAACTAGGAGTGGACAAAATATTCACAACAAAATGAGAGATTGCTGCATTTTGTTGGCAATCTGCAGAATGGGCCAGATTTGTAAAAACAAACAACAACAAAATAAGGAAAAACAAAACAAAAAACAACCTGGGATATTTCCACGTTTATGCTCAAAACAGGAATACTTTTGCCAACAATTTACAACCACAGTGCAACTGTCATAACTGGTCAATTGAGTCTGTAGTTTAGGAATGCTCTCGGATTCCTCACTGATGGAAAACTCTCACATAACCGCATCTGCCCGTAACACTTTCTGCCATCTCCAATTGGGCAGAAGACTCTGTCCAATCCTGGTGGATGATGACCTGGCCTCAATTATACATGTCTTTGTCATTTCCTGGCTGCACAACAGCAATGCAGTCTACTTGGGTATGAAGCCATCAGCTCGGCGAAAACTCCAGCTAGTACAGAATGCTGCAATATGAGCTACTGCAAGCACATCAGATCTGTCCTCCACTCTCTACATTGGTTTCTATAAAATACAGAGTCAAGGTCAAGGTTTCGGTCCTTAACTGCAAGGCACAATATGGCCCAGGAGCAACACACCTAAAAGGATCACCTGAAGCTCTGGGAAGCGATTGTGATGGACAGCCCTGCTCCTTTGGTACAATGGAACTTTTTACCATAGGGGTAAAGATCATCTGGTGCAGTAGACAGCGCTTTCTTGAGTTTGAGTCTGAGACTGAGGAACAAGCTCCCACAGGAACTAATGACCATCACAAACCTCACCACCTTCTGCTCCAAGAGCAAGGCACAGTTCTTCAAACTTCACTTCCCTAATATAATCACACAGCAGCATGTACATTTATTAAACAATAACCCTATCGAAACACTACACTGCACACACAATACCCTTTTCCTGCCTGCAAGGACAGTAAGAGAGAGAAAATGAGTCACATGTGACAGCTGTTAGTCGTTGCTTAATGCATTGCAGGAAGGTGCTTGGATGCTTAAGTACTGAGGGTGGTACAAGAACCAGAACAGGAACCAATTTTCACATGCATGTGGTCCTCTTTTCAATAGAATCTAAAGATTATCAACAATACACCATCCTCCGTACACATGCTCTATATAAAATTAATCTGTTAAATTTAGGGGAGGTGTCCCTAACAATCCTTTAACTCTCTTCATTATTCTCGGCGCAGCCCTGTTCTTAGTGATGTGATTATGGAACTCAAAAGTAAGCTGCCTGTGAAGGGATAGAGACAGTGGTCAGGCCTGCCCCAAAATGTTACGCTGTCTCTGGTTAATTGTCAAAGTCCCATTGCTGTCAATGTGAGGAGTAGCTTAAAGCTTACCTAGGTACTAGGATATTTGATATTGCGAAGGACAATCTTATTTTTAAATACCATATTTGGAAATAATCAGCCCAAATACTTTATTTCAGAAATATTCAGTAATAATGATAATACCAAGTTTACATACACTTTTCATCCATAGATCATCCAATCCTTTACAAAGGAAACAAGAATCATTATCCCCATTTTACAGATGGTGAAACAAAGAAATAGACAGGCGAAAGGATTTGCCCAAGGTCACTCAGCAGGTCAGTGGCAAAGCAGGAAAGAGAACCTAAGGCTACGTCCTCACTACAGGGGGGGAGAGGGGTCGATTTAAGATACGCAAATTCAGCTACACAAATAGCGTAGCTGAATTTGACGTATCGGAGCCGACTTACCCCGCTGTGAGGACAGCGGCAAATCGACCTCCGCGGCTCCCCCGTTGACAGCGCTTACTCCTACCTCCGCTGGTGGAGTAGAAGTGTCGATTTGGGGATCGATTGTTGCGTCTCGATGAGACGCGATAATTCGATCCCCGAGAGATCGATTTCTACCCGCCGATTCAGGCGGGTAGTGTAGACCTGCCCTAAGTCTCCTGAGTCACCGGCTGCTGTACTATCAGACATGCTGAGAAGAGGGAGCATTTTTCTATACAGAAGGTGCAGTTACTCATTTTTGCCTTCCGGCATTTCAGATGAGGTTTTTTTCTCTCTCCCTTCAGTTGAAAGAACACATTTTGACCACCCTTCCTTCCCCCCAATCCTTTAAATGTCCTTTGGGAATGCATCATTAATTCTCAGACCTCTCCAGCACACATCTTCCTGAGACGCAGCAGGGAATAAAGCAGAAGGGCAGAATGGGTTCATGGATAGTAAAGAGCAAATCTAAGAAGATTGATTAAATGGAAAATTAAAAGTTTGTTATAATTGGTGGTTACTGAGTAGTTTGCCCAGTAATTGGTAAGAAGCATGCACAGCCTGAATAGCAAGTCTCTGCTTAGGAAGGACAACAATGAACCGTTAATTTGTGTGGTGCTGGTTGTCGTGTTTAATGAATTTCCTAGCTGAATACGCTTTATAAAAGTATATTAGCAATTAAATAAACACAAATAAAATTAACCAGGTCAGAGAGAAAGCTCATCTTCTGGTGCAGCGCTTGATTCATTTTTATCCTGGTAGGGGAGCATCTAATCAGCTGATCCTCATTGGAGCAAGCAACCCATTTTTCTGGGCTCTGCTGAGGCTGGAGAATGTGTGGGTGGGTCTTTGTGTGAGGCTGAAGAATGTGAGACGGACAGCTCGGAGCTATGAGACCGTAGCTCAAGTTGTAGCAAGAGAGACTTATGCATTTAGCTCTGGAAGTCCCCAGTTGGTTATAATGACAGCTATCACAGGGGCTTGAGCCCTGGCCCACATCTGTGGCACATGGACTGATCTGAACCCTCCACTGGTGCAGAACTATGGGAAGCAGGCCAGCTTTCACCTTGCCAACACTGTGGAATCCCACATTTGTAGATAATCCATAAATTGCCTACATGGGCAGGCTAGTAGATGCTGATTGGATAGCTGACCCCTTGGGAACGATTTACATCCCTTCCGTGGTTTATCCCATAAAAAAACAACAAGCTGGACATTCCCAGCAGTGCAGTTTAACTTAAAAAAAATGGAGTGCCTAACTGTGATGAGCTAAGCCTACTCTCAGGGGTAAGATATAGTATTTGTAGTGGGGAACTGAGACCTAAGAGTCTTGGGTTCCTCTTTTTGGATTTGCCACTGAATCACAATGTGAGTTTAGTTCATCTGCCTATAAATTGGGTGTAATACCATGTCTACTTTACAGGCGAATTACAAGGCTCATTCAATTGATATCCATCCTCAAATGTAAGATGCTATGAAAAGGCAAAGTAGTATTTCTACTCCCTCGAAAAAACATGGATGATAGATTTAAAGTTAATTAAGCTCATTTCCTATCAATGCAATCGCTGAATAAAACCACTCACAAGTTTTACTACGCAGATATCATAATAGCAAAACACACACTCGGATGCAACTACTCAGCGTGCTCTTCTCTTTCTACTCTAACATATACAACCATTAAAAAGCGACAAAGAGTCCTGTGGCACCTTATAGACTAACAGACATATTGGAGCATGTGCCATGTGTCTGACGAAAGCTTATGCTCCAATACGTCTGTTAGTCTATAAGGTGCCACAGGACTCTTTGTTGCTTTTTACAGATCCAGACTAATACGGCTACCCCTCTGATCAGGGCCGGCTCTAACTTTTTTGCTGCCCCAAGCAGCAAAAAAAAGCGCCGCCCCGCCATGCCCCCCCCCCCCCCCCCCCCCCCCCCCGGACCCCCCCCGAGCACCACGCCCCCCGCTGCCCCCCCGTCAAGTGCCGCGTGCCGCGCCGCCGGAGCACCCCCCACCACCCTAAGATTGGCCGCCCCTTACCAGGTGCCGCCCCAAGCATGTGCTTGGTTGCCTGGTGCCTGGAGCCGGCCCTGCCTCTGATACATATACAACCATTCACACTCAACCGGAACTCTGACATCAGCTAGGTGATGACGATTTCCCTATACTCATGCATGTGCCATGGATTGTGTTATTCTTACATGAGACTGTCTGAAGTTAGAGGTAAGGCTGTGTGTCTGAACATGACATGGTAACCTGTGTAGCAGCAAAGGTCCCATACCTCTTGCTTTCAAGTTGCACGCCTGCCCCAGTTCCCTGCTGGTCGGTAGTCTCCCTCTCGGGTAGTTTGAGAATGGAGCTGATGGGAATTGCCAGGCAGAAATGCATGCTGGGAAAGGAGCTAAATCAAATTTTCTTGCTTCGCTCTTCCCCCTTTGGGATACTTCCTATATTTGCTGACCTGCCTGGCGGTCTCCTAGGCCTTCTCTCTGGCTTTAAATTTCTTGCTTCCGCCCTCCTTCCCAACACCTCCCCACATCTATCTGGTCTTTACTCTCCCATTTACAATAGATTTGTGGAAATCTCTTTGTTCTCTATGCCCTACACAATGGGGCTTTGGCCTATACCTGCTACTGATAAACTACCACTGTAACAAGCCAACCTCAGACATGATTTTCTTTATATCCTTGAGCTCTGACCCTGAAAGCTGCACTGCACAGGCAGACTCTCATTGACTTCACTGGGGCTCTACTCACACGGCACAACTTACAGAACCAGGGCCTTAGCTATTTTCTTCTCTCTCTCCTTCTTCCTCTCTTCCTCCACCTCACCCTTCTACTTAGTTTTGACTGATATCAGAGGATACTGAGGGGTTTTGTTGTTGTTTTTTGGCGTTTTAATCTTATATTTTTCAATAGTGACCTTATAGAAAGCTAATAACTGTATGAGAATTTGAAGAAGGAGAATACTGAATATTTGACAGTACCTCTGCACTACAGAAGTCTTGAAATTTATAGAAAATCTATCTAAAAATATCAATGGATTCCTTAGCTGGAATTTAGTCCTTTTATTACTGATGAACTACAAAAGGGTATGCTTATTCCTGGCTGCACATGTGGAAAGAGCATATGTGACACACACACACACACACACACACACACACATGCTCTTTTCACATGTGCAGCCAGAAACAAGCATACCCTGTTGTAGTTCGTCAGTAGTAAAATGGAGATAGATAGATAGATAGATAGATAGATAGATAGATAGATAGATAGAGTGTGTTGAACATATATTTTTGGATAGAACTGAAGAGAGACCACCAATTCATTGCAGATAAATCATCCAAGTGTATATACTTGTTCATAAGCCGAATATTTTTGGTAAAAAAAGTGACGCATCAAAGAGCGGGGGTCGGCTTATAAATGGGTCTACACCAAAATTTGATGATTTTAAACTCTATGGAATCATTGAATTGAATATCTAATTCATTGTTGTTTTGTTTACCTGGAGCGTCTGCAGGCATGGAGCCCCTCAGCTCCCTGTGGCCGCGGTTCGCCATTCCCAGCTAATGGGAGCTGCGGGAAGTGGTGTAAACAAAACATCCCGACCCGCCAGTGGCTTACCCTGATGGCCGGGAGCCAAAGTTTGCCAACCCCTGAAATATAGGGTCAGCTTATGAAAGGGTCATACAGTTATTTTTACCTATCTTGGACTTATAAACAAATGGGCTAATGAATGAGTATATACGGTAACTAGTTAATGGCATGTCGCTTCTCATCTAAGTAAAGTTTGAACTGATGCTCTAGTGCCCTCTTGCCAGTCCCCAAATCCACCCAGTTCCCTGTATGAGGAATGGTTAGAACTAGGAAATGTTCAATTGTTCCTATTCCTGTTCCCATTACAGAAATACCAAAATGTTTAGCTTTCATATCTCTGCAGTATAAATTCACTTAATTACTTTTAAATAAGGAGTTACTATCCTTGAAGCTTAATGAGGTGCATTGCAGACCACAGTTGGAGGGCGTTCATTTATGTAAGGGACACAAAAAGCACAGTAGAACAGTGTTAAAGCCCAGAGACACAAAGCAGTAAAAATCAGGAGACTCAAAGTTAAATGCTGGCATTGTTTTGTTGGCGTTTCAGCAAATACTCTCTGTAACATCCCATAGCAATCAGAGACCAAAATAGTAATTAAACCCAGCGTGATGAGCCACATCCAGTTTCTCTTCTCTCGTCAGTTTGTCTCACACTGATTTGAAGTCCTGCCCCCAATTTTTAATTGCCTTCTGCTCTGAGCGATAGGGGTGTAGGTCCCATTGTCTTAAGATGAAATCAGGATTTGTCTTGTGGAATTTTTAAAATGTTTGTGCCAAATTTTCAACAACTCTCCAAAGGTGCACTCACAAAGTATGCGCAGAATTAAAATCATGGATTTAAACAGATGAGTTCCTAACTTCTTGAAAGCAACACTGCCCAGTGGACAGTACACTAGATTGGAGTCCTGAAAACCTGGAGTCTGATGAACTGCTGTGTGGCCTTAGGCAAGCCATTTTATTTGTTTCCCGAATGCAATGGGAACAATGATACTTCCCTTTGTAAAGCATTTTTAAAACTACAGATGAAAAGGACTGTATAAGGTACAAGCATTATTAACCGACCAGCGTGAATAGATCATTTTTGGAGGCTGACTGAAAATATGGCCTTAGGAGAGGGCACTTATAACATAAGGGGTGACACACGTTCTCTTCATCCCACCTGAATTGAAGGGCCTGAATTGTGCCACCTATTACCATTTATAACTCATATGGTGGCACTGATGTGAATGGTGCCTTTAAGACTTAACGAGAGCAAGAGAGAGTCCTTGCCTGAAAGGGGGGGAGGGGGATGATGAAGGGTTCCCTAGGACTGTTCATTCACTCCTTAGAAGCAGAATTTGAATTTTGGCCCACTGATTGCCATCTCCATCAGAGTAGGGGGATTTATTATTAATATAATATATGGAGATATACCTATCTGATAGAACTGGAAGGGACCCTGAAAGGTCGAGTTCAGCCCCCTGCCTTCACTAGCAGGACCAAGTACTGATTTTGCCCCAGATCCCTAAGTGGCCCCCTCAAGGATTGAACTCTCACACCTGGGTTTAGCAGGCCACTGCTCAAACCACTGAGTTATCCCTCCCCCTGATTGTATTACTGACATGCTAACTCACAGACATTGAAAGCACTTTACAGAGACAAAAGGCCTGGATTCTGGAATACTTTGCATTCTAAATCCGCTCCAAGTGGTCCCAGGAATCGCCATCAATTGACCCCCAGATTATTAGTGTTGTTAGATCAGCAGTACAAGATAAAGTTTGATGGCCCATCCTTTTCCCTACTGGCTATTAAGCAAGAGGGCCCAAAAGTTTTCCACTAAAACTTTCTTTTAAATGGAAAATTGGGTTTTCAACCAAACAAAAATATTCACAGAAAGTTTCTGTTTTTCACAAAAGAATCTGGCTGCACAATGAAAAAGTAAACCATTTTCATCTGTAAACTGAAACATTTTCAATTTTTGCCCCCAAATTGCTGAGAACTGAAAAGGTTCTGCTGAAAACCGAACTTTTTGTTTTTGATTGAAAAAAATTCAGTTTGAAGGTTTTTGACAAAAAAATCTAATTTTTCCACAGATAGACCCCCCTGTTTTTTCTGACCATCTCTACTATTAAGATTATACAGGGTCATCTTTCATGGCTCAGGCTAGGTCTACACTAAGGAGGGGAGGTTCGATTTAAGATACGCAAATTCAGCTACGCGAATAGCGTAGCTGAATTCGGCGTATCCTATTCGACTTACCCCGCTGTGAGGACGGTGGCAAATTGACCGCCGTGGCTTCCCCTTCGATGGCGCTTACTCCTCCTGACGAGGTGGGAGTAAGCGCATCGATTCGGGGATCGATTTATCCGTCTAGATGAGATGCGATAAATCAATCCCCAAGAGATCGATTTCTTACCCGCCGATCCGGACGGGTAGTGTAGACTAGCCCCCAATCTCTCTATCTACGGAGAAATAAGGCTTAGGTGTGGAGGAGAGATCAGTGCTGAAAGGCTTTTGGAAGGAGTTAATGGAAAAGTGGGTAATTTCTCAGAGCAGAGACAGATGGAGGACATTTCATATTTGGGTGCAGTACAAATCTATCTGTCTATCTAGAACATATTCCTCAATGTGGTACATAAAATGCTAAAAATAAAAGCCACAGTTGAGGCTGGGTGGGAAAACTAAAGAATGAGGACTGGAATAAATGCAGTGGAGAAAATGACAGCTGAGATCCAGGCAGGGTGCAGTTATATGGCGCTTTGAAGGGGAACACAAGGATGCTGAACTTCGTGTGAAACAGACAGAATGCCACTGAAGAGATTAGAGGAAAAAAGGAGATTTCTGAAGCACGAGGTCAGAAATGTGGAAATTGCTACAGCTGAGCTAAGAGATGATGCACTCATGCAGGCATGTACAGCACTAGAGTTTGAGCGGTAGGAAGAGGAGATTTAAGCAATACTGTAGAGTAGCAAGTAACAACATTTAGTGATAGGTTTGAATGAAGGTTTCTGACCTTAGTAACAATGAGGATTTAAACAGTGATTGGGAAGGAATAGGAAAAGAGGGTCTGACCAGCACTGGGTGAGATGAGGTCTGGCAGTTGTTATCAAGATTGGGTGGGGAAAGTCATCACAGATTAATCTTGCTGTTGAAATCTCTTTCCTGCCTCCCTCTCCCCACCCCGGGCCCACGAGTTTCAAACACTTCTGTATTTAATACCTGCATTGTCCCTGTGGTAAAAGATGATATTTGATTGTATTGCTGGCATTTAAAATTTGTCTCGCATGACAAATTCATAGACAAGCCCAGATGTTGGTAAAGGTAATTTAAATAAATATAAGCACTTGAAAGCTCATGATCTGTTGCTGGTTCATAAAGTTACCATTTGTCAACAAAAAACAAACAAAAAAGGAAAAACAGAAAAAAGAGGAAGGCGGTGGTGGGACTAGACATTGTGGCTTTACCTTATTCACTGGCAGAGGAAACAACCTTTGAATCTGAACGTATAGTTCTTTTACTCCCTTTGCTCCAAGCAAGAGTCTCAGTATGTGGCAGCACAGCACAGCACACCCCTCTCCCTGTTCGTTTAGCATGCGACGCTTTGCAAGCTGTTAACAGGACTCAGCATTTATTTAAGAATGATGCAAGCAATATTTTAACTGCTCATCTTGTGCTCTCTAAGCAGAGGATGATTGCATTTGTAAATTGCCTTCTGCGCCACCATTTGTTCTTGTTGCTGTAGGCAGAGGCTTCTTAGAGCACCCAGCAAGAATCACCGTCTCCTCCCCACTTCTCAGAGCTTCTCACACGAAACTAGTAAAGAAACCCCAAACTTTAAGAATCATTAATTGGTTCTACACTTTCCTCACTGCTAGCAAGAGTGACTCCTCCCCTGTGGCTGCTCTTCCAGTTCTGCTCCTGCACAGTCATGCGCACATCAGCACAAGGCGCCAGAACAGAAAGAAAGAACACAGGGTTTTCACAGTGGTGCCATAGTTCTGGACAGTAATAGAAATGAGCAACAGTACATTTGACCCCTACAACCAAAACTAGGACATCTTCCAATATATTGGAATCCTCTAGGTATTGATAGTCCTGACAGCTTAATTGGTTATTAGAGAGGCATATATAATCTGTTGTTATTTTACTTACATTTGCCTAAATAGTCCTTGGGCATATGCATGTGGAAATTCAATAAGCAAATTAAAGTGAAGCCTAATCTAACGGACAGAGCACACAATGGGGAACCAGGATTTTATTCCTAGCTCTGGCACTGATCTTTAGAACAAGTCACCTATTAAAAAGCTTGAGCTATAAAACAGGTCTAATAAAAATAAAAAAAATAGTATGTAATGAATGGAAGAAAGGGGAAGTCAATAGTAATGAATGTAAATCAGAATTTAGGAACTGTGGAAAACTGATAAGAGAAGCCAGGGACACAAGGAGAAATCTATGACCAGCAGAGTTAAGGACACTAAGAAAGAGTTTTTAAAATATATTAGGAACAAAAAGAATCCCAACAATAGTATTGGTCTGTTACTAGATGGAAATGCTAGAATTATCAATAATAGAGCAGAAAAGGCAGTAATGTTCAATAAATAATTTGGTCTGTATTTGGAAAAATCAGATGATATAGTTTCATCAGATGGTGATGATATCAATTAGTAACAGTGGAGATGTTAAACAGAAGCTCCTAAAGTTAGATATTTTAAAATTAACAGGTCCAGGTAACTTGCATCCAAGAGTTTTAAAAGAGCTGACTGAGGAGATCACTGGGCCATTAATGCTGATTTTCAATAAGTCTTGAAGGTCTGGGGAAGTTCCAGAAGACTGAAAGAAAGCTAATGTTGTGCCAATTTTTGAAAAGGGTAACCAGGATGACCAAGGTAATTATAGGCCTGTCAGATCCCAGGCAAGATAATGAAGCAGTTGATACTGGAGTCAGTTAATAAAGAATTAATGGAAGGTAATGTAATTAATACAAATCAACATGTATTTATGGAAACTAGATCCTGTCAGACTAACCTGATATCTTTTTTTGATGAGATTACAAATTTGACTGATAAAGGTAATAGTGTTGATGTACTCTACATAGACTTCTGCAAGGTGTTTGGCTTGGTCCCTCACAACATTTTGATTAAAAAACTAGAATGATATAAAATCAACATGACAGACATCAAACTGGCTAGGTCTCAAAATGTAACTGTAAATAAGGAATTGTCATCTGTAAATATAACTGTAAATGTAACGGTAAATAAGGAATTGTCATTGAAAGGGTGTGTTTCCAGTGGGGTTTTGAAAGGATTGGTTCCTGGCCCTATGCTAGTTAACAACTTTATCGGTGACCTGGAAAAAAAACCCCATAAAATCATCACTGATAAAGTTTGCAGATGACACAAAAATTGGGGAAGTGGTAAATAATGAAGAGGACAGGTCAGTGATACAGAGCGATCTAGATAGCTAGTAAACTGGGCACAAACAAACAATATGTGTTTTAATATGGCTAAATATAAATATAAATGTAGGCCATTCTTATAACATGGGCAAGAAAGTTCGTGGATGACACTAAGCTGGGGAGAGAGGTAGATACACTACAGGGTAGGGGTAGGGTCCAGAGTGACCTAGACAAATTGGAGGATTGGGCCCAAAGAAATCTGATGAGGTTCAACAAGGACAAGTGCGGAGTCCTGCACTTAGGAAGGAAGAATCCCATGCACTGCTACAGACTGGGGACCGACTAGCTAAGCAGCAGTTCTGCAGAAAAAGACCTGGGGATTACAGTGGACAAGAAGCTGGATATGAATCAACAGTGTGCCCTTGTTGCCAAGAAGGCTAACGGCATATTGGGCTGCATTAATAGGAGCATTGCCAGCAGATCAAGGGAAGTGATTATTCCCCTCTATTCGGCACTGGTGAGGCCATATCTGGAATACTGCATCCAGTTTTGGGTCCCCCATTACAGAAAGGATGTGGACAAATTGGAGAGAGTCCAGCGGAGGGCAACAAAAATGATTAGGGGGCTGGGGCACATGACTTACGAGGAGAGGCTGAGGAAACTGGGTGTATTTAATTCGCAGAAGAGAAGAGTGAGGGGGGATTTGATAGCAGCCTTCAGCTACCTGAAGGGGGGTTCCAAAAAGGATGGAGCTAGGCTGTTTTCAGTGGTGGCAGATGGCAGAACAAGGAGCAATGGTCTCAAATTTCAGTGGGGGAGGTTTAGGTTGGATATTAGGAAAAGCTATTTCACTAGGAGGGTGGTGAAGCACTGGAATGGGTTACCTAGAGAGGTGATGGAATCTCCATCATTAGAAGTTTTTAAGGCCCGGTTTGACAAAGCCACGGCTGGGATGATTTAGTTGGGGTTAGCTCTGCTTTGAGCAGGGGTTGGACTAGATGACCTCCTGAGGTCTCTTCCAACCCTAATCTTCTATGATTCTATGACTTGAGATTTTCTAGCCAAGGTCAGAGAGGTGAAAGATCATGGCTTCCTCCATAAAAAGCACTCACCCCTTCCTAATCTAAGTCATTTTAGCAAGTGCTTTTTATTGTTACTTGTCACATTGCATACAGTTCCACATAGTTAAAAGTACCATAGAAGCTACAGTTATTATAGTTATTAACATTTTATGGCCTTGTTATTCACACCTTAAGCTCCTTACAATGAAGTGGTGCATTTTAAAAGTGCAGCATAATCTTAATTGAGTCCACAATAAAAAGGTTGCCCTACTCCACTGGTTTCCAACACATCTTGGGTTTGGGATCCATTAATGGGGGCGATATAGATTTTATATGTTTAACAGAAGTGATACAGAGCCAGTTAAATTATTCTTACTGTGCAGATCGTATATTCGTATATTGTTTAACATGTTTTTTCCCCTGCTGTTATGAGACAGGCCCTTCATATAACTTATGAGTTTTCTTAGTCCCAAGCAGACGTGAGGCTTTCCGGCTTTCATAAGCAAATATGGCATTGTCCCTACGCAGGCCAAATTCCACTGGAATCAGTGTATGTTTTTCTATGAAGTAAAGATTGCAGGATTTGGCCTCCTCATAACACATCTTAAATACTAGTGCCTAGAAAAAACTGATCTAATTGTTTTTTTCCCCTTTACCCTTCTTTATCATTTCTTCTCACTAGTTTATTTTGTTACCTGCTGTTGCAGCGAGGGATAGATTGATACTCTGGGATGGATAAAGTCAGACTATCTTCCTGCCACCTAAAATTTTAATCAAATCTGTTTCTTTGGTGGTACACCAAAGCAGAAATACAAAAATAGCACTGAAAACTAATCTTTACACTTCTCATATACACATCAATGCACACCTAGGCAGGCCCATTATGAAAGGCTTTCACCTTCTTCTTAGAGACCATGTACATGACAGAATGTTGTTTTCAGTGTTGTTGTAGCCACGTTGGTACCATGATATTAGAGAGATGAGGTGGGTGACGTAATATCTTTTATTGGACCAACAGAAGGTGGCATACCAGACTAGATGGATTGCTGCAGGGCTTAAATTCTCAGAGATTATTTCCCGGAGTTATTCCACATGCCCCCCATTTTGGTGTTCCAGTTTTCAGATATGAGGTGGGGGGTCTTGGGGCTTTAGCCCTGCAGTGGGACGGGGGCTGGGGCTTCAGCTCTGTAGGATGTGCTGGGGCTCAGGGCTTTATCTCCATGGATGGAGTGGGGTGGGGGACGCTGGGGTTTGGGGCGTTAGCCCCACA
This sequence comes from Trachemys scripta elegans, assembly GCF_013100865.1. Classification (NCBI taxonomy): domain Eukaryota; kingdom Metazoa; phylum Chordata; order Testudines; family Emydidae; genus Trachemys; species Trachemys scripta. The sequence continues at coordinate 328,590,154 of NC_048298.1, read as the reverse complement.
GGACTCACGGGGCTTGGTGCTTTAGCCCTGCAAGGCATGCCGGGGCTTGGGGCTTCCATGCCACAGGGCATGCTGGGGCTTATGCTTTCAGCCCCACGGGAGGCAGTGGGGCTCCCACGGGTTTGAAAATATTTACTGGAGCTCTGCTGAATTTAAGCCCCGGATTGCTGTTCATTTCTAGTATGTCAATATCTAAACAGGGGTGCTTAAAGTTAGGCTCCTCAATCAAAGTGCCCTGTGCTAGCCACCTAATACTTCAATGGGGAAGGATAGTCTTGTGTATAAGGAACTGATTAGTGATTTAGGGGTTCAATTCCCAGCTCTGCTACAGCCTTCTTGTGTGACGTTGGGCAAGTCACTTAGTCTGTCTGTACCTCAGTCCCACAAAAGACAAAATGGGCTAATAATAAGATTCTCTCATGCTTTGACTGTCTTGTCGATTTAGGGTCGGACTGAGTCTTACTATGTGTTTGTTCTGTGCCTTGCACATTGGGGGCCTTAATCTTGGTTAGAGCCCATAAGCATTACAGTAACATAAATAATAATCTTTATGGGTGCTCAGAATTTCTAAAAATCAGGTTCCAAAATAACGTTAGGCCCTCACGTTTGAAAATCGTGGCCTATGGTTCTCGCAGATCACAGAGGCTGAAAACAAAGAGAATGGAAATGGGCAGCAAACCGAATTACAGAACACTGATACAGTCAAAGTAGTGCAGGTTACTAATATCTTTCCCAGACTGTATGAGCCATTACAATTTTAATACCTCGTTCTTATGACAAAGATTAATAGAACAGGAAATGACCCAGCATAAATTCAGTGTAATCAAAGAGTGTAATGAGGAAGGAAAATGGTACCAATGTAATCCATTCTTTTCCACATCACAAAACTGGACTATCTGGCACCCTTTTAGACTATTGGCAACCTCTGCTCTGGAGGGAGCCAGGAACTGCATCTGGCAGAGCTGTTCCCAAACATGCAGATCACGATGCAGGTGTATTGTGACTTACCCAGCTAAGACAGAGTGCCAGAGTGGTGCCTGGAAGCTTATACAGCATCTGCCTGCATGTTTCCGCTGGTCTGCAAGTTTGGGTAATACTCAAAGTAAAGAGAAACGGAAATGGTGTAAAATGGAGTAATTCATTCTGTGAGCACCACGGTAATAAAATATAATGCTTTTGCTTACATAGTACCTCTCATCTGAGGATCTCGATGCACTTTAAATCACACATTAATTCTCTCAACCCACCCTGCAAAGTACTTTATTGATCTTCTCCATTTCACACAGGGGTAAAATAAAGCACAGAGAGGTCAACTGTTGGGCTTTAGGTAACTTTGTGAGTCTGGGGTAGAACCGGCGTAAAACCAAAACCTCCTTGGCTTCTAGACCTCTATGCTAGCTGTTAGACAATATTCCCGTCCCCTCTTTCAGTAACAAGAATGAAAGCTATATCCTGGAAAATGATCTCTCACTCTCACAGACCTTGGGAGGCAGGCCAGTCCTCGCTTACAGACAACCCCACAACCTGAAGCAAATACTCACCAGCAACTACACACCACATCACAGAAACACCAACCCAGGAACCAATCCCTGTAGCAAACCTCGTTGCCTACTCTGTCCCCATATCTACTCTGGCACCATCATCAGAGGACCCAACCACATCAGCCACACCATCAAGGGCTCATTCACTTGCACATCCACTAATGTGATATATGCCATCATGTGCCTGCAATGCCCCTCTACCATGTACATTGGCCAAACCGGACAGTCCCTCCGCAAAAGAATAAATGGACACAAATCGGACATCAGGAATAGTAACATACATAAGCTGGAAAGGGAGAAGGAATGAAGAGAAAATACACAGAATTTGGCAAGTACAATTGCTTAAGGTCTTCTTCTTCATTACATCCTCTGTGAAATTTTAATGGGTGTTTTATTCCAATCTGCAGGTGGCTGCATTTCAGTGGCAGATTAAGTGAAGTAACCTCTTTGTGGATACAGCCACGCAACTCTATGTAATGCTGCAAAACAGAAAAGGATCACGAAAAGAATGCTATCAGGACTCCAGTGAGGATGGCACACACTACCTCTCCGAGCTGTTGCTTTCTCTGGTTGCCATTCTGAATTTGCTCTCATGCCTGTCAGTCAGCAGCCATCTTGTGTTGTCATCAATACTACTGGACAATAAGAGGGCCATTGGTGACAGATGCAAACACATCTGGTCTTAAAAGGCCCCAGACTTCAGAGAGGGGAAAGAGAGACAAATGCTGCCATCCATCCTGAACCTCTGCTCTCACCAAGTCCCCCAGCTACCCACTGGTGTCTTAAATCCCTCTGGGGGAGGCTCCGTCCACCCCCCGTCACCAATCAGTGCTTCTTATTGACCAGTGCAGCACTAATGCATCATTCCAGACTCTGTCAGGAAGATTTTTGCTGTCCCTTAGCCAAGTCGTGTATATTTAACTCCTTTAAACTTTCCCGATATGCCCTTCATGCCAGTCCCCTGATTGCTTTAGTTGCTCTTCTCTGAACTCGCTTCAATTTGCATGGATCTCTGTGACAAGATGGAGGTGGAAGGGCATGTTTTCAGTCACTGTTTGTCAGGTTATGTGCTATCCAGAAACCATTACAATATTCCAAGTGCAGACGTATGGGGGTATATAGACAGGGAGCCCTGCCTCTCTGCAGAAGAGCAATGCTTCTGCATATGCTGTCCAAAATTGCATTGACCTGTGCAGTAGCCACACCACATTGCAAACTCATGTATAGTTTGCTATTCCCTAGCACTCTGGGTATCTTCCTTCTAGTTCATTTTAAGGGCCTATTTTCCCCATATGAATTATCTTATCTTCTATCTTTTCCCCAGGATGAATCTCATTTTGCTACTTTCTGCCTCTGTTTCTACCCTCCTGGTCCCTTTGTGTCTTTCCCCCATCTCTGTGTTGAGCGGTATTCACAGCTGCCCCCAAAATATCTGAGAATCTATCTAGCCAATACTCTTCTGAATAGCCTATTACAAACATTCTCTGCATTCGATACATTAAAAGATCGATATTACCATTGACAAATAGGATATATCATTATAATGCTTAATATATTTGATATATCAACATTTTTTTCTCTCCTAAGCTAAGTTAAATAATTTAATATTATCAAACCACTCGTGCTCTTCCACTGTGCCATACATGAAAGCAAATTATTACCAGCCAAGTACGTGAGTCACAGAAGGGAGCTACTAGAAAAAAATGTCTACAGCGTATAGTTAAGCAATGTATCAACATTATCTAAATCCCTTGTAAAGAGCAGTCCTTCCCTTCACAATTCTTCCTTGACAGGTGTCAGTTGACAGTGAGAGAGAAAGAGATGGGTGCGGGGGTGGCAGTTCTTGTCTAAAAGGATTTTAAATAATGTTGCTGACATTATTAGAAACAAAATTGCGAGTAACGCTACATGGAAGCGCCTCTTTAAAAAGGATATTCAATTGTTACGTTTCGCAATGGTACTTGGTACTGTCCTGTCACCAGACCGGCGTCCTTCATGCTCCTCTACTTGCTGGTTTGGTAACCTTGTGTGTTTCCATTGTTCCCTTAGCATGAGACGCTGTAGTGAGAGATGAGGGAGGGAGGAAGGGATGGTTCAGTGGTTTGAGCATTGGCCTGCTAAACTCAGAGCTGTGAGTTCAATCCTTGAGGGGGCCATTTAGGGAGCTGGGGCAAAAATCTGTCTGGGGATTGGTCCCCCTTTGAGAAGGGGTTGGACTAGATGACCTCCCGAGGTCCCTTCCAACCCTGATATTCTTTTAAAAAAAAAAAAATCAGCCATGGTTATTAATTGTACTAGTGACAAACTCTGGCATAAAGAGACTCTAGTGAGTTTCAGGGGATTAAAGGGCTGCCTCCATTCACTCTGAGTCCGTGGCAGTTTAGCAATGCCGTAGCCGTGGAGTAATGGGAATCCTGCTGTGGCACTGGTCATGAGGGTTTTGGCATGTGTTATGCTTTATGAATGGCTGAAGACCAGCCAAGGTTTTCCTAGCCAAGAGCTATCCGAACTCAAGAAATGCTGTGACCACCTTTCATCTACTATAAAGACTAAACAAATGCATCAATGATAAGCCCACATAATCAGAGTTTGTGTGCATGTGTGTGTTTCAAAAGTTTGACCGAGAGTACATGATCTTGAACAGTAAGCCTGTGCAGGGAGTGGGGGAGGACATTTTCTTTGCTTTAGATGACAATAAAAAGTTCAACATCTCGCAACCCCCAGATTGCTTTTTGTGACCCCTCCTGAGAGTCAAGACCTGCTAGTTGAGAAACACTGGCCTGGAGTGTGCCCCTGATTAAACATTCAGCAAGTGGTACATGTGTGCTGTGAATGCAGATGCATTATCAACATCAGGGAGACCAAGAAGACCATGATGAGATATTTCTCCAGTGCTGTCCACCAGGGCCGGCTCTAGGTTTTTAGCCGCCTGAAGCAAAAAAAAAAAGGTGGCTGGAGTGCCGCCCCTGGAATTGTGCCGCCCCAAGCACGTGCTTGCTTTGCTGGTGCCTAGAGCCGGTCCTGCTGACCACAGTTGCCAACTTTCACACGGTAAATAAGCACCCCGACTTTCACAATAAGCCAAAAATCAAGCTAATCCCATTTCAAAACAAGGCCAAAACAAGCCAGTCCCTAAGAACCCCAACACTCCATGTGACTAGATCCCCCAGCATGCAGTCTGGGACTGTGGTGGGCCCGCTGTGCACCCCTGACTCTCTTCCCCCATTCCCACTTCTTGCCCCTCGCCCCTGCCTGCTGGGAGCTATCAAAAAAAAAAAAAAAAAAAAAAAAAGCAACAAGCCAAAAACTAGCCAACAAGCAACTCACAAGCCAATTAAGCCCAAAACAAGCCCAATTTCTGTGTTTTTTTCCTGGGTTTGGCATGTTTGGTGCTGATCCTAGAGTTCCCAGATACTGAACACTAATACAAACTACTACTTTGCTGTTGAATATCACTAAGTAAGATCCCTGATTCAGATGATGACTAGTGCTGGCCCTAATATGGTCAAACTAAGAGGACATCTATATTCAGAATTATGTTAAACAATATCATGCTCAGATGCCAGATTTCAGAGTAGCAGCCGTGTTAGTCTGTATCTGCAAAAAGAAGAACAGGAGTACTTGTGGCACCTTAGAGACTAACAAATTTATTAGAGCATAAGCTTTCGTGGACTACAGCCCACTTCTTCGGATGCCAGAGTATGACTAAATATTTTGGCTACTCTTTCCCAGAGTATTATAGTGAGAAGAAGACAAGAGTCTAGGTAGGGGAGATGAGCTGCAAAAGTTTGATGGGGCAGGAGAGGAAGAGGAGTTTGGGCGGAAGGAAATGTATGTCTTCGTAGATATGGCGATGTTTAGCTTTAATCCACCCTTTCTAATTACCATGGGAACTGTACTTAATATCACAGTAATACAATACAACATGGGGCAGAGTTAATGGATGAAAGCGGGGAACTATAAGTGAGAATTTTTAAATTCTATTCCTTGCTCCTTGCAATAGATTACTATGACCTCAGTTCAGCAAAGCATTTAAGTATGTACTTAAGCCCATCCCTATTCAGCAACACACTTACACACGTGCTTAAATACCACTGAAACAAACCTAAGCATGTCCTTATGTGTTTTGCTAAATAGGACTGAACAGCTGAATCAAGGCCTGTGTAACTTGTAGCAAGTTGCTTAATTTCTCTGTGGCTCAGTTTGCTCATCTGTAAAATGGGTATAATATAGTGTTAGATGTTTAGACTAAGGACACTAGAAATGTTTCTGGTATTTTTCTTAATAATAAGGATTTTCATAACCTGACATAACCAGAGCAATGGCTCTTTTGCAGAAATGGTCAACTTTTCACATATAACGTGGAAAAAAGCTTCAAAGAATAACGCCAAACTAAAAAGAACTAGCATTATGGCTGAGGGAGGAAGCACACTAAAGTTAATAGAGAAACCACTCAGACTGCTATCTAAAACATTATTAAAATAAAACCAACCCACATGGGTAAATTAAATACCTTCCAAAATAGTCAACATTCAGAGATTCACTGAAAATTACAGACGGAAATGTAGTATTATGTTATCTAGTCTATCCCTGTCAGTGCAGGAATGCTCCCAAACAAACATAAAAACCAAAGAGGAATCCTATTTGTTATGTTTTAAAGGCCTATATTAAACAAACCCTGGTGATGTAACAACCTATAAGTATACTTTCTTTCATGTAGTCTGAGTTTTCAGGTGCTTTAAAGAGGCTATTCTTCTTTCCTGAGTTATTCCCCGTATTCTGGCTGATCAGATATGGATGGATAGCTTTTAGGACTATTTTTTATGGTACAGAGATTTTGTTTGTTAAACCATGTGTAAATATTTATCATCTAAATGTGAAAAAGTAGTTCCTGGAGCTGCTGTGATTTTCTGCCAGTAAATAAATGTCTGTGCAGATAATTCAGTTATGATATATCCTTTTAAGTAAGGCAGTAAATAAAACAAAAAGCAGAATCTGGAACCTGATAGTCTGAAGAAAATAGACATATGCCCAGCCTTCTCTCACTTAAGAATGACCTATAAAGGAGACAGCCTTCTAAGGCAAAGCAATTGAGAAAGCCCAGTTGGTCATAGCATGCTTTGGACTTGACATTGTCCCAGATGTCATCATTGTTTTTATTCAATATTTGTACAGCACAATATGTTTGCCAAACTTTACACAGGAAGAGCAAAAGGAGATGATCTTTGGCCTAAAGTCCAGAAACAAGAAATTACGACAAGAGATGAAGGAAAGTGGGAGGGAGAGACAATGGTTACAACAAGTGAAGGTAATAAGGCTGCATATAGATTTGGCAAATTACACTGGGAATAGAAATGGCTAGAAAGGAAGTGATAGATACCATGAAGTCAAGTATCAGGGGGTAGCCCTGTTAGTCTGTATCCACAAAAACAAGGAGCCTGGTGGCACCTTAAAGACTAACAGATTTATTTGGGCATAAGCTTTCCCAAATAAACGTGTTAGTCTTTAAGGTGCCACCGGACTCCTCGGTGTATACCATGAAGGTAAGTGATGGACAATACTCTAGACAAATGGCTTTGTGAAGGGATTTGAAGGCACAGACTGAAGACCCTTAGCACAGAGGAAGAGGGTAGCTAGGCCAGTAGTAGAGGACAGCAAGAAATAAAGCAAAAAACTGCACATGGGAGGAGGAGACCAACAGATGAACCAGACGACAGAGAGAGACAACGCAGTTTCACTGGATGGGATGGGCTGTTGCATGCACCTCCAGAAGATGTTAGATGATTCTAGATTCTGAACATCTCTAAGCCATGCTGCAAGACCTGCTTCGTTGATCAAACTTTTCCAACATAATTAGAATGAAAGTTACAACCACCATTATACCTATAAAAATCCTACCTGAAACAGAACTTCGTATAGCCTGAGAATGGAGAAGATCCAAAGATTCCATGAAGTCTACCACATCTTGCCATTTGATTCCTGAGAGGCACTCAGATACTGTGGTGATGGGCACCACAATAAAATCCACATGGATAGATGGTGTAGGATGTTCTGCCTGAGTATAAGTGAGTTTCTGTGGCCTGCAATGTGCAGGAGGTCAGACTAGATGATCACAATGGTCCCTTGTGACTTTAAAGTCTATGAATCTATTTCTGCCTCCCAATTCAGTACAATTGAGTTCATGAGCAGAAGTGGGAAAAAGGAACATTAATGCAGCCCTAATTTGTATGGGTTTTGAAAACTGACATTTATTAATATCAGAAGGCTTCTCAAGGGGATGGTTGGTGTTTACTATAGTCCTTTTACCAAGGCTTTCATTAAACTGTTTTATTGGAACTTTTCTTTACATAAAGTCAGATGAAGAAAAACAAATTTTTAGCCAAACACGAAGCAAAAATAGAGGCAAGTTGAGAACTTCTATATTAACAAAATGCATTTTTTCAAAGCTAGGCATTTTTCTGAAAGCCAGTGATATAGACTATGATATTGACTGCGAGTTTCATTTATTTAAGGTGCTGCCAATCCCTTTTTGATAATACTAAGCAAGGAAATGTATAATGAACTTCAAAGGCATGATGTTAAAAACAAATACATGATTAGCCTACAGCACTCACTGCAACACAGTATTATTGATACCAAGGGCTTAGTACAAGTCAAAAAATGGATTGAATACCATATAAGCAGGTGATGGATGGCACCAAACAGAAATACAAGAATCAACCAGTGTGCATGTGTGTTGCATGGATGTGGAAATGGTGTGAACCTTCACATGGGTGGGAAAAGTGAAATGGATGTTACTTCACTTTGCATATGTTTCACATTGCATAAAAAGGTTGACCTTATTTCCCAAGACTCTTCTTGTCTAAGCATGGAAGAACCAGTGAATGAGAACTGACCAGAATCTTCACTCAGAACTCAAATAAGCACCTGAACTTTTGAATGCTTAGCCAAACTAGATATCCCATGGTCAAACACCTAACTCTGGAGAAATTCCAACCAGAATCTCTATCAGTGCCTAAACTTCGTGGCTTGAATCACAGAATCATAGAATATCAGGGTTGGAAGGGATCTCAGGAGGTCATCTAGTCCAATCCCCTGCTCAAAGCAGGACCAATCCCCAACTAAATCATCCCAGCCAGAGCTTTGTCAAGCGTGACCTTAAAAACCTCTAAGGAAGGAGATTCCACTACCTCCCTAGGTAACCCATTCCAGTGCTTCACCACCCTCCTAGTGAAAAAGTTTTTCCTAATATCCAACCTAAACCTCCCCCACTGCAACTTGAGATCATTACTCCTTGTTTTGTCATCTACTACTATCGAGAACAGTCTAGGTCCATCCTCTTTGGAACCCCCTTTCAGGTAGTTGAAAGCAGCTATCAAATCCCCCCTCATTCTTCTCTTCTGTCGACTAAATAATCCCAGTTCCCTCAGCCTCTCCTCATAGGTTATGTGCTCCAGCCCCCTAATCATTTTTGTTGCCCTCCGTTGGACTCTTTCCAATTTTTCCACATCCTTCTTGTAGTGTGGGGCCCAAAACTGGACACAGTACTCCAGATGAGGCCTCACCAATGCCAAATAGAGGAGAATGATCACATCCCTCGATCTGCTGGCAATGCCCCTACTTATACAGCCCATCATCTAAGAGCTCATCTCTAATCCATCTCCAACCTATCTAAGAGTTCATCTCTAAGCCAACCCCAAATGTCTGATGTTTGCACATTGCTAAAGTCTAGTGAACTGGACAGATCCCATACTCTGTCAGACCAAAGATCTCATGTACATTGGAGGGAGAATTAGCTGAGACCACCAAAAAGAAAACAGACACTCGTAAATTTGAATAGTCTGTTGTGCTGATGCTTTTTTGAACATGAGCAAAGGAAGGGAAGGTAACAAGCTGTGATATACCCACAGACAGGCTACTCAGTAATTATCAGAGTGAAAGGGACAGCCAGCGCTGGCGGTGCTGACAGCAGAGCTGTGGGAATGAAATCAGCAGAAGTGTAAAAATGCAACTCTCTCTCTCTCTCTCTCTATATATATAGGATTAAAGAAATTTAGAACCCAGAGGTGCTGTTGATCACCCACTGAGCCTGTTTTAAGCTAATCTATTTTTTGTTATTTTGTTTTTTTTTTGGTCTGAAAACGACATTCACTGACTTCTTTCCTAATGGTCTCTATGCTCTCTTTAACAATATCGGTTTTTTTAAATAATTGAAGAATTACAGCACAGTGCCATCTATAGTTGTCACAGCTCCTTATATTTACAGCACTAGAGCTCCTGGGCTGTGCTCGGAATAAAATGGCCCATTATTTTAAAACATATTAAGGATGGCTAAGTAAGGGGGGAGGGCGAGTCATATCTATTACTTGAGTTACTCAAAGTACTTACTCACTGAAGATACATTCCAGAAAGCTGGGTGCAATTGTGGTAAAAAATACAATAAAATCCAGGGTATTTTTGTTTTTGTTTTGTTTTTTAAAGAAAAGAGCTTGGGGGGGAAAAAATCTCATTTTCATTGTCATACAAGAAATGAACATAGTGTGCAATCTAGTAGTGATAGTAGGGCATTAGGAGTCAAGACTTGGGTTCACCTCCCAGTTTTACGATTGACGCTCTTTGGGAACTTCAGCATGCCACTGGACCTGTGTGCCTCAGTTTCCCCCTCTGAAAAGTGTGGCTAATGATACTTTCTTACCTCTCCATGTTGTGAGTCTCTGTTTAGGTCTGTAAATACTTTGAGGACCCCAGAAGAAAGATGTTATCAAAATTACTTAAAAATGAGGACAACGGGCCTAGACATCTTACCCCTTTCTCTATGCTATGTCCTCTCAGTAAATATGCCTTTTAAAGTGGATCTTTTTTATATGGACAAGACTTACAATAAAGCATACATATATGCCAGAGTCACATAAATGATTCTGCTGGAAATATAAGCTCTGATTCTGATCTCACTCAAACCCTGAGTTGTATATGGGTGAAACACCTGCCACCTGATCTGAATGGGTGTGCAATCAGGTCTACACTGCCCATAAAGACTCACACTACAGAGGAATTCACCAACTTCTGTGACAAGAGTTATATCAGATATATAGGCAGGCAAATCGATATGATATAAATCCACAGATTAAATCAGAGGGGGTTGCTATTAGAGCTGTCTGGAAGACGACAATTCCATTTCACAGCAACCTTTGAGGTTTAGCAATTTGGTTTTGTTCCACACTGGAATAAAAATAAAACCTTTTGAACATTTCTGCAAAATGAGTTTGTGTTGAAATGTCCGTTTTCAGATTTAAAACCTGAGCTCTGCAATTTGGGATCTCACTTATCTGAAGTGACCAGAGAGCCATGGATCCAAACCAAACCAAAACCAAACCAAAACAAAAAACCTTTCCTACCAAAAACTATCAAAATGAAATGATATGTCTCCACCAAACAGCATATGCTCCGTCAAAAAGTTCTGACCAGTTCTAGTTGCTATGGAATCAGCAGTGCTGCCCACCTGTGAAAAATGCTATTCAGAAATGGAGTGGAATGTCTGCAAACGGCTGTCAGTAAGACAGTTAATTTCCTTGCATCTCATTTGACCTATCAGTAAAATGTTTACATTGATCTCAGGGGTTGGGGGAAATCCTTGTATTGAAAGCTGCCACAGAAATGGAAAATTGGAGTATTTACTATTTAAGGACCCATTGGGAGTTAGGAACCCAAATCCCATGGAAATGGAATAGGAATTTGAAAATTCCAACCTAGCAAAGCAATCATCAAAATTAAGATCAGCTATCAATCAGCAGAGTTGGAGAATATTAGCAAGAGAATGAATTTTTTGAGGGGGGGGGGGGGATTCTGTGCTATTAACATGCCATTGTTTTGATACCAGCGCTCAATGTACCCATTACCAATCCATCGCTCTCTGTCTTTTTAAATACATCTCCTCTCAGAGATAACCATGGTTTGTCATCAGACAGATAGTGCTGCTCACCTTTGTAAATTCAAGTGCTAGTAGAAATATCAAACTCCCATTGCAAACTGCAGACTGTGGTGTGTTACATTACATCACATTCTGCTACTTAAATTATTCACTGAGGGAATCCTCATGATTAAACTATGTATTTCAGAGAAAAGAAAAGGAGGGTCAGAGTGGAAGCAGCAAAGTGGGTCTGACCCAAGCCACATCAAGATAATTAAGCAATTCACCTCAAGAGGGAAGGGAGGAAAAGAGAAAGAACTGGCTAAAACCCTCCACAGTGGTGGGTGCATTCATCATGTGTTTGATTTATATAGTATTTCTATGTCTGGAGTGGGTAACCTCTAAGCATAGTTCCTGCAGACTGGAGTGGCGCGAGAAAGTTGATGACTATTTTTGATCCAACTACAAGTGCAGAAAAATCATGAAACGGTGGCAGTGTTGTTCATCAAAGAAAGCTTTACAACCTGTATTTCAGGGTCAATTGCACCATATGTGGCATAAGCAAGATTATTTCAGGGACATAGAAAGAGAGGACAGACGCTCCTATTGTTAATGACTACCATTAATTTTTAGTGGGTAGGAGCTTTTGGTGGAACAAGTTAATTGGTGGGGAGTGTTATCTATCATTGCTATTTGATTAAGGCTAATTCTAAAAGAGAATCTTACAAGCTGGAAGTTGAAGCTAGACAAATTCACACTGGAAATAAGGTGCACATTTTTAACTATGAGACTAAGTAACCATTGGAATAATTTTACCAAGGGTCATGGTGGATTCTCCAGCACTGACAATTTTTAAATCAAAATGTGTATGTTTTTCTAAACTATTTGCTCTAGGAATTATTTTGGGGAAGTTCTATGGCCTATGCTATATAGGAGGTCAGACTAGATGATCACAATGGTTCCTTCTGTCCTTCTATGACTCTATGAAAAAGTGCTGCAGGTTGGATCCCTGTAGTTCAATGGATTTACAAGCTCTGCTGATGAAGCTGAAAAAGTTTAGAGATTCAGTTCCATTCAGATACTTTGGGGAGATCCAATTCCATTTGGATGCTTATCTGATCTATGTAGTATGCATACATCATCTGTCTTGGCATCTGAGCATTTCTCTCTATCTGAGGCCCTCACTCAGGAGAGCATTCTTATCCAGAAAGGGTGCTTAAGATCATGTGATTAGTACAATTGGAGTTTAATTGCTATTTAGCATCATTAATTGCTACCACAACAGAAATAAACAGCAACAAACAGCAGAGGTATTTCGGGGCCAAAGTCCTTTTAGATCATCTGACAATAACAAGAGCTGCACGAAACTGCTGCAAAGTAGCATTTCAAAATGAAAAATCAAAAATTTGACAGACAATTTTTTAAAATTTCTTCTCATGCTAGAATCAAAATGGAAATTAAAAAACAAAACCTCTTTGCAACAATAGCGCACAATCCAATGGAAATACAGCTGGAAAGTGAACCCTCCCCCCCCAATAGCAGGTGTATTACCTTTCTTTATCAGACACTGAAGCTTTTAGAATGTTATACTTGGCATTATCAAAAAATCAAAGGAAATCACAGTAGCTGCAGTTTACATCAGGGAACAAAGTGAAATCTTTCCTGAACAAGCGATTCTCAAATTACAGACCTGTCACTACAGTTTCCTGAAAAGGGTCAGCACCTTCCCTTGTTCCTGACAGACAAAGAACGTGTGACAGGCTCGATCAATACTTCAGTTAACTAAACAGCTGGCTAATAACAGGACTTGCATCAGACAAAGATTTGTTTGAGGACAATGCAATAAATGTCTTTTCAAAGAGACGTTTTTGGGGGGTTTCTCTTTTTGTTTGTTTTGTGTTTGTTTTGTTTCTCCTACGTGCTCAACAGCTGGGTTTCTTCAGAATTCCAGGAAGCTTGAGATTTTTGTGTTTTAAGAATTTTTTGCAAAAACTGTTAGATATGGAAGAATATGGAGGCTGAAGAGATTAAAAGCACAATACTTTCAAGTTTCCCATATGTTAACTGTAAATGGATAATGATACTCACGTTCAAGGGGAAGTGCTATCACACTGGATGGAGTTTTACTTCACTGCTTATTTGATGATGCAAGTAACTTCCTACTCACCTGATTTCAAAGGAAAGTTTACTTTTCAATGAAAATATTACAACTTGTATGGTTTATCTGGCCAACGTGATAAATAGCAGTCAGTCTGTCTGGCAGGACAGGACAGGACAGGACAGGACAGGACAAAATATCTTTCACACAAGTATTTTTCTTATATTAATTTTATTTGATTTCAAGTTGAAGCAGCATCTAAAAATTGAAGCAATTTTTAAAATATTTTGAAATCTTTCTGTGATTTTTTTAAAAAATCTGACACCATCTCAAATGTTTTCTATTATTACAGACAAGGAGATAAACCGGACTGGGTGACAAGTGTCATGTAAGTCAAATAAGTTTCCACAGTAATAATAAAAACAAAAACAATAACAACAATACTGAGGCCTGGAGCAATGTTGACTAGACAATTCATTTAAGCAAATGCCCGCATCCTGATTTGCTGCCTGTGAATTTAAAAAATGAGCCAATCAGGTACTGTGGTACACATACATATACAGATCATTACTGGCTTGAAGATGTATAATACATTTTTGTGGACTTAAATAACTGTATCCAGCTATAAATCTCCATTTCTATTGTGTCTCAATTGCTAACACATTTTCTGTCCTTTTACATTAGTTTAAAAGAGAAACTGCTACAAGCTACAAATTCATGACCAGAACAGAGAAGTTTATTAATGTCTGATGAAGACATTACGAAAGCATGCAACAATACAGGATACAGTGTTTTAATGAAAACCAGAAATTTGCTGTCACTCAGACATGAATATTTACCATTTGAGTTGGCAAATTTTGATGTTCACCCCAAAGAAGTGTATGGTAAGAATTTCCACAACGTCAAGCTCCAAGATAAGCAGAGACATATTTATTTCCTTGCATTGTGTATCCCTGCACAGTAATACAGTGAATTGTCATGTGTTGCAATGATGAGTGACCCTCAAAAGATCTGGAGATTCAATCCGGATAAGCAATCAAAAATCTGGCTGTTTATTTCAGCCTCTTGGGTTTCTGAAGACATTAGTCTAGACACACCATAGAGCCCAACTCTGCCTCATGATATTTCAGCATTTGTGTTTCAGGTCCTGGACAAGACCTGGAATTACCAGCAGTAATATGAAAATGAAAAATTAATAATAAAGTTCAACTCCCTTATAAAAACAAAGAAACAAACAAACACCTATTAACATTGCCATAAAAGTTCTGTTCAGTTTTTGTGTTAAAGAGCAGCTCTATCTGAAAGCACTCTTTAAAACGGTATAAGTTGGGTTCTATATTTACTGTGTACCGGGAATTTCAGATAAAATTTGGCCTTGTTTTCAAGTAGAAGGAGGTTTTATTTTGTTGTGTTTTAACTTGCAGCCTTGTAAACTCAACTTCAGTTTTGAAGGCTATGGTGTGTCCTTTTTGGTTCACTTATCACAGTGAGCTATATTTGGTCTTCAGTTATACCAGCAGTATTGGAACTTGAGTTAATATCTGTATTGAAGATGAATGAGAAAACAAACAAACAAACCCCCAACCACCCACCTCAGTTTTGTTGGCTCTGTAGGACTGATAAAATACGAGCAGTAACAAATTGTTTTTGCAATTAAAATCAACAGACTTGACTCACATCCCAAGCAGAGAGAAGATAT
Organism: Trachemys scripta elegans; assembly: GCF_013100865.1. Lineage (NCBI taxonomy): Eukaryota > Metazoa > Chordata > Testudines > Emydidae > Trachemys > Trachemys scripta. The sequence goes on along the minus strand of NC_048298.1, from coordinate 328,574,909 downwards.
TGAGTAAGTTGGTGACATTTTTCCAAAGCCACTTTTCAGAGCAGAACAGAACCTTCACGTTAATCTTTTCTTATTTTATCCAAACTAGATTTCACACATTCCTCATCAATAGCATAGTGTATTCAAGTGATTTGGGGGATCTCAAATGAGATTTGGGCTCTGAGCTCTGTTAGGCACTGCAATGCTGAGCATAGCAAAACCTAAATACCTTAAAAATCTGGGCCTACAAGCAGAACATTGATTTCAATGACTACTGTCACATGGCATGCCTGCCCTGTAGCACCCCTGTTGGCTCAGCGTGGTGCTGCAGGCACTCTGTGCCTTAATTTCCTCCAGCCAGGGTTCATGTGGCTCACCTTTTCAGCTGAGTCACCCTCAACGTTCAGTCCCCTTTTAGGGTGACAAAAGAGACTTGACTCCTTAGCCTGCCTTCTGGGCTCAGTTCCCAGCTCCTTCTGGCCTTCCTTTATATTTCCCTGCTCTGAGATAGAGCACTGACGCCCAGGCTTCTTCCCTGGGGTCCCCTCACAATCTCAGCTCCTCTGGTTACCTTTTCCTCTTCTATGCTCAGGGATGCAGTGCTCACTCCAAAGCTGTTTCACCGGAGTCCTTCCAGACCCTACTTCAGGGCCTTTCACAGGAGCCCAACTTATTCCCTGCGGTTCATCTCCCAAATGGAGTTTTCTTAGAACTTTCAAAGAAAGCTCTGGATGATGAGGACCAGCTAGGGGAAGGAGAGTGTAGCTAATCCAGCACAGGTGTGGCTGAGCCCAATTTATCCGTAAAGGGCAGCCAACCTATGACACTACTTAAGGAGTAAAATTCTATTTAATGCAAGTAAAGGTGGCAGAATATGGTTCTTCAGTATTATCACTTTGGAAGAAAGAAATATTAATTGCAACTGGATTCTGTCAAAAAGTGGAATGTATAGGTATGTTAACCGTTCACATTTATAATGGGAGAGCTGAGGACAACAGAGACTTGAACCTCAGTTATACTCTAGGCTCTCACTTGGCAACCCATTTCTCTTAACTGCTGTCCTTTCCCAAACGGTGTCCTTTGGTTGGTCACAGTCAGATTTAAAATATGGATGTAGAACTCCTGCCTGTCTTATAGCACATAAAGAATTCTGAAAGGGATTGTATTGCACATTTTGCCTTCTGTATAGTCAGAACATTTAAAATGCCATTAAACCTTTGCTTTTGCTTCTCTGTGGGTTCCTGCATCCTACAGCTTGCAAAATTTCAGAGTCTGCAGGGGTTCATATTATACTTCAGCTCTATGTATGTTGCACATATTTCTATAAAGCCATTCTGTGGAAGAATGTTGCAAGCCTTGTTTCTCATTTTTGTATAGCAATTTTGTGTGACACTTATTTATATACCTTATTATGTATTGGAGTCCCTAGTGCTCATTTTTCATAGTGATCTAACTTGCTTTATATTCTTCCCCTGAAGGCCCTAGGCACAGTGGTTCTATATAATCTCAAGGTTTTTAAGAACTCCACAACAGACAATCTACTTTGATGCTGTGGGAAACAGCTAAAGCTTTTCACTTAAAATTTAGTCTCTCCATGTGGAACGTCAGTTGGAGTCTATGACACTAAAGCTTTCTCGTGCCAGAAAAACAAAAACAAAAAAACACCCTTCCTAAGGATGGCCAGCACAGTGCACTGGTCCAGTGGAGGCCTGGCTGCTCTTCCTCCCTCCTTATGTCGCCCACCCACAAGAAATTAAATACCCTGAGAAGTCAGCTGTTGCCATGCCTTGCCAGAATTTGGGTTACAATGATATGGTCAAGTAGGCGACGGTCCTCATTGAAAGACACATGCTCAAGGCTGTTACAAGACATGGAATTACCTTGACAATTACCCTACAATGGAGGCTTTATCTTCAAGTTTCCAGATACATATTTCTGTTCTTTAACCAGTCTTTGCTACGCTGTCTTTAACAAAATCTAAAATGTCATTCCAGTGTTCTTCAGCCATCCTCAGCAACCATGTTTCTGTGCTTCTACAGAGCCACAGCTTTGTAGCAAGCTTGAGGGTACAGTGTCTCCACAGAGATCACTGAAGGGCCCAAAACTTAGCATCAGCTGCTGCTATATGCACATCCGCAACTTTCAAGCATCTTCCAGCGCATCTATGATGCTGTCCAAATAGTTGACAGCCGGCACCTACTGTATGTCCCATCTGGTTGTAATCTGGAGTTGGAGGTTGCTTGGCGGCAAAGGCCAGGGACTTAGTTTTAGCTGCACCAGACCAGTGCATGCTGCTTCTTACCCGACCAGGTCATCCATCAGCTGCAGGAATTCACCAAATTGAGCCAACAAAATGGTGTATTTGAAGCAGAATGATGTTCAGCCCAACACCACTGACCACTGCCTCCTCAAGCGTATCCATCAGCCAATCAGGCTACATAGTGAACAATGCTCATGAGAGAACACAGCCTTATTTCCTGTGGAGATAAGAAACCATGCCGTGTATCTGCCATTGACTCAAGCCCAGCTTTCTGTTCCATTATAGAGCTCCTCCTTCAATAACACAATCTTCGCAGGGATGTACAGTCACCTCATCAGATCCCACAAGCTTGCTCCCTGCAGTGAATCAAAGACCTGACAGAAATCTATAAAAAGTGCCATGCACAGCTTATTAAATTGAGCCATCTTCTCCCAAAACTGTCCTGAGGTGAAAATCTGGTCCACGGTAGAATGACGAGGTCTGAAGCTGCAATGAGCATTCCAGCTTTTGCCATGAAGTGCATCATTGATGCAAGACATTCATATGGCAGCAAAGACTTTTCTTAGGATCGACAACAGCATAATACCTCTACAGTTGCTAAATTTGGTCTTATCTCCCTTTGTAAACAGAGGCAGAATAACCCCCTTCTTCCAGTCATCTAGGATATTAGTGCTCCAAATGGTCTGGAAGATCCTATTCAGACATGGTAGAACAATATTCTGACCTGTCTTCAGCAACTCTGGAGTAATGTTACAAACCACTGTGGCTTTTTCAGACTTCAGCATTTAGACTGCGATCTGGATCTCTTTTTATATTTACAACACGTGTACCCAAACAGCGCTATTTTGGAATTAATTTGGATTTCTGAGGAAGCCATACTCACAGACCCTAAAGCACACATGCTATTGTCTATCACTAATGAATGCCTAAACCAAAGGGCAAAGGAAAGTACAAAGGCCCTTGTGTGTGTAATGGATATGAGGCAGTATTTATTCACACAAACATACAGGAAACCCACCACATTCAGTTGTATTTTAATATATATTTACAGAGTAGTACGGCTGCTCCCTGACTTACGCAAGCGTTCCGTTCTGGAACGCCTTGCGTAACTCGAATTTTGCGTAAGTTGGGAATATATACCCGACCATTATGCAAAAATAAAATAAAATAAAAAAAACCTTTCTAGCTTACGGAATTTACAGAACTTTTTCCATAAGTGCGGATTTGCGTAAGTCGGGTTTGCGGAACCTGGGGAGTGCCTGTATTAGAGATTCTGACTGTGTAATAAAGGGACTTTATGGCAGCTCACATATGCATAACTATGACAAAAAATGGGGAAAGTTTGGGTTTTCGCTAAGAGTTGGGTAACTGAATAAGGATCCTGAGTTAAAACAAGGGTGGATTAAAATCTATGATTTAAAAAACAAGATTTTTAAAAATGTACATTAAAATATAGTTTTTTTAAAATAAACTGCTTTAAAATTAAATTTGAAACAAAGGCAACCTATGTTAAGGGCTAAACTTACTATAATCTATTAAAATCACTTACAATAAATATTAAAATAATATTAAGCAGTACATGTTTGCTGGCAAATTTTAAAGAAAATCAAATCAGTGAATTGATGGAAGTCACTGGCTAGGCACTTGGAACCAGAGTTTGATGAGGTGCTAAACCAGCTTTTGACAGCAGTAGCCTCATCTGCAAATGCAAAAAGAAGATTTGCTGTATTTCAGTTTATTTAACTAGTTCAGTTCAATGACTAGTTTATTCAAAGTTAAGAAACTGACTGGGAGTTAAAAAAACAGGAAAGTTTGTTTACCTCTTCTAATCTATGAATAAAAACTGAATGTGAGAGGATGATATCTATTAATTATAAAATCTTGTAGGACATGGTGATTAGAAACAATCAGTTCAATTAATGAATTACAGATAATACTTCCTTTGTTTAACAAATTAGTTTTAAATGCAAAATCTATTTTGATAAACCTTTTTCATATATATCCTGCACTTTTAACATAGTCTTATTTAATAAAACATAAACATGTCAAAAATGATGGTTATTGTGCATTTTAATTGAATTTAAATTTATATCCAAACAGACCTTGACAAAAATCAAAAGTAAAAAAATCAATCGTCTAGTAAATAAGAAATGCATAATTCACCATTTTCTAACATAATAAAAAAGGTAAAAATTAAGAATCTGTATAAAGGTAAGTTAAGCTATAAAATTGCTTAAATAAATGTCTCTAGATATAGTTAGGGCCCTACCAAATTCACTGTCCATTTTGGTTAATTTCACGGTCATAGGATTTTAAAAATCGTAAATTTCATGACTTCAGCTATTTAAATCTGAAATTTCACAGTGTTGTAATTGTAGGGGTCCTGATCCAAAAAGGAGCTTGGGGAGGCGGGACACAAGGTTATTGTAGAGGGGGTTGCGGTACTGCTACCCTTACTTCTGCCTTCAGAGAAGGGCAGCTGGAGAACGGTGGCTGCAGGCTGGGAGCCCAGCTCTGAAGGCAGAGACGCTGCCAGCGGCAGCACAGATTTAAGGATGGCCTGGCATGGTATTGCCACCCTTACTTCTGGTGCTTCTGCTTGCAGAGTTGGGCCCTCAGTCAGCACCTGCCACTATCCGGCTCCTCAGCTCTGCAGGCAGCAGCGCAGAAGTAAGAGTGGCATGGTATGGTATTGCCACCCTTACTTCTGTGCTGCTGCTGCTGGCGGGGGGGCCCTGCCTTCAGAGCTGGGCGCCTGGCCAACAGCCACTGCTCTCCAGCCACCCAGCTCTGAAGTCAACACAGAAGTAAGGTTGGCAATACTGCAACCCCCCTGTAACTTCCTTTTGGGTCAGGACCCCCGATTTGAGAAATACTGGTCTCGCCTGTGAAATCTGTATTTTATAGGGTAAAAGCACACACAAGACCAGATTTCATGATTCGTGACCCATTTTTCATGGCCATGAATTTGGTAGGGCCCTACATATAGTGCACTTGGTTAGCAAAACAAAGCACCAGATGTTTATGTTTGGCTGCAAACAACATTTTTTAATGGTTCCCAACTAATGAAAGTCAAGCTGTCTTCAGGAAAATATATAAAAAGTACCAGTGCAAACCACGATTAAAAATAGATTTAAATCAAGGTTTTAAATCATGATTTAAATGGGTGATAAAAATTGCTTTGGTTAGAATCAATCCACCTTGGTTAAAGCTGGCTATTTTAAATTCATCCACCAAAAACAAGAGGTGATGATAAAGGGCAGAAGAAAGCATCCTGGATCAACAGTGGGTATCACGACTGCCCCTTTCATTAAGTGGTTTGGCCAAATTTCCTCCCTCCGATTTCCACTCCTGCTCCTGGATTTCAAGCCAACAGTTGTGTCAAAGATTTTGCTGAGTTTTGTTGGGTTTGTTAACCTATATTTCCCAGCCCCCACCGTAAAGTGACATATTTCGGTTTTTGATGAATTGGGACAATGTGAACTGCCTGGCAATTGATCTAACAGGCAGCATTTGATGAATGCACTTGTATCAAGTAGTATATGACAGATGTGAAGCGGCAATGTCAGGGAGAAAAAGATGTTCAAGTTCAGAAGTGAAAAGAGGTTTTCACTTTCTTTTTTAATGTTCCTTCTTCAGATTTCTTACTGGATTTTTTGATGTCATGATCAAGTGCTGGCAAACAGTGAAAAACAATTTAATTGATGAAGAGCATTAGGTCTGAGAAGAAACAGTGTCAGCAGATAACAGTGATGGCTATGATAGTGCTTATGGTCAATTTCAAAAGACTTCAGTGAGCTTTATGAATGACTACAGAAACTCAAGTAACCCCTTAGGAAAAAAACAATTAATCTGAAAAAGACTTAGCAGAAAATTAAGGGACAGATCCTCAGCTGGCACAGTGCCACTGAAACCCCAATGCTGATTTATATCAGTTTAAGATCTGGTCCCAAAAGGTTAAAAGATGGCACGTTTGTACATTTCTTTGTCATCAGAAGAGTTTCAGTTTTTTGAAAGGCTCCATGGACTATGTGTGCGTGCGCATGTTTTCACCCTAAACTAATACAGTGTTCTGAGTGTGACATGAGTTCTATTATTATTTTTAAAATGGACAGAGGGCTTCACTATTATTCAGAAACTGATTTTTAACATTTTGTTCAGTATATTTACTTGAAGGACGGGGTGATATATTGGACGCTGCCTGTAATGTCCAGGAACTAACACATTCTAATCTTGGGTCAGCCACTAATTCTTGTGATCTTGGGAAAATCCCTTTAACCTCTGGGTACTTCATTTCCCCAATCTATAAAATGGAGTGATAACACTTTCTTACCTTCCGCCCAGGGTACTGTGAGGATTAATTAGTGTCTAAAGCACCAAATAAGTGCTAAGAATGTTTATCACATTTATCAGAGAGAGATCAAAGCTTTATGTTCACAAGATAGGACAAGAACGTTAGAATATGCAAAAGGTTTAATCTGATACACTAAGGGAATCCACGCCTTCTTTTAGGCCATCCCTTTCCAATTTTTAAGTGGCAGAAATGAGTATTGTCACAGGTGTAGGGCAGGAGCTGTGGGTCGTATCTTCCCATGTGATGACATTACTATACATATAGCAGTGATAATGGCTAATGTGCTGGAGGCACTTTGAAAGGGCAATTTGTCCTAGAACCTATATCCATGATCCTACATACTGCTGTAGTCTTTAGACTTGAAGTAGGATCCTGGCAGCTCCATCAGGCAAGGAATATTTCTCCCTAGATGAGTTAATAACCACTTTAACTAAGTCCCTCTCAGCTGAAAGTCTAGCTGATTGACATCATGGTGCCTTCGTTTACAAGGAGTAATAATGTAAAACTTTGCATAATGTAAAATTCACATGTACATAGGCAGTTCTAAGCCTGACATGCCAGCAAATACATGGGGAAGTTGGTAGAGTGCATTCTCTCATAGGTATTATGATTCCTTACTCTTTGTTTTCATCTCATCAGCTTTGTTTATATTAGATTGTCTAAGGCCTATTGGAAATGAAGGGTGAAACTCCATCTGAAAAGCGGTGTATTCCTTTACATTGTGGTCGTATTACATTGTGTTACATCATGCAGTATTAAGAGGTGTCTCATCACATCACATTGTAAGTCAGCACAATGCTAATATGATGGGACATACCAGATATAGACAGCATGAATCCAATCAGAATTCATTTGCATACCCTCATCGGATACATTATTAACTGGTTGGTGGCTCTACACGAGCACTGTGCTGTAGTGTTCAGGAAATAAAAACATTTTGTCTCAGTATGGCACAACTAGGAGTACTGGGAAATTAAAGAGCAAAGGAAAATTTAGCCTGAATATTAGAAAAAAATATCCTAAGACATTGTCAAATGTCTTAGGAAAAAATACTATATTCTACACTGAGAACGAACACTTGTAAACTGTAGTGGTTTCAGGCCATTGCTGCACTGAGGGTCTTTGTGGGGCCAGGTACTGTAGCCTCTGGGATACATTATAGATTTTAAGTCATCTTAAATACAGAGATAAGATCTAGTATATAGCAATAATGCAAGAAGTCTACAGGCTCAAACGTGTAAGAAATTTGCTGAAACAGTTAGCATAAGGAAATTAAGCCTATAAGCCTTAGCATAAGTAAGTTGACCAATAGTGACCCTATGTCACAAGATGACATAATATTATTTTGCTTATTCTACAATAGATAGTTCTGCTGAGATCTTGCATAAAATGCTGACAAGGAACTGCAAGAAGTCAGTTGATACCAGCTTTGGATATTATGGGATAGGAATATCAGCAGATGTATTACTGCAAGATTGTCATAGTAACCAATTGACGTGTATGCTGATAAGTTGAAGATAATTAATATATTAGCCCATCGGATAAGGACACCCCAACAATGTTAGGGTGAGGAAGTTAGTTATAAGCAAAGAAGGAAGAACACTTATGAATATTCATGGTAGCCATCAGACCCAATACTAGGCCGAACCATGATCGAGGCTCATGAGACTTTTACTATTGGACTCATTGGCATGTCAGAGACAGGACAGTATTTCATGGACCACCACCTGCCTTCCCACCTCTAGGTCTCCACAAGAATTGGGTGAGTATGTGTATGATATGATGCTGGATGTCAAATTAATATTGCTGTATGGCTACATTCTTATTTGGATCAGAACAGTTGTGTTTTTACTGCAAGCGTTAATACAGTTATTGAAAATTCAAAATATTTTCCCTAAGTGTGAGTGTTGCAGCCATGCATATCAGGGTTCCCAACCAACCAGTCATTCCAATACTTTGGTGCCTGATTCTGGGACCAGAACCTACCAAACCTCAGAAGTCTAATTTGTAATTGGGGATTCTTAAGTAATCAATATAGCCAATATAATCAATATGCAATCAAAAGGATAAAAAAAAACCAGACCAGCCACTAAGGCTGCACTGACATAACCAAGTCGAGATTGTTTTTCATGATGCTAGAGTTGTCAGCAGAATGATTGACAAGACATTTGTCATACTTCTTGTGCAAGTTGAACAATGACTAATATTCCACATTATAATCATGGAGGCACTGCACCAAATCAATTTAGCTGTTAATTTGTCAGAAGTGATTATTCTTCTGACTCATAATGAAAACTCATTTTATTTCAACCTAAATTAATAAAACAAGGGGGAAAAAAGCTATTTAAGCTTGTTAAACTTCCCCATTAGCCTGTTTATATAACTGTAAATACACATTGTTCTCCTCCTCTGTCTTGTTTGTGCTTCTTGATTATGTTATAAGTATTCTGCAATAAGCAAGGCTATGGGAAAAACAGAACAACTGTAGCTATGGAAAAGTTTGTTATTTTCCACTGAACAGTGTGTACTGTTTAGGGACCTGGGAAAACAGACTTCCTGGTTCTGTATGTTGCTCTTTCATTCACATAGGCCTAATCCTAGATGTGCTGAGTGCCTTCAATTACCAGTGAAGTACTCTACACATCTCAGGAGATACTTAGGTTGAAGAGAATAGGATGCTTATAAATACTTTGATAGGCATAATATTTGCTGTACACAGTATATAAACAGGACCAAATATTCAGCTGGTGTAAATTGATATCGCTCCATTGATTTCAATGGAGCTATGTCAGTTTCTACTAGCTGAAAATCTAGCCCTATATTTTGATAAGATTTTGTTTTACTCATAGTCTGATGCAATGCTTGAGCTGGGAGTTGCTGGGTTTCTCATTAGAGTTGTTTCTTCATAACTGATTATTAAACCTGTCTTTTTTGTGATGCTGGACAGATTTTTACTTGCACGTGGGTTGAACTGTCACTTAGAAAAGCTATGTTCTTCAGCAAAATCTCTCTCTTCTAGTGTACGCATGTGTTATATCGCTCTACACATTTTCTCATAATAAAGTCAATCCCTATGCCAAACAGTAGAAGTGAGAGAATGCATCCTTGTTTGACAACTGGTTGTCTATGTTGAACCATTCACTCAATGTGCACCTTGATATAAAGCCTTGATGATGTTATCTATTTTTTCTGGTTTGCAACAAAACTTCAAAATGTTCAAGACTAAATCGTGATGGAGGCTGTCAAAGGATTGCTTGAAATCCACAAAGTTTGTGGTTTTTTGCCATTCAGTGCTCTCTTCAATGATAATTCTTAGGGTGAAAATCTGGGTTGAAATATTGCCCAGTCTTCCCTTAGTTTCTCCTCAACTGCTTCCTTTATTCTGCTTAAGATAATACTGCAGAAGACTTTACCTATCACTCTATGTATTTTGCCGCCCCAAGCATGGCAGTCAGGTGGCTTTCGGCGGCGCGCCTGCGGGAGGTCCGCCGGTCCTGCGGCTTTGGCGGCATGCCTGCAGGAGGTCCACCGGTCCTATGGCTTCAGCGTACCCGCCGCTGAAGCAGCGGGACTGGCAGACCTCCCACAGGCATGCCGCCAAAGGCTCCCTGGCTGCCGCCCCCACAGCGACCGGCACGCTGCCCCCCGCGGCTTGCCGCCCCAGGCACGCGCTTGGTGTGCTGGTGCCTGGAGCCACCCCTGCCTATCACTGAAAGGAGTAGAAAGTGTGAGCCAATCTGAATTACTAGAAAGAATGTCACAACTTGACAAGGTGGCAGTTGCATTTACCAGTTAAAATAAGATTTGGTCATTAACTATAACTTAAAGACCAAACTATGCATCTTCAACTCAATGTTATTTCCGTCTTAACTTACAGGTGTGAAAGCTGAAAATCCTCCACAAGTACCGACAGACACCTAAATGCCTTCAAAATCAAATGCCTTAGAAAAATACTAGGTATTAAATAGAATGAATTTATAACAAATGCTGATTTTTGTCAGAATGTTCAACAACCCCCTTATCTTTAAAGTTATCCAGAAAAGATGAAAATATTTGAGACATGGGTTAAGAATGAAGCGAGAGCATCTGCCATGGCAGATGGGCCATTGGGCAGCTGAAGGAACACGCAAAACAGGCCAACCGAAAGAATCCTTCCGTCGAACAGTACTCAGAGATGGAAAACTTATGGGACTAAACACATAGGACATGCAAAGAGTGGCCCAGGATATACAGGGATGGCAACGCTTTGGTTGAATCCTAAACAACATCTAATAAAACGGGAAAGATTCAAATTCAGATAGTCTGATGCAATGTATGATGGCTTTTGTCTGTAAAACCACTCACAACAGTGCACTGCTCAGTAGTAATATACTTATATGCATAAGGGCTTCACTCCTTTCTGACATTCTGAGCAGTGTGACCAATGCCTTATGCAGTGGGAACTAAAGGTTTGCAAACAGTCTGAGAGTGCTACATAATTCCAGAATTAGACAGATAGGGGAACCCTTATACATATATTAAGCACTGAAAGTACACAAAATATTTAAAAATACCAAAAAAACCTGCATGTTTTTGTGACAATGTCTGCAGTTTAAGTGCCTTGTGTAGCACAAAGAGTTATCTTAATTTGCATAGCAAGATTCTACAGGACATCCCCTACTCCCCACCCTTTTTTGCGACATTCCTTGCTGTCCTTTGTTTAATCTAGGGTTCTGATCCTTCAAGAAGATTGGTATTTTCTTCTCCAGAGGTAGACTGTAGCACTATGATTTATGCTCATCATCTGGTGGAATAGGAATCTTAAAACCAGATTCAGGAAAACACTTAAGAATGTACTTAAATCCATCCCTATTTAGGACAGCATTTAAGCCAGTGCTTAAAATTAAACACCAGCTTATGTGCTATCCTGAAAAGGATTTTTTTTTTTCTGAATTGGGAACTTAGAATGTATACTCTTCGGGGCAATATACTTCCATTTCTGTCTCTTAAGTGTGAATGCATTCCCAGTATGGCTCTGTATAAAGCAATAATAAAAACAACAACTATTCCTAAGGATACACTTTTTGAAAGTACCTAAGAACCATTTTCAAAAGCAACTTAGGTACTTAGCAGCCTAAGCCTCATTGACTTTCCAAATCTCTTTGACGCTTCTACAAATGTTACCCTGTCTGTCTTTTGAGAAACAAAAGTGCTTGGTAGAATATTTGTGGGGGTTCCAGTCAATGAAGAGATGCAGTATTTCTTTACTAAGGCTAGGTCTACACTACAGGGGGCTGGGGGGGGGAAAGGGGGGGAGGAGGGTCGTAGCTGAAGTTGTGTATTTTAGGTCGACTTACCTGGCTGTGAGGACGGCGGCGAGTCGACCGCTGCCGCTCCGCCGTCGACTCCACTTCCGCCTCTTGCCGCGGTGGATTTCCGGAGTCGACTGCAGAGCAATGAGGGATCGATTTTATCGCGTCTTCACTAGATGCGATAAGTCGATCCCCAATAGATCGATTGCTACCTGCCAATCCAGCGGGTAGTGAAGATGTGCCCTAAGGGTCAGATTTTCAGACATGCAAATCCTGCCTACATTACAGATGCAAATACCATAGGTACATGGGCAAACTGGGTATTTGTACCTAAATGTGGTCAGACAGGCATCCCTAACATGCGTCCCTAGTATGCCTGATCAATGTACAAATATCCAGTCTTGGTACATAGCTGTATTGTCTCCTGAGGGAGAGAAGAGATGCGATTCTTCTAATGACTTTAAAGGAGATGGCCAAGCCGCAATGGAAGGGGCTGCTATTTATGCTGTAATAACTTAGTTACAAACAACTGTGTGTGTGCCAGCTTCATGTATCTAAATCTGAAATTCTTTGCCAGACAGTTCTGTTTCTAGAACATGAGATCTCTCCAAAATAATTGACTACAGCAGTTCTATTACTAACCAGAAACACGAGGGCACATTTTTTATAGTCGCTCATGCAGTAGTTTAGGGGAAACAGATATATAGGATATTGCTTACATTACCTATTTATGTTTTCACAGAGTGTTTGCACAGAGTAGACACTCTGATACCATAGTGATGAGTGGGGAAGAAAACTCACAGATTCAGAAAGATTTTTGTTGCAATTTTTTTTTTGTGATATACGTTTGGTGCTCTGTGTCTGGTCTGTGGGGCAGCCTTTAAATTAGACAAATCCCTCTAGATTGTCCAGAAGCTGAATTAAACCTGTACTCTGTTTATGTATCTTTTTTCTGTATGTTGTGTTATGTCTGTAACTAGCAGTGGGATAGAACTTATTGTAAATAAACTCTCCAGTTAGTTTCATGAGATGTCATCGCCATCACAGTGAAATGAATATAATTATAGTTGTGCATTTCTAAGTGCTTTCATCTCAGAATACTTGCAGCATGCAGAGATAGGAAAATAAACACTTAAGAACTATACATCTGGTGCTATTATTCTTTGCTGTCTTGCGCAAGTGTGTTCTTTTTAAATAAATAAATTATTGTGCTATGGCAGATCTGGAAAATGGGGGAAGTGGTGTGAAAAAGGTAAGCACCATGGTTTTCAATGGGTAAGTGCCGGGGCTCATCTCATTGTCACACTAGTCCCTTTCGAGACTTAGACAATTGTGATTGCGCATTTTTCATAAAACAGAGGAAAAAAGAAGTTGGCACATTACTCCTTGACAATGAGAGATGAAAATAATAATAATAATAATAATAATAAAAAGCTTATGGACTAAATATGTACAAAAGTCTGTTAAATAGCACCTGAACAATTTCTGCATATATCCATTGAAATGGCATGCACCAAGATCCACATACATATTCATAAAGAGACACCTATTCACCCGTTTTGCCTAGGCAAATACCCAGTTGCTCACAAACATATCACTGTGAGTGGAATTTACTGCAGGAGATGTGTGACCATTCTGATAGATTAACTCCATGCTGGGAACAACAGAACTGTGGTTATGACTGAGCACAGATGAGGGAAGCAAGGATGTTTGATTGTTTGTTCAGGAGACTTGAGTTTTATTGCTGGCTGTAACACTGACCAAATCACTGAACTGCTTTGTATCTAAGGCTTTTGGGCCTGTTTTTTTTTTTTTTTAAATGACTAGTCATTATGATGGCCTCATTTTCTGGGTGCCAAAGTAGACCTTTGTGGGGTCTGAATTCTTTTACAGAATTTCTGGAAAATCAGGCCTCTTTAATAGGGTTGCCAAGTGTCTGTTTTTTGATAGGAACACCTGGTTGAAAAGAGACCCTGGCAGCTCCGGTCAGCACTGCTGACTGGGCCTTTAAAAGTCTGGTCGGTGGCACACTGGGGCTAAGGTAGGCTCTCTGCCTTCCATGTCTCCATGCGGCTTCCGGAAGCAGCAGCATGTCCCCCCCCAGGCTCCTAGGCATAGGGGCAGCCAGGGGGCTCCGCACGCTGCCCCCACCCCAAGCGCCAGCTCCGCAGATCCCATTGGCTGGGAACTGCCTCGGAGAAGGGGCGGGGCCTTGGAGGAGGGACCGGGCAGGGCAAGGGTGTTCAGTTTTGTGCGAGTAGAAAGTTGGCAACCCTAAGGAGTGTCAAGTAGGGCACCCAAAATCACTAGTCACTTTTGAAAACCTTGGCCCTTATCTGTAAAATGGGACTAATAATACTTATTTGCATCACAGAGCTGATGTAGGTTAAATTTATTAAAATTTGTAAAGTGCATCAAGATGATCAGATGGAAGGCGTTACAGGATCATTCCCGAGAAGATGCAATGTGTGCTTAGGTAGCTGGTGTTCTGAGACCCCTGATAATTACACTGAACATAGTTGTCTCACTGTCACCTTGTGCTCCCCTGTTTGTTTTTTGTATCCTTCTGTTGTCTATCACCCTAATGAATGTAAGTTCTTTGGGACCGGGACTATCTTTTCAGTATGTGTGAGCTCACAGAAAATGGGGCTCTGATCCCTCCCTGAGACCTCTAGGCAGTAATACAAATGCTGAGACTTCTACTACTGAATAATGGGAGTGTAAAGTGTCATCTCCATCATGAGTCTATGCAAGTTTAGAAGATATGATCATAGAGGGGATGTGGACCCCTAAGTGTGGGGCCATAGAGGGAGATGGGCACAGTGTAGGAAAGGTTCTTGATGGTGGATGAGCAATGAAATATTAGAAAGAGCCATCTCCTCTCTTCTCCCCACCACTCGGTCCCTGCCACCCACACACAAACCTGCTGTGCTGAAATCAAGGGAAGCAAATCTGTGTTAACCGTAACAGCTGAGAAAATTATAAATGCAGTGTCAAGCACTTACACTAGATTTTTTGTTTTTTTAATACTGAGGGCATTTTTGAATGTGATAATTAGTGATGTTTATGATGGGCATTAACAAAATGTCCCCACGCCATGCTTTTCAGAAACGTGTGCCTTCATGCTAATGGTTTAAAGGTACGAGTTTATAAACTGTTCACAATCAGACATTTACAACTTGCAGAATATTAATACTTCACTTACTCATTTGTTCTACTTATAACTAATTTTATGGATTTTTCTGCTGCATGTCCCGTACCTGAGATGAGTGACTCCATCCTCTCCTCCGGCCTTTCCTCTTGAAGATGCGTATAAGCCACAGTTCTGCAAGGCACCTACACACTTGCCTAACAGTAGACATGCGAGTACCCCACAGAGCTCAATGTGTCTACATGTGTGCTTAAACTTAGGCGCATGCTTAATTACTTGGCTGAATTGAGGCCGTAAAGTCTAAGTTTCTTATCTGTGACATTCTTAGACTTGCATAATCCCATGTTGACCTAGGTCTTTTGCACCTCCCATCCCTCTCCACATGTATCTTCTACATTCTCCCTTTTGTATGCTTCTCTGACATTGCCCCTTACACTTGGAACTCTCTCTCTTTTCTCATGTAGCAAACAACCTGCATCTGTGCTTTCAAATCTTTTCTCAAAGCTGGCTGAGAATGGGGAATTGAACCTGTGCTCTTCAGCTCCAAGAACACAGGCCTCCTGCGCTTAAACAAAAAGAAAGCCTCTTTAGCTAGTAGTAAGTAGCATGATCCAGCAAAGCACTGTCGTCCCTTCTTACAACACCCATGTCCCTTTCTGACATCAGTTTTGCCACTCTAGCAAGCAGAAGTCCGGGGCCTTGCAGGCCGGCTTCCTAGGGAAGGAGAAATCAGTGATACAGAGTCCAGGTACACGCACACACACACACACACACACACACACACACACATACACAGAGGAAAGAGATGGACACACAGCATGCAGGAAACAAGACTGAGACAAGGTGGGGATAGGCAGGGCTGGCTCCAGGCACCAGCCTGGCAAGCAGGTGCTTGGGGCGGCCACTCTGGAGAGGGGCGGCACGTCCAGGTATTCGGCGGCAATTCGGCGGACGGTCCCTCACTCCCGCTGGGAGCAAAGGACCTTCCGCCAAATTGCCACTGCAGATTGCGATCGCGATTGCGGCTTTTTTTTTTTTTTTGGCTGCTTGGGGCGGCCAAAACCCTGGAGCCAGCCCTGGGGATAGGGGTTTGGGGGTTCTCC
The DNA here is from genome assembly GCF_013100865.1 of Trachemys scripta elegans. Lineage (NCBI taxonomy): Eukaryota > Metazoa > Chordata > Testudines > Emydidae > Trachemys > Trachemys scripta. The sequence continues at coordinate 328,558,771 of NC_048298.1, read as the reverse complement.
GGGGAGGAGAGACCCAGTGAGACTGTGGGATACTGCAGGGGGCAGAACCCCAAGAGAAGGGGCATCGGGGTCCGGGGGGAGACGGGGGCCAGTGGCAGGCGAGACACGGGCCTGCAGAGGGTGCTCTGAGCTGGAAGAGCTAATTCCCAGGATGACCAGAAGGAGGTGCCGCGCCGATGAGTTGTCGCCTTGCCACATGGCTGAATGGCCTTGCATTCCACGAATTTAATGGGATTATTCTGTAAGAAAAAATGTTGCGACAATCAACCATAGCTTCAGTAGCACTGAAGAGGAGGAGCTCCTTGCATGGTAAGATACTATTCAGGTGGGGGGCATGGATCAGCATTCACGTCACACTCCCCATCAGTACCTGGGCTGTGAAAGCCAATGATCCAACCAGCAGACCAAATTCAGTGATGAATCCTGGTCACATGCCAACTGAGGCATGCTGCGCATAGGCTAAGAAGACTACTCAGGTACAGATAAAGTGAAAATAAAACATATTCCTTTTGATTACAAATGAACATCAGTCCCTATAAAACTTAGCATAACAGAGACTTACTGTTTCTCTCAGAGTACCCCTAAAACCTTTTCTGATTCTCTCGCTGAAGAACTGGGAAATCCTGTCTTTTCGGAAGTAGTATATAAGGAGAAGTCAGCATCCTTGACAAAAAGCTATTCAAGCCTTCTCAGCCCTTTTATTCTTTCTTCTTTAACACTATCCACTATGAATCTCCTGGTAGTGATGTCCAGTTCTGAGGTGTCTCTGGGAGTGAATTAATCCCCATAGACAAAGTTGTATAGAATGTGTATCTTGGTTGCCTGAGCAATACTGCTGAGACAACTTTGCAGGTTCTACGGCACCTGGCCGGCACACTCATTCATCACAAAGGGCACCAGCAGTCATTAGCCACTGAAAACACAGCAAAACTCTACTAGTATATGTCACGTCATTAAGCAGTAAGAGATGTCTATGGATTGAATCCTGCAATGGGCTGTACTGCATGTTGGGATCCACCAGTACAGAGCTCATTGCAGGATTATGGCCTATGTGAACACTCAGGGAACTCTGACTAGGAAGAAAAGGGGGACAAATAGGGGAAAGAAAACATGCTTGAACAAAAGCCCAATTTTTAAATGGAATAGCTGTGAGAGGACCTATATACAAGTTGATTGATGCTCAGTTCTATTGAGTACACACAACTCCAACTGAAGTTAATGGGATCTGCTTGTACTGCACATCTTTGACAATCAGGTCACATATTTACTTTAAACACTTTAGTCTTCCCCTCAAAAATCAATCCTTCAGCTCCTTAACCAATTTTCCACCTCTCATCCTTAATATATGTATGAGGATACTTAATTTAAAATCAGAGTGAGACAAATAGCATAATAATAATACATTAAGTGTGGATACAAATCTGTACAAATGCCTGTGTAATGTTTGAAAACATCACTTAGTGAGTTGTCTAGAAGATCAAACTCCAGGTATAAGGTATAAATGTAAGTGTCAATAACATTGTTTATTACATACATATATGCATCAGAATTTCTTATGCCTATAGAAAGAATGTGTTATTTCTATGACTCATATCTTCCATTCACACATTCTAATTAGCAGGTAGAGAACATAAGTTTATATTTATTGTCCAGGATAGTCGTTTCTTTAGAGCAAATGGATTTTCCTGAAGAAAGATTTAACTGCTGCCTCCAGGCTACTCTTAGAAATAAGATGATGAATTTCCTTGATTAATCTATCTACCATAAACAATGTTCAGATCCATAGATGGACCCTATTATCTCAGCACCGAGCTATTAAATGTGACTCTGTATTTAGCACAAGGGAGGAGAATATTGTAGCACAAGCAGTACTGCATCTGGTTCTCCTGTCCAAAACACGTCAGAGGAGACTAATGATGATCCTATTATTAGTGGTGGCAACCCACAATATGGTTGCATGGAAAGAAGAGGGAGCTCATGATCTGTAGCCTTTCATTCTTCCATACAAGTCATTAAGGCCCATGTTATAGTGAAGTGTTTCCCCCATACACACACAATTGTTGCTAAACGTGGAGATTAACTAGAAGCAGAATTCAGACAAAGTAGGATTCTCATTCTTCTTCTCTAGACAAGGAATTTTGCTATGTCCTAATTATCTATGTGCCTCCTTTTGCAGTCCTGACAGGTACATAACACCCATTGGAGTCAATAAGAGGGTAAAGGTTGCAAGGTCAGGTCCTGTAATCCGGCTCTTCTGTATATGTATTTGATTGTGCTCTCCTCACAACACAAAAACTGACCACAATACAATAAAACAAAAAGACAATCAGCACCATATAATTTAGCCATAAAACTAAACCATCAAACAATCCTAGCCTCCTGAAAACAAATCTCTAATCAATTACTGGACTCCCATTCAAACTCAAGCTTTGATGGAACAGTGAGCCAGTGTATTCCAAAGCCGAAGACCCTCCCACCAGAGTGTTCTTCCACCCAACTCCACAAGTTCCAACCTGGGTACAGAGAAGGATATGTTCTGCAATAATGACTGAAGAATTTCAAACAGTATTGCCTATGATACAATGGTTACAAAGGATTTAGAATAGAATTTTTATGCTTAACTTACTCATAATGTCTCCTTTACCTTTAGAGACTGGGTGGGATCAGAAAAAAAATTATATTAATCATCATTGTAATTATGAAGTGCATTTATTTTGGGTGATCCCCATGAGCAATTGTATTTGCTTTCCATGTACATTCAATCGTTCAAGTTTTAGAAGCAAAAGATGTTCACAGAAAATGCATTTCATAGTTGCCTGTGTGATTATTTGTGGAAACCAAATAATAAAATCTCATGCATGAGTATTTGCAGCTGCAGAGCTCACGTGCTCATGCACTCAAGGCACTGAAACAACACTATATGATGACTTATCCAACCAATCACAACTAAGCAAAATAGCTTGAATTTAGCACATTGAATACTGAATATTTGTGGATTGCTATTTGTCATTATCCATAGAAGGGAAAAATAGGGAAAAATGTTCAATGAATCTGAACAAATATATCCGAGGAAACCGATCTGCTCGGGGATACTTGAGAGTAGATGAGGTGGCTAAATTTGTCAGATACACTATTCACTGTGAATTATTTTGTTCAGAATATTAGGTAATATCTTGAGATTATGTTATTTTATGTATAGGTTTGTCGGGGAAATAAAACATGTGGTTGGACATGAGACAGGGATGTAATATTTGAGGATTCTGTAAAGACCATTGGACTTTCCTGCAGTGGCCTTCAAAGAGCACCTACTATGCTTATCAGCGAGCACCCTGCTCCAGGGTTCCTGGAACAAATGAGCAGAGTAAAGGGTGATATGAGGAAAGAAGACATGGGGACATGGTTTCCATGTCCAAACCTTGGTGATGGCAGTAGTTACCTGAGCTCTAGCAGTGGAAACCTGAGGTCGTGACACAACTCACTGGGTACAGCTCTAAACTAGTGAGGGTGGCATTCACGAAGTTTGGATAAGAGTCCAAAATGTATACAAACTTATTTCAATCTCTTTAATTTTTACATAGGCTGGGCATCTCATGAAGTCAGACATTTTTATAAGATTTCTAAGCACAGGCTTATTTGATTGCATTGAGCATACAACAAACAAACAAAAAACATAACCACCCAACCCTGTCTGACATAGTATTTCTGCACTTCCGTCTGAAACCATAAATCACAAAGAGAACACAAAAATTAAATAAAAGTTCAAAAAAACGTCTGTAGTTCAATCTGTTGGCTCTTGCATTGGACAAAGTTTGAAGTCAGTTTGTATGTTGCTCAAATCAGCACATCCATGGTTAAAATGTAGAAGTTATAAAACATACCTTCCATATTTATTTATTTCACAAAGCTTTCCAACGTGCCTATGACAATGAAATGCTCCATGATGTTTCAAACTGATGCTATATGTCTTCAGAAAAGAGTTATTGAGTGATCTGGTTGGCTGGGCATTGTGAAGGACTTCTTGATGTTTAATATATGCACAATAATTCAGAAGAGATTAAACCATAGTCCCGTCTAAGGGCCCTCATGGATTCTTAAGCATTTAAGGAGGAGATAAACAGCCTTTTATTTATAAAAGGGGCACCAGTCGGGAAACAACAATACCCATGATGGCTGGCTTCTTCTACTTTAAGAAAAAGAGGCACATTAGTATTCTACTAATAGATAAAATGTCAAAGGAAAGTTCACCCTTCTTCATAATACTGCAATTAGTATTTCATATACTATAATTTTGCTCTTGATGAGATAAGCACTTTCTGAGGAAATTTCAATATCTATATTGCTAGTGTGAGCAAAAAAAGCAATTTAAAGTGACAAATTTTAATACATAATGGCTGTTCCAACCTTTTGATACAGTGGCATGAATATCAAAATTCTTGAGAGTAAAAACAGGTTTTAGTTGCCTTCAAGGGTTTGGTGACTTTATAGCAGTGACAACACTCAATGTTCAACCTTCCCCCACATTCTTTATTTTTCCTGGTCCCGTTTGTTGAAAGCATCCTTAACTCTGCCTTACTTTGACAGAAAAACTCGGTTTTCTCTGCCCTAACCTAAAAGCCTGAGGGTCATTACTGATTTTATCTGGAGGAGTCTAAATGTCACTCAGCGTACGTGTTTCTCTCTCTTCAGCAGATGCCAGTTGTTTAGAAAGGAAAAGCTACAAAGAATGTTCCAAAAATCCAGTGTGTCTGTAAGATGCTGTGGCTGAAGACAATAGAGTATATTCTCTCTTATCTTCTTGAAATACAGGGATGTGTGTATGTAATTGAAAGGCACACTAATTCTTTTCTTGATGTGCTTTAATCTCTGCTCCTCAAGATGGTACCATACCCCACAGCATTTTTAGAGGGCTTGATTTACTTCAGTCTTTTTCAGGGCCAAATTCAGTTATTGTAGATTAAATAAGTAATAGTAGTAATGGAATAATTTCTACAAAAACATTAGAGAGTAGAAATACATTATTACTAGAGCCATGAAAAATTCTCTCAAGGCAACAGAAACTGGGCAAGTTTCATGTAATTTTGGGTTTCATTATAGACATGAAACTCTTAGGTCAGGTCCATTGAAAGGGAAGCTGTGCAAGCATTTCAAGCAAACCCAGGCCCCATATTTATCTTAATTTGGGTTTCTGGATTTTATGTCAAAACTATATGAAGCTCAGTGATTTTGACTGAGGTTATAATGATATTTGGAGCTGGCCCAAATCTTATCCCCAGACTTAACAGGTGTGCACCTACATGAACCAAATCTTACTGAGTCACTATGAAGAGAAACAGGAATGTTGCAGAGCTGAAGTGATACATTTCAAATCTGTGCTCTTTGCAAAACACAAAACAGTCAGAAATGCAACCTGCAGTGTGTTCTAAAACAGACCAATCTCTAGAGCCTTCACAAGAATAAATGCTCTTTGATTCCTAATCCACTCTAATGGTGGCCTCCAACCTTAGGGCCAGATTGTGAGTCACCCTGGGCACCCACACAGGATAGTGAGGAGACATAAGGCTCTCCCATATGAGACCTAGTAGGCATCCTATATTCATTCACTCTTTGCCTCTGCCCCCTCTCCCCCGCTCCAAGCACATGTGCGGAGTGGAAGCAAAGAGTGAATGAGGCCTTAGCTCACCCCCACAACCCTGCCCATTGTGTACAGTTGTGTTGTATTAATACAATTAAGACAGATGATATGAAACAGAAACATTACACACATTGAAAGGATGAAAACCTGGCCCCATTGAAGTGAGTGGGGAATATTGCCATTGACTTTAGTGGAGTCAGGATTTCACCCAATATGTGTTATGTACTAAACATACCACGACATTATTATTTGTTGATTGCTGCCATGGTAAGGACCTGGACAGATATATAACTCCACATAAAGCTTTAGCGTTAGGAAGCAGGTAAATGGAAGACACATGCAGTTACAGTACAAACTCAGAGTTACGAGCACCATAGTTACGAACTGACCAGTCAACCACACACCTCATTTGGGACTGGAAGTACGCAATCAGGCAGCAGCAGACACAGACACACACAAAAGCCAATACAGTGTAGTACTTGTTGAACAAACTATGAAAAAATAAAGGGAAAGTTTAAAAAATAGATTTGACAAGGTAAGGCAACTTTCTGTGCTTGCTTCATTTAAATTAAGCAGGTTAAAAGCAGCATTTTTCTTCTGCATAGTAAAGTTTCACAGCTGTATTAAGTCAATGGTCAGCTGTAAACTATTGAAATAACAGTCATAACATTTTATTCAGAGTTACGAACATTTCAGAGTTTCGGTGTTCGTAACTCAAAGGTTCTACTGTATTTTACATAGCAGCCATGGAAGGGCATGCCATGGCAACTGCATTAGAAATAATACATCATGTCTCTACTACTTCAGGCAGAAAGGGAGGGTGTCTAGGGGCTAGAGGAGGAAATTAGGAGTCATGACTCCTGACTAGGACACTGCTTTGTCGCGGATGCTCTGCGCGACCTTGGGCAAGTCCTAATCTCTCAAGCGTGTCTTCAGTAGGGAAGAACATATTAACTAACTCCTGTTAAAAATCCTAATGTGGACAGGGCAATTTGTATTTCAACTAGAGCTGGTTAGAAATTTTCCAATCCAACATTTTTCCCAATCAAAAGATTCCATGAGAAGATGTTGATTTTGATTAAACCTCTGACAGAATCTGCCAGCTTTTCCTGACAAGCTTGCCTGTCCACCTGGCTCTTTAGCCACCTACCTGGTGACTCCAGGCTCACAGGCATCTTGGGTCTCAGGCAGCCAATGGGGAGCCTGGAAGCCTAAGAGTCCAGGGAGCATATTTCATTCAACATTTTGAAAACATTTCAGGGTTTCCAAAATGAAATATTGCCCAATTTCAGTTGTGTGGGAAACTTGGACAATTTGGCTTTTTGTCCCAATTCTGGAATATTTTTTTTTCAAACACTATAAATTTTCCATTGGAGTGAAATTCAGTGTCATGACTGGCTCTACTTTCAACATGTGTTAGTTAGCTGGTGGAGTCAACTATCAGCTCCTTAGAGCTTGTCTACCCACAAAGTTATACTTCTTTAACTATACCAACATAGTTACACCAGTTCAACTCCCCTAGTGCTGATTTACACATATACCAGCATAGGGCACTTTTATTCCAGTATAACTGCATCCACATTAGGACTGGGACCAGTATAAATAAATCAGTGAAAAATCACCCCTTAACCAGCATATTCGTACCAATATCAAATGTATGTGTAGACCAGATGTTAGTGAACATGTTTTAAACATTCACCTTTTCCCCAGTAAAGACAAAGCCTCAAGGCATGTTTACATTACATCTTCACTAATAAAAAAAGGTGTATCTTTTAGAACAAGACAGCTAACAGGAGACAGGCAGTGCTTAATTTGTGCCATGGCTTGCCAGGGCTGAGCCCCGGCACTTCTAGGTTTGGCCATTCATAGCCCCAGCACCTGTGGACTTGCCGCATCAGTTATGAAAGTAAAAATCTTGCTTGAGCCCCGGCAACTAATTGCTTGAGCCCTGGCACCTCTTTCATTACAATATAAACACTGGAGACAGGTATCCCCTTTCTAGAATCCTAATGACGACAAAGCAAGTGGCAGTTTTACTTTGATGCAGCAGGTTGAAGTAAATTCTAGAAACCCCTTCCAGGTTTACCTCAACTAAATACAAGGCTCCCCAGGAGTTTTTACCCTATCTTAATAATTCGTATGAAAAATACAAACTGTCTCGTTTTTGCTAATATGTTACCTCATGTTATCTACCGGGTGCTAGCGAATAAGTTAAGAACATGCCTTTTTCCTAGTTAGACATTCACTTGTAGTTAGCGTAGGCTGATCCATCGAGTAAACCACAAATGTTGAGGGAATGCCTTGACGAGCATTTAGAAAGGTTAAAACTACCTCACATTAGCTGGTAATCAATTAACTTGAGATAAAAATGACTTGTGAAGATACAAACTCAATTTCATCATCCAAAGTGGATATAATAAACAAAACCCAGCTGTGCATACTCAGAGCTATGTTTCATGTAAAGCTATGAGGCATGCAAAGTATATTATTATAATAAAAAATGTCCTCCATCGTGTAAATGATGTGCATTCTCCACTACATGTGGATACCATCTATGTATATGACTTGCATGAACCTGCGCACACACATTACACGGTTACATTTATAAAAAGTAATAGTAAGATGACAAAATAAAAAATAAATTACAAAGACATAATTTTTAGTAACTTTATGACAAGCACTAAATGTCTTCCAGTCAAGCGAGAGCAGAAAATGTGTTAGTTGCTTTTTAAACTATTACTCCAATAAAATGTAATTATAGTGATTAATTGCATAATGATTACAGTAATCACAGCCTATTCTTAGTTGATTAAGAAAGACAGAAGAAACTCAGAGAAAGCTTTCCAGTAAAATTAACTATATTTATTTCATTTTATTTGGCATTTGGTAATTCTCTTAATAGAATCTTCCAAAGGGGATGCTTGAAAGGCTAACTTGCCAGTAACTATGAGTCTGATTCAAAGCCCATTGAAGAAGACTCACTTTTACTTCAATGGGCATTAAATGGGTCACATCAGCCTAAAATGCACAGTAAAGGCAATAGAACAATGGCGATAAAAAAGAGCAACTCTCCTGATCTGTAATATTAGTTCTGTTATTCATTTTTGAGTGGCCTGTGAACAGACATATAGGTCCCATTTTTCCAAAGTGATCATTGATTTTCAGATGCTTCAGTTTTTGTACATCCTACGTGAGACTCTTTGAACCTGATGTTCACTGGTGCTCAGCACCTGCAGTTCCCATTGACTGTAACTGGAGTTCGGGGCTCAGGACCTCTGAAAAATGAAGTACAAGATGTCTCGAGTACACGTGAAAACCGAGGCACCCGCAATCAAAAACTGAGACTGCAATTCCTCCATCACTTAGTTTTTCTTTTGGCAAAATGGGGATAATAGAATGTTTGAAAATCAATATTAAGTGCTAAGTATTATTATGAAGGAATGGCAAATTCTTCAATTCTTACATTTTCAGTCTCTTTTTTGCCTTTTAACTTTATTTTTTAACCTGAATTGGGCACTGCTGCTCTATACCTCCTTATGCCTCACAGGCTGTGTTTGAAACTATTTTTATTTACTTTCATTTATGTGCCATTTTCAGCAGAATATCTATATCTGGAGGGAGCTTGACTTCTCTGAAGAGCGGGCAGCAAAAGGACAGAGCATAGATACTGGCAGCATTTTGGAAACTCTGGGGCAGGTCCTTACCTGATGTGAATGGTCATAACTCCGCTGAAGTCAATGGAGCTATGACAATGGACATCAGCTGAGGATCAATGACGTTCTGACAATAGATACTAGCTGAGGATCTGCACCTGTATGTGGATTCTCTGCCATGGACAACTCTGTAAAGAGAGAAAGAATATCCTCTGCAAATAGGAGAAGATCCAGAGACTACATGAAGTCTATTAGGGACTTGGATACTGCTAGTAATTGATGTTTTGTGGACTGTGCTTAGATACTACAGTGATGGACAGCAGTACAAAACCTTCGGCTAGATAGACAGGGAACCGCATGTCTGAAAATGTTGTCAACTGTTGGCTAATGTGGAAAATTGGTTAAGGCAAATCTTTCATGGTAGCTAGTAGGTAAAGGCAGGATATTGTTTTAGGTGGCTCATTCCCTGTCTTTGTACAAAGTCTAGAAGAACGGGGCCCTGGTCCATGCCTTGACCTCATAGAAGGCACTGCGATGATATAAATAAATAAGAAATAATAATTGCATCATCAGCTCCTATAGAATGAGCGTCCCATTCACATATTGGGAGGCTGATTATTGCCTGCTATCGTGGGACTATGTAGCCTAAGCTGGAATTGCAGCGAAGCTACAGGGTGAGTGTTTGTCCCTGGAATATATAGAATGCAGTTTGGAAACCTCAGTGATAGGTAATGTAAAAAGGCTAGACAGACAGATCAAGTAAACAGACCAAACAGACACATATAGGAATAAGGATATCAGGAGAGGGCCTTGCCTACCTCAAGCTCAAGCAGGGTTTTCCATGCAAAGAGGCAGAATGCAAAAAAAGGTGCAAAGAAGGTTGGAGGACAAAACCAAAAGAGTTTTTTTTGTTTTTTGGTGGGGGTGGGGGGGCAGGGGAGGGGAGTTGCGTGTGTGAAAATTTTTGTTAGTGATTATGAAAATCCAGCTTGGAATGAAAACTCTCTTACCACTCCAGCTATGCTGGGGAGGCTTCATGTTACATATAGGGAGCAATCTTGCATGGGCATGAAGGAGATGATGATGATGACGACGACAGTAGCCCCAACCATGATCAAAGTTCTGTTACAGTAGAGAGTACAAGAGAAGTGCCTGCCCCAAATGTGCTTGCCCTCTAAATAGACAAGACAGACAAAGTAGGAGAGAAATTGAGTCCCCCTCTTTTACAGACAAGGGGCAGAGAAATGAAATGAATTGCCCCAGGTTACACAGTAAGCCTGTGACAGGTAGAAAATGAACTCAGGGCCTGAACCCACAAGACCAGCCTTCCTCTCTGTGATGATCAAGCTCAAGAGGAACCTTAGAGGACCCTACAGATCTTTTCCAACTTCTGATACTCTAGGTGTACAGTATCTCTAAAATTAACAGAGATGAATACCAACATATAACAATAGTGATGAAAAAGAGAAAATGTTCTTTGGTACAATACCCCATGGATGGGAATGCTTAATACCGGTGTGGGAGTGCAGTAATTCATATATTCCATTACACTGTTTTATGGTCCTCTTGAGTTAAAAGGCATGCAATTATTGCAATTGTAGTTTCTTGTTATTATAAATGCATACAAGCATTAGAAGTGCATCTCACTCTCGCTATCTTTTCTGTCCAAGTACAGCCTTCAGTTTACTCCTTATTCCACATGATTCCACTAAATATATCCTTCTTGGCAAGGTTGTATTGAACCTGTCAATTTTATTTAAAGTAAAGTTGAACTGTGGAAAATCCAGGAGTATGTCAGCCAGCCAGGTATGGAAAGGTATTCAAGACAGGCCCTTGCTCCACTTAGCTGACTACAAATCCTCCAGACATCGAGGAAAGAACAGAAAAGCAGATGATAAATGGCAAGTGAGAAACGGTACATTGATAAATGAGACTGCAAAGAAGAATACATCTCCAGCAAACCCTTCATTGTTGCCCGCAACTCCATTGAATTGCAGAGTGCTATTTATATAATCAAACCTGCCAGTAATCACTTAGCAGAAAGCATGGCCCTACATTAGTATGACTTTAGAAAGTGAAAGGAAATTGTAGCAGAGTGCTGAGAAAGTATTCAGGTTGTGCATGTCTCTCTGGGCAGGTGGATGTGTTTCTTGTCACCTATGGAGTGAGGGCCCGGGAATAACAAACCCTGGGATGAGAAGAATCAGCAGTATCATTTACACAACTGCAAAAAAAATCGGGGAAGGGGTTGGTGGGAGTGGAAGACGGGTGATGTCTTAGTACCAGCTTGCTATTGTCATATTTGGGAGGCACATAAAGAATTAACTCAAGTTCTTTCATTCTTCAACCTGACTGAGCTTGGGTGGACATGCGACATCTAATTTTCAGTACCGGATGCGTAGACCATTTAAGGATAAATCTATATTAGATATGGGCCAAAAAGGTGTCATTTGCATCTGGATTAATTTTAAGCTAAGACCGAGGTTGCAGGTGGGAGATCCAATCACGGTTAGTGAACAGGAATGGATTTGATGAGACTGAAGTCTTGTGGGCTGTTCTTGAATGCCTCTGGCATGAAAAGTCATGAACTCAGATTCTACACATGATGGGGACCAGTATCATTCCCCAAGACAGAAATGGTGGAAGTCTTTTGAGATTAGGTATTCACTGAGGCCAAAACCTCCTTAGAACCACAGCTCTGGGATTTTGTCTGTATGTGAAAAACAAAAAGAAAATGGGGCTAAGACTCCAATCTGGAATCAAATCAACAGCAGCAGATTCATATCCAAGGACACAAACTCAACCCCCAGGCTCCTCAAATTTAAAGAGGTTCTGTTTCACGTTTTGGATTTTGGCCTCTCTCTAATGTTTGGCCTGGTCTACACACCAATTCTGAACCTGTATAACTATGTTGATTAGGGGTCTGATTTGTTCTACTAATATAGTTATAAAAGTACAATCCCCAGTGTGGGTGCAGTGGATAAAGGTGCATTACACTAGTATAGCTTCTTCTCTTTCCTATACAGGAATAAACTACATTGGTATAAGTAGGTTTATACTATCCACATGAGGTGGCTTGCACTGTTTTATCTATTCTGGTATAGTTACAGTGATACAACTTGTATGTGAAGACAAACCCTTTAATCTGTTGATATTTCTATAGCTACATACAATTTTAAAAGTGTCTGTCTAACATCTCTGTCTATATGCCTTCACAAGTATATGTACTCAGACATATTTTATATACGACAAATTTTCTATTATGGTTCCTAGTGGTTTCAAAACTGAATTGTATGGTTCCTGTTTGCAATGCAGCTGGTGAAAGAACCTCTACTCACCAGACAAAATGTTCATGCTTGCATTTATAATTCAATTTTAAATACCTCCAGGAGGATATGCAAATTATGGGTACTATGAAAAATCACATTGATTTACATTGCAATCGTTCTTTTAGTGATGGTCATGGAAGCTGCATGTCCATGAGTGCTTATTCTTATCAGACAGGATCACTGCAAAAGGGCTAACATTGCCCTGTTTTTGAAGAAGTCATTACGCCAGTGGAAGAATCAGAACATTCCCATGCACACTGTATCACACTGAAAAGCACCACAGACCTGGTGATGTTTCAGAGGTATTTGCTGTCTCTTTTTTGAACAAATACCTCATCTACTCATGACTACAACTCAAATTGGAATAGCAGCTCTGGAAATATTAGTGATCTGGCTCAGTCCATTGTCAGAAGGCAGGGATTCTCCCCATCTTGCAAAGGACCACTGCCACACCCACAAGGTTTTCCAGCTACCCCTTTACCTCACTACCTCCCCTCTCAGGGGACTTTGGCACTCCCACTTCCTGCAGCTCCCTGCTCTGACTCACTGGGTCTCTTTCTCTTCCCCAGGACCAGGTGTCCTCTTTTAAAGCCTATGTGGTCAGTTGATGCAGGATGGGTGCACTGGCCCTGCTTCCTCTTAAAGGGCTAGTGTCATCCTGTGACATTCATACTTAACAGCATGGAAACGATTAATGGAAAAGATCATCACAACTAGTCCATCCCCACCCAATGACGGACTGCTCCTTACATGGTTCCAGGCCAAGCAACTCAGGGATGGAGATTTCTTTTTCTCTCTCTGTTTTTTAATTTTTCTGTTTTGTTTTCAAGAATCTGAGAATGCTGTGCAACCTTACAGATGGACCAATTATAGTCAACATATTCTGCCTTCATTCTGGGTGTGGAATTCCCAGCAAGGAAATCTGTATGAAGCATGAGCACAGAATAAGCAGCAAAGATCCACCCTTGAGCTAGGTCTCTAGTAAGACCAGGGATGATAATTTTACTCTAGTATGTGCAGCACTGGGACATAAGGAAAACAAGTGAAAGGCACAGTAGTTCAAAATTTCTCCTTTTAAGCGGATTTAAGTCTGACCCTAAACTTTACTGTTAGAGCTGTGTGAAATTTAGGGTTTCTCTGCACTGCCCCGCAGTTTGGATTATGGAGGTGTGAACAGCAATGGATACCAAAGTGCTGTGCTGGAATTCACCCATACGGATGCTGCAGGTGCAAACTATAAGGTTCCTAGTTTGTGTGGGCGTAGTACTCTTCAAGAAGGTTTACATCAGGGGTAGGCAACCTATGGCACGCGTGCCAAAGGCGGCACGCAAGCTGATTTTCAGTGGCACTCACACTGCCCGGATCCTGGCCATCGGTCCGGGGGCGCTCTGCATTTTAATTTAATTTTAAATGAAGCTTCTTAAACGTTTAACCTTATTTACTTTACATACAACAATAGTTTAGTTATATATTATAGACTTATAGAAAGAGACCTTCTAAAAACGTTAAAATGTATTACTGGCACGCGAAACCTTAAATTAGAGTGAATAAATGAAGACTTGGCACACCACTTCTGAAAGGTTGCCGACCCCTGGTTTACATTAATGGCAACTAGGAACCTTTCACTTCATGCCCCCAGCATCCACATGGGGGAGTAACAGCATAGCACTTCGGTAAGTGGTACTATTTATACGCCTGTAATCCGAATTGCAGACCAGAGTAGAGACAGCCTTAGCGAACGTGCTTTGCACATTTTCTTTGGGTTTGATTCACTTGGGATTTGCACCGAGTTTTTCTTTAAAATTCAGGTAGAAATGAATAAAACCTAGGTCATTTGGTTTTACAAAATCAAAGTCAGAGCATTTTGTATCCAGGAGATCTGAGGTAGAGTAGACGGAGCACAGGATTGTGAGCCAGGAATGCTTTGCATCTAGCCATCGCCCTGTTAGTGATATCCACTGCGGTCTTGGGCAAATCACTTGATTTCTATTTGCCATCTGCATGATGGATAATACCTTAAAATATAGGGATGTTGTAAGGACTAATTACTTTAATGTGAAGCACTTGGACAGCAAAAAGTTGTACAATTCAAGATGAGGTATGCTCATAGATCTGATTTTGGTCCATTCCCAATGAAAACTGAGATAGTTTTGGAAAACCACACTGGTTGGGCTTTTGTTTTGCAAAAAAACAGTGACTGTTCCTTTCCAAATCCTATTTCATCGGAACCGCCCTAAGACGTGCAGTATTTCAGATTAATGGTTACAGGTAGTGCCCATTTTTTATCTTTATATTTGAACAAACCCCAAACCTCATACTAAAACTCAGCTGGAACTGCTGTTACAGCTGGCATTGAGAGCAACTCATGCAAAGGAATGAATTACCCACAGTTTCAACTGGAACCATAAATCAGATCAGATTTGCCTGGAACTGGCTCAGAGTTGTTCTTAAAGTTCACAAAAGTTTTGCAAAACTTGGGCTGAATTTCAAATGTATAACAAAACTCAATGCCAGGATTGTTTCACATAGTTGTGGGTTTGCTGATCAGCTTTTGCCCAATCCTAAATATCATTGCATGGGATTTGTACTTGAGTCCGTAGACTAATCTCAAGAATTCTCTATCATGACTACAGCAAGGCAGGAAACAATTTTCCCATCCTACCAAAAATTTTGATATTTAAAAAAAAATTCTTGACCCAAATTGGGATGAAAAGTTGAAATCACGAAAACTTTCACAATCTGAAAATCAAAAATAGATGTGGGTTGGATTAATCCAAGTGTATGTTTTGATCATTTCCTTTTTGTTTGTTGAGTTTCTTTTTAAAAAAAACCTTTACATTAACTTAAATTGCTAAACAAAAAGTCATTTCAAACAGAAAATATTGAACATTTAATTTAGAAAATGTCAAAACAGAACACTTTGGAATGAGAAATTCATTGACACTAACCCTTTTTGTGAAGTTTTAGTTTCAGTTAATTGCCTTCCACCCCCCCAAAAAAATATTGAAAAATTCCCAAACAGCCACAGCCCTTTGTTGGGAGCCATGAGGAATGGCATCACCCAAGGGAGACATTATGGCAGGGGTGGCCAACCTGTGGCTCCAGAGCTACATATGTCTCTTCAGAAGTTAATATGAGGCTCCTTGTATAGGCACCAACTCTGGGGCTGGAGCTACAGGCACCAACTTTCCAATGTGCCGGGGGGTGCTCACTGCTCAACCCCTGGCTCTGCCACAGGCCTTGCCCCCACTCCACCCCTTCCTGCCCCCTCCCCTGAGCCTGGACTGCCCTCGCTCCTCCACCTCTCCCCCCAGAGCCTCCTGCATGCCATGAAACAGCTGATTTGGAGGTTCGAGGAGGGATGGGGAGACGCTGATCAGCGGGACTGCCAGTGGGCGAGAGGCACTGGAAGCAGAGGGGAGCTGACGTTGGACTGCTGATGTATTACTGCGGCTCTTTGGTAATGTACATTGGTAAATTCTGGCACCTTCTCAGGCTCAGGTTGGTCACCCCTGCATTATGGGGTAGGGAGGCCTAATAGCTCCTAGTTATTTGTGGGGAGCAGACCAGCTACTACTCTCTTGTGGAGGATCCAGTGTGGGTTCAGGAAAGTGTGGGGACTGGTATCATTCCCAATTTTTGTAAAGAATCACAAAATGTGAAGGGTTCCTGTGTCCTGCCGCTTCAGCTACTTCAGAAACACAATCTCGCCCTGTATTACAATAGCTAGTGTACCCTATGTTTGAAGTAAAGGGAATGATTTCCTCACTAAAACAAAACAAACAAAAAGCAACCAAGCCAGCAAACTTCCAGTCAATCTCCAAAGATAAGAGGGCAAATCTAGCCACACTTACTCAGATTGCTGGCTATCATAAAAATGACTTTTTTTATTTTAAGAAGGGAGCTAACCCATTGCTTAATGCTGCATGTGGCATTAGGAGCTTTTGATCTGCCAAAACTCCTTAACTTCAGTCGTGCTGAGTCTGAAATTTTGAGAGACATTGTGCAGACAGCAAGCACAGTAGAAATGTGAAGGGTTGTATGAGAGTCAAGAGCAAAGTTAATTTTTTTTGAGTACCTGGGCTGCCCCAAACAGGGCTGGCTCCAGGCACCAGCTAAGAAAGCAGGTGCTTGGGGCGGCCAATACAAAGGGGCGGAACTCTGTCCGCTATTGGGGCGGCACATCTGTGTCTTCGGCGGGAATTCAGTGGCGGGTCCCTCAGTCCCTCTCTTCCTCTTTGAACTGCCGCTGAAGTGCCGCTGAAGAGAAAAAGAGGGAGCGAAGGACCCGCTGCCGAACTGCCGCTGAAGAATGGAGTGGCGCAATTGAGCTGCCGCCGAAGTGCCGCCGATCGGCTTTTTTTTTTTTTTTTCCACCGCTTGAGGCGGCAGAAAACCTGGAGCCGGCCCCGGCACCAAATAGACTTCTGCATGTTCCCAGCGCAGGTGTGTTAGCATTCTGTGGCGCTTGCAGCATTTCCAGCTGAAGGGACACACCCCAGGAAGGTCAGATAAGGCCTTAGTTTATACTATAGATTGAACTGAAATGGATGGAGATGAAGATTTACTAACCCACTGTGAATATTTTCTGGAATGTATTAGAGGAAAAGAGGGTTTTAAAAAATCAAACCACTGAAAATATTAAAAATTTCCATTTTGCAATGTTGAAAATTAATTACAGATGTGTCAAGCTCACCTCCTACATAGGTTGGGAGCTCATCAACCAGAAACATAGGAATTCGGAGATGATACAATTTATGATAAAATGAAATATTATATATAGTTAGATTGTGTGTGTGTGTGTGTGTGTGTGTGTGTGTATGTGTGTATGTATGGGGGAAATCAATATTTTCCTCTTTAAAATCAGCTATTATTTTGCCTAAAAAGAAACACCTGAAAGCAGAAAATAAACATTTAAAAATGGAGATCCTGATTATGCCACAGACATTTCCTGACAGAACAAACTCATGAAACTGCCTACCCAGTAAAACTTTAATACTGTTTTGCCTCTCGCATTTTATACTGTTTGTGAACCTACCTGTAAAAGAACATCATGCATTTCAACGTCCTTGAATGAAGATCCTGTTCATAGAATCCAGGAGAAAGGAAACATTCAGCCCCCGTTTCTGATGTAAAACAGAGTTTCCCTGGTATATGAGTGTTCTGCCTACACGAACATACTGTACCTTGACTTCTGTAGAAATCAGCAATGGAATTTGTTGGGGGGGTGGGGAGTTGGGCTGTAAAATTAGGTATTTTCCACCTCCTGTTTTCTGTTTCGGGGCACAAGGAGTCCCCAAAGATAAGCCCATGAACAGCTCATTGGAATAATTGAGAAGAGGAAAAAAAATCCCTATAGGCCCTATATGAAAGCATTTTTTTAATGCCCATGTGTTTAAACTGTGTTTGACACACTATAGTGTTTATTTTTGCATTTAGTTGGAGGTAATTTATTCCACATCTGTATGATAATAAAAGGAGTTGGTGTGAATGGAAGATTCCTCTCAAACAGACACTCCGGCCACTTCCTGCATTTGTTTGTGGTTATGTAAGCAAAAAATGGCATGCATTACATTTTTATGATCCTTGCTATTTATTCTGTTTTTGTCAGACCTTTGGGAATGCATTCTATAAACTTTATTGAGACAAGATATCTAGAGGCGTTTGCATACTTGTGAGCTCAGCACAATATTACTTTTTAATACACTTTTGACTTTGCAGGGAGAAAATAGAGTAAAAAAAATGTAAAACAGCAATATTTGAAGGTGTTTTGTTTTTCTTACCTGCCTTTTGCCTCCCTAGGTTAAAAACAGATAACGAGCAGATCATTTGAATGTAATAAACTAGAGAACACTAAGGTACAGCAAGTTTAAGTTCTGATTAGTTGTGTGGTTAGAAAATGTGATTTATAAACTGAGACCTCAGTTCAGGAAAGCAATTAAGCACATGCTTTACTTTAAGCATATGCTTAAGTCCCAATATTTAACAAACACCCAGAATCAAAATCCCAGCCAAACACCCACACATTTTGAGGATGTTTGGAACTGCATTCTAACTTTGCAGGTGATTCCCATATCTATAGGGAGCCAGTCTTAAACCACGGATATAGACATACCTGAAGTTGGTGACAATGTGAATACAGATTCACTGGCAACTGAGGTCCACCTCTATCATGTTTAGATTACCTGGTGTTGGATATAGAGGGCCTGTTTTTTTCATTTACTTGCACCACTGTTACCCCCGAACAATCCCATTTACTTCATTGGCTTTGTACCAGTGTGAAAGCAGAATCAGGTCCAGAATTTTTAAATTTCTTCTCCCATTATAGAAATGGCTCTTTTCCATTCAGCTTTCACCCAGAGCAATATTAGAAATAAATAGGGAAGTGGAAGGTGAGACGAGTCAAGGTCCATCAATGCGCCTCCCCTCCCACTACAACGGATGAGAACTGATCGTGCGTGGACTATGCCAACTGCATCCTAACAAATTATTCTGCTCAGAGCACCCCACACCCCGATACCGTACAAAGGAAGATGAAACCATTCTTCATGCTTTGAGCAATTTTTTGCCCAGGTCTTACAATGACATGTAAGAAAAGGAACCATCCTGTCACAGGGTGGCCAACTCCACCAATACACAGATATTACTCTTGATAGAAAATGGCCTAGTGGTGGCAAAATAAGAGACTTCGCCCCAAAGCAATAGTAAAGGGGCTTTGTTAAGGAAGCAATGGCAGAACAGTCCCACAATATGAAGAACCAGCGCAGACATTACTACAGCCCATAGGATGCACTAATATCTCTGTCTGTTGTGCCTTTCTTCCACCATGTGGAGATTTAAGTCAATGGCTTTGCAGGGTGATAGATCCAGCAGCCTTGACTCTCCCCTCCTCCACCTCACCTCATTGCTTAGGCCACATTGCCATGGAGAACACTACTGCTGAGCTAGACTCTGTTCCATATAGGGGAACCACTCTTTTCAAGCTCCTATAAGCCTGCCCAACTTTGTTCTGGTAATGGTTAGGGCCTTAATATCATGGCAAACACAGGACACACGTCTAATGTGCATCTCTGCTCACGGGTATAGTTTCATATCTTTTTTCTTAATTCCCCACCCACCTACCCTCCACAGGATTTTAACTGTCCCTCCATCATAGTTTGGCACTTAATGTAAGAACCATGAATCAGCATAGAATGCACAGAATTATTTTTGTTATGTAAATGGCATTTAATGCTCCATTCCCTAAGTAAATCATTGTTTCAATGGAAGTTCAATACACTTATCAGGAAAAGCTAACCCAGTCCTGACAGTGCACAGGTGGAATGCTATCAGCCTGATTGCCTAGGGAGTATAAATGCATTAACAACTAATAGGATTATTGACCTTATGTCACAGAAATGAAATAATTTCAATTTTGTAATTCTGCTCTAATTGTCATAATGAAGAACTCCTTCCCTCCTTCCTTGACTTTCACGGGGAGTGGAAGTACATTCGAAAGAGAAGGACATGTATATAATCAAGCCCCAGGCTGGGTGGACCTCAAATGGCCAAGAACACATAAGTAGTTAATACAGAAAATTTTCATTTTTAAAATAGTTCCTGGATATGTATTTGACTAAGATACCACAATGGCTTTGAACAAATCAACAAGTCTAGTTATTAGTCAGAGTCAAGAGGCCTGGATTCTATTCCGACCTCTGCCGTTAACTTACTGTGTCTCCTTAGCCAAGTTACTTCACCTCCCTATGTCCTAGTGTGGGGATAACACCACTTAGGCTAGGTCTATACTAGGGGAGAGTGGGGGTCGACCTAAGATACACAACTTCAGCTACGCTAATAGCGTAGCTGAAGTTGGCGTATCTTAAGGTCGATTTACCTGGCCATGATGATGGCGGCGAGTCACCGCTGCTGCTCCCCTGTCGACTCCGCTTCTGCCTCTCGCCGCGGTGGAGTTCTGGAGTCGACGGCAGAGCGATCGGGGATCAATTTTATCGCGTCTACACTAGATGCGATAAATCGATCCCTGATATATCGATCACTACTCGCCGATCTGGCGGGTAGTGTAGACGTACCCTTAGTTACTTTTACTTTGTAAAGTACTTGGAGATCTATGGATAAAAAGCACTGAGTATTTAGAAGCCATTTGGATTGCTGGATTACTGTGTGTTCACCTGGGACGTTAAGGAATACTATTCTTGTTTCAGAATGTTTACATAGCATCAAGGTTTTGACCAAAGCGTGGAAACTTTACTCTGATACGTGTCACCCTGGCTTGAACCAGGATTGGGTGATTTCCTGGTATCCAAATTTGCTGATAACTCTATATGCATATTAAGATTAAAAAAAAAAGTAAATGCACCTATTTGCTCATTCCTGGATCTCTTGATTGCTGCATAGAAATTGCTTTTTATTTGACCTCAACAGAAATAAGGATCTGAATTAGATTAGATTATTCCTTACTCTGCAATTAGGGCTTCTTCCAGTCACCACTGAGCCCTGACACAGAGAGTGAACCAAAATCAGAGTCCTTACTAAGGATTTACTACTAGAGCCTTATTTAGACAAACTCCTGTTAATGTCAATGGGAAGGGGGACAAAGACTTGTTCTTTTATTACCCAATGGGCTGCCTTTGGCGCTTGAGCCACCCAGGAGTGTCAGTAAACATGTCTTTTGGGAATCCTCATCATATTCAGGGATCCTGTTCGATACTATGTGCCGAGAGCAGCTGCTACACTAACATTTTCATTCTTCCAGAGACGTGAGAGTCACAAAAATCCTGTGCAAATTTACAAGCCTCACGATATGACAGTAAGGACAGTTCTTCTTCCAAATATATTATAATGGAGGTTGGGTGAAATCTCATTGAAGCTGTTCGGTGCAATAGCCACCCTTCATTCAGGATACATTTAAGAAGCAGATACGTTCCTTTTTGGAGTAAGAGAGCCAAAACAACAGGAGCCACCATTCAAAATGCAAGCCAGGTGCAAGGCCAGTCAGCAACTGAGCAAGGTGGACAGAGGCTGTTTGCTGGGGATTGAATGTAAATGCAGGTGGTTGGGAATTATTTGGTGGAGGTGTGCTTGTGTTTGCAAGCAGAAGCTCCCAGAAGCAGACAAAGAATACAGCAGAAAGCCAAGGAGACAGCAAGAGAAGCACTTGCAATGTGACCCCGACAGAAAGCCAAGGGAAAGGCTGCAAAAGGCTTGCAGCTTGATTCCTATTGTGTTCTGGGAAACAGGACTTCATGTACATTCTTTGAAAATAAGCAGGACTGGATCAAAGAAATACCTGTCTCCAACATCAATTTCTCCTCCTAATGGAAACAACAAGTCACCAGATATTGGCTAATTGCTGGGACAAGTGTCCTCTCCCCCTCTCCCCCCCCCCTAAGAGCAGCACATTTTGCATTTTGGAGTACAACACAACTAGTCTGGTCTACTCCTACCTCTTGAGCACAGTTTGGTGTCTAACATAACTCTGTCCTAACACTGAATCCACACTGCAGACCCCTGAGCCCAGGGAATCTTTGATGCCAAAAGGAATTTGTACAGTCACAGAGATCACCTGTGAAAAAACCCCACTGACTTCATTAGGGCTCCACATAGACATAGGGGCATCTATAAACGAATCAGGGCCTAAGCTCCTTGTACATACTGAGAATGGTGTATTTAATCATATAAGCACAGAAATTAGCTATGATTTATGAGGTCATCTATCTAGTCCATCCCCCTGCCAGTACAGCATTAATCCCTCCAATACGTTTTCTAGTGCCTCGTGGATTACTGAAGTTTAATAAAGTTTATACATAAGACAGAAATTTTGCTCAGCACTTGCTTTTAGTAAAATGTGCAAAAAAGCCAGCATAATAGGATTCAGATTTTATTTGGCAGGAATTGGGCCCAAGAGAGCCAATTCACTAACCTTTACAGCACACATTTCCTTTCACACAAGCGAAAGAAATGAGACACTTAATGCAACACTTGCTTTATTTTAGAAAATTACAAAACTTTTAACAATACAAAAAGGGCCCATTTTGATCATGGCTGCATGTTCCAGGCCAGTGTATAGTATACAATAAATAATCATTAAAAAGTTTTAGAAATGTACCGTTCGTTTTCAAACGGCAGGAGAGAAAAACAAAAATAAATAAATATATTTTGCCCAGTTAATGCCATTGACACTATAGGGCTTTGTGATTAAAGTCTACAGGACAGGCCTTCACTCACTTCATTGTATGATAGAATATCAGGGTTGGAAGGGACCTCAGGAGGTCATCTAATCCAACCCCCTGCTCAAAGCAGGACCAATTCCCAACTATTTTTTTTGCCCCAGATCCCTAAATGGCCCCCTCAAGGATTGAACTCACAATGGGTTTAGCAGGCCAATGCTCAAACCACTGAGCTATCCCTATCAACATGAAAGGCAGAGACTCAGTGAGTTCATCCTCAAAATACAAGGTTTCTATTTAAGTCTTACCGAAATGCAGAAGATGATGGGAAGGAACATTTAAAATATATTGGCATAAAACAGTTTTCTAAGAAGGCAGAATTGGGATGCTAAAGAACAAATTAAAATCAAGCCAGGCTTGTGGGATCAGGTTGAGGCATTTGCATATTTTAGGGGCCGCTAGACTGAAAATAAAACAATGTTGTAAACGTTAGGTGTGTCAGATATGACAGGTAGAGCAATTTTAATAAAAAAAAAGGATTTGGTTCTTATTTTAACAATGACTATCAGCTTTATTACATCTCTACCTTTCTGGTAGTCAGAGAATAACACAGAGAAAAGCTCATGGTATTATCTGAATCTCATGACTCTCATGACACTTTCATTTCAATTTGCAAACCCAAAGGTGTTCTGTTAAAGAATGGATGAAGATTCTTTCAGGTGCTTAAACCAAAATCTCTAAATCCTGAACTGGAATATGCGGGAGAATTGGGTTGTAATCATGGTTCTGACACCAACTTGGCCTGTAACCTGGAGCAAAGTGAAGTAATGATAATGACTTCATAACTAATTTATTTCTAAAGTGCTATAAATGCAAAGTCTTATTAAGGTTAGCAAGTGATGGAGGAGGGAATGGGACTTCTAGCCATATCATGAAAAGCAAGTGGCTTTTGGAGAGATACCGTGTCTGACAATCAGCATTCCTCTTCCACCACATGAGAGTTACATGGTTCCTTGTGTCTCACCCTTTCCGGTATGCGCTCACACAAACTGAAAAGTTCATCAGGGGAAACCCTGCAGCCACACTCCAACCCAGCTGGATGCCTGGCATTGCCAGTTGAGCTGCTGTTGTCTGCAATGGCATCCCTGGGTCACGGGAGTGCAATGTCACTCACTCAGATTTGGTCTACCCAGACTCCTGTCATCATGACGGCTGGACCAAACTTGATTGGTGCTGGGGACCCCAGAGGCGAGCCCAGACAGCCCTGTGAGACAGGAGCCACAGGGGCTGCCACGTGACCCTTTGAAACACTCTGGTGTTTCAACACTCCCCAATTTTGGGTTCCGACCCACGGGTTGAGAAACCCTGGCCTAGAGCACTCCATGTGGTTTAAAAAGACTTTGCCTCAGTTCTGGAGCTCTGGATAAAAAGAAAATTAAAGAATAGATTGGATTGTATACATCCATTTTTATTGTAGTATGGAACAGCATTCTTGTTCTGTACATTGACATCTATTTGAGATATGGAGATTTTGTAGGTATATATATATTTGTTATTCATCACTGCAAAAGCCATATATATATATGAATAAAAGACATGTGCTAACCCATTTCCCCTTGTAAAATAACTCTGTCTAGATAAGATTTTGCATCTTTGATGTCTCTCTTTAGATTCTTTTGGATGATTAACCCTACTGTAGGACTAGTAAATCTTCAGTTTTAAGCAATGATTTTTTTCTATGCTAAAAGGATACAGGAACATGATATTGAGCATAAATAACTTATGAAATCATTTTTGTTTGAAAGATGAAGTTACACTGACTCTAAGAAAGTACCAGAAAGTTGGTGGTAATGAATCTTAGCACATCTTATCTGGTCATTAAACATTCTGACACTGTCAATCCTACAGAAATGAAATTAAAGCAGTTTTATATAATTATGGAACGCGCCACTCCATCCTGAAAAACTGACTCACTTAAATGGGCTTTGATATTAATCAAACTTCTCTGCTTGAAAAAGCTTCTAAATTTAATGATCATGGTCTGCTGTTGAAATCAGACGTCATTCAAATTTGCTCCAAAGATGGACGTGTGTCTTTTTATTTTATGATTAGAACTTGGAAGAGAAGAAAGTTTCAATGGAAATAAAAAGTAAATATATGACATTAAAGATAAAACAAGACTGTTAAAAAGAATCAAATAGCATTACTTTAATATTTCATATGTCCTCTATCAGGGAATTATTTTCTGCACTTGAAAGGAAAAGATGATTTGGTAGGTGTCATGTTCTTTGGTCACAAAAAGCTAATACATACTTTCAGTCTGAATGTCATTTATTTTAGATTGAGAAGATTGAGACAAAACAAGAAGGAACAAAAGTGAAGTCTCAATGGGAAAGTCCCTTATGTGTCTCCTTTGTAACATGCTGCATCAGACACTACTTCCCCAAATGGCAGCTTCACAGTCAGCCAACTTCTAAAAATGTAAAGAGAGAGTACAAGATATTCAGCTGATGTAAACCAGCATAATTTCACGGAAGTCGTTTAATTGGGAAGAGAATATATAGGAATTTAAGTCAATGGAGCTATGCCAATTTACACCAAGTGGGGATCATAGAAAAAAAGAAATAAGTTAAATAACTACATACAACCCAGTAAGTCTTCATACGTGCTCTGATCTGTCATTCTAATGGACACTCTAGGCAGTTAGCTGCCTATGCTGCTTACATTCCAGACCACCTCTGGAAGCCAAAGGTAAATAAAGGGTGCAAGATCTAACAGGAAAACAATCAGTTGGAGTTGCCTCTTTGTGCAGCTGTAGTAGTGATCGACAGCCTGCCTTAATCTCTCGACTGATTCACAGAACAACCCTAACCTTCCTTTGGAGGGTGAATAAGGTCACTCATATTTTGGATAGTGGCTGTAGCCAAATCAGCAGATGGGGGCTTCCTCCTCTGATTGCTGTGTTAGGGTTGATGGATCACTCCTCTCTCCTTCAGGGCTCTCCTCGATTTCAGAATTCAAACTTTTTAACTAGCTCTGTGTTGCCCAAGGTCATTTTCAGGAGTCCATTAGTTGGGTCATACTCCATAGTAAGGTCCTGTTTATAAATAGTTTATAAAGGGTTAATCAATTATTAATAGACGTTATAAATCTACTGCAAACAAGGCAGCGTTGCTGTTAACACTTACTGAGCTAGCAGAGTTAAAGTGCAGCCTCACTAATCAGCTTTATCTTTAATTTTATTTTATTTTATGAGAAATGCCAGTTTGGTTGATAAAGGTAATAGTGTTGATGTCATATATTTAGATTTCGACAAGGCATTTGACTTGGTACCGCACAACCTTTTGATTAATAAACTAGAATGATACAAAATCAACAGAGCACATTTTAAATGGATTAAAAACCAGCTAAGTGATAGGTCACAAAATATCATTGTAAACAGGGAATTATTATCAAGCAGATGTGGTTCCACTGGGGTCCCACAAGGATTGCTTCTTGGCCCAATGCTATTTACCACTTTTGTCAATGACCTGGAAAAAAAACATAAAAAGTTTACAGATGACACAAAGATTGGGGAAGCGATAATTAAAGAAGAGGACAGGTCACTGACACAGAGTGGTCTGGATCAGTTGGGAAGCTGGGCACAAGATGCATTTTAATATGGACAAATGTAAAGTAATAAATTTAGGAACAAGACTATAGGCCACATTTACAAGATGGGGGACTCTATCCTGGGAAGTAGTGACTCTGAAAAGGACTTAGAGATCATGTAAAAACAACGAGGAAATACAGTAAGCAGGTATAAATATAGAGCACATGAAAAGATGGGTTCTGCATTTGGCTCTGGTGTGACCACTATTGGAATACCATGTTCACTTCTGTTGTCCACAGTTCAAAAAGGATGTTGATAAACTGGAGGAAATTCACGAGAATCCTTAAAGGGCAGGAAAACATGCCTTTTAGTGATAGACTCAAGGAGCTCAATCTGTTTAGTTTAACTAAGAGAAGATTAAGGGGTGACTTGATCACAGTCTATAAATACCTACATGGGGAATATAATTTGTCAATAAAGGGCTCCTCGTTGTGGAAGGCAAGGTATAACAAGATCCAATGACTGGAAGTTGAAGCTAGACAAATCCAGGCAAGAAATAAAGCAGTTTTTTGTTTATTTTTTAAAAAAACCGTGTAGGTTAATTAACCTTAGGAACAACTTACCAAGAGTTGTGGTGGATTCCCATCACTGGAAGTTTTTAAATCAAGACTGGATTTTTTCCCCTCAAAAGAGATGCTTTAGTTCAAACAGGAATTAATTCATGGAAATCCTATGGATTTGGTTACACTGGAGATTATCACCGCGGTCCCGTCAGGCTTTATAATCTACCAAACAATGCATATATGACCCACTCAGCACATGCTAAGGACAGCATGTCTTGTCTAGACTAGAGAGACGAGGTGGGTGAGGTAATATCTTTTATTGGACCAACTTCTGTTGGTGAGAGAGACAAGCCTTCAAGCTACACAGAGCTCTTCTTCAGGTTTGGGAAAGAGTGTCACAGGGTATGTCTACCATGCAATTAGACACCCCCAGCTGGCCCGTGCCAGCTAACTCGGGCTTGTGGAGCTGTTTAATTGTGGTACAGATGTTCAGGCTCAAGCTGAAGCCCGAGCTCTGGGACCCTCTCACCTCACAAGATCCTAGAGTTTTGGGGATGGAGCCCAGACTCGAACATCTACACTGCAGTTAAACCCTTAGCCTGAGTCTTGCAAGCCCAAGTCAGCTGGCACAGAGCAGCTGCGGGTGTGTAATTGCAGTGTAGATGTACCTACAGTGTCTAAAAAGGTACAGTGTCACAATGTCTAAGGGTCTACGAAATTAGGTCGATTTCATAGAAGTCAATTTTTTAGAAATCGATTTGATACTGTCGATTGTGTGTGTCCCCACTAAGCGCATTAAGTCGGCGGTGTGCGTCCACAGTACTGAGGCTATCATCGACTTTCAGAGCGTTGCACTGTGGTAGCTATCCCACAGTTCCCGCAGTCTCTGCCGCCCATTGGAATTCTGGGTTGAGCTCCCAATGCCTGATGGGGCAAAAACATTGTCGCGCGTGGTTCTGGGTACATGTCGTCAGGCCCCCTCCCTCCGTGAAAGCAATGGCAAAAAATCGTTTCTCGCCTTTTTTCCTGAGTTACCATGCAGACGACATACCATGGCAAGCATGGAGCCCGCTCAGCTCAGCTCACCATCACCATATGTCTCCTCGGTGCTGCTGGCAGATGTGGTAGTGCAGTGCTACACAGCAGCATCCCCTTGCCTTGCGGACGGCATACGGTGCAATACGACTGCTAGCCGTCGTCATCGTCCCGTGGGTGCTCCTGGCTGACCTCGGTTAGGTTGGTTAGGGGCGCCTGGGCAGACATGGGTGCTCCTGGCCGGCCTCGGTGAGGTCGGTCGGGGGCGCCTGGACAAAAATGGGAATGACTCCAGGTCATTCTCTTCTTTAAGTTTCATCTAATGGAGATTCAGTCCTGCCTAGAATATCATGCCAGCTGGAGGCTTCTGCCTCAGGCTGCTCTCCCAGTCTGCAGCACTGTGCGGTCACACCTACCTCAGCCTACCCCTTGCTCCCATGGCTCATGAAGCCTGGACAGTAGTAAGGAGCAGTTCAACTACAGGCTGAGCAAGTGCATAATGGTGGTAGAACGTGCCTTTGGACGTTTAAAAGCCTGCTGGCGCATTTACTGACTCGGTTAGACCTCAGTGAAACCAATATTCCCATCAATATTACTGCTTGCTGTGTGCTCCACAATATCTGTGAGAATAAGGAGGAAGACGTTCATGGCAGGGTGGGAGGTTGAGGCAAATCGCCTGGCCATTGATTACGCACAGCCAGACACCAGGGCGGTTAGAAGAGCACAGCAGGGCACGCTGTGCATCAGAGAAGCTTTGAAAACCAGTGTCATGACTGGCCAAACTACGATGTGAAAGTTCTGTTTGTTTCTCCTTGATGAAAACCCGCCCCCTTGGTTCACTCTACTTCCCTGAAAGCCAACCGCCCTCCCCTCCCCTCTTTGATCTCCGCTTGCAGAGGCAATAAAGTCATTGTTGTTTCAAATTCATGCATTCTTTATTAATTCATCACACAAATGGGGGGATAACTGCCAAGGTAGCCTAGGAGGGGTGGGGAAGGAGGAAGCACAGGGGTGGGGTAGGGACACCCCCTAGAATGGCAATCAGCTCATCATAGAAGCAGCATGTCTGGGGCTCTGACCTGGAGCAGCCGTTTGCCTCTCTGGTTCTTTGGTAGGCTTCACGCGGCACTGCTGTGGGTCCCTGTTATAACCTCTGTCCTTCATGCCCTTGGAGATTTTTTCAAATATTCCGGCATTTTGTCTTTTGGAACGGAGTTCGGATAGCATGGATTCGTCTCTCCATACAGCGATCAGATGCAGAACTTCCTATTCGGTCCATGCTGGAGCTCTTTTGTGATTCTGGGACTCCATGGTCACCTGTGCTAATGATCTCTGCACGGTCACCTGTTCTGATCAGCTTGCCACGCTGGCCAAACAGGAAATGAAATTCAAAAGTTCGCAGGGCTTTTCCTGTCTACCTGGCCAGTGCATCTGAATTGAGAGTGCTGTCCAGAGTGGTCACAATGGAGCACTCTGGGATAGCTCTCAGAGGCCAATACCATCAAATTGCGTCCACATTACCCCAAATTCGACCCAGCAGGGTCAATTTCAGAGCTAATCCCCTTGTCAGGGAGGAGTACAGAAATTGATTTTAAGAGCCCTTTAAGTCGACAAAAATGGCTTCGTCGTGTGGATGGGTGCAGGGTTAAATCGATCTAATGCTGCTAAATTTGACCTAAACTCGTAGTGTAGACCAGGGCTAATACTCTTGGACTGACACGACTACAACACTACTGCATACACTTGTCTACACTGGAGTTTCCAAACATGTTGGTTCTCTCTCCTGTGCTGACTGGCTATTTGCTCCATGCCCCCTGGCCCAACCCCCCACCCTCTCCCGTCTCTTCTCCTCGGCCTTTATACCTGCCCGTCTTTCCCCTCTTTTTTCTCTTTTGCCCTGTTCCCCTCACCTCATCCTGTTGATGCCCCACTCCCTTTGTCTTTCTATCTAGCTAATCCCCATCCCAAATAAACCCCACCTACAAACAAAACCAAGCAACCAACAGTGGAACTAACATGATTAGAGTTGCCAACTTTCTGATTGCAGAAAACCAAACACCTTTGCCCCTCCCCTGCCTCACTCCTTCCCTGAGGCCTTGCCCCCGCCTCTGCTCACTCCATCCCCTCTCCCTCCATCACTCGCTCGCTCTCCTCCACCCTTGCTCAGTTGTTCATTTTCACTGGGCTGGAGCAGGGGATGGGGTGCCGGAGGGGGCTCTATGCTGGAGGGTGGGGCTGAGGGGTTCGGAGTGCAGGAGAGGGCTCTGGGCTGGGGCAGGGGGTTAGGGTGTGAGAGGGATGAGGGCTCCAGCTGAGGGTGTAGGCTCTGGGGTGGGGCCAAGGATGAGGGGTTTGGGGTGGGGGAGGAGGCTCAGGGCTGGGGCATGGGGTGGGGGAGAGAGAAGGGCTCTGGCTGTGTGTGCGGGCTCTGCTGTGGGGCTGGGGATAAGGTGCAGGAGGGGGCTCCACACTAGGGGGTGGGGCCGAGGGATTCGGAGTGTGGGAGGGGGCTCTTGGCTGGGTCCAGGGGCTTGGAATGTGGGAGGGGGCTCAGGGCTGGGACAGGGGGGTGAGGTGTGGGAGGGGGCTCAGGGCTGGGACAGGGGGTTGGAATGTGGGAGGGGGCTCAGGGCTGGGACAGGGGGGTTGGAATGTGGGAGGGGGCTCAGGGCTGGGACAGGGGGGTGAGTGTGGGAGGAGGTGCGGGGTGCAGGTTCCAGGCAGCTCCCCGGAAGTGGCCGGTATATCCCTGCAGCTCCAAGGTGGAGGAGCTGAGGCTAGGCAGCTCTGTGCAATGCCCCCCGCCTGCAGGCGCTCCCCATGCAGCTCCCATTGGCCAATGGGTGCTGTGGAGCCGCCACTTGGGGCAGGGGGCCACATGGAGCCTCCCTGGCCACCCCTATGCCTAAGGGCTGCAACTATAATGAGACTAATCAATTAAGGTGGGCTATTATCAGCAGGAGAAAAAAAAACTTTTGTAGCGATAATCAGGATGGCCCATTTCCAACAGTCGACAAGAAGGTGTGAGTAACAGTAGGGGGGAAATTAGCCTGGGGAAATAGTTTGCATTTTGTGTAATGACCCATTCACTTCCAGTCTTTATTCAAGCCTAATTTAATGGTATCCAGTTTGCAAATTAATTCTAATTCTGCAGTTTCTCGTTGGAGTCTGTTTTTGAAGTTTTTTTTATTGGAGAATTGCGACTTTTAGGTCTGTAATTGAGTGACCAGGGAGCTTGAAGTGCTCTCCGACTGGCCCTTGAATGCTATAATTCTTGACGTCTGATCTGTGTCCATCCATTTCTCTGCACTGAGACTGTCCAGCCTGGCCAATGCATGACTCCGATGAAGTGGGTTTTAGCCCAAGAAAGCTTTTGCCCAAATAAATTTGTTAGTCTCTAAGGTGCCACAAGTACTCCTGTTCTTTTTACTTGTATGTTGTATTTCTGTCCCCTATCCTTTGTCTGTCTTTTCTATTTACACTGTAAACTCTTAGGGGGCAGGGACTTTGTACTATTCTGTACAATTCCTAGCATTACGGGGCCCCTTCTTGGTTGGTTCCGAGGCATTACATAATAAACATAATAATACACAATAGCAATGTTCTTACACACTTTTAACCTAGTCTAGACAAGGCCCATGAAAGGTCATTTTGCAAAGGCATTTAAATACACAAAGCAGGCTTGAAAGGTTAACATAAAAGCCTGATATATTTTCCTTATAATGTGCATCATCCTTCCCCCACTGGTTTTATTATAAACATAAAATACACGCAAAAGAGAAAGATAATTCAGTATTTGGGTAAAGGAACTACTTAGGGGGAAAAAATAAGCAGCAGCAACACAATTGCATATACGCAAATAGCTTCAATTTTCATTAATGTATTTTCTTTGTTAAATTCATTGGCCTGGGGCCTCTCCACAGATTTTCTAGCCCTTCATTCCACCAAATTAAACATTTGAGGCACAGTGTATCACAAACAGTGATACATATGGAATGTCTCAGGAAATACCTGGTGCTAATGGGATTTAGAACCTTTCACCTCCTTGTCACCAGTTCAAATCCAGCCAAGGTCAATAGTGACAAAGTTTTCATCCCCAATAGCTGTTTTTTGACCTATGTGAAATGAGTTGGTGGTCCCAGAAGTGTTTTTATGGGCAAGATGGTCACATAATAACCAGGTCACCATTACTGCCAATCTCAGAAGGAGGCAAAGGTCTGAATGGACTGGCATGGAGATTGAATTACACATTCACTTGTACAAGAGAGCAGTCTAGGTGGTGACTGAAGTATATGGGAGATGTTATATGGAGAAGCATGCATTGTGTCTGCCCATGCTTTACCTGTTCTCTGGCTAAACAGAGGAACTCAGCATTCAGTGCTATCAGTCTGGCAACTTAAAATTTTTACAAGTGGCAGAGATTAGAAGAAGGAAACTAAAAATAGATCCACCAATGCATACGTATTTTCTTCGTTTTGTATATGGTTTAAAAAAAATCCCATTGTAGACTTGTTTAAATCAGGCATTTATAGTGCATGAAAGTTAGAGACAGCTTCTAGCTAAATCTCCCAAAGTTCCAGAGTGCTTGGATTTGGATTTTGGGTGGCACTTTTTTGGTCTTCTTACTATGTTTTTAAATTTGGGGTATACATTTAATTTGAGCCCCTATTACGATGTTTTTAAAAAGTTTCCGTGCAGCTTGCAGGCATTTCACTTTTGTGACCCTACCTTTTAATTTCTGTTTAATTAGCTTCCTCATTTTTTGTGTAGTTCCTCTTTCTGAAATTAATTACTACAGAGGTGGGCTTGTTTGCTGATTCCCCCCTCCCCTGGGCCACTATTACCAAGTAGTTCTGCTAAAGGATGGTCTTATGGCTAAAGCATGAGACTGGGGATCAGGACCTGACACTTGTCTGTGTGTCTCACTTACTTGTCTGTGTCTCACTCTTCCTATTTGTGAGATGAAGATAGTAAACGAAGACAGTAATACTTAATTACTGCACCTAGCTTAGAGAGACTCTTTCGTTGTTGATGTCTGTAAAGTACTTTGGGATCCTTTGATGAAAGGTGCTATAAAAATTTGAAGGCAAGATTTTCAAAAGTGACTAGTGATATTGGGTGCTTTGATTTTTGGTCACCCAACCTGACACATGAAAGGGACCTGATTTTCAGGAAGTGTTGAGCCTCCAACCCTCTGAAAATCAAGTCCTTTTTGAGGTGTTTGAAGCTGGGCATCCAAAATCGCTAGTCTCTTTTGAAAATCTTGCCAAGTATTATTTCTACTATAATTTCAGAAAAGGAGGGGTTGAGGGGTAGAGAAGAGATTGTGAGTTGCATACATTTCCTCTCCTCCTGACTTTCCCGTCCCCCCCAAATCAAGAAAGGTTTAAAAAAAAGCATTGCCTTATTTCCCCCCCCCCAAGTAAAACACAGAATCTACTACACGCAAAACACGTCCTTGTTTAAAGCAATCAGGACAGCAGTGTTTTCTATCTGAGTCCTCTGCCTTGTTTTGAAATCTGAAATCAACAAGCATGAATAACATATTACCCATTCTACTTTCCATACAGTTCAATTGCAAATATAACTCTAGTGAGACACAAAACTCACACTCAGTGATAACTCTGATAAATATTTTCTTATTTTGATTGAATAACTAATAATTTCTGCTTCTCACAAAGATGTCTGAGAAGCAATAATAATTGGTGTGGCATTACTGTCCTGTCCTTAATATTCCTGATTATGAATCCCTTAAAATGTGATTGAATAAAGAATCATTAGAGGAGGGTATGAGAGCTAATCAGTCTGTCAATCTGCATTTTTTGGTGTCCGGCAAATGAAAAGCAAGCAAGACATTTACTAGAACAAGCGAGACATGCCTTCCACTGTGATAAAGATGCAATCCAATACAAATCTACTGAATGTCATCTTCTCTTGGAGTCAGAATGACATCTCTATTCTCCACATTTTTAATCCTGAGGCACCTCACAGCACAAACTGTCAAACTAGTGCTAATTCAAAAAAGGCCCTGGAGGTGAAACTGTTTGACAGCCTCTCTCAGTTTATCCAAATGAAAAATCAAGCTACTTCACTTCACCATCCGTTTTGTCCACTCTGTATGTCTTTGCTGCAACATCCACTTCCTTTAGATCAGCTTCCATTTTTTCTGTAATTTGGCCCGGTGAGATTTGTAGTACTTTCTCTCCCCTCGCTCCCCCCGCAACATCCATTAATTGTATGGCATTTATACCATGTTAAAAATATCTGTTCCAGCTGCTCATCCAAATTGATGACAAAATTGGGAACTGGAGGGTTTTTTAAATCTTATATTTTCACCACGTCACTCTATTGGTTTGTTTGTTTTACTTCCAATTGCTTTACAATTTTTACTAATGGCAAGAACAGTATACTTAAAAAAAAAATCCACTGGCTGAGAAAACTGGTGACTGTTGATAGAGGATTTCACCTCTGGGATACCAGTTGAATCCAGCCCAGATCAGAAATGGCCAATAGATATATGAAATTAATATGGCAGCCTTTGTCTAGTCCCTACTGAACAAGTGGTCCCATCACAAAAATGCCAACACAACTGGCACCGATTGGGTTTCTTGCAGAAACAAAGGACTGATTGGGCATGGAGACTGAGGACCACACCTCTCAGCAAGCATAACTCTATGGGCATTGCTGGAGTTACCCCAACAAAGAACTTGACCTTGAATTACCCTCACTCCTAGAGGTGGTTCCTTCAGGTCAGGGTTGTTACATTGGCAATGGAGAGTGCTTACTGATAAACGTAGGATGTTGTCTCCACAGCAGTCAGTCATCAGTCATGAATATTGCACTCACATAGATATTATAAAAAAAGAAGAAGCCTAAGATGTTTATATAGTACCTAGCACAATGAGGCCAAACACAGCTGTGGCCTTTAGTTACTACAGCAATATAATTATAAAATAAGAACATGAATAAAAATGAGAAAAATCAGTTGGGTTTCATTTCCTGCCCATCACACCCTGGATTTAATTCATCCACTACAAAAAAAAGTCTTTGTTTTGATTTTCTCCAGTAAGCTCTGCACAACATCTGAGTCCAAGAAGATGGCCATATTTCTATTTACTTTGGCTCACAATGGTGTGCAAAGGAGAATCTCTGTATCCACAGCACAGCTGGCCAAAAAAAAGTTTAAAACTGTTACAAGCTCTCTCGACCTGTGCTGCAGAAATCATACACACACAAAAATATTTTGACTCTCAGCTTTTACATGCCCTTGTTAAAGAGTGAATCATTATACATACATGTGAAAGACTGCATGTGCTGCTTTTAAAATTATTATTTATTTATATTGTGGTAGTGCATCAGGAACCAAACTAAGGATCAGGCCCCCCATTGAGGCCAGGAGAAATAAAAGAGTTTACCATTTTACTGGATGTAATCCTGGATGAGTTGTTTGTTTGCCCCACACAAAATGGTGGCTATTCTCTAGTTTTGAGCTAATGACCTGACTTAGAAAAAGGAGAAATTAGATGTCTCGATTTCTTTTTTGCTTTGCAGCTTGTCCTACAATATCCAGAATGAAAATGGTAATCATCAGGTGAAGTAAAATCAAAGTTTAGTGCCATGCAATGGAGTAACTTCACTTGAGGCCTTTCTTGAGTGACTGTTAGCCTCAACCTCACATTCAGTCTTTTAATAACATTTCCTTTCACATTGCCTTAGAGTAAAATTAAGCCTGCTCCTAAAACGAGATCAGATTCTTCTCTGTTACATAGGTGTAAATCCGGAGTAACTCCCTGGAAAATATGGATTTGCAACTATTGAGAACACAACATGGTTTGTAATATAATGGTATCCCGAGGTTCCATTTTCTAGTGATTAAATTACTCTATATCAAATGTACTCAGTTTACAAGTAAATAAGTATTTTCTGCCACTCTGAAAACTCAACCCAGGACCTGAAAGACAAGCTAGTTTCTTTCCTTCTCTTACATCATCATTAAGAATAAAGTTTCAGAAAATCAAATTATGCCCTCAGTTATTACTAGGCAACCCCTAAGAGCTTCAAAGCATGCCCTCAGTTATACCTTCTAGAAGGCTGAGGGCAGTATCTGGCCTGTAAATTTTCACTACTATTGAAGATGTACAAGGAAGAAAACAACCCAGGTTGAGTTCATAGGCCAGCAGTATTTTAAAAAAAAGATAACTTTTACTCATAAATGTAGTAAAATCGATATGGAGCCATTCAGACTCCATAAACACGGAGACCCACAATCCATTGTCATAGAATAATAGTTAGTGCCTGATCCAAAGACCAGTGTCTCAAAGGGAATCTTCCCCCTGAATTCAATGGGCTTTGGATCAAACCTCCAGCACACAAAAGGTTTTTGTTTTGTTGTTTTAAACTGATGAAACTTATTTGCAAGGGTGATATTAAGCTGTGAGGAGAAGGACTAAGTGCATTATCCTACCTTAGGGGCTTTAACTCCAAAAAAGTCGTTGTGCCTCTGATTCACACATAAAATGGGATGCACACAGTGTGTAATGTATTTCAGTTTCTTTGGCTTCAGATTCTCCTGTTTGTATTCTGGCCAAGGTGTATCAGTGCTCCCACTCCTTTGGGACCCTCAGGTTAGGATACGATTTCTAATACAGAAAGTTATTTCTGTAAATTAATTAATTGGCAGGCCGCCCTTTGTTATAACCTTACCACTGAATATTCTAAGTTTTGCTTTGGGGTCCTTAACACTTGAATTTTATATTCCAGAGTGTTTTTGATCTGTGTATACTCACAGAGGTATTCTGTTTCCTCCCCTGCCCCACACCCCTCTTCAGGACCTGCATTAGGGAGTATGTAGAGAGAAGAAAGGGGAATTGACAGAAGAAGAGGAGCAAAGAACTTCCTTTTCATGTCTTACTCCAAGGATGTTTCAGACACCTCTTTCCAGAGAGAGAGAGAGAGAGAGAGAGAGAGATATTTATTTCTTTTGATCATCAGCGTGATCCTTACTCTCATTCCCATCTGACAAGGGGGAGGGTGGGCATCACTGTTAGGCAGAATGTTGTTTTGCTTTGCTGCCACATTTATTTACCATGTATTTGTTTTCTTTTAAAGTGAAGGATGAACTAATCTTTTCAACCCTTTTAAACTTGGCTGCCGGGAAGATGTGCCTTTCCACACAGGAGACTGTTTCCTTCATGTATCATTTTGAGAAAATATACTCCAGAGACTGACCAGACTCTTTGAATGAGAGAGAGATGCTAGTATTTACATGAAGTTTAACTCCCATTTTACCTGCCAGAATCATAACATTCTTTGATTCAGTGTCATACCCTGAATTTCAATGGGTTGCGGAGTCCCTGAGGAAACCATTTAGATATGAGCCATTCTTCACAGAAAGAATGGAATCACACACCAGACTGTACCTGGAATCTTAATTCCCTCATACTAAGTCAGGTTGATTATTGTTTTTGTGAAAATAAAAATCGATAAGGATTATAGTTTACCCATTTATGTTTTTGCCTCAGACAAGTAAGCACAGACACTTTATTTTTCAACAATTGCATGATTTGAAGAACAACCAGTACCAATATTTTTTGGTTCTCTGATTTTATTGTTATAAATGCCTCAAGAATGTCACATTCATGATCTTCAAGTGCTAGTGGATTTGAAATTCAGACACCCAAGCTGGCAAAGGGAAGCGTAATTTACAGCTCCTTGCATCAGCCTGACCCCTTGTTCCCCAGACAAAGTTCCCCTGAGAGATGAAAGCAGTTCCTGGTAGGTGAGGAAGAGTGTTAAATTGTGATGAGGACTCTAGAGGAGTCCAGTTATCAGAGGCTTCCTAAGGATGCATTGATCATACTCATAGGCAGCAGATACGGTAGAACACGGAAACAGGACCATTCGAGAGCTTTCACTGATGCTCAAGCTCCTCAAACTACACTGTCTGTGTTTTTCCACAAGTGTAATTCAACCTCCTGGTTTTGGTATTTAAAGCCTCAAGTAATTTAAATGCCCTTCTACCTAACAGGACTATTTCTTGCCCTTTGACTTTGTCGGGGCAGCTGAATTCAGCACTGCTGGAAGGCTGACTATCTGAAGGCATCGGCCCACCTTGTGTAAATGAAATGGCTCCACTGAAGTAAATGGAGTTATATTGAATTCCACCACTTGAGGATCTGGTCCATAATCTAAAGATGGTGATATGCAGGGCCTTCTCTGTCAAGGGTCAGCAGCTCTGGAATTAATTTTCCCCTTAGCATATTAAAAAAAAAAACAACAGGTTCTGGAGCCAAACAACTTACAGTGTAAAATATGGACCTGACAGACAAAGGAGGATATAACACACATAAAGAAGGGGAGGCGCAGGAAAGATCACACATATACGGTTGACTGTTTAAAAAAATAATATAAGAATGGCCATACTGGTTTGGACCAATGGTCGATCCAGCCCAGTATCCGGTCTGCTGACAGTGGCTGATGTCAGATACTCCAGAGGGAGTGAACAGAACCAGGCAGTTTACTGACTGATCCATCCCCTGTTGTCCAGTCCCAGCTTCTAGCAGTCAGAGGTTTAGGGACACCCAGAGCATGGGGTTATGTTCTTGGCCATCTTGGCTAATAGCCATTCATGTACCTATCCTCCATGAATTTATCTAATTCTGTTTTGAACCCAGTTATACCTTTGGCCTTCACAACATTCCCTGGCAACAAGTTCCACAGATTGACTGTGCATTGTGTGAAGAAGTACTTCATTATGTTTGATTTAAGCCTGCTGCCTATTAATTTTGTTGGTTCTTGTGTTAGGTGAAGGGGTATATAACACATCCATATTCACTTCCTCCATACCATTCATGATTTTATAGACCTCTATCATCTCC
This sequence comes from Trachemys scripta elegans, assembly GCF_013100865.1. Taxonomy (NCBI): domain Eukaryota; kingdom Metazoa; phylum Chordata; order Testudines; family Emydidae; genus Trachemys; species Trachemys scripta. The sequence goes on along the minus strand of NC_048298.1, from coordinate 328,519,921 downwards.
TTTCTAAGGTGAACAATCCCAGTCTTTTAAATCGCTCTTCATATGGAAGCTGTTCCATACCCCTAATAAGTTTTGTTGCCCTTCTCTGTACTTTTAATGTATTTTTTTTGAGAGGGGGTGACCAGAACTGCACACAGTATTCAAGGTGTGAGCATACCATGGATTTATGTTGAGGCATTTGATATGTTCTATCTTCTTACCTGTCCTTTCATCATGGTTCCTAACATTGTTAGCGTTTTTGACTCTGCTGCACGTTGAGAAGATGTTTTCAGAGAACTATCCACAATGCCTGAAAGATCAGACCTCATCAATTTGTATGTATAGTTGGAATTATGTTTTTCAGTGTGCATTACTTTAAATTGAATGATACTCAGTTTCATCTGCCATTTTGTTGCCCAGTCACCAAATTTTGTGAGATCCCTTTGTAACTCTTTGTAATCATCTTTGGACTTAACTACCTAGAAGAATTTTTACCATCTCTAAACTTTGCCACTTCATTGTTTACCCCCTTGCCCAGATCAGTGATGAATATGATGAACAGCACCTATCCCAATACAGATCATTGGGGACCCTCCTATTTACCTCTCTCCAATGTGAAAATTGACTATTCATGACTACCCTGTTTCCTATTTTTTAACCAGTTACTGATAGATAAGAGGATCTTCCCTCTTAACCCACGACTCCTTACATTGCTTAAGAACCTTTAATGTAGGACCTTGTCAAAAACTGATAGTCCAAGTGCACTGTATACACTGGATCACTGTTGTCCACGTTTGCTGACTCCCTCAAATAATTTTAATAGCTTGGTGAGGCATGATTTCCCTTTACAAAAGCCGTGTTGAATCTTCCCCAACAAATCATGTTCATCGAGGTGTTTGATCATTCTATTTTTCACTATAGTTTCAACCAACTTTCCTCATACTGAAGACAGGTTTTATTGGCCTGTAATTGCCTGATCATCTCCGGAGCTTTTTTTAAAAAAAATCGGCATCACATTAGTTATCTGCCAGCCATCTAGTGGAGAGGCTGATTTAAGTGATAGATTACATACCATAGTTAGTAGTTCTTCAATTTCACATTTGAGTTCCTTCAGAACTCTTGGGTGACTACCATCTGGCCCTGGTGACTTATTACTGTTTAATTTACCAAATTCTTCCAAAAGCGCCTCTACTGATACCACAATCTGGGACAATTTGTTTGGATGTGGAAATCTCCCTCACATTCTCTGCAGTGAAGTCTGGTGCAAAGAATTCATTTGGCTTCTCGACAATGGCCTTGTCTTCTTTGAGTGTTTAGCACCTCCAGGGACCCCGTTGATTGTCTGGCAGGCTTCCTGCTTCTGGTGTCTTTTTTTTTTTTTTTGCTGTTAGTTTGTGTCGTTTGCTAGTTCTTCAAATTCTTTGTTGGCCTAATTATACTTTTACACTTGACTTGTCAGAATTTAAGTTCCTTTCTATTTTCCTCAGTAGGATTTGACCTCCAATTTTTAAAGGATGTTTTTTGTCTCTAACTGCCTCTTTTACTCTTTGTTTAGCCATGGTGGTAGGTTAGGTTTTTTTTTTTTGGTCCTCTTGTTTTTTTTTTTAATTTGGGGTAGAGTATATAGATTGAGCCTCTATTAAGGTGTTTTTTAAAAGTTTCTATGCAGTTTACAGGCATTTCACTCTTTTGACTGTTCCGTTTAATTTCTATTTAACTAGCCTCATTTTGGTGTAGTTCCCGCTTTTGAAGTTAAATGTTTTTGCGGAGGGTTTCTTTGGAATATTCCCCCTTATAAGGAAGTAAAATTTAATAACATTATGGAAGCTATCACCAAGCGTGGTTCAGTTATATTCACATCTTGGACCAGATCCTGTGCTCCACTTAGGCCTAAATTAAGAATTGCCTCTCCCATTGTGGGTTCCTGGACTAGCTGCTCCAGGAAGCAGTCATTTGTGGTCTCTAGAAACTTTATCTCTGCATCCCGTCCTGAGGTGACATGTACCCAGTCAATATGGGGATAGTTGAAATCCCCCATTGTTATTGGGTTTTTGTAGCCTCTCTAATCTCCCTTAGCCTTTCACAATCACCATCATTGTCACTATTGTACTCTTATTATTCAAGCATGGAATTTCTATCCATAGAGATTCTGAGGTACTGTTTGATTAATTTAAGATTTGTACTACTGTATATTTGACTCTATGCTTTCTTTCACATATAGTGCCACTCTCTCCCCTCCCCGCCCTCCGCCAGCACAACTTATTCTGTCATTCCTATATATTTTGTACCCTGGTATTACCGTGTAACATTGATTATCTTCGTTCCATCAAGTTTCTGTTGGAATATCAATATCTTAACTTAATACCAGGCACTCAAGTTCACCCACCTTAGTATTTAGACTTCTTGCCTTTGTATACAAGCACTTACAAAATTTGTCAATTTTTAGCTGTCTGCCTTCATGTGATGTAATTGATTGGGACAATTTTTGATTTGACTGTTTCTCTTCAGTTCCAACTGGTAATTTATCAACTTCTATCCTTTCCTCCGTACTAAAATACAGAATCTCTCTTTTATTCGATCCTCCTGAAAGGGATGTGTCTGTCTGAATCACGTGCTCCTCTGCACCTGTTGGTTTTTCCCCCAGTCCTTAGTTTAAAAACTCCTCAATGACCTTTTTAATTTAGCATGCTAGCAATCTAGTTCCTCTTTGGTATAAGTGGAGCCCATCCTTCCTGTATAGGCTCCTCTTTTCCCAAAAGGTTCCCCGGTTCCTAATAAACCTAAATACCGCCTCCCAACAGCATTGTCTCATCCCTGGATAGAGACCCTACTGTTCTGCCCATCTAATTGATCTTGCATGTGGAACTGGAAGCATTTTAGAGAATGTTACCGTAAAGGTCCCAGACTTTAATCTCTTACCTAGCAGCCTAAAACTGGCCTCTAGGATCTCTCTTCTACCTTTCCCTATATCATTGGTACCTCCATGTGCTATTATCACTGGCTTCTCCCCAGCAAGGCAGATAAATCTATCTAGATGTCCTGAGAGGTCCTCAATCTTCACCCAGCAGGCAATTCACCATGCAGTTCTGCTGGTCATCACAAAACCAACTTTATAACTTCCAATAATCAAATCCCCCATTATTATTATCAGTCTCTTCCTAATACCTGTCCCTACCCCAGAGAGGTATCTAGAATTTAGGCATCGAATCTCATTGGTTCAAACGTGGTTACTTTTTTTCAAGTGTAATCACACTGTTTTTGGTAGGCAATGCAATAAAAGTAGGCTTTTATAAGTGATTTGAAGATGGTAAATCTTGATGGGTGAATTCTAGAAGGGAATTCCAAGCATAAAGGGCTGGAGGAGGAAGGCACATTTTTACATCTGAGAGGAGGAGATGGAAGGGGCATGAAGGAGATTTTGTATCATTGTTGAGCTGTAAGGGTGGAGGGCCGTGGTGATGCAGATGATCAGATCAGAGATACAGGCAGGGGCTGCATTACGATTGACTTCAATAAGAGCACTCTTGAGACTAGGGACTACTCAATTTATTAAGGTTGTTCAGGAGTGGACACTAATTGGACTACATTATCTAAAGTCTAATGACTATTTAAATCTTTGCCTAAAAATGGTTTTTTTTAAAATGTGAACTTGGCTTAAGTTCCCAAGAGTTTGGCAGTGTCCCAAGTCATATTTTCTTATAATTATGAGATCCAAATGTATTTAAAATCAAGAGTTTCAGATCATTCATTTTTGTCAAGTCTAATCTCAAACCATTTTGTCAAGTGTCCTCCATACTACAGCTTATTTGCTGATCAGCTGTATAAAATAATTACTGGTCCGATAACATGTTTTACTTTTCTTTCAGCCAATTCAAATATTCATTGCCAGGGAAGCTGCTTAAACTCTAGAATCCTTATGAGGTTTATTCATCACTGAAGTCTTATTTTCTGAAGTAAATTAATGATTTGCTATTCCTGGCGACTTATGGTGCTTATCACTGTATTAACTTGCATCAAAAATCACAGCCAGTCGTTTTTCAAACCCAGACAAAAAATAGCCTAGAGAAATTCTGGCAAATGAAGGGTTTGAGGGGCAACCCCCCCCCCCGCCAAGTACATTTCAAATAAAGGAAATATGCTCAGTTAATATTACGTAAAAATATCAAAGGTTATTGCTAGCATTCAGAACCATTCCTTCTTTCTTTGGACAATATGTCAATGCATAGTTAGAAGTTGACTTTCTGAGGGTGTGGATAATGAAGAGTAATGTTTAGCTCTTGTGAATTTGGCCTGGCTGTGGATGCTTTAAAAAGGCTGAATGCCAGTATTCACACTGGTATTAAGACAGTGACATTTAGAGATCCACTTAAGATCCTACAAATGCCTGCAACATGCAATACAATAGCAGGCTTCTGATACAGGGGAGCAGAGGGGAGAAAAAGTTGTTGAATGAGATACAATGTCATTAATGAGAACAGAACTGGGAACAAAATAAAGAGCGGTTGGGTGCTAAATCAGCATGTGGCCTGCAAATGGAACAAAGAAAAGGATTTTCTCGTACAGGACAAATATTGAATCCCCATTTTTCTTAGATGAACAGCTAGCTTAAAATGAGCCCTGAAACAGAGACAGAAATAAAACTGGTAATATTTGCACAATGGAACCTTTCATTGTGACGGATCTAAGAGTGTGTGTATATGCCAAGCGAAGATGTGACCATAGCACAGGAAGGCATCTGTAATCTTGCTAGCACAGTTGTAATCTATCTTGCACAGATAACAATATTAGTGTTGACGTGGTGGCACAAACTTCAGCATGGGCTAGCAACCCAAGTGCAAGTCTGTCAGGGACCCGGGGAATATGCTCTGGTTGCTAGCTCATGCTATTATGCCTACACTACTACTGTTACCTGTCTAGCCGGATGAAAGCTAGTATGGGTATGCCAATTGGTGCTACCCTTCACTTGCTGTTAGGCTGCGATAATGAGAGTTGAACTGGGAATAAAAGATCATATGCAGATCACTTCTAAAGCTTGGGGCCTCATGGTAAAAAATTACTTGGACCACATGATTCTTTCAGCTCAGTAGGGCAGGTAAACCCCCAGTTCTGCCTCCAGACACCACAGGGGCCTCTGTGTATGAGATCCATTGGATTAGAGGTTTGTGATACAGAATTATTATTACTACTTATTAATAAGGCTCCGTGTCTATCATGGAGGTCACAGAAGTCATGGATTCCGTGACCTCTGTGACTTCTGCAGCTGCCGGTGCTGGTTCAGAGGCTTCCCAAGCAGATCAGGCAGCCCCTGGGCCAGTCGTGCCGGCCGCTGCTGGGGCAGTTTGGGTGTGGGAGGGGCTCAGGGGTGGGGTGCAGGGCGGCGCTTACCTGGGGGGAGGCTCCTCGGCATGTCCCCGCAGCTCTTAGGCGGAGGGGCCAGGGGGCTCTGCACGCTGCCCGTGCCTGGTGGCACCGCCCCTGCAGTTCCTGTTGGCTGAGGATCCCAGCCAATGGGAGCTGCGGAGCTGGAGTTCATGGTGGGGGCAGCATGCAGAGCCCCCCTGGCCTTCCCTCACCCTAGGAACTGCAGGGACATGCCGGCCGCTTCCTGGGAGCTGTGCAGAACCGAGTAGGGAGCCTGCCAGCCCCTCCAACCCCCGCCCCGCACCAGTGGAGGTCCCGGGCTACGCGCTGCCCTGCCCCCCCCAAACCGGCGGGAGTCCCGGGCCATGCACCGCCACCCGCCTCCCCCGCCCCAGCACCAGCGCGGGTCTCGGGCCATGCACTGACACCTGCCTCCACCCCAGCACCAGCATGGGTCTTGGGCCATGCCACCCCCCACAGCACCCCGACCTGTCCATGACTTTTACTAAAAATACCCATGACTAAAACGTAGCCTTCACTATAGCTATTCCGTCTCAATTTACTTTCCACTCAAATAAAATAAAAGCATTTTTAGTAATAAAGACAAAAGAAGTCTTGTGTTCCAAGAATGTAATTGGAACATTGAAAAGAGAAACACTGTAATTCATGTATCTTCCATTGTTTATAGAACATAATGTTTTCCTTCTAAGTTAATTAGTAATATGCTGAATAGAATACAATTAGAAATACCACCCAAAATCCAAAGAAAGGTCTAAACATGATTGCTTTCCCATTCAGAGCCTCATCCTCATAATCCCTAGTCTATAATATTCACTCTTATGGCTTTGTAAATAATTTCTTTGTCATTTCATACACCTGCCCTGATTACCAAAGGAATGATTATTTCCTAAAACAGTTTTGTAATTAATACCAAAGTCACACTCCATCCCCCTGTTGGTCTGGGCCTCCACATGTTTTTGATAAAATATAATTGTCTTAATTCTCCCAGGATTGATTAGATGTAATGTTCAAAGGGAAGCCTGCCTTATTACTGACCTAACATACCTTTGCTACTAAGAATTTTTTTATTGTACTTCAAAGATGAAAGTTTCTTAATTAACAACATGAGCTTCACTGAATGAAGTTTATTAAAGTCACATCACCTCTTCCTGAGGCTCTATTATTTTCTTTATTAACAAAATCTACTGGAAATGAGGGTATGTGAAAAATATGTAGGAACGACAACGAAAAACTTACTACCCTGAACTATACCAGTACCTTTGAAAATCAAATCTTTGAGAGTTAAAGGATTTACATAAGAATTCATATTTTACAATCAGTATTTAGGTGAAATATGCTGCTTAAATCCCACCACTTAATTTTGCTAAGTCTCATTTGGAGGATTTAAATGGACTTAAGTGATGCACATGCCCTGAACATCTATAGAGGGGTGAATTCCATCCTTAATCAATACACTGCAAACTTTTCACTCTGTCTTAAGCAGCATTAGCTATTTACAGGATGTCATTCAGTTATTTTGTACATTCTGTAACATGCTATTTTCAGAGTTACGCACATGGAGATCTAGATCATAAAAATGTTAGCCAGGCTCAAATTTAACACATGCAGTAGGATCTCAAGGAAGGAACAAAAAAATATCTCTGGATAGAAGCAGGCATTGTATGTTGCAATCGTCTCAACCATTATGGTTTAACAAATAGAACACATCACAGGCTCAAAAAATTGTCTATATATTGGGTAAAATTTACCCAGTGCAAAGGTCAGCACAAGGCCCCTCAAATAACTTCTGTTTGTCAATCTAGATACTTATATCATCATCACGACTGTGGTATCTGAATCCCTCACAATTGTTAGTGACACAAATTCGAGTCAAAGTTAGCTTTTATTTTCTCAGTAGTGCCAACCTTAAGTGTTCCAATATCATGAGTCAGGCTCCCCAAAACCATGACCCTTGACTTAAAAATCATGAGGGTTTTTTTTTTTTTTTTTTTTTAAAGAAGTTGGGTTTCTTTTTGTCTTCTGCTGTTTAATCCTATGAGAGTCATATTTTCAACCATTTTTCTGCAACCATTAGGTTTAGAAAATTTTGTTTAAAAAAACAAAACAAAACAGGAGTTCTCAAACAATTGCATTAGGCAAGAAGCTGGGGCCTTGAGAAAAAGATCAAATACCCTCTACCCAGCACCGTATTATTGCCTAGGCCGACAAGGCCTAGGCCTAGGGCGGCAAATTTGCAGGGGCGGAAGCTCCCCTCCGCGCCCCGCCCCCCTGCTCCAGCTCACCTCCACCTCCTCTGCAAGCGCGCCGCTGCGTCCTGTTTCTCTCCCCTCCCAGCGCTTGCGCCGCGAAACAGCTGTTTCGCGGGACAGGGAGGGAGGGGGGAGGAGGGGGAATGCCACGTGCTGGGGGAAGAGGCGAGGCCAGGGGTGGGGATTTGGGGAAGGGATCCAATAGGGGAAGGGAGGGGGCAGAGTTTGGGTGGGGACTTTGGGGAGAAGGTTGGAATGGGGGTGGGAAAGGTGCGGAGTTGGGGCGGGGTCAGGGCGGCAATTATTTCCTGGCCTAGGGGCAGCAAAATTATTAATCCGCCACTGCCTCTACCCCGATATAACGCTGTCCCCGGGATCCAAAAAAATCTTACTGCGTTATAGGTGAAACAGTGTTATATCGAACTTGCTTTGATCCTCCGGAGTGCGCAGCCCTGGCCCTCCCCCCGGAGTGCTGCTTCACCGCGTTATATCCGAATTTATGTTATATTGGGTCACTTTATATTGGGGTAGAGGTGTATTGTGAGACTAGCAGAAAAACAGCTAGACTTGGCAACACTGTAGTAATTCTGATGAGTAGAAGCAGAAACAGAGAAAGAGGAAATGGAAAAGAGACATTAGTACTGTACAGAACTAAATACTCAGGAATTCAAGTCTGGAGGATTGTAACAGGGTTGGAGGACTCTCATGCACCCCCTTGTTACCAGGGGTGCCTCTACGGCACCCCTGCCTCTATTTCCCCCTCTTCAGGGATCCTTAAACTTCCAACAGCCCAAAGTAAACTGGGGTCCAATTTAGTCTCTCCCCAAATACACATTGGCCCTCTTGGCCCCAACCCCAGTTCAGTGTCTCTCCCCTTAGCTGGGGGTTTTCTAGTCCTTTCTTAGAGCCAGGTCATGGTTCAGTGTCTCTGCAGGAGCCAAACTTGCTCCCAAGAGCTGCTTTTTCAACCCAGCTGCAGTTCCTCAGACTTCTGTTTCCTGAAGATCACACCTTCACTGCATCCACCAGCTTCCCTTTAGAGCAGCGGTTTTCCTACCCCAACCCAATCTCTCACCTGCAGGCTGTCAGCCCCAGGGTGGCAGCAGCAGCGGAGAAGTAAGGTGGCAATGGGGCACTAACTCTGCTGTGAAAAGTGATGACAAATATCACATTGCCACCCTTACTTCTGCACTGCTGCTGCTGGTTCAGTGCTGCCTTCAGAGCTGGGTGCCTGTCTTCCTTGATACTAGACACCTCTGTGTTCTTGGGGAACCAGGGTGCAGTATCCAACCGGACTCATGAAAGACACCCCCTGCCCCCGAGCCTCTGCTTAAACCAAAACCCATCAGAAGAAGAAAACTTGCAGAGAGCAGTAAAGGGCGTTGGGAGACACAGCTAGACCCCTCCTGACAAGGGTGACAAGATTAAGACATCTCCATTAGCATACAGAATGGAGAGCAGAGACAACTCCCCTCGCCTCATCTGCATGAAAGATGGGACAGGAAGACATCTCAATTTACATACAGAATGGAGAACAGAGAACCACACTGAATTCTGGGACCAGAAAAAGCAGGGAAGCACTGCATCATGGGAATTTCTGCTCCAGATGCTAATGAACCTATGTCTGCACACACCCAGACCAATTCTAGTAATGAATCCTTAATTGATATCCAAATATTGAAGCAGCCTAGTTGCATTGTGAGCTCCCTGGAAGAAAACACCACCCATATCCAAGAGTGATCAACTCCTATTGTATAGTCTAAAGAAAACTCTTGAGTCATCAGTTTACCTATAAACAAATCTAGTGTTCTCCCTTGAACCATTGTATTTTCCCTACAAAAATCCCTACTCACCCTCTAGTCAGGGTTCTGATGCTTAGATCCAAACTATGCATCAGTTCCACTGGAACTCCAACTCCTGACTGATCGTGCTGGGGGCTCTGCCTGTCTCCAGCATTCAGGACCCTCAGCTACCATCATCATCTGGGAACCCTGACCAGTTCAAGCCTCATGGAGTGGGTGAGACCCCCCCTCTTTCTCTCTCTCTCTGTTTTCCTTTCTACCTTAGGTATTAACCTTTAATAATGTATGGTTATGTTGGTTTAGTCCTCCTTGTGTAGTTATTACTGTACTATTACTCAATAAATAACTTTTATGGTTAACTTGGTTGCTTCTCTCTCTCTTGCTAAACTTTACTCTTCTGTGTTTTTAGCTTCCCCCATTCACTCTACAGCAACGCTTCTTTTACCTAAGCTAAAGATCCCCGCAGTGCCCAAAATACTGTGGGGTTTGTTCATCAAGTAGGTTACTGCCGGTACAATTGTGTTGGGGGAGTGGGGATAGGGACGTGCTGAATCTGGGACGCATAAGGGTAACAGCTTGAAAATGCTGCTCCCTCCAGCCCAGTGAGTCCAGAGACATATAAGGGTCAGCTTGACAGTGCTGATTGACCCGGTCCGCTCAGACTTGCTCTGTTAATGTACATGTGGGTGTGTGGGTGTTCATCCGGTTTTGGGGTGGGAGTAACCCAGCCCTAGGGACCCTAGGTCCTGCAGGATAGCTCCATTGGGAGGGGACTTGCAGATGGGAGAAGTAGAGCTCCATATGTAAACACAAGTGACACAAGCAGTACATTGATTCATAGATTCATAGATTTTTTTCATAGATTATTGGACTGGAAGGGACCTCGAGAGGTCATCGAGTCCAGTCCCCTGCCCGCATGGCAGGACCAAATACTGTCTAGACCATCCCTGATAGACATTTATCTAACCTACTCTTAAATATCTCCAGAGACGGAGATTCCACAACCTCCCTAGGCAATTTGTTCCAGTGTTTAACCACCCTGACAGTTAGGAACTTTTTCCTAATGTCCAACCTAGACCTCCCTTGCTGCAGTTTAAACCCATTGTTTCTGGTTCTATCCTTAGAGGCTAAGGTGAACAAGTTCTCTCCCTCCTCCTTATGACACCCTTTTAGATACCTGTAAACTGCTATCATGTCCCCTCTCAGTCTTCTCTTTTCCAAACTAAACAAACCCAATTCTTTCAGCCTTCCTTCATAGGTCATGTTCTCAAGACCTTTAATCATTCTTGTTGCTCTTCTTTGGACCCTTTCCAATTTCTCCACATCTTTTTTAAAATGCGGCGCCCAGAACTGGACACAATACTCCAGCTGAGGCCTAACCAGAGCAGAGTAGAGCGGAAGAATGACTTCTCGTGTCTTGCTCACAACACACCTGTTAATACATCCCAGAATCATGTTTGCTTTTTTTGCAACAGCATCACACTGTTGACTCATATTTAGCTTGTGGTCCACTATAACCCCTAGATCCCTTTCTGCCGTACTCCTACCTAGACAGTCTTTTCCCATTCTGTATGTGTGAAATTGATTTTTCCTTCCTAAGTGGAGCACTTTGCATTTGTCTTTGTTAAACTTCATCCTGTTTAACTCAGACCATTTCTCCAATTTGTCCAGATCATTTTGAATTATGACCCTGTCCTCCAAAGCAGTTGCAATCCCTCCCAGTTTGGTATCATCCGCAAACTTAATAAGCGTACTTTCTATGCCAATATCTAAGTCGTTGATGAAGATATTGAACAGAGCCGGTCCCAAAACAGACCCCTGCGGTATCCCACTCGTTACGCCTTTCCAGCAGGATTGGGAACCATTAATAACAACTCTCTGAGTACGGTTATCCAGCCAGTTATGCACCCACCTTATAGTAGCCCCATCTAAATTGTATTTGCCTAGTTTATCGATAAGAATATCATGCGAGACCGTATCAAATGCCTTACTAAAGTCTAGGTATACCACATCCACTGCTTCACCCTTATCCACAAGGCTCGTTATCCTATCAAAGAAAGCTATCAGATTGGTTTGACATGATTTGTTCTTCACAAATCCATGCTGGCTGTTCCCTATCACCTTACCACCTTCCAAGTGTTTGCAGATGATTTCCTTAATTACTTGCTCCATTATCTTCCCTGGCACAGAAGTTAAACTAACTGGTCTGTAGTTTCCTGGGTTGTTTTTATTTCCCTTTTTATAGATGGGCACTATATTTGCCCTTTTCCAGTCTTCTGGAATCTCTCCCATCTCCCATGACTTTCCAAAGATAATAGCTAGAGGCTCAGATACCTCCTCTATTAGCTCCTTGAGTATTCTAGGATGCATTTCATCAGGCCCGGGTGACTTGCAGGCATCTAACTTTTCTAAGTGATTTTTAACTTGTTCTTTTTTTATTTTATCCGCTAAACCTACCCCCTTCCCATTAGTATTCACTATGTTAGGTATTCCTTCAGACTTCTCGGTGAAGACCGAAACAAAGAAGTCATTAAGCATCTCTGCCATTTCCAAGTTTCCTGTTACTGTTTCTCCCTCTTCACTAAGCAGTGGGCCTACCCTGTCTTTGGTCTTCCTCTTGCTTCTAATGTATAGATAAAAAGTCTTCTTGTTTCCTTTTATTCCCGTAGCTAGTTTGAGCTCATTTTGTGCCTTTGCCTTTATAATCTTGCCCCTGCATTCCTGTGTTGTTTGCCTATATTCATCCTTTGTAATCTGTCCTAGTTTCCATTTTTTATATGACTCCTTTTTATTTTTTAGATCGTGCAAGATCTCGTGGTTAAGCCAACGTGGTCTTTTGCCACATTTTCTATCTTTCCTAACCAGCGGAATAGCTTGCTTTTGGGCCCTTAATAGTGTCCCTTTGAAAAACTGCCAACTCTCCTCAGTTGTTTTTCCCCTCAGTCTTGATTCCCATGGGACCTTACCTATCAGCTCTCGGAGCTTCCCAAAATCTGTCTTCCTGAAATCCATTGTCTCTATTTTGCTGTTCTCCCTTCTACCCTTCCTTAGAATTGCAAACTCTATGATTTCATGATCACTTTCACCCAGGCTGCCTTCTACTTTCACATTCTCAACGAGTTCCTCCCTATTTGTTAAAATCAAGTCTCGAACAGCTTCCCCCCTAGTAGCTTTTTCAACCTTCTGAAATAAAAAGTTGTCTCCAATGCAGTCCAAGAATTTGTTGGATAGTCTGTGCCCCGCTGTGTTATTTTCCCAACATGTATCCGGATAGTTGAAGTCCCCCATCACCACCAAATCTTGGGCTTTGGATGATTTTGTTAGTTGCTTGAAAAAAGCCTCATCCACCTCTTCCACCTGGTTAGGTGGCCTGTAGTAGACTCCTAGCATGACATCTCCCTTGTTTTTTGCCCCTTTTAGCCTAACCCAGAGACTCTCAACACTTCCGTCTCCTATGTCCATCTCTACCTCAGTCCAAGTGTGTACATTTTTAATATATAAGGCAACACCTCCTCCCTTTTTCCCCTGTCTATCCTTCCTGAGCAAGCTGTACCCATCCACACCAACATTCCAATCATGTGTATTATCCCACCAAGTTTCAGTGATGCCAACAATGTCATAGTTGTATTTATTTATTAGCACTTCCAGTTCTAGTTCTGTTGACAGGATTACAGAACCCCCTTCCCCAGAGGAGTAACCCAAATAAATGAGCATACCCCAAAGTAATGGGCACATCTGGTAACACTCTGCTCTGCCTTCAGAGCTGGGTGGTGATATATGTACTTGTGTATGGGTGGGTGTAAACAACTACAGACACAAAGAAGTGGCCCGATCAAATAAGTTTGAGAACCACTGCTTTAGAATGACTTATCTGATTTCACTCAGGTGGAGCTCATTGTGATGTCCCACGTCTTAAACCCACACCTGGGAGTTCCCAGACAGCGACCACATCCTGGCCTCCACCCAATGTCTACTGAAACCAGGTGGGCTGAGAAGTCAGCTGGACTAAAGCCTCAGCCAAAGGTACCACCCTCGGGAGCCCTGATTGGAGGATCGTCCAGCTATGCTATTTAAGCCAGAAGGAGGCACAGGAAGCTGTCTGAGCAACTAAGGGATTTCCTGTTATGGCTGCATTGGCAACTGCTTGTGCCTGCCTTCTGCACCCAATCCCGTTCCTGATTCCTGCTCCACTCCTGCCTCGCTCCTGTTCCCACGGGGCTCCTGCTCCATGCCTAATCCTTGCCTCTCCTCCAGTTCCTGACTTTACCTCACTTCCAACCATCAGTTACTAGTCCTGGCTCTGATGCCAGCCTCCCACTCTCACTGTGGCTTGACCCTTTGCTCTAGGATTTGGTAGCTGACCTCGGCTCTGACCCTCAGCTTCGATTCCTGGCTCTGACTCTGGCTCTGGTAATTGCCGGTTGGCTCTCATGCCAATCCTTGACTTCGTTACCCAAAACAATGCCTCCTCCACCCACTAGACCTGATTATTAGGCCTGACCATCACACTCATCCTATAGTCTGGGTTGGCTTAGTCTCAGTCCCATTCAAACAGTCTATGTCCTGTTTCCCCACACTGGAAACAGGAATTCGGGGAGTAACTCATCTGCCGAAGGTGGCAGGCCTTTTGCCATTGCTGATCCTGTAGAAGTTGCAAGAGGACGGCCGGGGTCTGCTGTTGCCACACCAGTACCGCACTACCTCTCTCCATCTAGCTCTCAGCCACTGAACTACTTCCCTCCCTGGCATGAGCAGGTTCAGAAATCATGCCAACTACGCCAAATGTAACAGTGCACCTCCCATGCACCCCCCCCACCCTCCATGAACAGGGATGTCTTTTCTATGTCCTGCCTCTATTTTCCTCTTCTTCAGGGCTTCTTAAACTCTCAACAGTCCAAAGGAAATTACAACATGGCCCACCTGGGGTCCAATTTATTCAATCCTCAAATACACACTGGCTTTCCCCCAGTTAGGGGGTTTCCAGCCCTCTTTTTCAGAGTTGGGTCACAGTTCAATGTCTCTGCAGGAGCCAAATTTGCACCCTGCAACTGCTTCTTCAATCCAGCTACAGCTCCTCAGACTTCTGTTTCCGGAGCATCCCCCCCACTTCATTGCAGCCACCTGCTGCCCTTTACAGGGAAATATCTGATCTCAGTCAGGTAGGGCTCATTCTGTAACGTGGGTTGGCTTAGCTCCAGACTTTCCAGCCCGTGGGGCAAGCCACTCTGTTACAGGGACAGAGACGAAGCAAGCCCTCAGCATGTAACACTGGCCTCTCTGTATTCCATGCTACCAACATCCCCTAAGCACGAATCAGCCCTGAAAAAAATCATGCGATGGCCATAAAATCATGAGATTCTAAAGACATAATACATTTTTGAGGATTTGCATTGCCCTTTGGGTCTTGAACTTTTAGGGTTTACCCTAATCATCTTTTCTATCTTTTCTACATAACTGCGATGGCTAGACATTTCTATTTTAAATAAAACCATGACTCTAGGACCTGGAGCTTTAAGACAAACATCAAATATAGTGAAATTATCAATAAAATTGTGAGATTTGGCAACACTGAGTATGTTAAATAAAAGCTCTGTTCCCTACAACTCTGCTGATCGCATGCATCATTTTTTGCTAAGGAAAGAGAGAGAAAACAAAGAAAGCAAATCTTCACCAGGCAAACACAGGCCGGAGCATTGACATGCCACCCATCTCTCCAGTTTACCACAGGATTGTCCCAGACGTTTATAGAATCAGAAAGAAAATCCATGGGTAGGAAAAATAGATTAGCAAAAACTGTGGAATCAATTAAGTCTGCAAAGATTTTTTTTTTTTTTTTTAAAAAGAGCTCCACTGTTGAAAAGGAAAATATTATGAGCATTAAAGGAAAGATGTTGGCATATTTGTAATTGGCACAAGGGCTGCTCCCCCTTTATTTTCTGATGGTATCTTTTAGCACTACCAGGACTCATTTTGTTTTCTAGTTCTGATGTTTATAGCATTTTGAAAGCTCACATTTCACATGTTTGTTTTAACGCAAACACCATGTGCTACAAATGGTGTCTGGGTGGGTTTACACTGCAATAAAAGTATCAGAGGGGTAGCCGTGTTAGTCTGGATCTGTAAAAAGCAACAGAGGGTCCTGTGGCACCTTTGAGACTAACAGAAGTATTGGGAGCATAAGCTTTTGTGGGTAAGAACCTCACATCTGAAGAAGTGAGGTTCTTACCCACAAAAGCTTATGCTCCCAATACTTCTGTTAGTCTCAAAGGTGCCACAGGACCCTCTGTTGCTTCTTACTGCAATACAAGTATCAGAGGGGTAGCCGTGTTAGTCTGGATCTGTAAAAAGCAACAAAGAGTCCTGTGGCACCTTTAAGATTAACAGATGTATAGGAGCATAAGCTTTCGTGGGTGAATACCCACTTCGTCAGATGTCATCTGTTAGTCTTAAAGGGGCCACAGGACTCTCTGTTGCTTCTTACTGCAATAAAAGACCGGTGGCAGGGCTGTGGCTAGCCCGGGTCAGCTGACTCAGGCACACGGGGCTATAAAATTGCAGTGTAGATGTTCAGGATCAGGCTGGAGCCCAGGCGCTGAGACCCTTCCCCCTCTCAGAGCTCAGGATCCAGCACACGCCCCAAAGTCTACAGGGCTATTTTTAACCATGCAACGTAAGCCCTGCGAGCCTGAGAGTCAGCTGATATGGGCTCGGAGACTCAGTGTTGTTCCTTTTTGACTGTAGAATAGCCACACCCTCGGAGACCTTATGGGCCAGGAAGCTTGGACTAGTTCACATGCCAGCATACTATGGAGCCCCTCATTGGTGAGGGGAGACGGGGGGGAAAATGGCTGCGCTTTATTTTTTTAATGAAATAAAAACAAATAAAAATAGGAAGAAGGATGAGGCGAGGAAGAGAACAAAACACGTGACAGATGTGCAGTCACATTCCTAATGCACTACTGGAAAGTGCGCAGATACCCTATGATGAGCGGAATATACAAACCTGTATAGAATATAATTTGACTGATGTATGCACGCCCACATGCTTCGACAATAATGCCTCTCCAGACATTAATAAAACAGACCTCAAGACACTGAAGTAGAGTGATGTGCTTAGGTGTTTGGAAACCCAGAAAGTTAGAGTGCATCGTTTCCCCATCTATAAACCATACACGTGTCACTGTCCAGTGACCCCCTGAACAATTCCTAGAAGAAACAGCACAGAGGATGGGAAAAGCTTCCTGCACTAGTAACGACTTTCTCCTTTGCCTTTAGAAGCAGCCCAGAGGAGCTGGTGGTTGGTGGGGAAGAGAAGAAGGGTAGGGTGAGCCTTGCATTACTCTCTGGTGACTGTTTGGAGCAGATCTATGCAACAACTTTGATGAGCTAAAGGGATGTTGAATTGCAGGGTAGATATTCAAGTTTGGGCTGGAGCCTGGGCTCCAGGACCCTGCAAGATGCGAGGGTCCCAAAGCTCAGGCTGCCCGAAGATCTACACCACAATTAAACCGCCCCTTAGCCTGACCTCCATGAGCCTGAGTCAGCTGGCCTGGGCCAGCCGCGGGTATCTAATCACAGTGTAGACATACCCACTGGTTCCCTAATTCACTGCCGGGCTCAATTCAAAGCGTTCAGCCTGATCTATAAAACCCATCATTGTCTCAATCTCAGCCACTTGGGAAAGCATCTCTCCCCGTGCTGAGATTAGCTTGTCCATTACTGTTCCCAGTCCCTATGTTAGTTTTACTTTCACTGCTTTTTACAGCAGTGGAACCCCATTGACTCCTCATTTAACACCCGAGTATGAGAGATCAGGATCAGGGCCTAGATCTCAATGTCTGGGGGCAGAGCAGTTTCAGCGGAGGCCTCTCTCCTCTTCCCCTGTCCATCTGATAGAACACAGATCTGTTGACCTTCGGGGCACAGAGAAAAGCCTATCCATTTAAAATGAGACTTTTGTCTTAGAAGGTTGTGGCAGAGCAGATGGGGACATATTTGATTGTCTGGTTGAGTCTCTTTCGACTTGGTTTGAGGTCAGTCAACTAATTTTCTATTGTTCTTAATAATTTATGTACATGCATCCAGAGACATTAGGATGAGCATATATTTTTTAAAAAATTAATAATTAAATAAACCAAAGACAGAAGCAAAAGAATGAGGATGTCATTTTGAAACTCTTCTATCCAGGATGATACACCAAGTGGAAAAATCAGATATTAGCCTTTTTATATGTTACAAAAGCCAGCTTCTTCCCTGGTGTTTTGAAGTAATCCCAGGCTTTAGAAGTCTGAATCCATCATGTGGTCTCTTTATTCCTGTCTCATATTAGGTTGAATATAAGAAAATGTTTCACATCAGTGAAGTATGTAGCAATGTCTTTCTCTGGAAGTGGTGGAGTTCTGACATTAGGGTCACTTTAAAATTAGGCTCAACAAAGCACTGGGCAATATCATAGAATCGCAGAACTGGAAGGAAGCTCGAGAGGTCTTTTAGTCCAGTCCCCTGCACTCATGGCAGGACTAAGTATTATCTAGACCATCCCTGGCAGGTGTTTGTCCAACCTGCTCTTAAAAACTCCAATGATGGAGATTACACAACCTCCCTAAGCAATTGATTTCAGTGCTTAACTACCCTGACAGTTAGGAAGTTTTTACTAATGTCCAATCTAAAGTGCCTTTGCTGCAATTTAAGCTCATTGCTTCTTATCCTATCCTCAGACAACAATTTTTCTCCCTCCTCCTTATGACAACCTTTTATGTACTTGAAAACGATTATCATGTCCCCGGTTAGTCATTTTCCATTTTGTATGTGTGCAATTGATTGTTCTTTCCTAAGTGGAGTACTTTGCATTTGTCCTTATTGAATTTCATCCTATTTACTTCAGACCATTTCTCCAGATCATTTTGAATTTTAATCCTATCCTTCAAAGCACTTGCAACCCCTCCCAGCTTGCTATTATCCACAAACTTTATAAGTGTACTCTCTATGCCATTGAACAGAACTGGACCCAGGACTGATTTATGCGGGACCCCTTTTGATATGCCCTTCCGGCTTGACTGTGAACCACTGATAACTACTCTCTTGGGAACGGGTTTCCAACCAGCTATGCACCCACCTTACAGCAGAAACAACAAGGAGTCCTGGTGGCACTTTAGAGACTAACAAATTTAGTTGGGCATAAGCTTCCGTGGCCTCAAACCCACTTCATCAGATGCATGGAGTGGAACATACAGTAGAGAGGTATAAATTCACAGCATATGAAAAGATGGGAGTTGTCTTACCCCCCCACTTGGTAAGGCAACTCCCATCTTTTCATATGCTGTGTATTTATACTTCCCTACTCTATGTTCTACTCTATGCATCTGATGAAGTGGGTTATAGCCCACGAAAGCTTATGCCCAACTAAATTTGTTAGTCTCTAAAGTGCCACAAGGACTCGTCGTTGTTCTTGCTGATACAGACTAACATGGCTACCACTCTGAAACCTGTCACTTTATAGTAGCTCCATCTAGATTATATTTTCCTAGTTTGTTAAGAGAAGGTCATGTGAGACAATATCCAAAGCCTTACTAAAGTCAAGATATAACACATCTACTGCTTCCCCTATCCAAAAGGCTTGTTACCCTGTTAAAGGGTATGTTACATGTCCAATTGCTACTAAATTTTTGGGTGAAAACTGAAACAAAAAAGTTGTTCATCACTTCTGTCATTTTCACATTTTCTGTTGTCTTCGCCCGCAATGGGATACGGACCTACCCCATTGTTGGTCTTCCTTTTGCTTGTAATGTATTTGTAGAGTGGTTTCTTTTTACTCTTTGTGTGTCTAGCTAGTTTAATCTCATTTTGTGCCTGGGCCTTTCTAATTTTATCCCTACATGCTTGTGCTATTTCTTTATAGTTATCCTTTGTAATTTGACCCAGTTTCCACTTTCGGTAGGACACTTTTTTCAGTTTCAGGTCATTGAAGATCTCCTGGTTAAGTCAGGGTGGTCTCTTGCCATATTTCCTATCTTTCCTACGCAGTGGGATAGTTTGCTCTTGTGCCCTTAATAAGGTCTCCATGAAAAACTGCCAACTCTCTTAACTGTTTTTCCCCTTAGACTTGCTTCCCATGGGATCTTATCTACCAACTCCCTGAGTTTGCTAAAGTCTGCCTTCTTGAAATCCATTATCTTTATTATGATGTTTTCCCTCCTACCATTCCTTAGAATCGTGAACTCTATCATTTCATGATCACTTTCACCCACACTGCTTTCCACTTTCAAATCCTCAACCAGTTCCTCCTTGTTTGTCCAAATCAAATCTAAAAGAGCCTCTCTCCCCTAGTGGCTTTCTCCACCCCCTGAAATAAAAAATGGTCTCCAATGCATTGAAGAACTTGTTGGATAATTTATGCCTTGCTGTGTTATTTTCCCAACAAACATCTGAGTAGTTGAAGTCCCCCATCACCACCTCGTCCTATGCTTTGGATGATTTTGTTAGTTTAAAAAAAGCCTCATCCACCTCTTCTTCCTGGTTAGGTGGTCTGTGGTAGACCCCCTACCATGATGTCACCCTTGTTTTTTTACCTCTTTTTTTACCTCCTTACCCAGAGACTTTCAACAAGTCTGTCTCCCAGGGGTGAAAGGAACTTACAGGATTTACCGGTACTGCCAGAGTCCTCAGAGGAGCGTGGCCTCATCTGGAAGAGGCGGGGCCTCTCAAGATTTAAAGGCCCTGGGGCACCAGCTGTGACTGGGAGTCCCAGGGCCTTTAAAATCAACCAGGGGCTCCCAGCTGCAGAGGTGGCTGGGAGCCCCCAGGGCTCAGGGGCAAACTAAAGGGCCCGTGGCTCCGGCCGCCGCGGAGCTCCGGGCCCTTTAAATCCCCACTGCAGCTCCAGCTGCTGGAGCTGTGGGCGGGATTTAAAGGGTCTGGAGCTCCCAGAGCTGCGGAGAACCCTGAGCCCTTTAAATCCCGGCCCCAGCCCGGCTGCTGGAGCCACGGGTGGGATTTAAAGGGCTCTGGGCTGCCCACAGCTGCGGGAGCTCTAAGCCCTTTAAATCCCAGCCCCAGCCCGGCCTCCGGAGCTGCGGGTGGGATTTAAAGGGCTCTGGGCTGCCCGCAGCCGCGGGAGCTCTGAGCCCTTTAAATTCCGGCCCTGGCTGCCGGAGCTGCGGGCGGGATTTAAAGGGCTCTGAACTCCCGCCGGGGAGCCCAGAGCCCTTTAAATCAGTGCCGCGGAAGCTGGTGCAGTCCGGCACAGTGTACTGGCTCTTGCCTGTACGCCGTAACATACCGGTTTACTCTCACCTCTGCTGTCTCCTATTTCCATCTCAACCTCAGTCCAAGTGTATATATCTTCGATACAGAAGGCAACACCTCCTCCCTTTTCCCCCCTGCCTGTCCTTCCTTCTATACCAATATTCCAGTCATATGTATTATCCCACCAAGTCTCTGTGATGCTAACTATGTCATAGATGTGTTTATTAACTAACGTTTTTAGTTCTTGCAGCTTATTTCCCATACTTCTTGCATTAGTATACAGACATTTAAGATACTGATTTGATTTGCCTCTATGTTCTCTTGTCTCTCTCTTATCCCTGCTATAATGGCCCATGCTCCCTGCAAATTCTGACCCTTCTCCCAGGTCTCCATGTTTTTGACTTACCTGTGTGCTTTTGTCTCCTGCCCCCATCAAACCCAGTTTAAAGCCCATGCTACAGGGAACAGTGCTGCACCAGATTGGGGCATATTTGGTGGTCTTTTTCATACGTTATGTGTATGATGCCTGATAAATTAGCCCTCTATCAGGTCAGTATTATTCATTCAAGCTCCCAGATGTGTTCTAGGCACCTGACAGACAAATGAAAAACACAGTCCCTGACCTGAGGAGCTTGCAAGCTAATGGTTCTGCCTTACAAAGACTTGTGCACATTTTCAACTTTATGCACTGCGAGTGGTCCCCTTGAGGTTAAACACATATATAAATCTTTGTAGGATCAGGGCCTAGATATAACAAGTTGCAGCAACTGAGGAGAAAGCAATGGGAAAACAGAAACAGAAGATTAGAGGACAAATGAGAAGGTTATGTGGTTACTTATGCACATCTTAATTGATTATTAATACCCTATACATAAACATGTTTACACACATTCACTCAGACATATAATATATACACAGAAGTTTTAGAAAAACATTTTAACTATCTATAAATATTAATCCATATGTATTAATCTTAAAATCTCATAATTTCAGGATAATTTTATTATAGCTTCTCTCATCACTGACATTATTTTCATATTCTCTCTCACCCTCTAGACTATGTTATAAGTCATCTAATACTTTGCTATTAATTGCTGTATCTCGCTACTTACTCTTCCTGCCTTGCTCAACTTCTTATCTTCTACATTTTCTCCCATTCATAACTATTTAGGAGAGAGAAAATGTAGAAGCTGAGGAGTTGAACAAGATATAAAGAGAAGAATGTGGTGTATATTATACGCCAAGTAGATATATACAATATATTGATAGATATATGCACGCACACAATCTCATTTTATATATAGTTCAGGGGATATATATATATTTACCCAAATTAATCTCAGTAGCGTTTTGAATTTTACTATTTTACATTGGAGACAAGGAAAAAAAATTCCACATTAAGATGGCATGAAAGATGCATTTCACTCTTTCAATAAGGCGAGAGTTGTCCCTTTCCAGTTGCCAGCCTGTCGTCTAGAAACAATTACTTCCAGCATGCACAAGCAATAAGGGAACCCAAGCATATGAAACAGTATGCCACATTGCACAAGATGGGAAGATAATGTGTGTCACCCCATGCCTCCTCTTCTTAATTATTAGTATTGCACATTAGAGCTGTGTCAAAACATTTTGCACTGCGGGTGCAGCTAGGAAAAAAAGTGTTTATATATAAAATCCCCACTCAACTTTTTATTTCGAACCTGCATCTTTAAGGATTAGGGTTACAATTCACACATATTATAAAATTCAGCGGAGGCAGCACAAACCCTTAGGGAATGATCCTTACAGTAATCCTTCCCCCCAATTTGACACAGTTCTTTTTATAAATACTCTTATTTTATATGTCAGGCATCCCCAGTTTTATCCTAGCTGCTTTGTGGTTAAACAGAAATCTGTGAAGTGGAACTATACCTAATGCTTCCTGAAAATTACAATGTTATGCCCCATATGCTATGGTTGTTAACTGGACTCTTTAAAAAGGTCAATGAGTTAGGTTTGATATGTTTGCTAAATTATGACTCTTGATAGCCCGGGATGCACAAAGACGGAGAGAGCCTTCATCGCCCAAGTGCACTGGAAGGGAACATATGCCTTGTTCCAGAATCTGGCAGGAAGTTGCCAGCAGAGAATTTCTCCTGATAGAGAACTCCCTGCTGACATCCAGCCTGTGGAGCTGGTCCCTGTGTCAGCCCCCCACCCAGCACAGGGAGCATGTTGAGGGGAATAAAGGGACCTTAGGAACAGAGGCATAAGTTACAGCTGCCCCATAGCCGCTCACACAATACTGGGGACTAGCAACTCGGGATTGGGAAGCCATGATCAGCTCACTAACAGCCCTCTCCTGCTCAACCGTGCCAAATGAAGCTCAGCTATGGGGAGAAGCGAGCCTAACAACGCTTCAAAGCATGGCTGTGTTTCCATGCAATTAAAAAAAAAAAATAGAAAACACTACCATTTACAAATTTTGCCTTATTTTCCTCACATTTCTTTGGCTTCCCCAAATAAATAAGTAGTCCCTACTAATTCCAAAATTCGCATGTGCATGATCTGGCATCTTGGCCACAGGCAACTTTTGATGAGTGGTAGGAGGAAGATCTTGGAGATCAGAAGAGAAGTATTGGTGTAGAGATGGAAGAGGGATTCAGGACTGGAATAAAGAGGGGACCTGAAATTCAGGATTGAAAGTATATAGGCAGGACTGTGGAAAGAACTCAGGAATGGAATCACAAGAGTGTTGTAATTCAGGACAGAGGGCCAGGGCTTGACACACTGCAATATCAGGGATGCTGCCCCTTGGAATTGACGCGCATCGGCAGAACTTTGTAAAAAAAAATTTGCATAGGGACTGCAACCGCTGTGCTTCATCATAACCAGTACTATTAGTCTTTCACTTTTGATGAACCTCCCCCTCCTACCACACACTCCATTTATTTTAAAACTCTCTGTTGCTTTGTCATTTAAAGATATCCTAACTGTCTGCCATCACCAGTAACTGATTTTGGTTTTCAGGTAACACCATCTATTTCACATTTTACACATTAGGTCAAATGGCTGAACAAATTCTTATTAGCTTATTAATATCTTGGACACTGAACAACACCAGATCCAGGAATGACTTACTCCTAGCAGAGTCCTCGACACATTGCTTCAGGAAAAAGAAATCATTTGCAATGTCAATCATTCCACATGCCATCATCCAATATCTCAAAGCTTTCTCTAATTATTATGGAGGCTAAAAATCGCCCATAATCACAATCTTACCTGTCTTCCTTATCTGATCATATAGTATTTCCTTCTCCTGCCTTTCCTGTCACGTCGGTCTCTTGCAGTCCCCTGCTATTAACCTCGAAAATTCTATCTCTATCCGA
The DNA here is from genome assembly GCF_013100865.1 of Trachemys scripta elegans. NCBI lineage: Eukaryota > Metazoa > Chordata > Testudines > Emydidae > Trachemys > Trachemys scripta. Next base: position 328,495,897 of record NC_048298.1, on the reverse strand, counting down.
TTGATTCTCTGGAGTTACAGTTCCTTTATGTGTTTTCTCAATAGATAAGGGCAAATCGTCCCCTCTATTTCAGGCCTTCACTTTGAAACATCCTATAATCATGAATCCCATACTCAGACTTATTTTCAGGAGGAACACTTACTGTAATTTTCTTCTTTCACACATACTGTAATTGTAAATTTAAAAAAAATACTCTTGACCAGAAATCTTTAAGTCATTTACTTCTATTTTCCTGATCATTACACACTATGTTTTCTCACTTTGATTTTCATACCTGTGGTCTCTACTCTGTTGTCTACTCACTATACACTTCTCCATTCTGACCAGTTTTGACTGTCCAAATATTTGTGACCCCTCCCTCACCCTTGCTTAAGTGCTCTTCTTTTCATTACTAACAATACATTTCAAATAATTTGAGTTAAACTTAAGGAAAGTTGGCACAAGCAGGTGTAATATGCATTTCCCTGAGCCAGCTGCAGCCTAAATTCCTCTGCTTTTCCACACTCTTTCACTGAATGATTATCACTGTTTTGTGATTCTCTCTAATTGTGATGTAATTGGACCTTCTCCTGCTAGCAATATATAAACAATATGAACCAATGAAATGGAGATGTGGTCTGGGGATAAGGAAAGGGTCATGGCTACAAACCTAGCATAGTCCTCTATATTGTAGGTGGTAGTGGTCAGAGACTGGGGAACAAACACAGAGGTGAAGTGTAAGGAGATATAAGTTTAACCTTGCTTAGGTAATGATACTTTGACCTATGTAAAGTACCTGAGCTCTATGGATGAAAAGTGCAATATAAGAGCTAAGTATTTTTACTATTACTGTGGAGTCGCATCATACGCGCATTTAACTTACGCGAATTCAACTATACTTGCGCAATGAGCGTATGCCCCGGAGTGAGCATGAAATGGGAGACTTGAATCTGCTGTTCCCTCAGTCGGTCTCAGTTCCTGCGTGCCTCTCACAGTGCGAGCATCTCGCTGCATTGAGTGTGATTCTAGTGTTTACAGATACATATTTTTCATACAACATGGCCCCTAAACGCAAGCTAACTACTTCATCTGGTTCTCAACCGAAGAAACAGCGATCTGTTCCAATGCTGGAGGAAAAACTGGCTGTGTTGGACTTATTGAGAGACGGTATGTCGATCTCCAATGTGGTGCGTAAATATGGCCGCAACGAATCTAGCATCTGTGCCATAAAGATTTGAGAGAAATTTATCAAGCTGTGGCATCAAGTGCTCCAATAACTGCTAAGGTGACGAGCCAGGTGCATGATAAGCCTTTAGTGAAGACTGAAAAGGCATTAAACTTATGGCTGGAAGACATGAACTTTAAACGTGTGCCTATCGATGGCAACATGTTGCGAGAAAAGGCTGTTAGCCTTTACGTGCTGTTCAAACCTCCTGCTGAAGGGGGACAGCCTTCTGATAAGAAGGAATTCAAAGCCAGCCAAGGTTGGCTTAACAGTTTTGGAACCACTTCAACCTCAAAAATGTGCAGACTACTGGTGAAGCTGCATCTGCCGATAAAGAGGCAGCAAAAGCCTACCCCGAACAATTAAAGAAAATCATAGAAGAAAAGGGCTATCTTCTGGAACAAGTTTTTAATGCTGATGAGACTGGGCTCTTCTGGAAAAAATTGCCCAACATTTACATTTCGAAATCAGAAAGACAAGCCCCTGGCTTCAAAGCTTCAAAGCAGCTAAAGACTGTGTGACTGTTTTGTTTTGTGGCAATGCGGTTGGGCATTTAATAGAGACGGGCTTGCTCTACAGGGCTGTAAATCCTTGTGCCCTAAAAGGCAAGAACAAAAATCTCCTGCCTGTGTTCTGGCAATCAAATAAAAAGGCTTAGGTGACGGCAGTATTATTTCCACAAGTGTTTCATTCCGGAGGTCAAACGGTACCTCGAAGAGAAAGGACTTGACTTTAAAGTGTTGCTGATCGTAGACAATGCTCCTGGCCACCCTGAGGCACTCCGGTTTGCGCATAATGACGTTGAAGTTGTCTTTCTCCCCCCAATACCATCTCCATCCTCCAACCTCTCGACCAAGGCATGATTCGCTGTTTCAAGGCCACGTATACGAAGCTTACGTTTTCATGGATATGTAGCGCTATGGATGCTGATCCCAATTTTAATCTGATGGAATGTTGGACGTCCTTCAACATTGCCAATTGCATCACTTATATTAAACAGGCAATGGATGCAATTAAGCCTGAAACAGTCAACGCATGTTGGCGAAACCTATGGAAAGAATGTGTGAATGATTTTAAGAGTTTCCCGACCATTGACAAAGAAGTGAAACACATTGTTCAGGTGTCCAGGCAAGTGGGTGGTGATGGCTTCATCGACATCCTTGAGGAAGAAATTGAAGAATTAATTGAGAGCCATAGAGAAACACTGACTAATGAAGAGATAGAGGAACTGATAAAATCATCTACAGAAGACGAAGATGATGATGACAAACAGGAAGAGCCAGCAAGTTGGAATCTTCATAAATTTGCTGAAGTGTTTCAAGCAGCGAAACACTCGAATGGTTTAATTTCTGAATACGATTCCTCTATGGAACGAAGCCTCAAAGTCACACATAGTATTACAGACGATTTGAGACAGTATCAAGAAATGTTTGAGCAGCTCATGAGACAACAGAGACAGTTACCGATCACCATGCTTTTCAAGAAAAAACAATCAGCAGCAGATGAGGCTGGCCCATCGTCTCCTGGATCGACATCGAACCCTGACGACCGCCCATCGTTGTCGTAGACTAGCAAGAATATCCAGGATGAATGATGAGTGGTTAGGTTCACTGTTTATTCTTTCATACTTCCATCTTTCTCTCTTTTATGTAATTAAAAATACAGTACTGAAAAGTATATTTTGCATATATACTCTTTATTATATACTGTACATTACTGTATACATTATACATATTACTGTATGGGGTTGTATACTGTACACAAAACCATGTATACTGTACTTTATGGGCGATTTAAAGATTTTCAAGGATAATTTTGACTATACGCGATTTTCGCCTTACACGCTGACTTTAGAACCTAACCCTTGTGTAAGATGGGACTCCACTGTAGATTGGATGCATATTCCTGTGGACCTACAGTATTAGTCCCCGTTTGCTGATGGACAAGTGAATCAAAGAGCCTGAGTTGTCATGATTTGTATGCCCAGGATGTGGAAATAAGATGTCTGCTAGAGTAGAGGGTGGCCTGTTTTAACTTACTCACTCTAATGTTGTGTTAGATTTTTCTTTTGAGTACAATTACACATTGGCCATTGATCTATGGTTGTTTAGAGGGAATTTAGGTTTGTTAAGTTAGAAACACATGCAGAGGGTGGGGATTTGGTATAAATTACACCAGTCCCCTGGAGACTCTCACTCACCTTTGAATTTGGCCATAACTATCTAGAGAATATCAATAAGGTCTCATGGTGCTTATGTTGCCACATTCCTCCTTTGCTTTGATGGTGAGATTATCATATCCATTAAAGACTACAGCAAATGCCCTCATTCCTAATCTATTTTATACCTAAGCTTTTATACTGCACTCACCATTGTCTCCTAACGCCTTCCAGAACACAGTATATAGCTCTGCTTAAACACGGCATTAAGTTGCTCATAAAAATGAAACATTTCTCATCTTTAAATGTATTAAACTCCACAACCTCCTTGGAGACCTACCACTACCTATCTCCCCAGATGTCTCTTCTGGAACTTTTTTCTCTTAGTATAGAGAGTGTTCAGTTGAACAACTGAACTTTATATTGTGCTCCCAATCTCAGCCACATCCAGAAAGCACAGAGGTCCATGAAAATTAATAATTTAAAATAATACCACACAGTAATGTAATTCTGCTTCATTTTATGGAACAAATTTCAGACAAACTGTACCTCGTAAAGCTTTTTCAAGTTCAAATATACAGTTAGAGAACTAAATAATAAAAACTGAAAACAGAGGCTAAGAAGTACAACTGAAGGAAGAGAGATGTTTTCAGAAGAGGTTTAAAAATGGATGAAGAATTGCTGATTCGTAATGCTACATGAAAAATATTCCAGATGGCAGATGATGCAGAGAAGGCACACTATTAATGACAAGATTGTGCACAGGGACAAAGAAGGGTGTGCTAAAGTACTGTAGTCACCATTCAAGAGTCAGAATTCATCATCAGCATTAACTGAAATTACCATTTTTTTTTTAAAGAGGGCTGAAATTTACTACATGATTATTTTTTATCACTAAGAAAATCTTTTAGAAAACATTTTTTCAACAATCTTCTTGACATTTTTGTCTCCCGCCCATAAACAATTACGACTTTTTGGCATGTTTATCAAACAACATTATTGAAAACATTATCAAAATGAGTATAGATTTTTTTTGCTCATCAAAATCTGGATTTTTGGTAAACAACAAGTTTTCTATATGTAATCTGATAATGTTTTACAATCAAAATATTGGGAAAAAAATAAAAGTTTGAAAAAATGGGCTTGTTTTGAACCCTTTGAAACAAAGTAAATATGGAAATTTTTCACAAAGGTTTTATTTTTTAAACGGCTTTTCCCTTTTTTCATATGCAATGAACAGGAGTTGCAGTATCTTTGCGAAGTGTAGTTGGCAAACACAAAGTGCCTGAAGTCCTCTCACTCACATCACCTTTACAGCTGAATAAATCCACTGACTTCAGTGAAGTTATTCTCTATTTGCACTAGCATATGTCAGAGGAGAACCAGTCTCACTATCTGCTGATATATTTGCAAGTTGTGTATATTTTGATTGCAGCCTATTGCTTTGGTACATTCATTCAATTTTGATTCTACTTTATTGGGTTTAAATTTCAATCACTCAGATGATGACTTTTTTATTTTTATTTTTAAATCAGTTAAACTGAATTTGCCTCTCTCAGGTTTCCATACCAAATTCTAATTTGCATTTTGCGGGGTGCAATGATCATTTTAAAGACATTTTAATCCTAAGTGTAATTTAATATATTTTCTTAAAATTGTATTTTATTGAATAAATATGTGCCATAAAGTTATCCTGACATTGAGAGACTGACTGAGGTGGCTTAGGGAAACTTTAAAACAATTATTTCTACTACAAGACTCGTGTTTTTTAAGGACAGGGCATTTTACTGTACAGCTGCATAATGTAAAGTGCTTTGAGATTTCAGAGTAAAGTCTGAAACAAACAACAGTGATAAATAATAAAAAATAGAATTTAACATCAGTGCATTCAGGATCCTTTATATGCCACTGTGCACATCTTACTGTCTTTAGAGTTTTAAACTCCTTACATTATTATGGGAATCCTTCCCAGCTAAAATTCCAGAGATCATTTCTTTGGGGTTTACACTCTCCCCCCGTTTCAATTTTAAAATTGCACACGATCTGGTCCAAGAAGTGAATATAGCTGAACCACTCGTAATTATATTATGGTTGCTATTACCATTAACAGTATAGTGCACATTGCTCATAAGAACATAAGAATTGCCATACTGGATCAGCCCAGTCCATCAAGCCCAGTATCCTGTCTTCCAAAGGTGGCCAGTGCAGGGCCGGTGCAAGGCGAAACTTCCACCTTGCGCCCCGCCCCTAGCCCTGCGGCAGCTCCCTGCTCCCCCCCTCCCTGAAGCGCCATCCCCCGCGGCAGCTCCCCCCTGGCCCATGGATCCATGCAGCAGTTCTGACCCAGGGGTTCCCTTGGGCTGCTGGCGGTGCGCTGACCCGGGGGAACCCCTGGGCTGCCTGCTGGTGGCTCAGACTCCCTCTCCCTCCCAGCGCAGCGGCCGCTGTAAAAAAAAAAATTAGGGGCACTGCTTTTTGGCACCCCCAAATCTTGGCATCCTAGGCAACTGCCTAGTTGGCCTAAATGGTAGCACTGGCCCTGGGGGCCAGTGCCAGATGCTTCAGAGGGAATGAACAGAACAGGTAATCATCAAGTGATCCATTCCCTGTTGCCCATTTCCAACTTCTGAGCATGGTTTTGCATCCCTACCCATCCTGGCTAATAGCCATTAATGGACCTATCCTCCATGAGCTCCTTAAATACAAGTCTCTCTGTACAGTGTTGCTTGGATCTGCTCAGCAGCATTTGAGGATTTGGCGAGGACAACATGCGTGTCCATCTGGGTGTCATTTCAAGGAAAGCCAGTTCCTAGTGTGAAAGTATTTTTATACTCCTTTCTCCCAAACAACTCAGCTGGGATATGTACTGTCATTCATCCATGCTAAAACCGGGCAAATACTATTAGCACTAGGTGAGAGGCACCTGTATCACACATGAAGCGAAGTGGCTCAACCAAAACAGCCACTCCAGTGATGAGTAAGGGAGATGGGGACTTGTCCTATCTTGACTCTCACCAGAAAGGCCCACATTAGCTCCCTGTGACCCAATTATTGCTGTCACTTATAAAAATGAGAGAAAGGAGGGAAATGCTTCCTCTGCACCTCTTCTCTTAACTGGAACATAGTTCCTTAGTGATGGGCCAGGGGGTGGGAAATCAGACTAATGCCCAATGCACACCAATGTATCTACCGTTCAGAGACCACTGCAATGCATAGACAAAACTTGGAGAATTTTAGTCTGGATTTCCTGCCTTTGATGATTTCAGAAAGACCTTTATGGCTTTTGTGGTTTAATTTCCTGTGACATTTATTAGGCTGTTTTAAAAGGTAAGAGAACAATGAGTAACATCAGAAAGATGGAAACTATAATAAAAATAGACTTTAACAAAAACAAAGCAAAAGATCTGCTTGTACCATTTTCATATAAAACAGGCAATACATCTTAGAACAATATATATTAATTTTACACAGAAACCCCCACCCACACCGTGCTGCTAGAACAAATGTTGTTCGGGTTGCAAAGTTGAACACCCATTTATGGTTGCTTTTGCAAACTGAATTCTGCTTGGTGCGCTCAACCTGTGCACTGAATAAGATAGAGGCCCTGTGGAAAAAATAGCATGTGATCATGTTAATGTGATCATTCACTGTATGATAGTGAATGTACTCTGCTGTTCTAGGTTCTCAGAAAAATCACCAGAATATTTTATAATGGAAAGCATTAGGCAAAATAAATATAGTAGTTGCTACCAGCTTCTCCCAGAGCTGATTAAATTAGTGGTGGTCATCAGAATAGGATTTATAATGAAAAGCTAGCTTAAATTTTGACGATAGAGAGATGATAGTCTCTCCTTACCTATCTGTAAATGTTACATTATATGCATTCAATTGTAATATGTACATGTCAACTCTATGACAAAATACTATTATTTAGACCATGTTTAAAGCCTATCAGCTATATACCTATCAGGGGATTTTTAACCTATTGTGTGAATTATTGTAAGCTTATTTTTATTGTGTAAATCAGGGGTCGGCAACCTTTCAGAAGTGGTGTGCCAAGTCTTCATGTATTCACTCTAATTTAAGGTTTCGCGTGCCAGTCATACATTTTAACGTTTTTAGGTCTCTTTCTATAAGTCTATAATATATAACTAAACTATTGTTGTATATAAAGCAAATGAGGTTTTTAAAGTGTTTAAGAAGCTTCATTTAAAATTAAATTAAAATGCAGAGCCCCCCCGGACCGATGGCCAGGACCCGGGCAGTGTGAGTGCCACTGAAAATCAGCTCGTGTGCCGCCTTTGGCCATAGGTTGCCTACCCCTGGTGTAAATCTAGGTAGTATTGAGTAACAACATAGCTTCAACTGCTTGTGATATATTGTACATGGCTCCAAAGAATCTTTAAGACAATACAGTGCCATTCGTTGACTTCCCTCAAACACAAAACTTCCCTCAAACTCTTCCAATTTTCCATTGTAGGGCATTGCAGCTCAAAATATATTGTAGTGTACAGCTATTATCATTTTAATATACTTCCTGAAACATTGTTAAAGAAGTTCATGCAATAGCCAGTTTTCAAATGGTAATTATTCTGTAATTTCATTTATTTATTTATTCTTGGAAGCGGGCCTTAGTACATTTTACAGACTGTAAAATGTCACTGCAAAACAAGACAGGTTTTTTAATTTTTACATTTTTATTAAAATAATAAAAAATATACATATTGATAGTGTCAGAGTTTAAAGGCCAGAATGGATAATTATGATCATTTAGTCTGACTTGTTGGACAACAGACCTTAGAAGCACGGGGTGTGAATCCTGCATCATGCCCGTAAGTTCTGGTTCAGCTAGAGAATATGTATACACTTGTTACATGGGGGGAAACTGTCTCAAGACACAAAAATAAAGAGGCAAACAATGGCGTCAAACCCGTCAAATCTTATCTGTTGGCAGGCTCCTGCACCTGGACTTCGAAAGAAGCACAATGGACATCAATGGTCTATGACATGTACTACGTGCGGTATATGGCAGTTACTTCCATAATATCTTCCCCAATGCTACAAGTCAATTACTTATTAATTCAATTCTCTGCTTAAAATGATCAAAAAAAGATATCCAAAAACCTTTGTATAGGGGATAAAAAAAAAAAAAAAACCCGCGCACACCCAGCTATGAGCTGTAACTGGCAGGCACAGCAGTCTGGTGGCATGCAAGAGGATGAAGCATCAAGGGCATTGTAGGTACTAGCTGATATATCAAAGCAGTGGTGATTGGATATGGAAGAAGTTTAAACTTGATTGTGGATCAGAGGTCTTAACACTGGGGACAGACGGGGCAGCACCAAAATCTCGGTATATTCTGGTGAGGTTTTGTCTCAAAAATGGCAGAAGATATGGGAGATCAGCCACCCCAGTGAATGGTATAAATCATACTAAAGGGGTGACTGGCAAGATTTCCACCATCTTGAGCCAAAATCGAATGAGAATGGCTGCCCATAGGAGATTTGTGTCTAGCTCTGGACCAGCACTAGAAAAAATAGACCCAATATTTGTTTGACTCAATCTGAACCCATAAATGTAACAACATTTGATCTAGGGACTCCAATCCCTCACACCTCAAGATTAAGAGAGGTTCTGATTCGAGGCTACAACATTGGCCCATCTCCAAAAACTGATCAGTGCAGAGAAAAAATAAAAAAGGACAGATAAGAAAGCATATTATATTCAACCTGATTATTTTTAAGAAACCTGAACCTTTGAACGCAAAATTGTGTTTGAACAAATCCAATTCATTCATATTCATCTTATATTTCAAAAATTATTAGCACTAGCCCAAAGTGATCAAACGGAAGAGTGTGACGTATGCATTTTTTTCTGGACAAAAGTTTTATATTTCTTATTTTGAACATTTTAACTAGAGGAATGAATTCATATGTGATTAAGTTGTGGCATTGTGGAAGATACGGCAATAAGTGCTTCATAAAAGCAACTAGGTAGATAGACTAGTTAAAAGAAGGATAATTTAGCTGAATATCAACAAACTTTTTCTTTCTTTTTAAAACTGTTAAAGTTAATATTTTGGGGCAAAATTATAACTAAAATAGTAATAGTAGTAATTAATAATTTAATAGTTACTCCTACAAGTCATTCTTATGGATCAAGATAGCAAACTTTTCTATCTGGGTCCAAAACCCCTTGAAAAACAAGTTTATTAAAAGTAACATGCCACATGATCCTTAACCATAGCAATACTAGTGGGTGCAATTGTAATATTAATGAGTCTTGGGAACTGATGATTTTACAATTTCTGACCTTTCAGCTTTGATCCATTAGTAGATATGGATTCAGTGGTAGTTAGCACACTTGGGCAAAAGCTGCCTAAGTGGAAAATTGATCCTGGTAAGTGCTAGCACAGTTGCTTGACACATTAATGTTTCCCATTTTAGTGCTTTGAACTTTTGCTCTGTGATAACATGAGTTCACGTCCCAGTCGGGAAGTTGAACTTTCAATGAGACTTCAAGTGAATATGGGGACATTTGTCATTTCTTAACATTTTAATTAAAGGGATAAGTTAAAACCAATGGCAAAAAACATCATTAAATTACCATCATCATCATCTAGCTCTGGAGCTGGGAAATAGACCTTCTCGGTCATGTAGTCAAGAGAATTGTTCCATGGAGAGTTAAAGCAGGAATTGCCACGTACTGAAAGATGCTCCTTCCAAGGCCTGGTTTATTTAGTCCCTATGGCTAGGGAGCTAAACTTCAGCCCAGGCTATCAGAAGCAAAAAACCAAAACAAAACGCCCACCAAATCGTGACTCTGGGCAGAGCTCACACCTCAAAAACTTTTTACTTAGTCACAATATTAATAGAATGAAATAATTGGGAAGTTTCAAAAGCACATTACAGACTAATTAATGAATTGTGATTCTCACAACACTTTGGATGTGGATAATTACATGTTTTTCTCAGTGGAGAAAATGGGGAACTGAGATAAGTAGTAACCTGTTCAAGTGAACTGAGAAAGCCAGGTTGATGTTAACTCTGAGAGCTTCCTGATGTACAGGACTGTGCTTAGAACACTTGACTCTGACTGAAACAAAACATGAAACTGAATATTTCTAAACATTGGAGGATTGTCCATGGAGCCTAATGGAATGATCTTTAGTGGTAGCTGGGCACCTTGCTCTTTCAGGATCCTTCATTAATCCCAGCGTCTCCCTCAACCACCAAAAGGGTCACTACAAATCTGGGTTTGCGTAGTGTTTTGAGATATGTGCACACATTACCTAGGCTGTTATGCCTGATACTCGCCAGGAGCTTCCAAAGCTGGGGTGGGAGTTCACTCTGACTATGAAGCCCTCCTCCTGGAGAGCCTTCACATCATTTTTAGAACAGATTTTGAAACAAACATTTGAAAGGTTTGACTATATTTGGTCAGTTCTGTGTTAACCTTTGTTAAAATTATCACCGGAAGCAAAAGAGCCAGAAATTCTCAAGTGAGAGATCATCAGTCCAGTTTTGCATACTCAATAGGTATGGACAAGCCTTTGAAATCAAACTGATCTTGACCTCATAACATTTTAAGCTTAACATTTGAGGTTTAACCATACCTATTTGTTATGCACATGTGTGTGAAGATGATCAAAGGACCACTCATTTATAGGGTCCACTTGGCTATAGATAACTAGCCCTGTGCCCATAAAATGATGCTAAACAATGAACAAGTTGCTAGCATAAGAAAAAGCTGCCTCCAGGAAGTTAAAACCATATGCAGTGATATTTATTACACTGGTGCTACTGATACAATACAATGGAATTTTTGCCATGGACTTCAATGGGAAATTTATGTTTAGGGTTAAGACTGGGCAAAGCACTTGAACCTGTGCTTACCTTTAAGAAAATTTGTGATCTCATCCCTATTCAACAAAGTACTTAAGCACATGCTTAACTTCAAGCATGTGTTTATATCCTGTTGAGGTCAATGAGAATTAAACACATTATAAGTTGGGCACACGCTTAAGTGTTTTGCTGAACAAGATGGAATTATTTGTGTGCTTAAAGGTAAGCACATGCTTAAGTGCTTTGTTGAACTGGTGCCTAAGACACTGGTTTTTCAGAGGTGCTATGTGCGCACACCTGCTGCTCTGATTGACTTCAGCTGGAGCAGGTCTGAAAACCAGGTCCTAGTGTCGACACACACATGTAGGCATCCCCAGTGGAAAACTGAGCCCACAAGGTTATTAGGGATAATCAGATGCATCCTGCATGTCTACCTCCCTGCCCTCCGGATTGAACACAAAACTTTGCCATTGTCTGTCTATTTAAAATAAATAAATCAATGAATAAATAGAAATAATCTGGTTGCTCTTTGCCCTCCATTACCAATCAAACTTTGTTTGCATCAACTTACAAAAAATACCCAGGGAACGATTCTCACCTTAGTGGAATTTATAGACACAAATTTGTTTAATTCTGATCTTTTCATCATTTGCTAGTTCATTCCACACTGTTTCGCTCATTTCATGCAGCTAAGGGTTTTTCAATTATAGATCGAGGCAGCAGTGTATATGTGGGCATAATTTCTGTCAGTCTGATTTGTTTTTACACTACTAATGAATTTTAAGCTCTCTGTTCAAAAGTTATCCCATCTGATTTGGAGATGGTACCTTTGGCGGGGGTGGGGGAGGAAGGTGATTTACAAATAACCTTTTAAATTGTGAAAGTCTTTTTATGACTAAATCAACCCTTTAAGAACCAAGAACTAAGCCACGTAGGCTGAGCATATTATGCAATCCCGTCTCCTGCTCTTTATTTTACACACTCCCTTCCTTTGTCTCCTTCTTCACTGTCACGTTTATGAATCAGCCTTTGATCCTTGTTAATACGGTACTCTGAATTCTGTATTTGCTGCTCGTGGCATGGCTTGAAAAGAGAAAAAAAACAGTTCTTTAGAACAGTGATAAATGCTGTGCTTGGTTATTTCAGGTGCCAGAAACCAGTCTCTGAGCTCCCTCCGTGGTAGAAAATCCATCTGTGGGATACAGTGATACAAGCTATGTACAACCCCTACTCTGCAAAAGGGCCTCAAACAAGCTGGTGCAACCCAGAAACTGAGCCGGATCAGCTGCAGAAAAGGCAGGGTCAGCGCACCCGTGAGATCTGTTGATCACATATTCGCATCTGCTGAGCAGACTCCAATGCAGGGCCCTACAAAGGAGAGTAGGGGTACAGACACTAGACTTCCGCCAATGATGTGTGTATGGAAAATTTCTCCTTCTTTACCTGCAAGGGTGAATCAAGCCCTGTGTCTGTATGTATAAGATTGGGGGGGACAAGTTGCACCCATCAAAAAAAAAAAAAATCAAGGGCAAATAATTGATGAGAGGTTTCCACACTATATATATATAGTATATATATGTCTGCATATATATGCATATATATACACACTATGTATATATCAGTGTACAAATCCACTTAGAATCCTATTCAAATTCTTCTTTGAACAATGTCAGAATATAGTCTCCCCCAAACAGTAAAGTTCTGTCCTGAGATTCAGATGGAATTTAATTAGTGATGCTTCTACCAGGAGAGAGTAGGAGGTAAGGAATACTAGAGAATATTCAGATCAGTCTGACAAATTAAATCCCACACTTCTAATAGCAATCTGACTGTGTCTTTGAGTTTCCTATAGCTGACAAACAAGTACATGCTTTTCCTAGCTAGAGCTGCTAAATTTATTGACAATCTTAAGCAGTAGAAAACACACTGCTATTTTGAAAGCTGCAGCATTCCCAGGACAATCATCAGTAAATGGCTAGAACTTCCATGGCAAGACAGGTTTGTAAGAAATCAGAGATCACAAACGTTCAATACTCACTGGCTGGAAAGTGGATAGCTAAGAGCTTTGAGAAATCAGGTAATTAACCTGAAATTCTCTCTTGTCAATAGGGAGCCCTTATGATGACAAGGTACTTTGCTACGTGCTGATGCTGTCACACCCTAAGTGTTGGTCAAAAATAAACAACTTCTTCCTGGCTGTGGTTTAGCAGGTAACCACAATTTATTTATAGTATAAACCTTATATTTTAGAGACAATGTTTTGGCCATTCCCACCATAAATACTGGTGTATTTCTAATATTATAGTAACATAAAAGTGGGAGATTCTGAATGATTATGAGTGGATGGATGCAATTTTCTGAAGGCTGTTCAGAATCAAAGGTTTTGCCTTATTTAACAGAGTGGGTGCTTTAGCCAGGCTTTTTAATAAGGTCTCTGATTTCAACTGTGGACTTGATATCATAATTAGGTAAATTCCAATACAACCCTGGTAACAGAGTGTGCTGGGCTGAGCAGTCCTGCTGATGCCTTGGTCCAAGCCCAAAGCATTCTGGATCCTATTCTTCAGAGGGAGCATGGGAACTGGTAGGCTAAGAGCAAGGCCTACTGGGAACTAAGAGGAGCAGGCTACAAGAGGCCCCTTTCCAGGTATAGGAAGAGACCTTGAGAACAGCAGCAGTATTGTCATCTCTTCTGGTGAGAGGACTGAGCAGAAGCTAAGAAGGGCAGCCTGTTAAAGGGCCAGAGGAGTAAGTCTAAGAGGGAGTCAAGTAGACAAATATAGAAAGTAGCCCTGAGTGGGAGAAATTAAATGGGGGGGCATCTGAGTTCAGAACAGAGCTGGAACTCCTGTCAGAGGAAGGGCATGGGCACCCGTATGACACTGATGTGCCTCCTAGAGATGGTGTGCTTAGAACCCTGCATCAGCAGGGACAGACTCCTGATAGAAGGGTAGGAGGTTTGCACAGATTGTGGAGAGAGGGCTGTGGTCTGGAAAGCAGGGAACTGGAAGGATGTCTACTTGTGAGCCCCTGCACCACGAAAAGTGAACGTCTGAACAGATCCAAACCCAAAGAGGGAGGAGGGGAGTGAGAGACGGTTTCACCAGAGTTTCATTTGATTTTGGGATTTTCATTTACCATGAAAGAGAGTGGGGGTGAGTTTTTAATCTGGCTTGAGGGGGAGAAGTAGTCTGATAACTTGTGGGAAAATTAAGGTACAGATGCATCCTGGCAGCAAGAGATTAGTGGCAGTACCCACTAGTGCAAAGGTCACTTGTCATTGATAAATTCATTGTCTTCCTTGTGTATAATGCAATTGCATTTGTTATTGTGAAGAGTCACGTAACACACTATTTGAAAATACAGGTACAATATGTGGCTACTGTCATTGAGGCAGCATCTGAACAAGTGGTAGGGCAGACCTGAAGTGGGAATGTACAGTGACTAAGCTTTCAAGAGAATGAGGTAATTGGGAGGCTCAGGAAGTAGGATTTGATTATTTTACCAGTGTAGATTAAGAGTCATAGGTCAAGGAGGAGAAACGGGATAGGACAGAAATGGACTTTGCAAAAAAAAAAAAATCAAGGAGTCAATTAGGTGCAGAGAGGCAGGAAATCTGGAGGAATGTAGGGAACAGGGTAAAAAATGTGTGTGTGGAGGTGGAAATGAAACACGGGTCATTTGAGATGGGATGAGACCATTCCAAGAGCTGGAACTGTTGGGCACAGGGTAAACTAATATAAAGTTAGTTCACATTGTAACAGAGACATGTCCATGAAAGACTGAATCAGAAAGGGAGACGTTTCTATTGGGTTCTGAAATAAAAAGGATTTCCTCTCCCTGTATTAGGAGAACTTCCTTATGGCTTTTTAGATAGACTCAAGTTTGAAAAGTTAGAATTTAGGGAGACCACAGTAAAAGTAATCAAGATGAATGGAGACCAAAGTCATGAATGAAAATGTCAGTGGGAGGGCAAGTCAAGATAATGCCCGAGATTGGTGATATTTGGAGGTGATAGCAGGCAGACCGAAGAGATGAGAGTGAAAGGAATGTCTGCAATCAAGAGTGTTCAAAGAAAGAGAGCTGAAATTCAAGTTTGCTCCAACTGCAATCTGAAAATGATAGTATTCCCTCCTGAACACTATACTAGGCTGTTTAGATGAGATAATTTGGGGTTGGATGAAGCATAGCTGGAAACTAGGGATAGAGGCAGGTGGCATGAAAGAAGGATGCAGAACCCTTTCATGCAAGGATTGTTTTATTCTTACATGTTTGGGTTACTGGGATAGTGCCACATATATACCTTGACAGACAAATTGGAATACAGAAGATTCATGTTTCCCTAGTGTGAAATCCCTCCTTTGCAGAAGTGACTTAATCCAAAATTTTAACAAGGGTCAAACTATAAAATGTATTGTATCCAGTGCATCTTTTGTTAGCACTGAAGAGGTTGAAGAATTCCTAAAAGTAAAAAGCAGTTTGAACTTCCACAATTCAAACGTCTTCAACATACCTAATCAAGAAGACAGATGCTTTATTCTTAATTGGATAGTATGGATTCTTTTTTTCTTATCTCTATTACTGGAAAGTGCTACGAGTGGATTTTCCAGAATGGTGCTATAAAAATAAAGATTGATTGATTAATTCTATACCTACAGCTAGGAAATGTCTTCCAGGAATGTTTAGAGGAAATGAACAGGGCTCTACAAATAGAGCTAGTTCAACATATGCATATGTAGGATGAAACTTGACAAGTAGCGGCTGCTTTCAGTGGTATAATTGTTCATGTTTTCCTTACTAATTTCTTCCCATGATCCTGAATAGGGAGATGATGACCATATTAGCATTGCAAGATGTCTTAGGCCTGGTCCACACTAAGCCCCCAGTTTGAACTAAGATACGCAACTTCAGCTACGTGAGTAACATAGCTGAAGTCGAAGTATCTTAGTTCGAACTTAAAAGTACTTACCGTGGGTCCACATGCGGCAGGCAGGCTCCCCCGTCGACTCTGCCTACTCCTCTCGCAGAGCAGGATTACCGGCATCGACGGCGAGCACTTCCAGGATCGATTTATCGCGTCTAGACAAGACACGATAAATCGATCCCAGAAGATCGATTGCTGGCCGCCGAACCAGTGGCTAAGTATAGACGTACCCTTAGTGAGACTGCTTACTTACCCTGCTAATGCTCTGCATTTGCTATTGCAGAAAAAGTCAGATATACAGGATACACACACGTGTGAATTAATCAAAAATAAGACTGTGGAAAAATATCTAAGTGGGCACGTTACATCACAACTCTGACAAATCAGGCTGTTCATAGGGAGTTCAGCTGAAAAAGCTGTTTAAAAAATAGGGCAGTGTAAATTATTCTCTGCCAAGCCTGGCAAGTTGCTTTTGTTACTAATATCGCATCTCTGTATTTTAACCCTTTTGTCGATCTATTTTACTATATTTGGTTATATCAAATGTAAATAGAACCAGGACATTTCTTAAGAACAAGAAGCAATTTTACTAACTAATTTCACAGTTGCAGGTCAGTCATAAATGATCATTCTAGAGAATTGCAAACTAATTTTAATGCAAAGACATTTTCAAGATGCCATCTCTCTTGTCCTTATAAGGCTTTGCCACCAGTTTAGTTATCGAGATTCAGTCCTGCTTGTGTGCTATAATGCATATAGTTATTCTAAATATTTACTATGCATAAAGGAATATTCATTGGAATTTACATTGAACACCAAATAAAAAAAAATCAGTCCCATGGGCTTGCCATATAAGCAACATAATTTTCCTTAAATACACCTCTACCCCAATATAACGCTGTCCTCGGGAGCCAAAAAATCTTACCGCGTTATAGGTGACACTGCGTTATATCGAACTTGCTTTGATCTACCGGAGCGCGCAGCCTCTCCCCCCCCCCCGAGCGCTGCTTTACTGCGTTATATCTGAATTCATGTTATATCGGGTCGCGTTATATCGGGGTAGAGGTGTACAACTCGCGGACAAAGTAAAGTAACAACTGAACTGTTGTTTCTTCAGTGTATTTCTCTCTATACAGTAAAACACTTTCCTTGTCATGTTTATTGATACAGGGAATAAAAGTATAAGAACCAAGATTCACTTTTACTATGACATTATTTCATGGTTAGTTAACAATGTGATGGGCACTGAAAAAGCAGCCTGACAAACAGCCATCCACAAACAAAAACAAAAAAACAAAAAAAAAAATCAATGTAATCAATCTTCAGCTTTGCATAATACAGTTCCCTTCCCCATCTTCATAAAATGATCATTTTCTTTTTCATGCCATTGTTTGTTTGTTTTTCCTGGTAGCTCTGCGGATGGATGGATGCAAAATGCACTGTAGTCAGGGTTTTTTATTTCCCCTTATATGATGAAATTTGAGAACTTTAAATTGAGGCCTGTCAGTATGGGCAAAAAGAAATCAACAATCACTGTCCCTGGTATTATTGTTTGCAATTCTTTCTGTTATTTTGGGCCCCCACGACAACATGCCTTAATGCAATTATTGAAAACTGTCAAGTAGCAGAGGGGTAGCCATGTTAGTCTGGATCTGTAAAAAGCAACAGAGAGACCTGTGGCACCTTTAAGACTAACAGTTGAATTGGAGCATAAGCTTTCGTGGGTGAATACCCACTTCGTCAGATTACATCTGTTAGTCTTAAGGGTGCCACAGGACTCTCTATTGAAAACGGTATTACTGATTAGGCAAGCAGGCACAGGTGACCATAGTTGCTGGAACTAGGAGTGCTGGGGGGTGCTGCAACACCCCTGGCTTGAAGTGGTTTCCATCATATACAAGGTTTACAGTTTGGTTCAATGGCTCTCAGCGTCCCCGCTACATAAATTGTTCCAGCACCCCTGCAGGTGACGTGAATGGAAAGATTTACTCTCTGACACCGTTAGACTTGTAGATACTTCTGACAACTTAAAGGTGGACACCGTTGTATGACACCAAACTCACTTTAAACTATCTTTCACCGTGTTTGTAAGGAGCAGTAGTCTAATGATATTGAAGTATTGCACTGTGAAGGCAAACAGGTCTTAAGGTCCCCCATTGAGAATAGCTGTAGAGGAAATGCAAAAATTAGAGTTTAAAAATTATTTAAAGAAAATATGCTAATGGTTTGTGGTAACAATGTAGATAATGGTGTGCAGCGAACACTGCCCACCATGGTGATCAGCTCCCCTGTCTGTATTCATCTGTTGTCTCTAGCCTCATTTTTAGATTGTAAGCTCTTTGGGGCAGGAATTTTCCTTTTGTTGTGTGTTTGTTCGGTGCACTGGAGTGGGCAAACTTTTTGGCCCGAGGGCCACATGTGGGTATGGAAATTGTATGGCGGGCCATGAATGCTCATGAAATTGGGGGGTTAGGGTGTGGGAGGGGGTGCGGTCTCTGGTGTAGGGCCAGAAATGAGTTCAGGGTGCAGGAGGGGTCTCTGGGCTGGAGTTGGGGTGCGGGAAGGAGTACAGGCTCCGGCTGGGGGTGCGGAGGTGAGGCCTGGGGTGGAGCTGGAGATGAGGTGTTGGGGGTACAGGGGGGTGCTCCAGGCTGGGACCAAGGGGTTTGGAGGGTGGGAGAGGGATCAGGGCTGGGGCAGGGGGTTGGGGTGCAGGAGGGGGTCAGAAGTGCAGGCCCCGGGCAGTGCTTACCTCAAGCAGCTCCTGGAAGCAGCGGCATGTCCCCCTCTGGCTCCTATGCAGAGGATGGCCAAGCGGCTCTGCGTGCTGCCCCGTCCACAGGCGCCACCTCTGCAGCTCCCATTGGCCAGGGTTCCTGGCCAGTGGGAACTGCGGGGTTCACGCTACACATAGGAGCCACATGGGGGGCATGCCACTGTTTCCGGGAGCCATGTGGAGCCATGGCACGCATGGAGAGGGGCAAGCCCTCGACCCTGCTCCCTGGCAGGAGCTCGAGGGCCAGATTAAAACTTCTAAAGGGCCAGATGCGACCCCCGGGCCATAGTTTGCCCACCCCTGGCCTAGCACAATGGGGTCTTGGTCCACAAGTGGGGCTCCTGAGTGCTACAGTAACATTACTAATACTCATAGTAAACATTTATACTACATACCACTTGTGGCAGCATGTGTAGCTACACACCACCATGTAAAGCAGGCAACGTCTACACTGCAGTGTGTAGCGACACATGTCAGTGAAAGTCTCTGGCAACGGGGCAGGCAGCAGGGACTGGCCCCACTGACATAGCCTTTCCCTGGCTACCTCCGCCCTGCCAGAGACATTTCCTGTGGTGATGAAAGGCTTTGGTAAGGGGAGGCAGCAGGGAAAGGCTGTGCTAGGGGAAGGCTGCCCACCCCCTACCAGAGCCTTTGCCAGCTGCTAGAGTCTTTTCTTGTGGAGGGAAAAGGCTTCAGCAGTCGGAAGGCAGCAGGAGTCTACAATGCTAAAAACAGCAATGTAGAGAGGAGGCACAACTTGGACAAGTAGACAGCATGTGGGGTATGTATTCACATATAGACCCACACCCTACAGGCATGTCTTATTCCCAGGGCTGGTCTTTTGGCACCCTTTGAGTCCAGATGCCCTGGGGTTGGGTGGACGTGTGTGTGTGTGTGTGTGTGTGTGTGTGTGTGTGTGTGTGTGTCATAGCTCCTTGTACAGTGACCACTCCCCCCACGGCAACGGGGGCAGGAAGTGGGGGGAGGGATGTGTGGAGCTTCCTGCAGCTGGGGGAGGTTCCCAGAGGTGGGTCTGACCTGGCCCCAGGAGCAGCCCACACCATGGAAGAGGAAGTCCCATCCCTCCCCAGCCCAGATGGGACTAGCTGCTGGAATGGGACACTAGTGCTCGGGAGTTAAAGGGGCCTTGGGCTGGCTGTATGTGTGTGTGTGTGGGGGGGGAAGTTGACCATGGTGCCTCCCTGACCACAGTGCCCTGGGCAGTCACCTACCTGTAAGGCCGGCCCTCCTTATTCCACTTGCCTACGCTGTGTCACATGATCCCCGTATATTTTCACTGGTTGCACTGCATGTCTTCTTCTGACATGCGTTACAGAAATAGTGTAAGGCAATGGTTTCCTTAGCTTCTTACTAAGGCGACCCACCAACTGCATTTTGTCTTTTTTTGTGACCCACCATTACATACATTCACCCTCCACCTCAGCACCACAACCCTAATCCCAGCTCAGTGTGGAGGGGTGGTCCTGACTGTGGGTGGGTGGGTGCAGGGAGAGTGTCGGAGAGCAAGCCCGCACCATACTCACCCTGCACGGTGGCTCCTATCGTGTGGGGTTGTGCCCAGCTTTCTGCTCCAGGCATTGCTATGTGACAGACGGGGTTGCATTGCCACTCGGGTTTGGCTTAGGCATTCCTCCATCATGACAGCAGAGTGACTGGGACAAACCTGAGTGGCGTTGCAACTGCGTACCAGGTCCCAACATCAGGTGTGGGGAGCCAGGCCCAGCCCTGAATGTCAGGAGCTGACATGGCAGAGTGAGTGCAGGACAGACTTTCTGTCCAATCCCCTCTCCCTCCAACCCCGCTGGAGTCACCCCTCTGCCCTGAGTCAGGAGATGTGTACGTTTGCCTAGACCAGGGCCCAGAGATGGGTTAATCTGGTGGCCCTGGGCATGGCGATTTATCTGGAACCTTCCCAAAACCCCCTGGTGGGCTGGGACCTACCATTTGGGAAACCTTGGTCTAAAGCCAACATTGCATGATTTCAAGCACTTGAGCCCATTATCAAACAGAAGTTGTATTCTTCTCTGTCCCACAAATACCTTTGGAAGCAGCAAGGCCTTCTGAAATCTGCATTTGTCAAACTGAAGTCACAGATACTCTTTGTGATCACGTAACTATTTTAAAGCCTAAAGAAATCCAGAAATCAAAGGAGCTGAGAAGAAGCAACCTTTGAAGAGAAGGAAAAGCAGACCTATAAGCCATTACTGTCTAACAAACTATATTTATGAACAGCATTGTAACTAATGTCTCCTGTTAACTGCAGCCATCACCTTCGACTGTCAAATCACAGAGACACAAGAAAACAAATAGGCCTTAAAACCTGATTTTCTATCAGACAGTAATAGCATTAGCCATCTTTAAGCATTCTCCCTTCCACAGTATATGACTCAGTGCATACTTTTAACTAGTATTAAAACAAAATTTCTTCAATTTGTGTTGCCCCTGTCCCAGGAGAGGTAAGGACTGCAATTTTTCAAGCTGTAATAGGCTTTGATACTGCTGGAATTTAGAACTACACCAAGGTCCCATACTCCTTGAACCATGGCTTAGTCATCCCAAAAAGGATAAGGAGTGAATAGGCATGGAGAGTTATCCTGTCATCCTTAGAGCTGGCCCCTCACTAACTGCAATGTGAACAGACTGAAGTTTCATGAGCTTCATCCTTGCAGCCAAATCCCATTGTTGCCAACTTTCATGATCTCATTGCAAGTCTCACATTATTTGATGTTTTTCTTAAAGCCCTCGCTCTTGGAGTCATGTGATTATTTGAGAACCCCCAGCTTTCATTTATAAAAGGCGTTTCTACATCTTATGGTTATGGAGGTAAGCTGTAAAATGAACCAGACTAAAAAACAAGAAGTTTAAATTTAAAGAACCCCAAATGTATAATTTAAAAAAATCTGATTTTTTGGGGACCTGACTCGTGATTTTTGAATGCTTGAGATTATTGACAACACTGAAATCCAGACCCAGTGTAGTGTGTGTAGCTAATTCTGTCACAGACATAGAGGGGCATAGCAGAATTGGCAGCAGTAAAGGTTTGTAGACGGAACCACCTCAGCCATGTGTTACAACTCTCTGTAGAAACTATTCCTGCCAGGGTCATGAGATGTGTAAGCACTAAAACAAGCTGACCATGTATCCATACTTCAGGCTCTGTCCCAGAATGACCTAACCCATGACACTTACAGATTCGAGGGGTGTAGCACAAAAACTGTACTTCAGCTGGCTCTCTCTTTTATTTTATTGCATATAATACAGTTCCTGAATTTGGTCCTAGATACTTATTCAGCTATTTCATCCTCCATATTTATTAGAGATTGGAAAACTATGATTGTGAAGAGATCATCAAAATTAAGGATTAAGAGATGAAACCACAGCAAAAATTTCTGTTAGAAGTACAGTAAGGAGGCTCTTTTGACCTACAGATATAAAGGTGAAATGAATAAGAATAAAGCACGTCTGGGTACAGTATTCTCTCTTTTTTTTTTTTACTGACATGTTCATTTAACATCTAAGAATATTGGCAGCATTGTATCAAACAAACAAACAAAAAACCCATCACACTGACTTGGTATAATATTAGGAGGGTTGCATATATTTGGAGTACCAAACACCAACTAATATAATGGAGAAAACTAGTTTCCTTCTAAATACGGTGCTACTATAGTACAAAGAAATAATAATAATGACAATAGTAGAAATTATATTAGTGCCTGAACACTACAAATTCATCAGCGAGCCAGACTTGTGGTCCTGAAATGCATTCTGATTCTGTCACAGCCACCATATATAAGCAGTGTGTGTGTGTGTGTGTGTGTGTGTGTGTGTGTTAACAGTCCTACAGCATGATAATTTCTTTGCCATAACTAAAGTCATGATTTCTGATAAAAGTCCTGAACTTTCACAAAGATTTACTTTTCCCATTGACTTCAAAGAGACTTGAGGACATGTGTAAAGTTAAGCACATGCTTAAGTTCTTCGCTGAACAGAGGTGAACTTAAACATGCACTTAAATGCTTCGCTCAACATGGGCCTTTCCTAAAACAAGACATTCACACTCCCCGCCCCCAAAAGGGAGCATCACCAGCTGCAAAAACACCTTCTAGGATATCCCTATTCCTCTTTAGAGCACCTAAGAGCTAGTGGAAGAGGCAATATATAGTCTCACCTTCATTGACAGGAAGGCTATTGGATTTATATACTGCAATATGAGTTTGTACAATCCCAAGGTGAGCTTTTCTAATGCACACAAGCTCCACCACTGTCTCCAGTGTGTTCAGTCTCATCTAAAAGCTGGGGTGAGCAGGGCCATGACCTGTCTTCTCCACCACTCTCTTTTGGGACCTGGTGTGCCCACAGACGTGTGTAGACAGAGCAGTCTAGTCAATTCCCTGAACATGTGGGCTGTAAATGTGGACCGTGCCCTTATGTGGACCGTGCAAGATTGGATGAGATTCCTTATGCTTTCTCTTCCTTGCATCCATGCAAGGGTACAACACAACTTAACCCTCAAATAATATGAATGTCAGAAGAGAGACAATAGTATTGTTGTGTATCTCCCAAATCTGTGCTAGGTGATTTATACATATGTTAAGACACAATCCTGCCCCAAAGAGCTTACAATTTAGACAAACAAAATACAGACATAGGAGGAAGATGATGAGTGATGTAACACAAGCTTTTTGTTGGTATATATCAAACACCCCAAAATGTGGGGCTCGTCAGTTCACTCATGTGTTGGAAGCAGTTTTATGGGGCAGGGATTCTTGTTAAAATTCTTCCACCCACCTGGATGGAATGTTGGGACATTTCACAGCCAGGGAAGGGTAGAAGAAAGAGTTAGAGAGCCCAGTCTGTCTAGTTTTTCAAAAAGAAAATAAAGAGGCAACTTCATATAGTGCATGAGTCCTTCAGGGAAGAAAATACCAGGTATTAATTGGCTCTTTAATCTAGCAGAGAAAGGCATAACAAGAAACAACAGCTGAAAGTTGAAGCCAGATAAATTAAGATCAGAAATAGGCAGGCATATTTAATAGCGAGGGTGATTAACCACTGGAACAAACTACTAGGGAAGTGATGGATTCTTCATCTTAATGTCTTCAGCTCAAGACAGGATGACTTTCTGGAAGACGTGCGTTAACCACACAAGTTATCGGGCTCAATCAGATGTAAACAAGATGAAATTTGAAGACCTGTGTTATACAGGAGGTCAGACCATATGATCTAATGGCCTTAAATTCTATGAATCTACAGAGGTTTTATTCCAGTTCTCTGTATATGGCTACATCAGTCCACCCAGGAGAACTAATAAAGATACTTTTGAAGCACAAAATTGTTGTTTTTAAAATGGATCAGATTGCACCAAATGGCAGATATTTCTATAAAACAAATTCCTGTGAGAGGACACCTCTGTCTCTCTTACAAGGACTTGCTTCCTAAGCTCTTACTCGATCACACTAGCTGAAGACTGAGCTCTGCTTGGTATAATTTTCAGGAACACACAGTATCAAAATTTCTGTATAAGCTTGTCTCCTTCTGCCTTGATTAGGAAAAAACATTTTCTTTGGTTTAAGTGGAAAACCAATTAATGGATTTTCCACTCTCTCACCTTTCACCCCTCTGAGTACATGCAGGTCAAAACATCCACTTGTGCCTTTTAGCAAATGTTCTCCAATAAAGACAAGTTTATTTTATTATGCATAAGATGCACTGGGAGTGATTCTACTTTTATTTATATCTTGTGCCAAGCCAGCCCTTGCACACATGCACACAACACCCACTGAAATCAATGGGAGTTGTGAGAGACACGTATTGTTAATGCTGGTTTACCTCACCTTGCGATTATTTGGAGTACACTGATTTCCCCTCCTCCTTCCACTCTTTGAGCTTTAATGGAGAGAAAAAGCAGTGCATCACAAACCGCATTAGCTACCAGATCTCAGGGTCACTAGAAGCCTGGAATGAATACACAGACTCAATAAATCATGAATACCTTCATTCGTATGTGGTTGGATGTCTTCTGATAACTAAACAATACCCAGATACCCTGTATCAAATATGCACAGAGTGTCGTGTAAATCTTCTATTGTGGACATTCAAAGATTCTAGAACCAAACTAAAAACATCCGTCTGAGGACATTAAACTGCTATCCAAGAGCAATATGTTGTCATTCTTTAAAACCAGTGGGTCTCATACTGCACTTGATTTTAATGGTATAAATCCATTGAATCAATGGTACACTAGTGTAAAATTCACCAAATCAGGCCCAACAACTTCTGAAAACCATTTAAGTGGAATCAGTATTTCAGTTTTATGAATTCTCCCTCACTCCAATGCTACCTAACCTTCTGCTCACTAACTAACACGTGGACATGGGAACATCATTTGAAATTGTAGAAGTGTCGTTTTATTGAGAGAGAGAGAGAGACACAGACAGACAGACAAACAGACAGTGTGTGTTGGGCTGCTGTATTACAACTTTGATACAATCTGTCAAGTTGCATCAAATCAACTCAAGTTATATGTTAAGATGTAATAAAATGTGACCAATGCAATCAAGTGCAATAACATAACATGTTAACAAAAGAGTATTCCTGACAATTGTGAGTAAGGAAACTGCAAGTTAGGCACCCCAAAGCTTAAAGGAATTACTTTCTTTGTTCTGTGTGTACTTTTAGAAGAAAGCTCACTCCATGACAAATTTTTTTTGGACTGTATTAGGTAAAACTTTGAAGGTCACATGCAGGACAGCAACCATAAGTCAGGTGAAGGAGATAAAAGATTCTGTGACATGGAAGGTCACCACTGCTTTGCCCCAACCACAGAGCTGGGAAGGCTAATTTGTGAATGCTGAACCAGGTATCCCTAACCTGAACATCAGGAAATCTAGTCAAGCATTTGGGTTTCCTGGCAATAGGGTCTGAGGCATTGAATAGAATATTCCATGAAAGAATACCTTAACTGAGGGATGTATAAAACCAGCATGGCACAGTGCATGATGTACTATTGTCCATTCACTAGCTGAGGACCACCATGTCAGATTCCCAGGGTCCCCTGCTGATGGGAATTCCAGTGAAGGAATGCCATATATAGCAGCACTCCTGTATCAAATCCACATGTTGTAGACAACCTACACAATTACTAAATGAATCTTATAGACACAAACACCTGGGAAGCTTGGGTTAGAACCCTTACTCGTTCAGCTACAACAATGCAGGCCTATAAGAAGAGATATAGGAGAGCTCTCGCAGCTGGCAATAGCCATACATCTCATTTTCTCTGTGGGCCAACAAAAATCACACTTAAACCAGTATATTACACCGACTCTCCCTTAATATCCATGATTGTGTAAAATAAACAGAATCACTGGCTTAATCACAAACCACACATAGCACTAGAAGCTGGTGGCACCGTGTTAGATGCTGAACTTCAATCCTATTGCACATCTGATGAGAACAGTGCTTGAAGGATTTGCCAAGGAAGAGAGAAACAAGAAGCTAATCACTGGAAGATCTCTATGGAGACTCGGTCCCAGCCTCTTACTCTGTTATTATCTTACTCAAGTGTAGCAGTGCATTGTGATTTCTTCAGCACAAGCTGCCATAGTCTGGTTAGATTTTTAGGGTAAAGTAGCCCCATGCTGTACATACTGGTGGTAAACTCAATATGTAATGCAGAACAGCTTGTTTAGTTCTCGGAACTGGATTTGAATCTATGTTTAACTTAAATTTAAGCACCCTACTTTATTCAGTGTTGCTTACGGTTGGGATTTCCAAAAGAACTTAAGGGAGTTAGGTACTCAACTTCCATTGAATTTCACTGGTATTTGGGCACTTAACTCCTTATAGTTAAGAGCCTTTGAAAATCCCAGCCTATATCTTTACACTTATGACCCTCTCACTGCTGAATCAAGTGCATATTTTCACTTTGAACCACAGGTATTACCTATGCAACGCCAATACGTTTCAGAAAATGCACCTTGGTTAAGAAATATATTAATCCCCAAACCAGTCCTAAAATTACTCTTATGAGTAAAATTTTCAAAAGCTCCTTAGTCACTTACGATCTTAAGTCCCATTGAAAAATCAATAGGACTTTGGCTGCCAAGTCACCTAAATCACAATGACTTTAATGGGAATTAGTGTACTATGTCATGTAGGTACTTTTCAAGTTTTTACCCAACATTGTGGAGTGTTCAAAATCTCAACCTGGATCCTGGGGCCTTAAAATTCCTTCAGGATGAATTCCATTGAAATTACACACATCTGCTGCAGAAAAAAAAATACAATCCCTTCCTAGAGGGCTGGTAGAATTTTAAGGGTCTAAGCCTCCGCTTCTCAAACAAAGCCAAGACGGGCCACAGGGGCTATTATGTCAAAATAAGATGCTGTAACCAGAGTCTTTATAGCATTCAGAATTCAAACAATTGCCTCCAGTTTCTAAATGAAGCATGACATAGCCTAAGAAAATGAGCACAACGCGGTAACCGCATGCATCATATCTTCCATCACAAAAAGCTGGAGACCCCAATATTATACAAAAATTAAAGAGTCAGTCATTTCTTTACCTTAATTACAGGTTTTCTTCAGTGTCCAAGAAGCACAGAGCAAACCATATGTCAGTGTGATGAAATGTATCCATCCTAGGAAGGAAAAAACATAAAAAATATTGAAATTTTAAAGATACAGTTAATTTTATACCATATTAAAGTTAAAATCCATGACAAATGTCCACATCCAATTCAGAAAAAACAAAACAGAAAAACCCACATCATTATAGGAACATTTTAAGATCATATTACTTATGCACAGACCACAGTCACATGTGCCATGGAGTTATTTTGTTAGAAATGTACTTGTTTTCTGTTTTAGTCTGTGCAATTTTTCTTTGTTTGATTTGTAGAGAAGGATTTCTTCCCCCCTTTAAAAATAAATTATACAAATTGGGCAGATGCTTTTATATGTACATACCCACACCCACAAAATTATTATTACAATCGTTTGAATTATTATTATTTGTATTAGCACAGTGCCTAGGTGCCCCAGGAGTGGCCCAGGACCCCACTATGTTAGGCACTGAATAAACAGTCCCTATATCAAAGGCCTCTCAAGATAGTCTGTTCTAGGCAAAACTTCACTGTGCCTCCCCTCTCCTACAACAGTGGTTCTCAACCAGCAGGGCCGGCTCCCGGCAACAGCCTAGCAAGCTGGTGCTTGGGGCGGCACATGGAAGGGGGCGGCACGTCCGGCTCTTCCGTGGCAATTTGGCAGCGGGTCCCTCACTCCCTCTCGGAGGGAAGGACCTGCCGCCGAAGAAGTGGCGGCGGTAGAGTCGCGGCGGAAGTGCGGCTTTTTTTTTTTTGGGCTGCTTGGGGTGGCAAAAACCCTGGAGCCGGTCCTGTCAACCAGGGTGTGGTAGGTGAGCCATACTTTCTGGAGAAGCACGGCAAGCCTTCGGATAGTTTGGTGGTAATGCTAGAGTGGGGGAGGGCCAAGCACCAAGCTGCAGCACCTCTTACTCAGCCTTGGTCTGGGTGCCAGTCTGTCACAATGGGGGAATGGAATGAGCAGTCAGGCCAAATGTGAGTAATTGGGACTGTGACCTGGCACACAGGGTCACTGCCATAGGTGGCGGATGGCTAGAGATGGAGGGGGCTCAACCCTACCCCAAATCTCAGCCATCCCACCACCTGCATGCACAGCCCAGCTTGGCAAGTGAAGCCCACCTCCAGTGGCATGAGGACCAGCTCGACGCTGAGCCATATGACTGCCAGCAGCAGGACAAGCAGGGAATGGCCCTGGAGCCTGATGGGGGTGGTGAGACGAGATATGGTGTTCCAGGCAGAGTCCATCCCAGTACCAAGCAAGCAAGCCCTATTCCTTATGTGTGTGTGTGTGTTTGTGGTGGTGTGGGGGGAGGGGTTGAGTCTGTCCCTCTGAGGTGCCTGTGAGCGGAGCTGGGGCTGGTGCCAGCTAGGGAGGAATGGAGGGGGCAAGCGAGACGGAGGGGAGGAGAGAAGAGGTGAGAAAAGGGAGAAGGAGCTGTGGATGAGGGAGCCGGACAGCCATAGCCAGCTGTGTTACTGGCACTGCTCCCTGCGCTCCCAGGCCCCATCCCTCCCACCGACTTCCCCTCAACCCCCCACCATGCACCTCCATATAACACCCTCCCACAGCCCTCACCAACCCCACCCACCCTTCACCCCCCATAGATTAAATAACCCCAGTCATAGCCCCCAACCTGTCCCTCCCACCCACTTCCCCTCAATTTCCAACCAGCCCCCATTTAAAGCCATCCACCCCCTGCTACCTCATCCCCAACACACCCAATCCTTCAATCCCCCCAAAGAAACCCAAACACTACAATGCCTCCTCTTGCCACAGTGCCCCACCCATCCCACTTTCCCACCACACCAACCCCCATCTCCCCAAATAAACACCCCATAAAACATCATCCTGCCAAGCCCTCCCTCCATTTTCAAAATCCCACATCTTCACCCCAATCCTTCTCCTGCCACTGCTCACCATCCCCCCAGACCTATTCTCCAATAACTGCCATCTTAAAACCTCATCTATTTTCCCATTCCCTACCATCAACAAACCACTTCCCTCCTCTCAACCTCTCTCTTCACCCCAGTTGCCCCCTCCCCGCTTCTTACTCCTCTCAGGGCCTTTTGCTGCCCCCAACACCTGAGTCCATCTACCCTAGAGATCAGCCCAAATGCCCAACTCCTGGCTGCACCAATACCCCTCTTCCTTCTTCGATTGCTCCTATATGGCTCACCCAGGAACACCCCTCCCCACCTTACCTCAGTCCCCAACCCCTTTAGCCCTGGAATCAGCACCCAGCTTCACTTTGGAACGTTATGTGGGGTTGGTGACCTTTTCTCCCCCTGCCCCTATCTTGTCTAGTTGGGGTAGTCAGATGGCTAACTCCTCCCTCATTCAACAAATTTGCGAGTGTTGGGGCAGGGAGCTGGGCCCAGCCCTGCGGGGCAGGGCCTGTGGCTACAGGGTGAACTCACTCTCCAACAACCCTCCCCACCACAAGCCTCTCCTCTACACTGGATACAGACAGTGACCTCCTTCCCGCCCCCTCCCCTCCCCCCACATACTGGAGATCAGAGCCTGACAGCTTGACTCAGCCTTTATTTTCACCAACCGACTCTGGTCGCAGCTCCACTCAGGTTTGGCCCAGCCACCAGTCGGTTATGACAGAGGGGCGGCCAGGCCAAATCTGAGCGAGTGGTGTGACCTGCTGTAATCCACACACCTTCTGGGTGTGATGTTGCGT
This sequence comes from Trachemys scripta elegans, assembly GCF_013100865.1. Classification (NCBI taxonomy): domain Eukaryota; kingdom Metazoa; phylum Chordata; order Testudines; family Emydidae; genus Trachemys; species Trachemys scripta. Next base: position 328,465,674 of record NC_048298.1, on the reverse strand, counting down.
CCCATCTAGTGGCACCGAAACCACTTAGAGAGATAAAATGAGTCTGATCTACAGCCTTAGCTAACCGTCAGTTGGCTTTTAGCTCATGTGGTAGAGGCTCATGCTTTAAGCTCCTGAGGCACCCGGTTTGATCCCGCGCGACGATGACTGGGGTCTGTCAGCTTTACATTGGCACACAGTTGCAGAACCATTCAGGCTTGACTTGGCTGCCCCTACTGCCCTAGGCAGAATCTGCAGCCTGAGATGTTTGCCTATAGCTAGAGTGGCCCCACACCAATGTACAAAAATTTACAGTGTAACAAATTTAGACCAATCTGAAAATTCCACTCACTCAAGGAACTGAATCCTCCTCCTCAGATAAATATTTAAAAGGGGAGACAGGGGAGGGGGCATGTGGAGGGGAACTCTGAATCAAAGCTCTTTCAAGACTAGGGGTACATCTACACTACAGGGGGGAGTCGATTTAAGATACGCAAATTCAGCTACGTGAATAGCGTAGCTGAATTCGACGTATCGCAGACGACTTACCCCGCTGTGAGGACGGCGGCAAAATCGACTTCTGCGGCTTTCTGTCGACGGCGCTTACTCCCACCTCCGCTGGTGGAGTAAGAGCGTCGATTCGGGGATCGATTGTCGCGTCCCGACCGGACGCGATAAATCGATCCCCGAGAGGTCGATTTCTACCCGCCGATTCAGGCGGGTAGTGTAGACCTAGCCTAAGTCTCCTACAGTCATCCCAATCCTCAGGGATAATTTAACTGTCAATGGAGACAGTAGGTCTAGAGGGCACCTGACCTGGGAGAGAGAGGCTGATCCTTCATTGTCCTGCTCCTTGTCAGTCATTTATACCAGTACAATGAATGTAAAATGCTATCACTCTGAGTGGATAGTGTTTCATACTCACGTTGTACTAGCGTAAATGATGATAGGAAGAAGAATACTCAGGCCCAGAGGAATTTGGGTGGCTAACTGTACCCGTGAAACTCTTCCAGAAAAGCAGAAGATAAGACCAAACCAATCTGTCTGCAAGACAACTTGCAAGACCCACCTGCATTTAGTAAAGCTTTCCCATAACCATAAGGGTAATTACATTTAAAACAAATAACCTATTATTCTGCCTGTCCTTGGAATGAGGTAGCGAAGATGAATGACACAAAAATAAAAATAAAATCAGAGTAGAAGAACAGAAAGGAGAGATGGAAAAAATCTGACTTGGCTCCAGACAAGCCAGGCACCATGGTGATTGTGTGTGACAGTCAGGCGGTGACAAGTGCAGCATAAATATTTAAATATGTGATAGGGCTCCTTGGAATTTTTGGAGCTTTTGCAGGACAGGAGAGGATCTGATGTTCTAATTCAAATTCCCAGAGATGAACTACTCCTTCACATTTGGTGACCTGTCAGACCACAAACATGAAGGGGCCTAATTTTCCAGGCTCAGTTCCAGAAGTTGTGCAAGGTCAGCTAATCACATTAGGTTGCTGCCATTAGAAGCTAAAATCTCATGAGATTTTGAAGCCACGGAATCTGAACCAACCCTTGAATTCTAGTCTCAATCCTAATCTCAAACAAACCACCATGCATTCAGTCCATCACTCGTTTAAAGGGAGTCACCACTATCTTGTAACAGTGCTGCTCACAGAGAAGAAAATCATTAACATAGGGGACTTGTGAGACTAGGCGGATAGTACTTGCTCTGTCCCTGTTTTCCAATTCTTATGCATGATACAGTGAGCTATGTAATCCAGCCCTGACAATGAAAAAAATGACAAACTGCCTGAAAGAATCAGCAACTGCAATTTACAATGGCAATGTTTGTCACTGAAGTTTTGCAGTTTGTCCTTCACACTTTTGGGGACAGGCATACGTGCTGCTTCTGGTCTTCCATTGGAGCTCAAAAGATCAGGACAACTGGGAAGAGCAAAAGGGACCAGAATAAATCCTGCTTCCATCAACCAGAAAAACTGGATTTCTTTTTTTTAAATCAGTGTCTGTTTATTGCATTCAAAAACAGTTATATAATCAAGGGTTTTAAAAAGAATTCTTTATATTTACATCACATGCAAGAACCAGGGTTTGTGATGGCATTTTCCCTCAACTTAACAGCATGAAAATTAGGTCTAGCTGAAGTGATTCAAAATAAAAAGAGAGAGATGTTCACACACCCTCCTTCTCTGGGTGAATTAAGTCCTTGAAGCACAGATGATCAAGAATTACTAATGCTATCCTGTGCAAACACGTTATAGCAGTGCTTCCTTCTACCACCTCCTGTAGGACTGCTGCCCCTGTACCCTGTCCCTGGCTAGCCACTGCTAGTGGGAACATTCCTATCTCTTTGTGGCAAGGAGAGTGGAAGGAAGATGAATACATGAGAAGAGTCTGAAAAGCTAGTATGGAAGAGCAGGAAAAATTGCCAACGTAACATAATGGCTATTCTATATCAACTGAACGTTGGATAAGTCAAAGCACTAGTAAATATATTGTAGAGAATGCCTGATTCTCCTCTCACTTCACCCCTGACTTCAGTAAAATTACTCCTGACTTAAACAAGAGTAAGTGAGAGAATCAAGCCCTAGCTCAGTGGCTCTCAACCTTTCCAGACTATTGTACCCCTTTCAGGACTCTGATTTGTCTTGTGTTTACCCAAGTATCACCTCACTTAAACACTACTTCTTTACAAAAATCTGACAAAAATACAAAAGTGCCATAGCACAATTACTGAAAAATAGCTTATTTTCTCATTTTTACCATATAATTATGGAATAAATCAATTCAAATAAAATATTATACTTACATTTCAGTGTATATTATATAGAGCAGTATAAACAAGTCATAGTCCGATGAAATTTTAGTTTATGCTGACTTTGCTAGTGCTTTTTATGTTGCCTGTTGTATAACTAGTGTGATAAACTCAGGGTCCATCTACACTACCTGCTGGATTGGCGGGTAGTGATCGATCCCCGATCGCTCTGCCATCGACTCCTGTACTCCACCGTGGCGAGAGGTGGAAGCGGAGTCGACAGGGTAGCGGTGGCAGTCGACCCCGCGGCATGAGGACGCGAGGTAAGTCGACCTAAGATACGTCGACTTCAGCTATGCTATTCTCGTAGCTGAAGTTGCGTATCTTAGGTCGACCTCTCCCTCGCAGTGTAGACCAGGCCTCAGGACAGACGGCTGCAAGGAGGAGGGGAGGAGGGTAGAAAACATACCCAGAAGGTTAAAAGGCCCTCCTCCCTATCAACTGAAAAGGGGTCATCAGAGAATCAATTAGGATCAGCTGAGAGGGAGTTACCTGAGGTCAATTAGGATCAGCTGATTCCAACTAAGGGCGGCCTGAGACCTTTTTAAACCCTCCCCTGTTGGGAGAAGAGGGGGAGAGAGAGAAGGTATCATGCTGCCAGTAGGTTAGGAGCAGTGAGACAGCAAGCCTCACCAGGAGGGTAGGTTGCATTCCCTCCCATAAGGGAGAAAAGCAAGCCCAAAAGACTGGTGGAAAGAAGGAAAGGACTTCCCCTGTGCAACCAAGGGGGACTGTTTTACCCAAGGCTGTCTCAGCAAGGCTAAAAGCAGCAGAGGCTGGTGAGACCGAGAAGGTGCCTTGCCACACTAGACAAATATCTTAATGAGTTGATGTACCCCTGGAAGACCTCTCTGTACCCCTGGGGTATGCATACCACTGGTTGAGAACCACTGCCCTATACGACTCACAAGGTCAAGGTCTTTTCCATCTTTAATTTCTATCATCCCATTTTTCCTAGTATCTACGATTCTTTGACAGCACATCTCACTCTTTTAAACTCGTCTTCAATATTTGACCCTGGCTACTTCTGACACTACAGCTACTTCAGTGCTGTGCACCAGATTAATAACGTTAACAAGTGAAAATCTCTAAAACTAAAAATAATAAAATGGGCATTTTCAAGTGTAAGAAATGCTGTCCCTTAATTTAGAGGGAAAGCGCTTCCTGACCTAGGTTGGAGCAAGAAAAAAAAGGGGGGGGGGAAATGAGGGAAGATATTTTTATTAGACCAGTTAGAAAAAATAAATCCACCAATCAGCTGTGGCTGAAACTTTTACTAACTGTTTGGAAATACACTTCTTGCCTTTTACTGATTCAGAACCTTGCATGTAAAGAGTCCATCCTGAAATTTTCCTCCCAGTAAATAGCATTCGCACATTTGACCAGAATTAAAGGACCAACTGTTAGTTATAACACAGAAAGTTATCGTAACACACTATATATTATTGTATACTGGTAAAATGTGAGTCTAACCAGTCCTCGTATGCATGATAATTGGAAGAAAAAAGGCCACCATTCAAGTGTTGAATTTGAATATACAGAAAAGTCATATAAGATATAAAAAGAGTGGTTAATTACCATTTCATCGCTACACTTTCTCTTACGACACCCTTTGGTGGTAACCCCCTTTCTTACCGAGGTTACCTAGTGTGCAGAAAGGAACAGTTTTACACAGAATGATTGCCCAGTGGTTAAAGGAGTGGCCCCCAAACTGTGAGGTGTGTCCCCCTAGGGAAGGTTGGGGGAGCAGGCCATCACCCACAGGGGGTAGAGAGGGAGCCCACCAAGCCCCACTCTGCCCCCTGCTCCACTTCAGGCCCCGCCCTTGGTCCCAGCCCTGCCTCCACCCCTGGACCCACTCCTAGACCCACTCCTAGCTGCGGCCCCAGCCACAGGTCCTGCTCCCAACCACGGCCCCCGGCTCTCGCCCCGACTGCAGCTCCGCTCCTAGCCACGAGCAGCTCTGGTCCAGCTCCTGACTGTGGCTCTGGCTTTTCTCCCAGCCCCAACCGTGACTCCTGGGTGGGGCACAGACTGGGTCAGGGGTGGGCGTAACTGAAAATGTTTGGGGACCACTGGGTTAGAGTGTTAGCCTTGTTTTTGAGATACCTGGGTTCAATTCCCTGCTCTGCCATGCTTCCTGTTACCCCTTGAATAAGTCACTTTATTTCTCTGTCCCTCAGTTGCCCATCTGCAAATGGAGATATTAACAGTGCCCTAGCTGCCAAGGGAGTTGTGAGGATAAATACATTTATGATTGTAGAGTGCTCAAATATTATGGTAAGCTGAGGGGCAGATAAATACCTGAGATATCTAGAGCAGATCTGGGACGTGGCCCTATGAGTGAGGCTTCCATGAAAAGGGGAAGTAAAGTGTGTGGCGAATTGCTCAGAGTAGCATTGCAAGTCCTTGCAGCATTAACCTCATCTGTATTGGGAGAACCACATGTAGCCCATAGGCTTTACTATATTCACTACTTTGCCATCATTATATTTTGCTGCTTTCATTATATTCGTCTGTAACATAAGGAGCCTACAGTATACTATATCCTGTAAGATATTAGCTGAAGCATAGGCTAGCATAAGTGTGGTTAAGGCCGTAACCTTGGCATAGATCAATGGTTACCTTTAGATTTTAGGAACTAAGGAAAACTTGCTCAATAGTAGGAGATAGAATGTTCCAGTAACTGCTACCGCAAAGAATGTGGAAGTACAATCCACTTAAGCAAGAGATGACGGATATGATCATGAGCTGAAATGGTAGATACCCGTATCAATAATAACCTAGAGAAGAAGAAGGGTAAGGAACTATAAACAAGGAAATGGGGGAAAACCACTATGCGTTAGTTATAGTGGTGTCAGCATAACATATTATTAAAGTTGCATCCCAAACTCTGGGCAGTAGGAGAGAGAGATGTAGCCATTGGAAGAGGCCAGAATGATGGCCACTGGTGATGAAGAGGAAGGGAATGGTGATGAGGAAGATAATGGCTAACATTTCAAGTCATCCAGCAAGAGATGGTGAGAGTATATGGCTGCTATTTGGAAATAGAGAAGAGTTCCTATAGTGTGAGTGTTGCAACCATGCACATCGGGGTTCCCAGCTATATAGTAATTTTAATAGTGGGCCTGATTTTGGGGCAAGAACCTGTCAACCCTCTAAGTAATACCTGGAAATTCTTAGGTAATCAATATAATTAATACATAATCTAGAGCTCAGGCTACACATGCACCGAGCTGGAAGGGGAGCCTGGAAGGCACACAAAGGGAACTTGGCTGTGTGTGTCTGAATCAGAATCTGTGCAGCTGAGCCCAGAGTTGCTCTTGCATCCACATCTTACATCCTACTTTCTGCCCCTTCACCGAGGCTGAAATCCTTGCCTTGCAGAGAGGAACATGTAGCATAACAGCTGCTCAGAAAAACCTTGCAGATTGTAAGAAGTAAGTTTCTGTGCTCTGTAGTGTTCTCTGTGGAAATATATGATGTGCTCTTCTGAATGGCGCTGGTGTCTCCCCGTAGGAGCTTTTTCTTGGTATGTCAGATATTCAAGTGGGTGCTGCTTTCCCGGTCTGCTGATCTATAGATTGTATAAGCAACAGCGGCTTCCTATCAGGTTGTGAATTACTCATTGTTCTAGCATATTTAAGACACTGTCCAAACCTTTTCCTTAATGGTTTACTCCTCATTATAATCAGATGCAGCGATTAAAATATCTTTGATATTGCATTGCCGTTCTCCACTACATGTATCCATGCTGCTCCGTTTTAGTAACATTACTGAGTAAACTCCCTCTATAGATGCTTTTGTAAACAATTCAATGGCAGAGTTGAAAATCTAGGTCAATTTTTCAACCACGAAGTGAATAAAATTGCTGTCTGTTGATGTTGGGGAGGAAGGAGGAGAGAAAACACACAATCCTTTCCTACCATTGTAAGCTTCTTATATATGCCTCAACCTCCATCACTGTTAGTGACTGATAGTGTGAAATCTCGCTCTCCTATATGTCGTGACCATTAATAAATGCTCAGCCAACTGATGCTTCATGACAGGTTGCTGCTTATACATTCTAGGAGCCACATTCTGCCTTCAGTGACATCCATCCAATCCCAAATCCTCTGTTACATCTCTGCAACCATGCAAGCGTGTGAGGGTGGAACGTAGCCCAGGGAATCTATGCCAAGTAAGAATTCCTAGAGGAAATAGACGTCCCTTGAGAATGGGGAATAAACATCCCGAATGAGGTGCAGTAAATACCCTGCCTCCCTGGGCAGACTCAGCAGCCCTTGTTCACTCATATAATTAGTTCAGCTAACTTGACAATAAAAGTTCCATGGAGCCAGTGTTCTTGGAGAGGAAATGATTACCGACCGTGTGCTGACTGGTGGTCTTCAGAATACATTTGGAATTTAAATAATTCCAGTTTTAATATGATTATCTGCCATAACATTTTGCCATGTTATTATGGGCCAGCTTGTATCATCTTTACTCACACTGAACACTGTTTTTAGTCCTCAGTTAGTCCCACTGAAATAAACAAATATACTTGAGGAGCAAGTTGCTACTCAGTGTGAATGAGCATTTCACCATCTAGCCTATATGATCATGGAAACATCTGAATACGGCAGACAGTGTTGTCCAGCAGTTAGAGCACTTGACAGCAAGGCAGGAGGCCTGTGTCCTACTTCTCGCTCTGCCATGGACTCTCCGTGCCTCAGTTTCCTTATCTGTAAAATGGAATAAAACTACTTATCCTTTATGAAGTGTTTTGAGCTCTTTGGATGCAAGCTGCTAATATTAAGTGCTGTGTATTTATTCAGATATTCATTCTCTCTTGCATATTGGTTTCATGAAGCTTTACTTCAGTTCAAGGCACTGGGAAAAACCAACATCAAAGAAATGCTGAATTACAAAGAGTGCATGCACTCAGAAGGAAAGCTGGCCAGACTTGACATAGTTCTGAAATGCAAACAAGAACTGAACATAACAAGCTCTGTAATCCCCTTATGGAAAAAATCTATATAACGTACTCACTTTCCTATAGTTTTTTGGGGGTGGGGAGTGATGCTGTAGGATTGAGGAGAGAATTTTATCTTCATTATGGGATGTTATATGATCGTACAGCACACCTATGGAAATAACTGACTAGAGAATGAAATCCTATTGGGCAAAAGTCACTAGTGATTTTGCGTGTCTGAGTTCCTTGATGCTCAGTTTGTGATACCTTACAGAGGTCTGAGGTTAGAAAGTGCTAAGCTCAAAGACACCCTTTAAGGCAATGGTTCCCAAACTGTAGGGCTTGCCCCCTTAGGAGGGCACAGAGGAACATTCTGGGGGTGCGCAGTGGGGCCCAGGCAAGCCCCCATGAGGGGTGGGAAAGGAGCGCCACCCAGCCCCACTCTGCCCCCAGCTCCACCTTGGCCCCGCAGCTTTGCCCCGGACGCAGCTCGCCCCCAGCCCAGCTATGCCCTTATTCCCTTTCCGCCCCCAGGCCAGCTCCACCTCTAACCCTAGCTCCTCCCCAATCCTCAGTTCAATCCCCAGCTCCGCCTTCAGCTCAAGCTCCTTTGCTGAGCCAACTGTGCAGTAATGGAGGGGAAGCGTGGACAGATTCCATTACTGGTAAGGAGGTGCGCGTGACAGGAAAAGTTTGGGCACCACTGATTTATTGTGTCTTGAGTTGGGCACCCAAAATGTAAGGGATGCAGATTCACCTGTTACTTCTGAAATTCTTAGGCTAGAGATCTGTAGAGCAATTTCTACAGAATTCTATGGGTTTCTATTGAATTCTACAGGATTTTTCCTTAAGAGATCCAGCATTTAATTAACCAATTTCAAATCATGAAAAAAACCCTCGTGTTAAAACGTTGGTCAAGGGGAATAAGGGAGAACCATTTTGAATGAGAGTTTTCACATAACACATGAAATAAAGTGCACTGAGCCACCAAAAGGATTACATTGAACTTTGAGGTCAAAGTGACGTTTCAGCATGCAGCACCAAACCGCTTTTTAAAACTTTAGCCAGATTTACTTTAATAAAGCCAGCAACTTTAACTTTGCATTCAGTAAACAAAGGCAGTATATGTGCACTGAGGGAAGACAGTTCACAGTAATTTTGTCAGCAAAATTGTTACAATAAAGGCCTAAACAACACTTCATCTACCTGTCACTTGTCTTGAAAGGGCAGATTACTTTTTCCTCAAACTTGGCACATCCAATTAAGGTAGACTTACAAGCCAGGCAGGTGTAAAGTGCAAGCCAGCACTTGTTCACATTAGCAATTATCAATGGAAAAATACATAAGTGTTGAGGCTTGGCACAACAGTTACCCTGGCAACCGTTAGCACTTGGAGTCTCAGCGGAGACTAAAATGACAGTTTGACATCTTTTCCCATAAAAAGATGATTGTGTTCTCTCTCTTTCTTCCTCCCTGCCACCCGCCCTGCAAAATGCTTTTTTGGGGGGCTTTTTTCCCCAAAGCTCTCAGCAGTGACTTGGTCTTGTTTCATTTTAGTCTCTATCCTGCAAGCTTCCAGTATACCAATTAGAACTCCATGTGTCTTATGGACCACTAGTGTGTGCTCTATGGCAACAGTGTGTTTACTGTTTATCTGGCTAAGGTCGTGTGGGAGGACAGGACTTGCATTAGTGGCATTGATCTGCAGCAACCAGAGACCTGCTGGGCAGAGCAAACTTGCTAAATGTTATCATTTCTCATCCTGAAATACTAGACTATCTAGTAATTCATATAGTTTATCTGCAGCATCTCATCTCAATGAGATGCCTCTTCCTGGCTCTGCTTGGAGGCTAGTAATGCATTCTCCATCATATCTGTCAACTTATCAAGAAGAAAACGAGGCTGAACCACAATCCGGGGTTACATGTCGGGAAGTGGGTACTACCCCTCTTCACCAAAGTGACGCATATTTTCAGTTGCTGCTGCTCAAAGCAGTTGAACTACCTGCCTTCACCACTGGCCCAAAATAGCTCATGACTATTGATCAACAGGTCACACTGCAAGGTGCACTCACTTACTCAGGCTGTGAGGATAGAGGAGCTTGAAAGGGACTAGGGTTTGTTATGCTGTGGGGTGGGGCTTTAGCTTGCTGGAGGCTGCTGGTTGAGCTAGCTGCTAGTTTCAGCTGGTTTGGTATCTCGCCGAAGAGAGAGTACTAGGAAGTGCCTTGTCTCTGTGTACTCGTGCATATCAAAAGATAATAAATCAAAGATTCAAAATGTTGTATAAAATGAGGTTGCTATCTAAAACGGACGGTCCCCTCCCTTTGTTTCCTCCACTATCTTTCCCTTTTTTCTTTCTGTTTTCCACTCTTCCTTCTACATCAGTTATTCAGCATTCAGAGTTTTCCCTCAGTTCTGACCTTCCTTCATCCGTTTTCTTAAAAAAAACCATCTTTCCTGAAGTAAAACCCCTCTGGTTTTACTTTTCTTTTCCTCCCTCTTTCTCTGTTCATAGAAGATTAAGGTTGGAAGAGACCTCAGGAGGTCATCTAGTCCAACCTCCTGCTCAAAGCAGGACCAATTCCCAACTAAATCATCCCAGACAGAGCTTTGTATGGGATAATTCAGTTGGGGTTGGTCCTGCTTTGAGCAGGGGGTTGGACTAGATGACCTGAGATCTCTTCCGTTAGTCCAGTTCCATCTTCCAAAATGGTCCTCTCTCATTTCCACTCCTCTGGCCACTTAGAATCTCTCCCTCCAAGTGTGGGTGATGAAAGTGTTTTAGAAACTGTGTGCATGACAGAGAGGATTGGAGGTTGTCATGCTCTCAAACCAAATGAGTGGTTACCCCTGTGCCAGAACATCTATTCTGAAGACTGTGCCAAAAAAAAAACAAAAAAACAAAAAACAAAAAAACAAAAAAAAAACCCACACAACACCCGCAAAGTAAATCAAACTCTGCTGTCAGCTTTTACTATTATAGACTTTGTACTCTTTGACTTCACAGGGTTTTAAAGAGCAGAATGCAGCCCTAAAATAGAACTGAATTGGAAAGCCTGGATATACCCCTGCTGCCTATATTAATGTGAGCAGCCCTACCACGCCAAGTTCATCCCTGGAGTAGCTCCACTGTTTTTAGTGGGAGCAATAAATCAAAGCAGTACACACTTAGTAAGGTTAAGCTTTCAGGGGTCTGAATTTGGCAACTTTGACTACACCTGAAATTCACTTGAAAATCTTTCTAACCAGGAACAGAAAACAAAAGTCATTGCTGTTATCTAACATTCATTCCATTTGATGGAAAGAGTTCACATCTCTAATACTTTCAGAATCGAAACCTAACTCACGTGGGCCAAGATACAGGCCTCCTTCCCTCCTCTTGCTGCTTTTTGGATGTCATTGCAATCCTTTCCACAACGACATAATTTAATTTTAAAATCATGATGTTGTAAGTACTTGAGAAGCATTTAAAGCCATTCAATCAGAGAAAGGTCACGTTAACATAAATATTGAAAAGAAGGATAATTAGGCAAGGAAAACAGCAAAAACACATTAAAGAGAAATGAGGCAATTTTAAAATGTTAACATCCTAATTCAGTAATGTTTACACGACATTTAATAGTTTAATTTTCAACAAGAGTTTCAGCGGAAAAAAAAATAACGAAGGAATTTATGAAGGAGCATTACATGATAAAAAAAATGGCATTGTACAAGCTTTGCCATTTGGAGATAAAGCGAATTGTCTGAGCCTAGTTAAATACAATTCTAACAGGCCAAGTTGGAGTCCAGGCAGAACGGAGCAATACTCTTATTAATATGAACATATTTAATGATTTAGTGATACTTAAACCTGTGAAGTTCTGGATATTTGGCTAAGCCACCAGATATTCAGCTGTTTATCTGAATTATGAAAGCCACATAGGCCTGCAGAGACTGGTCTAGGACTCTCCCTGGATTGCTAGTACTGTACTTTGTAATTGGAGATGGATTAGAAATACAGATTTAATATATTCTTTCACAATATTCTGGGATGTCCACTTCTGGCCCCAGCTGGGATCAGAAAGTGCATACTAAAGGAGTGTTTTTTTAGCTTCAGAAAACGTTTAGCTCTTTGCTGCTTTTTGCGTGAGTAATGCACTGGAAGATGTAAGCCTTCATTGGTATCACTGCTATTTAAATGTATGTCTGGTTGAAAAATTTCCAGCAAAACTATTTTTCAACAGAAAATTGGGTTTTCAATGAATTGTCATGACCCACATGTGTTAAACCCAGGTCTGTAGGGGATCACTACACCACACCACACTCCAACCCTCTATCAATTAGCTTACTGGCATCAGTTAGAACCAGGACTTCCTGAAGGTCTGTCAGACAGCAGTCTTCACCCCGGGGCTCTGACTGGTGGAACACTGGAGCTCCTGACTGGTCTGCTCCTCCTACTACTTAAACTGGAAATCGGAACAGGAAGTGTTCTAACTGGGCTCCTTCCTGCTTTGGACTGCTCACCCGGCACTACCTGCTTTTGTGGCCTGATCCCAATCTGTAGGTTACCTGACCGATTTCTGGTATCTGAATCTCGGTTCCTAACCTCATGTTTCTGAACCTTGGCTGGCGCAGTGACCTGGCCCTCACCCTAGGCCAGCCACTAGGCATGGCTACCTACATCCCAGCCCTGACACTAAATGAAAGTTTTCACACAAAGTGTCTGCTTCCCTTGAAAATTTCCAATATCTTGTCCTAGAACACCAAACAGTGAAAATGGTAACATGATAACGGAATAGTTTTTTTTTGGTTTTCTGCAGTTTCCAGTAAAAAATTATCAGTTTGGGGGGTTCCAGTTTTTTGAGGGAAAGTCCATTTTTTTTCCAAAAGAAAAACAACAACACATTTTCTTCCAAATAACTGTATTTAATTTGTATTCCAGTAATGCCTAGAGACTATAACTGAGAGCAAGGCCCCATTTTCCTATATGCTGTACATACAAACAGTGAGATACAGTCCAGTCCCTGCCCCAAAGATATTATAATCCAAATAGACAAGACGAAGAATGAGGGGGAAACAGAGGCAGAGACCGATGAAGTGACTTGCCAGGGTCACACATCAGGTCAGTGACAGAGCCGAGAATAGAACCCAGGTCTCCTGAGTACCCTATCCCACAGACCACTTGACTCTTTGAGGTTATTGAAGAGTGCCTGGCCTTCTTTGCAAGCATCAGGATGCTGACCCGCGCTTCAGCCCATATTCCAGTTCAAGAAATTACATTCTACTTATCTAAATTCTCTTATTATACCTAGAGTGTTCCTGCTCCAAGCCCTCCTATTTGGAAGATTGCCTTTCACCCCATTTCACCCTGGGTCCATAACTTTCCTTTTTTTGACTCTTGAAGTATTTGCCATGCTATATATCTAGAGCCCTGGCAAATTCATGGTCCATTTTGGTCAATTTCGCGGTCAGAGGATTTTAAAAATCGTAAATTTCATTATTTCAGCCATTTAAATCTGAAATCCCATGGTATTGTAATTGTAGGGGTCCTGATCCAAAAAGGAGTTGTGGGGGGAGGGGGGAGTGTTGTAGGGGGGCTCGCAGTACTGCTACCCTTACTTTTGATTTGCTGTTGAGAGCGGCTGATGCTGGCCAGCTCTGAAGGCAGAAGCTGCCACTAGCAGCAATGCAGAAGTAAGGATGGCCTAGTATGGTATTGCCACCCTTACTTCTGCACTGCTGTTAGCTGGACACTGCCTTCAGAGCAGCCAACAGCCTGGTATCTGGGCCAACAGCCGCCACTTTCCAGCCTCCCAGCTCTGAAGGCCGCACAGAGGTGAGGGTGGCAATACTGCAACCCCCTTAAAAATAATGTTGTGTTCCCCCTGCAACTCTCTTTTGGGTCAGGACCCCCAATTTGAGAAATATTGGCCTCCCCAATGAAATCTGTATGGTATAGGGTAAAAGCACACAAAAGACCAGATTGCATGGGGAGAGACCAGATTTCATGGTGACCGTAAATATGGCTGTTCGGAAGAAGTGATCAGAACACTCTGAGCTTGGAGCAATCCTAAAATAGATCTCCTTTCTTGAGTCCTTCCCTCTTGCTTCCCCTTTAAAAATGCAAATGACGCGGCGCGTCTATTGGAAAAGGAAAAGGCTGCCAGAGGACGCCCCATACTTAATTTTCAGAGAACAGTGAAATCAGAACTTCAGTCAGAACAGCAGCAGGGGACTTGAGAGCTTAGAGTTTTAAGGATGTATAAAATAGCTCAAGTGCAAGTGTGTGTTTCATTGGGGTTCACGTTTCCAGGGGGCAAAGGGTTTGGATTTTGCTGGTTCTGTAGCCTCATGCAGTGCATCTGCCAACAGCATAATGCCAGCAGGGATAAGCGTGAGCACCGCACCAGAGCTCTGTAAAAGCTCTTGTCTGTCACCGCAAATAGCAGTGGTCTGATTGTATTAGGCGTGGGGCTCCCTGGATATCCTAGAAAGGGCCAAAACCTCTTTCACTTTCCGCCCCTAATATCCTTCAACTGAATTCCAACAATGAAGGTGGAAAAGGACCATGTAAACAGCAGCAAAAGCAATTTGCAAGCAAAGCCAAGATTACAGCTAAACCCCCTCCCCTATACAGGTTCCTATATAGCCCTCATCCCGATAGTATTTGAGTGCCAAATTTCAACTAAAATTAGGCTATCCACAGAACCCATATTCGGTTATTGTCTAGACAAAGTTATCAACTCCCAGAAGAACCCAATGACAACACAATTGCTATTAGCACCCAGATGTGTAATAGCATAAAGAGAGAACCCCAACATTAGTAACCTGGTGAACCAAAATATGGGAAATCCTTCCAATGGAAACAGTGGCTGGCAGCCTTATATCAGGAGCTAGTAGATTTTACAACATCTGCTTTCCATTTTTGGAAATTGAACAAAAGAAATATACAGACCAGGAGAAGAAGTTGGCCAAACCCAAATGGGTCTTTTGAAGATAACAAATAGTCTACGAATAAGATTTGTTAATACTTGTATGAATAGTTTGTGTATGTTAATACTGGTAACGTAGAAAGTTAAAACAAAAATATAGTGAATTAAGTGAGATGACACACATCAGTCAGTGGGTTACACTATCTGTTGAACATGCCAGTGTAGTTAGTCCTTTAAGGACAGAGGCCAGCACTTCAGTGCTGAAGGTTCCAGTTCAAATCTTGCTAAAAACCAATGGTGGCAATTGTTACACATGCACACAGGACTTCTAAATTCCATTTTACGGGTGCTGAAAAGCACACAGCTGGTGCATTCCCTGTGTGTATTCATCTATTTCTGTAAAATTTGGTAGAAACACTTTTGATAAAACACTTGGCGAAAAGAAGATTTTGTCCATGGAGCATAAAAGTGGGGTGAACTGATGTAAGGACACTTCCAATGATAAGTTTTAGGCTTATTTTAAAAAGTGTGGTTTGGTGCATGCACAACTCATTCGACATGGGCAAGCAGCCTTTTTTCAAGCTGCAAGTTAAATCTATGGAAATAAATTGACTGTTTTAGCTGCCAATGGCCTCAAAAACACGCTCTATGCTGTTTCACTATTACCTTTTCAAGAAGGAGCTTGAAATTAGAATTGCAGCAAAACTGTCATTGAGGAGAGATTGACTGCCTGGAATTTGCAACACAAACCTATTCTTATCCCTTATGCAGAGGAAAGATAAGTGGGGAAAAATTAACAACCACAAGAGTTCTTTCACCAATGGAGCTTAGCATTATTTATATATATATAAAATATCAACAATAAAACATATATATATGCTTAAATGATTCTGAACTAGAAAGCTATGTAAACAGCTAATCTAGGTAAAGGACATTTTATCGCTTGTTGTGTATGGATATTGCAGCAGTGCCGAGAGGCCAGTGTCAGGAATTAGGGCCCTATTGTGCTAGTCACCGTACAGATGAGTAAAACAAGGAAAACCACTGCGCCATAGGGCTCACAGTTTAGGATTACAAGAATATGAAACAGATGGCTACACTGACAGAAAGGGGGTGAGGCTGGGTGAATGGAGACAGGAAAGTCAGGATGTTTACATGAATAAACGATCTCAGTTCTTTGTAGGCAGAGTAGGTTATAAGGAGGGCTTCCTCCCTGGACTTCCTTTATCTAGTATTGATGGCACCTTAAAGACTAACAGATTTATTTGGGTATAAGCTTTCGTGAGTAAAAACCTCACTTCTTCGGATGCATAGAGTGAAAGTTACAGATGCAGGCATTATATACTGACACATGGAGAGCAGGGAGTTACTTCACAAGTGGAGAACCAGTGTTGACAGAGCCAATTCAATCAGGGTGGATGTAGTCCACTCCCAATAATAGATGAGGAGGTGTCAATTCCAGGAGAGGAAAAGCTGCTTCTGTAGTGAGCCAGCCACTCCCAGTCCCTATTCAAGCCCAGATTAATGGTGTTGAATTTGCAAATGAATTTTAGTTCTGCTGTTTCTCTTTGAAGTCTGTTTCTGAAGTTTTTTTGTTCAATGATAGTGACTTTTAAATCTGTAATAGAATGACCAGGGAGATTGAAGTGTTCACTTACTGGCTTATGTATGTTACCATTCCTGATGTCCGATTTGTGTCCATTTATTCTTTTGCGGAGGGACTGTCCGGTTTGGCCAATGTACATGGCAGAGGGGCATTGCTGGCACATGATGGCATATATGACATTAGTGGATGTGCAGGTGAATGAGCCACTGATGGTGTGGCTGATGTGGTTGGGTCCTGTGATGCTGTTTCCAGAGTAGATATGGGGACAGAGTAGGCAACGAGGTTTGCTACAGGGATAGGTTCCTGGGTTGATGTTTCTGTGGTGTGGTGTGTAGTTGCTGGTGAGTATTTGCTTCAGGTTGGGGGGTTGTCTGTAAGCGAGGACTGGCCTGCCTCCCAAGGTCTGTGAGAGTGAGGGATCATTTTCCAGGATAGGTTGTAGGTCGTGGATAATGCGCTGGAGAGGTTTTAGCTGGGGGCTGTATGTGATGGCCAGTGGTGTTCTGTTATTGTCCTTGTTGGGCCTGTCCTGTAGTAGGTGATTTCTGGGTACCCGTCTTGCTCTGTCAATCTGTTTCCTCACTTCCCCAGGTGGGTATTGTAGTTTTACGAATGCTTGATAAAGATCTTGTAGGTGTTTGTCTCTGTCTGAGGGGTTGGAGCAAATTCGGTTGTATCTTAGGGCTTGGCTGTAGACAATGGATCGTGTGATGTGTCTTGGATGGAAGCTGGAGGCATGTAGGTACGTATAGCGGTCAGTAGGTTTCCGGTATAGGGTGGTGTTTATGTGACCATCGATTATTTGTATTGTAGTGTCCAGGAAGTGGATCTCTTGTGTGGACTGGTCCAGGCTGAGGTTGATGGTGGGGTGGAAATTGTTGAAGTCCAGGTGGAATTCTTCAAGGGCCTCCTTTACGTGGGTCCATATGATGAAGATGTCATCAATATAGCGCAAGTAGAGGAGGGGCATTAGGGGACGAGAGCTGAGGAAGCGTTGTTCTAAGTCAGCCATAAAAATGTTGGCATACTGTGGGGCCATGCGGGTACCCATGGCAGTGCCACTGACTTGAAGGTATAAGTTGTCCCCAAATCTGAAGTGGTTGTGGGTGAGGACAAAGTCACAAAGCTCAGCCACCAGGCTTGCTGTGGCCTCATCAGGGATACTGTTCCTGACAGCTTGTAGTCCATCCTCATGTGGAATATTGGTGTAAAGTGCTTCTACATCCATGGTGGCCAGGATGGTGTTTTCAGGAAGAACATCAATGCATTGTAGTTTCCTCAGGAAGTCGGTGGTGTCTCGAAGATAGCTGGGAGTGCTGGTAGCATAGGGTCTGAGGAGAGAGTCCAAATAGCCAGATAATCCTGCTGTCAGAGTGCCAATGCCTGAGATGATGGGGCGTCCAGGGTTTCCGGGTTTATGGATCTTGGGTAGCAGATAGAATACCCCTGGTTGGGGTTCTGCAGGTGTGTCCATGTAGATTTGTTCCCGTACTGTAGCTGGGAGTTTCTTGAGCAGATGGTGTAGTTTCTTTTGGTATTCCTCAGTGGGATCAGAGGATAGTGGCCTGTAGAATGTGGTCTTGGAGAGTTGCCTGGCAGCCTCCTGTTCATAATCTGACCTGTTCATTATGACTACAGCACCTCCTTTGTCAGCTCCTTTGATGATAATGTCAGAGTTGTTTCTGAGGCTGTGGATGGCATTGCGTTCTGTACGGCTGAGGTTATGGGACAAGTGATGTTGTTTGTCCACAATTTCAGCCTGTGCACGTCTGCGGAAACACTCTATGTAGAGGTCCAGTCTGTCATTTCGACCGTCAGGAGGAGTCCACACAGAGTTCTTCTTCTTGTAGTGTTGGTAGGAGGGTTCCTGTGGGTCAGTGCACTGTTCAGTGGTGCGTTGAAAATATTCCTTGAGTCGGAGACGACGAAAGTGGGCTTCCAGATCACCGCAGAACTGTATCATGTTCGTGGGGACGGTGGGACAGAAAGAGAGTCCCCGAGATAGGACAGACTCTTCTGCTGGGCTAAGAGTGTGGTTGGAAAGATTGACAATGTTGTTGGATGAGTTGAGGGTACCATTGTTATAGCCCCCAGTGGCAGGTATTAGTTTAGATAGCTTACAGTCCTTTTTCCTCTGTAGAGAAGTGAAGTGTGCATTGTAAATGGCTTGTCTCATTTTTGTAAAGTCCAGCCACGTGGAAGTTTGTGTAGAAGGCTGGTATTGTATGAGAGTCTCCAGTTCTGAGAGCTCATTCTTGATCTTCTCCTGTCTGCTGTACAGGATGCTGATCAGGTGGTTCCTCAGTTTCTTTGAGAGTGTGTGGCACAGTCTCTCACCATACTCAGTGTAGTATGTTGATTGCAATGGATTTTTTACCTTCAGTCCTTTTGGTATGATGTCCATCTGTTTGCATTTGGAGAGGAAGATGATGTCTGTCTGTATCTGTGCAAGTTTTTTGTTGAGGTTGATGGATTTCCACTCCATACGGCTAAATTTAGTGCCTTGCATGGTGTCAAGTATCATATATGCCACTAATGTCATATATGCCATCATGTGCCAGCAATGCCCCTCTGCCATGTACATTGGCCAAACCGGACAGTCCCTCCGCAAAAGAATAAATGGACACAAATCGGACATCAGGAATGGTAACATACATAAGCCAGTAAGTGAACACTTCAATCTCCCTGGTCATTCTATTACAGATTTAAAAGTCACTATCATTGAACAAAAAAACTTCAGAAACAGACTTCAAAGAGAAACAGCAGAACTAAAATTCATTTGCAAATTCAACACCATTAATCTGGGCTTGAATAGGGACTGGGAGTGGCTGGCTCACTACAGAAGCAGCTTTTCCTCTCCTGGAATTGACACCTCCTCATCTATTATTGGGAGTGGACTACATCCACCCTGATTGAATTGGCTCTGTCAACACTGGTTCTCCACTTGTGAAGTAACTCCCTGCTCTCCATGTGTCAGTATATAATGCCTGCATCTGTAACTTTCACCCTATGCATCCGAAGAAGTGAGGTTTTTACTCACGAAAGCTTATGCCCAAATAAATCTGTTAGTCTTTAAGGTGCCACCAGACTCCTTGTTGTTTTTGTAGATACAGACTAACACGGCTACCCCCTGATATTTATCTAGTATTGAATTCCTGCTTGTTGCATCTTGTGTTTGTAACCCATGCCCCCGGGGTTTGTCCCCCTGTAGTGGCAACTAGACCTGGTAAAGGTTGACGAGTCGGCTACAGACTTAGCTAAGAGAAATGTGTCTCTTAGTTCATGCAGTAGAGGCTTATGCATTAAGCTCCAGAGGTCCCAGGTTTGATCCTGCGCCAAACAGTGTCTGTCATGTTACAAGTGGGGGCTTATCTCGGAAGTCTCTGAAGTTCGAAACACACTTTGTCAGCTAGGGGATGTATGTAACCAATGCCTGCTTTGTGTGGCACTCTGTCCCCCTCTAGTGGCAACTAGACTAGCTAGAGGTTGATAAATCTGCTACAGTGTTGGCTAAAAAACGCCTCACATGTCTTTTAGCTCATGCAGTAGAGGCTCATGCATTAAGCTACAGAGATCTCAAATTTGATCCCGTCCGATGACGACCTAGGTCTGTGGGCGTTACACATTATATTAGACCCCAGTGCTAGAAATGGTTTCACACAGGCTTATCCCTGTTTCTGCATGGAGCCAGTTACAGGATTGGTGCTTCAGTCTTGCAAGCTCTTCAAAATACAGACTCCCTTCCTGTGTATTTATACAGCACCCAGCACAACAATGCCCCAGTTCAGACTGGAGCCTTTGGCACTGCCAGAATCCAGACTGAATAATATTTATTCAGATTTATAGAAGTACAATTTATAGGTGCCCATCCAGTGCTGTGGGCAACTATCCCATACATTAAAAATCTCAAACACTGCCATAAATATATCTAACTCACACTACTCTTTGCTCAACACCCAGAGAGAAGGGAGAAAACAGACTGGCATGCCTAGCATCTTAACAAATGTAGGTTCTGATGGACTAAGGGGCGGGGAGTGCCAAAGCCGGATAGCCCTATCAGCAGCTCCCTCTTGTTTATACTGAGGGAGCTCCCGCTCGAGTTCCTCTGCAGCAGAATGTCATGGGAGGGAGATGAGATTTCTGCCCTAAAGGATTAAAAACCAACACTTGGAATTCCAAATATTACCAAAGAAATGTTATGGTCATCATCATTGTCTATCATGTGAAACCAAGCTCCATGACTGAATTGCCTGTTGCTGATCAATATTTTATTCAAATTTATTCTGTATATTGCTACCTGAAATTAGCTGCTGCCCGCTCCATCATCCATCTCAGGGCTTTGATTTGTGTGCATAAGTGCTTTAATGAATTGGGACCATAGACAGTTAATTCATTCAAGGAGGGAGTGAGGGCTGAGTGTAGGAGAAGTATGGGGATCTAATGGGGAAGGAGTCTGACTTAAGTTGTATTGAATTTGTTGTTCTGAATGTTAGTATATGCACTTGCTGAAAAAGCATATCTTGTAAACAGACTCAATGCATCAATATTTCTTCATGGGCATATTTAAAGTATTACCTGGCTATTAATAATCTAGTAGTCTATTTTGCTACAAGAGGGAACTTTAGGACATTTCATCCTGTTGCAAATTGTACATAAGCAAATTGTGCAGGGCTTGTCAGGAGGTCCACTTTGTTAATATCTTGGACTCTTCTAGTTGAAATAATTGTGGCACTTAAGTCTTACAAAGGTGACGTAATTAGGATACACAGTGTAGTAATAATATATCATATATATATGGTGTCTACTAACACATTAGAGCCCAAGACACCCTAGAAACTTAGCTATATGCAGAGTTTGCTTCACTGGTCACAAATAGAGTGAAATGGCACAACTGCTTAACACAAAGGTTCTCAAACTGGGGGTCGAGACCCCTCATGGGGTCACGAGGCTATTACATGGGGGGTTGCAAGCTGATAGCCTCCACCCCAAACCCCGCTTTGCTTCCAGCATTTATAATGGTGTTAAATATATAAAAATGTGTTTTTAATTTATAAGGGGGTGGGGGTCGCACTCAGAGGCTTGCTATGTGAAAGGGGTCACCAGTACAAAAGTTTGAGAACCACTGGCTAAACAGCACACGGGAATACATAACAGATTACAGCACAGAAGTGAAAAAACAACTCATTCAACTGAAACTACAGGGAGAATTTTGCTGGGCAGAATGTATCTATAAGTGGGAGAGTGGCCAGGACACAAAGGTTAACATCCTAACGCTTACAAAATGTCATGTGATATTTAGACTCATGGAGTAAGGCCAGAAGGGACCATTATGATCATCTCGTCTAACCTCCTGCACATGGCAGGCCACAGAACCTCACCCACCAATTCCTGTAATAGACCCATAACCTCTGGCTGAGTTACTGAAGTCCTCAAATCATGATTTAAAGATTTCAAGTTAGAGAGAATCCACCATTAACACATGCAAGTGACCTGTGCCCCATGCTGCAGAGGAAGACAAAATCCTCTCAGGAGTATCCAGGACCATGAATTTAAAATGCCAGCACCAACAGCACAGTGACCTCCACAAGCATAGGTTCAGCTCAGGCTAAGAGGAAAGGATGCTACCTACTGACTAATCATCATTTCCTTGGAGGCGTCCCAGACAAGTGGTTACCTGGCCTGACCCTACTGAAACCCTGATATCTATCCAGTTTGCAGTACAGTTTACATAGCTTCCAGTTAAGATGATCCAGTGGTTAGGGTACTGACGTAGGACTTGGGAGATCTGAATTCAATTTTCTGCCCAATCACAGTCTTCCTGCATGACTTAGTATCTCTGTATCTCAATTCCCAAGCTGTAAAATGGAGAGTTGTAAGGATAAATACATGAAAGATTGTGAGGTGCTCCAATATTAAAGTAATGGGGGCCACAAAAGCACCTTACAGAGAAGGAAGTATGAATTAATATAAAAGTTAACTCATATCACCAAACTAGATTATATTTTTACTTCTTTTTAAATGTTACTTGGCTACTATACTATACTAGACTAGACATAGTGCAGAAAGGCTCACTGTATACTTCATTGTCATTTTGTGGGTCTGTTTTCTCTATTCTTCCCTCATTCCTCTAAAATCTAAGACAAATTTGGGGCATGGTCTAGCTAGTTTACCCTCCTATATGCTGAGCCATGTGCCCAGATTGCATGCCTAATTATTTAAATCCTGATGTCATTTTTGCTCTTTTCCTCTATCCTGAATTATATGGGATCAAACACTTCTGAAGCATTGAGGGGCCTCACACAAGGAGTTGTGCACCTTCCAGGATCTGGCCCTTAGCTAGGCTTGCAGATCTGTAGTATCTTGTTGGTTTAATAGGGGAACTCTATTATCCACTCTCTCTCTAGTCCTCCATGTCTTCAGTGAGCCATCAAAAATCTTTGCCAAAGGGCTTTCCTGTTTTCTTTGCTATTTCTCTCAGAATTATGGGATCTAATTCATCTGGGAACTGATGCTTTGTCAATTTTTAATAGTTCTAATTGCCTTGTTATCAGCTCTGGTGCAATAAGAAAGCCTTTTAACATTTCAGTTTCCCTCCAGAAAAATCTATCTCCATCTCAGGGATGTTGCCATGCCTTCTGCCTCCTTCGTAAATACTGAGAAATCATTTAGGCCCTCAGCGACATTAAACTCATGTCACTAACTTTTCACTTGTGTCCTTCAAAGGCCCTACTCATTGTTTTCTTGGTTGGCTGCATCTCAGATAGCTAAAAAATAATTCTCTTTCCTTTCCTATCATTATTGTACTTGCCATCTTCATTTTGTACAATCCCTCCATTTTTGTCTTTTCATTACCATCTCGGAGCACTCGTGTGTCCCAATGGTTAGAGGATTAACCTGGGACTCGGGAGTCCTGTCTCAATTCCCTGCTCCAGCAGACTTCCTGACTGATCTGGGTCAAGGCACTTAGAGTACGTCTACACAGCAAGTGGCAGAAACTTTCAGAGCCTGGATTGACAGACTTGGGCTTATGCTATGGCTGGAGCCTAGGGAGCAGGGTGGGCTTCCCAACCCTAGCTGCAACATCTACATAGCAATTTTTATCAACATATCATGATTTGCTGCTGTGGGCTGTGTAGATGTACCTGTAGTCTCCCTTCTCATATTATCCCTATCTGTAAAGTGGAGATAATATGTCTCCATCACAGCAGTGTTGTGAAAATAAATACAGTAGAGATTGTGAGGTCCCATGGTAACAAGAGTCCTAAGTGCCTAAGATAGACAGACTCTTCTGTGGTAGTTTAGTGTAGCCAAAACTTTTTTCTTCAAAAGGGACACTGTCAAGATTTGACAGGCTTAAAATTCAGCTACCTTAAAGAGCTGCATTTAATAAATAAATCAGCACCCTCCTAACACTCAAAACTTCTTTCCATACTTATTTTTCAAATGAGTGGAGCTGGTGGTCCTCTCATTTGCACCAATGTAAATCAGGAGTAATTCCATACATGTCAATGGAGATACACTGATGTGAAACAGGTATAAATCAAAACAGGTTCAGGTCCACTGCCGTATGGTAAGATTAGAAGAGGTAAGTCAGGAATCCTCAATTCTATTCCCAGTTCTCTGTTATGACTCACTCTGACACTTTAGGGAAGTCACTTAATCTCTCTGTACCTCAACTTCCCAGTCTACAAAAGAGTAAAACTCATAGACCTCCCCCTGGGGTGATATCAGGCTTATTTAACTAATATTTGAGTTTTATTATGAATATTACTATGTAGATACACAGTAGAAGTGTTCTTAGTTCCTCAATTGCACATCTAGTTTTCCTTTTTTGCCATAACAATCTGGTGAATTCACTCACAATAAAAATAGTATTTCCCATAACTTAAAACCAAAGTTACAATGCCCCCCACCCCAAAAATAAAAATCCTCCTCCCCAACCTATTTATGGGGAAACAAAAGATGCCCCATTATTTATTGCCTCAGTTTTGGATTTTTGTTCTGCTCCTTGAAAAGGCTTCCAGCACAGATTATATTCATGTCTCTTAGCTGAATAACAAAACCCAGGCTGCTATATGGTAAAGCAGGAATCACCTACATTTCAATACGGGTGGAGCAGAGTAACAATGCAAGGATAAGATTGCCTGCTTACATCACTTTGCAAACTCAAACAAAACTGGTAGATCTCAGGTCACATCTAGCAGTCTTAATAATGGCCTAACCTCTATAATGTCTCTGTAGCAGCATTGCACCAACCTTTTGTGATGGCCCCTTCTGATTGGGTGTTTCTATGATCTTTAAATAGTCCCAGACCTGGTATTGGGCCATATCCCCAGGGCTTCTCCCCTGGAGGCAATGGGTTTCACCCTCTTGGTCTATTCTGGCCCCAGCCCTCCAGCTGGGCCACTAAGTAGTTCAAATCCCCTTTTGGGGGTTTCTCACTGTCTGATTGTAGGCCAGTTCCTCAGTGGCTTATGGGAGGGACCTGGGCGCACCTACTACTCCAGGTTCCAACCCAGGAAACTTAAGAATAACAGCCACACGCCGCCAAGTCCCTTTAAGTACACTGCTTTCAGTTCCATGGACCACTTCCCCATGGCCCTAGCCTTCACCAAAGCTTCACCCTTACCTCAGGGCTCATCTAAATTCAGGCCAAGCAGCCAGCCAGGAGCTGTTCCTCACCGCCCAGTCCCTGCCAGCCCCGAACTGTCCATGGTGCTGCAGTTCCCTTCGGCCAGCCAGGAGCACCATTTGAACTCCTCTGGCTCTAGCAAGGAACTTGTCTCTGAAGCTCCTTTTTATAGGTCCTGATTGACTGATCCCTGCAGCTACTCTAGTCTGCTTGGAGGACTCCTCTACTGCTCCTTTCCCGGGACAGATGTGGCAGGATACTGAAGCCTCCAGCAAGGGACATCTGCGCCTAGTCCACCCTGTCACAATCCCTTTATTCTCAATAGGAAACTCAAGTATCCATATGCCTTATTTTATGCACACTGTGTGTATGTGTTGGGGGAGGGTATAGATATTGCACACAAAAACTATGTTAAAAGAAAATTAAGTTTGTAAAATCAAGCACTCAAAACTGAGGAGATGCCAGAAATAAGTCTGCCTCTGTGTGTGTGTGTGTGTGTGTGTGTGTGTGTGTGTGTGTGTGTGTGTGTGTGTGTAAGTAAAATATATATTAAATTTATTGCTTGAGTGGCATAATTATTGAAATTATGCTGAATTCTTACCCAACTTCAAAACAGAATAGGGCAGACAATCCCAACCTCACCTACAAAACCAACTCCCACAAACTCTGTGAATAAATACTTTAAAATCCCCACAGTTTCATTTCAATATCTCCTGGAACCAAGATGTTTTCTGTGAGTGTGAGAGAATATCACACTTTAACATGCAATCTCTTTTTCCTGTGCCATGCAATGGTGTTGGCAAACTCTTTCACAGCTGGAGACAAGCCAAATATCTTGCCCTCATAAGAAGAGTCAACTGTGTGTTTGTTCAACGTGCTTCCCTCTTCTTGGACTTCTAATTCCCACTTTTCCTGCCAGTTCAGTTAAATGTGCTTTTAATAGACATGCCTTAAGTTAATCTGAGAAGATGCATGATCCACTTAAAGATAAATTCCGCATAGGTGGTCTGGCAAGTTGCTGAATGCAATTAACTGAACATCTCTGATCTGTGAAATCAGTATATCCCAAGCTGGATATGCACATCAGTATATGGCAAAGGGGAAAGTGTATCTCAGGGGACAGAAAAGATGAAAAAAGATGGATCTAAAACACCTGAGAAAAAATGCTGCTTTTTGACTGCAAAACATGGAGAACTTCCTGATAACATGTGTGGCTGACAGTTATGTGGCTTCTGTGCCAACACTACACACCCTCCTCTTATTCCAACCTCATCCCTAAACACTTAAACATCTTCTGCAATGTCCACATAAAGATGAGTTAATACTGATTTTAGAAACAAAGCATACACCTAGTTATTTCCTCCTCCGGTTTATCAAATGTACCATGTCTTCCATTTCAATTTTCTGGTTCTTCCGGACAAGGACTGTCTTTAATTTTGTGTATTGGACAGCACTTATCACATTTTTATTGCTTTATTAATGTATAACAACAACAATGGCTCCAGAGTTAAAGCTATCAGAGCTAAGCCATCCTAAAATCTATTTTTCAGCCCCCAAAGTAAGTTGTTATTGTTTAATTTCTCTTGGTTAGTCTCAGCCTAAAGATGATCTGTCATTTGGGAAGTTTGAATATTACCTTGCAAGCCATTTTGAACTTGTGGAGCTACATGAACAATTGCTTTAAAAAAAAAACATCATCATCGAGAAGGTAAGATTTATTCTTGTTATATCAATGTGGTTTTGAGCGCATTTTTCCCCAAAAAACCTAGAAGAAAGGTAGTTTAATTTGTTCCTAGTTCTTGGACAGAAGAGAAACATTGGATAACTGGATGTCAGGTACCGTGATATACTATGTACAGAGCAAGACCCCAGTTCTGGAGCATCTTCTGGACTGTCCACTAGATCTGTGTACAAGACAGTGAGTAATGGGTGCATTTGCTCTCAGAAGGAGATTGCAGAAACCACATCACTGTGTAAAACATTCTTGATGACAATTAACCAAATAGCCTTAACAGCTATCTTGAAACAGGCCATTCTGGGCCACCATTGCCCACTCTGATGGAAGGTAGAAACCACAGTAGCAGTAAAAGCTAGAGAAAGCAATACATTTTTTGGAGAAATGGAAGACTTCAACCTGCTCACAATAATTCCAGGTAAAGTGTCTGCACAGGGGACAATGAAGCACATGAGTGGGTTAGGATATAGGCAGATAACAGTCCAAGGATAAAGACAGTCCAAGGTAAAGAGATAACAGAATCGGATTTTAGATATTCAACAAACAGACTTTGGTGTAAAGCTTCAGCAGAAAGTGGATTTGAAATGAGAGGGAAAAAACGTGTCTGCCTGGAAAATCTGCAGCCATAGCACCGAGTGGTGTTGAAGGGCAAGACGGAGAGAATACAATCTATCCAGTCAAAATTGAAATCTCCAAGCAATAACTGAAGACAATCGTGCTCAGTAAACAATTAGGGGACAGAACAGAAGATAAACTGAAAGTGTTTACAAGCTATATGATCTGGAAAATGGAAAGACAAAGAGGATCAGGGAAAAAAAGAAACCAATTAATTGAGGCCACAAGAAATATAAGCATTAAATGGCACAGAACATCTCAATTAGCAGTCAAACTGTTGTTTGTTTGGATTTTTTCTTCTTTTTAAATACACCATACAAAATGGGAAAGGTTCACACTTGCTCAAATAATCATGAACATTATTGGAGGAATAACTAATGTCTTGGCACTCAATTAACTGTGCCAGCTCAAGAAAGGGATCTGGGCATCGTTGTAGACAAGTCAATGAATCTCTCTGGTCAGTGTGCAGTTGCAGCCAAAAAGCTAACAAGTTGCTAGAATTAGAGCTGTACAGGAACTGGAATTTTCATTTCCGGGGGAGTTTTGTGATGTTGAAATGTCTTCTGCTCCAGAGTATAACATAGCCAAACAAATTTCAAAATTTTTTGCAAACTGAAATTCTGAAAACATATTGCATTTCAGTTCAGTCAAAATATTTTGATTTGTTGCATTCTGATTTTCACTTTTTAAAATTTAAAGGTATATCTATTTAATACTAGGACATTTTTTAAAATTGGAATCAAAATTCATTTCAAAATGGAAAATAAAAACATTCCATTCCAAAATGGTCAAAGTGGAATATTGCAACCTTAAGAAAAAACACTTGAAAATTGTTTCAAAGTAAATTCTCTCCAGAGTTGACACATTTTCATGAAACATTTTGTTTTTGACAAATCAGAGTTTTCTGAAGGAAAAATGTTCCACAGAAAAATTTCTGATGTGTAAGAAATGGGATGGTGAATAATACAAAGATTTAACATAACACCTTTATCCAGAATACTGTATTCTGTGCTGATTGCTGCACCTAAAAAAAGGGTATTCTAGAACTAGATGGGCTTCAGAGAAGAGTAAGAGAATGGAAAAACCTTCAGATGAAGAGTGACTTAAAATATTGGGACTGTTTACCTTTAAAAAAAGATGGAGAAGTGGAGACATGATCAAAGTATATAAAATAATAAAGAAGGTAGACTGTGGACTTCTGTTCTTCTCTCTGTCTCACAACACAAGGAAGTATTTTTCCACAAAGTGTGTAATTAGACTGTGGAACTCATTGCTACAGGATGTCACTAAGTCCTTAACAAGAGTCAAAAATTGGATAATTACATGGATATCAAGAATTATAAATGGATAACACTTTTTGGAGGGATATTAAATCTTGTGTTTCAGACCTTAAGCCAATATCTAACTACTAGAGATCAGAATGAGATCTAATGTGGGGGCAGATTATGCTACATCTGCTTACTGTGAGGTTCTTACACCTTCCTCTGAAGCATCTGGCACTGGCCACCAATTGCACTTTGCGTCTTATCTGGTCAGGAAATTCCTAGTTCCTGCATTCTGCAAACACAGCACATGTTTAACTTTTTGCATGAGTAGTCCCAGAAATCAATGGAATTATGTACAAAAAGCTAACAATCCCTGGGTTCTGTTCCTGCCTCTGACACATGGTGTGTGCCTTTGTGAAAGTCACTCAATGTTTCAGTGCCACCTGTAAAATGGACACACTACTAATTACCTGTGACTCACTCATCTCTCAGGGTTGTTGTGACGCTTCATTAATAGTTGCAAAGTGTTCTCGGGTTCTTAGATGAGCTGCATAAGTGTGATACATGTACACACATCACATTATGTGTCATATGATTAGTACAGAATCATGAAATACTGGGAAAAGAGACAAGAAAGAGGGAATCTCTATAAGGGATCCCCTTTCCAGTTGAACAAACATACTAATGAGATACTACAGAGACCAATGTTGGCTCTACAGATTCTCATGACTGATGTAAGCAGCCTGGCTGATGGGATTCAATGTCAGATTTCAGAGTTTGAAGATGATATTAAAAAGAGAACGAAGAACAATGAAGCCAAATACAAAGGGACTCAGATCATTTAATTACTTGGACTGATAAATAGCTAAGGCAATGATGGTGTTCAGTGTGAGAAAGACAAAAATGAGGAATCTTAGAACAAAGAATAAAGAGTAGCTGTCTGCAAAATGGAACCTGCCGTAGCCTATTGACCAAAAAAAAAAAAAAAAAAAAAAAAAAAAGGGGGTGGGGGTGTTGGGAATTATTGAAAAAATCCCTAAAGCCTCAGCTCAATGGAAACTGCGGTGGAAAAGGCAAACAGGATGCAGGTTATATTTAGGGGAACATAACGGATATCAAAAGGAGATAGTGGCTCTGCTACAATAACAATGTGTTACAAGGTTCCAGATAAACCCAAGCTTTAGTGCGGTCTCCAGCAATGGCCACCTGAACATACACAGAAAGGAGAAAGATTTTTGAAGGGAGACAGTACAAAGCAGCCAAAATACCAGGCATTGAAGATTTAAGTTATGAAAGCTTTCCCTCCCCATCTCTCTGGTGTGGGGGGAGGAATAAGAAGAGATTTAGCAATAAAACGTTGATGAAGAAGACTGATAATAGCATGCCAAGTAACCCCTTCACACTTGCAGAGAACAACTGCAAATAAAACCACCAGGAATGTTGGCTCAAGAGAGCTGAGGCAGGCGTATTACACACAAAGGAGAGTAAAATTTTTAAGCAGATGGTATTATTGATATGGGGAGCGTAAGTGAATTCAAGAGATTTCTAGGTAATATTGTAACGAAGAAGATGGAGACTTGCAGGTTTTAGTAATCGGATTTAGCTGAGCCAATGCCCTACTACTGAGTATGTAACATGCTGGCTTGTGCCCAGCCCACACCCAGGCCTTTTTCAAGGCAGTTTTATTTTCCAGGCAAAAAGGCCAAAAACACAAAAAACATTTCCTCAGCCCACCCTGGTCTATAACTCCAAAGGGATTTTCCCCTTTGCCTTTCTCAGTCCTCCCTGCTTCAGGACATATTGCAGGAGTCTTCCTTGCTCTTTTAGCTAAGCACTGCCTCCCACGGCTTTCTCCTTGGACATCATTATCCCCCAGCAGGTTCCTACTGCTTCCCCTTCCAGGGGACTCTGGCAGCCTTTTGGGGGTGAACTCCCCACTGCTCCCGCTTCCTTACTGGCAGCCTGGTTCTTTATAGCTGCAGATACTGCCCCACCCTCTTCACTGGCCAAACTGGGAGTACCTGCTCTAGCACAGAGGCGCTGGACCTGCTTCTTTTAAAGGGGCCAGCCACCCTGTGGTTCACTGTGGTTATTTCTCATCTGATCGCACACAAAATCTACAGTCATATTTCTGCTCCTTTGCATGGAAACCTTACTGAAGAATTACTCCTTATGAACCTAAAAGACCCAATTCAAATGTGTTTTTTTTTTACTGGTTTATAAGATTTCAGGGTAAAAGGGAAAAAAAGATCTTATTAGGAACAGCATGTGAAACCCTGTGTTTGAATGGAAACCTGCTGACTTCATTGAGGTTCAGCACAGATACATGTCTCTTCCCAGGCTGTTCACAATGGGTCACAGGGCAAAATTCTGCCCTGGTATCTTTGTATCATATTGGGAATCTCAGCAGTAATTCTACCAAGGTCCAACTACCTTCTGGCCTTCACAGGGCAGATGGCTTCAGGGGCAAATCATTCTGCAGTGCACCACACAGCTGCTCACAAAGGGCATGATCCAAAGCTTACAGAAGTTAATCGAAGTCTTAAACGGATCAAGCAAAGCCGTACGTAATTGAGAATTTCATCTTTCCCTCAACAGATGCACCGATTTCAAGAAGGCTTTAAGTTGCCGTTCTTTGGCTATTGATGCAATATTGCTAAGGCAATGTATCTCAAAAAAAAAAAAAAAAAAATGGATGAACTATTCCATTCCCTCCCACAGAAATGGATAGCACATAGATGCCTTTATCAGTAATGGAATGGGATCATACACTCCCTTCTATCAGATTTTTTTCCTGTCTTGCTATGAAAAGGACAGGAGAGAAAAAACAAAACCAAAAAAAAAATCTTTCAGGCCACTATATACTATTATAGAGATGCCCCCCACCTAAAAAAGGGGTGGACCCATATTTTCTTTTGCGAGTCATTTTAAATGGATGTAGTCTTCTATGCTTTGATAGGATGGTGATTGATCAGTTGGTGATGGAGCCTGTCAGTTCTAGGTCTCCAGTTCATACACAGTAAAATGATGTTGTCGGGTATGTCTAGGCTAGAAATGCCACAGTGGTGTCTACACCAGGGCTTAGGTTGGCATAATGACATTGCACAGGATGATGTAGCGTTTTAGTGTAGACCAGCTCACCATGTGGAAGTAGTCACCCTCTGACAGTGGCTCTGTGGCCCCCATGAAAAGGCTGCATGGTCACAGTCAGGTTCCAGACAGTAAAAATCCACATCATCACGACCACCACTAAAGTGACTGCCTTTGCTGGCCACTTCCGCAGAGGGGCCAGTCACTGAGCAGGTAGACTAAACTACCATCACAAGGGGGTTCCTTGTGGCTGAGGTAACTGGGAACTCTGAAGGACACTAGCATGGCCACTAACCATTCAGTAAGTGTTTCCAGGCCTGACAGGCACCTTTCAACAACTCAAAAAGAGTTGGACTGAAAGGGGTGGGGGAGGGGGAAAGAAGTATTCCTGCGAGAGAGAAAGCCGTTAGTTTACATTTTGGTGACAACATCTGAGAGTTCATAGAATCATAGAATATCAGGGTTGGAAGGGACCTTAGGAGGCCATCTAGTCCAACTCCCTGCTCAAAGCAGGACCAATTCCCAACTAAATCATCCCAGCCAGGGCTTTGTCAAGCCAGGCCTTAAAAACCTCCAAGGAAGGAGATTCCACCACCTCCCCAGGTAACGCATTCCAGTGCTTCACCACCCTCCTAGTGAAAAAGTTTTTCCTAATATCCAACCTAAACCTGCCCCACTGCAACTTGAGACCATTACTCCTTGTTCTGTCATCTGCTACCACTGATAACAGTCTAGATCCATCCTCTTTGGAACCCCCTTTCAGGTAGTTGAAAGCAGCTATCAAATCCCCCCTCATTCTTCTCTTCTGCAGACTAAACAATCCCAGTTCCCTCAGCCTCTCCTCATAAGTCATGTGCTCCAGCCCCCTAATCATTTTTGTTGCTCTCCGCTGGATTCTTTCCAATTTTTCCACAGCTTTCTTGTAGTGTGGGCCCCAAAACTGGACACAGTACTACACATGAGGCCTCACCAATGTCGAATAGAGGGGAACGATCACGTCTCTCGATCTGCTGGCAATGCCCCTACTTCTACAGCCCAAAATGCCGTTAGCCTTCTTGGCAACAAGGGCACACTGTTGACTCATATCCAGCTTCTCGTCCATTGTAACCTCTAGGTCCTTTTCTGCAGAACTGCTTCCTAGCCATTCGGTCCCTAGTCTGTAACAGTGCATGGGATTCTTCCGTCCTAAGTGCAGAACTCTGCACTTCTCCTTGTTGAGCCTTATCAGGTTTCTTTTGGCCCAATCCTCTAATTTGTCTAGGTCCCTCCGTATCCTATCCCTACCCTCCAGCATATCTACCATTCCTCCCAGTTTAGTGTCATCTGCAAACTTGCTGAGAGTGCAGTCCACACCATCCTCCAGATCATTAATGAAGATATTGAACAAAACCGGCCCCAGGACCGACCCCTGGGGCACTCCACTTGAAACTGGCTTCCAACTAGACATGAGCCATTGATCACTACCCGTTGAGCTCAATGATCTAGCCAGCTTTCTATCCACCTTACAGTCCATTCATCCAGCCCATACTTCTTTAACTTGCTGGTAAGAATACTGTGGGAGACTGTATCAAAAGCTTTGCTAAAGTCAAGGAATAACACGTCCACTGCTTTCCCCTCATCCACAGTGAGTTATCTCCTCATAGAAGGCAATTAGGTTAGTCAGGCATGACTTGCCCTTGATGAATCCATGATGACTGTTCCTGATCACTTTCTTCTCCTCTAAGTGCTTCAGAATTGATTCCTTGAGGACCTGCTCCATGATTTTTCCAGGGACTGATGTGAAGCTGACTGGCCTATAGTTCCCCGGATCCTCCTCCTTCCCTTCTTTAAAGATGGGCACTACATTAGCCTTTTTCCAGTCATCTGGGACCTCCCCCGATCACCATGAGTTTTCAAAGATAATGGCCAATGGCTCTGCAATCACATCCGTCAACTCCTTTAGCACCCTTGGATGCAGTGCATCTGGCCCCATGGACTTGTGCTCGTCCAGTTTTTCTAAATAGTCCCAAACCACTTCTTTCTCCACAGAGGGCTGGTCACCTTCTCCCCATACTGTGCTGCCCAGTGCAGCAGTCTGGGAGCTGACCTTGTTCGTGAAGTCAGAGGCAAAAAAATCATTGAGTACATTAGCTTTTTCCACATCCTCTGTTACTAGGTTGCCTCCCTCATTCAGTAAGGGGCCCACACTTTCCTTGACTTTCTTTTTGTTGCTAACATATCTGAAGAAACCCTTCTTGTTACTCTTAACATCCCTTGCTAACTGCAACTCCAAGTGTGATTTGGCCTTCCTGATTTCACTCCTGCATGCCTGAGCAATATTTTTATACTCCTCCCTGGTCATTTGTCCAATCTTCCACTTTTTGTAAGCTTCTTTTTTGCGTTTAAGGTCAGCAAGGATTTCACTGTTAAGCCAAGCTGGTCGCCTGCCATATTTACTATTCTTTCTACACATCAGGATGGTTTGTTCCTGCAACCTCAATAAAGATTCTTTAAAATACAGCCAGCTCTCCTGGACCCCTTTGCCCTTCATGTTATTCTCCCAGGGGATCCTGCCCATCAGTTCCCTGAGGGAGTCAAAGTCTGTTTTTCTGAAGTCCAGGGTCCGTATTCTGCTGTACTCCTTTCTTCCTTGTGTGTCAGGATCCTGACTCGATCATCTTGAACCTGCTTCCCAGGTTCCCATCCACTTTTGCGTCCCCTACTAATTCTTCCCAGTTTGTGAGCAGCAGGTCTAGAAGAACTCTGCCCCTAGTTGGTTCGTTATTAGCCTGGTTACACAATTATGGCATACACTCTTTAAATTAAAGACACAGAAAGGCATTTTCACACTAACAGTTAAAAAAACAAAAAGATTCCATAAATAAAGCTCATCTCATGGAACAAGGAATGCACAAAATAACCAGTCTACACACAGCAACCAACATGATCCCCCTCCTTTCCCTAGTCTTCCCTCCGTGACTGTCACTATAATTTGTGCCATGTCTTTATTTAGGGCTTGATTGTGCTGTCAGGGTAAGTGCTGGGCGACATTCTGTCTCAAGGAGCAACAGGGCATGCAGAGGCAGCATACCTATTATTACACAGCTTTGTGGAGTGGAACTTACGCCGCCTGGGTCCTCCCCGCCCTCCCCCCCACACACGATCAGCCAGCTTTGGTTGCTGATGCTTAGGGGCCTGGAGCCATGTCCCCACTTCCCTGCGCCTCCAAGCTCTTTAGGGTACCATACACCCTCAGGGGAGCAGGTAGGGAATAGGCTCTGCACTCCCCTGAGCTTACTGGCTACTATGCATTCCGGACATTATGCATTCCCAGTCCAATGGCTGGAAATGGAAACTACACAAATTCACACTGGAAATAAGGTCTATATTTTAATAGTAAGAATAATCAACCATTGAATGAATTTACCAAGGGTTATGATGGATTCTCTATCACTGGCAATTTTTAAATGAAGATTGGATTTTTTTTTCCTAAAAAGTTCTGCTCTAGGAATTATTTTGGAAAGTTCTATGGCCTGTGCTATATAAGAGGTTAGACCACATGATCACAATAGCCCCTTCTGGGCTGAGAATTTCTGAAACTATGACATAGACATGGGCTGCAGAAGGGCTAGAGGAGAAAGCTCCTTCAACTCTCTCCCACCCACCGCACACACGTATATGGGACAAGCAGAAACTGGCCCTTAGAATGTCAAGTATCAGGGGGTAGCTGTGTTAGTCTGTATCTACAAAAACAACAAGGAGTCTGGTGGCACCTTAAAGACTAACAGATTTATTTGGGCATAAGCTTTCGTGAGTAAAAACCTATGCATCCGAAGAAGTGAGGTTTTTACTCACGAAAGCTTATGCCCAAATAAATCTGTTAGTCTTTAAGGTGCCACCAGACTCCTTGTTGTTTTGGCCCTTAGAATGAAAACTCTTGGGGGAGGGGCTGTGTCTTCTTTACATTCTGTGGAAGCATCATGAACAGTCCTGGGCACTTGACGGTAACATTATTTTATTATTACTGATAATCTACCAGTGATGTAAACTCAGTCTAGGATCTGAAGCAAAGCCAAAACCAACCCAACAACCAACCAATCAAACCAACCCATCCAAACAATCAACCATATTATTTCTGTATCTTAGAGACAATTTTACTAATGTAGAGGACAGAGTGGTTAAAATCTAACTTGTCCTGCCACAGCTCTATAGAGCTAAAAAGAGTAATAACTATCTTTCGTCAGTCAAACCCAGTAGTCAAGAAGCAGCTATTTTGAGTAAGAAGGTTCAGTTTTCATATACACACATTAACGCACTTAACAATAACCAGTCTTTAAATAATAAAGAATAATAAATATTGCCATAGTTTGTGCTCTTGTGGCATTTTTCATGCAAAAGTCTGAAAGCAGTTTTACCAATATTAACCTTAAAACTACCCCAAAGGATAGACTATAGAGTATATATTAGTATTTGTATTACAGTACATCATTGTGCTAAGTGCTGTACATACACAGAATAAGAGACAGGCCCCGCCCTGTGGAGCTTACAGGTTAAATAAACAGAACAAAGAAAGCGTTGTCATCCCCATTGTGCACAGGGGGAGCGGAGACATATATAGATAAATTGATTAGCCCAGTGTCACACAGGAACTCTGTGGCAGATCCAGAAATTGAACCCAGATCTCCGGAGTCCCAGCCCAGTGGCTTGACAATCTGCCCGCCACTAAAGTGCAGCCACCTATTGAAAGTGGACACAATAGTTGTTTACCAGTGTAAAGCAACAGTTTGCCCCAGTTTAGTATAAGAAGAGATGATTATTGTCATAAAAGAATCGGGGGAAAGTGTGGGTGGGAAGGATGTACTTTCTTGATGAATGAAAAAAAAAAAAAGTGTTACTGTGTTGTGAAACCATTTGACTTTTGACTAACATTATTTGAGAGGTAGGAGAGGTCTGAAAGATGCTCCATTTCCTGGAGACGATTTTAGTTGGTGATCTGTACCATTTTACTTCCATTACAAATGATATAATTTCAAAAGTATCGCTTTTGCAACGTTTACTATTCCATCTTAATGTTTTTTACCACCCTTACATTTAGTGACAGTCCTGCAGAGTTGCAAGAAAGGTGACTTCCCCCACTCATGTAATTCAAATTTAAAATGATTTAATCTACCTGGTGATATCATGAATGCAAACATAAGCATAAATGACCTGACATACTGCACTCTGTAGGAGCTCTATGACTTGGTTGTGAAGCTGCTGACCTTTCAACATGGACATTTTGAGGGTGATATTATTTTCGCTACAGTATGTAATGCATTACATTGATTTAACAATCGGAAGCTGACAATGCACAACGGATATCCTTTTCTCACACCTGCCCTGAATAGGGACAAGTTGTAAGGGCACTTATGATAGTTTGATCCAGGGGACTCAAAGCATTTTACAGATATTAATTGATTCTCAGAGTATCCTTGTAGGATAAACGTATACATTTATACACGTACTACGTGCAGCAGTTAAGTTTACTGCAGCATTTTCCTATCTAATTATAGGGAACATAGAAA
Organism: Trachemys scripta elegans; assembly: GCF_013100865.1. Taxonomy (NCBI): domain Eukaryota; kingdom Metazoa; phylum Chordata; order Testudines; family Emydidae; genus Trachemys; species Trachemys scripta. The sequence continues at coordinate 328,428,521 of NC_048298.1, read as the reverse complement.
ATAGCAGAGTAACGCTTATTACTGCACTGCAGTAATACCCTGTCAATTATAGAGGGAGGAAGATCACTCTCAGAATCTATGCTTATTTTCTGAGCAGAGAGATGTAGAGCTACTTTTTTATTTATCATGGATCAAGGTCCTGATTTGACAAGGTCTGTGCCCATCTTTAAGCATTCCCTGTTGCAGTATTCAAAGTTAGGTCCATGTTTAAGTACTGTGCCGAATTGGGGCCTAATTTTGTTGCAGTAAAGTGACTCCTCATCTTTCCTCTGACACATCTTCCAAATTACATTAGCAACTTGACTAGATTTAAAAACAAACATTCTTTCTTTATTGCCTTCCTGCTTCATTTACACATTGTCATTTGTCTTGTGATGATACAGCAAAAAGAATGCACTGCTTGGCTGATTTGTATTGTATCTCACTATGCCGCTCTTATTCTGTAGATTTGCCCCTTGATTTACAGTATCCCTGCTTGTCCTATCACATCAATCACTGCATCTCTCATTACAGAAAGAGCAGTAACTAGAAAGATGCAAAGAAAAGAAAAAAAAGTCCAAACAAACAAATTGCCATGTAAGAAATAGTTGGTGTTAAATTTCTGTCCATAGAGATAGAAGATAAAATCTGGCACATAGGAATTTTAGCGAGGAATGACTGTTCTATCTTCATTAAAAAAAACTGTGATTACTGAATTTAGGGAGGAAATGATGTCTCTTTTAAAGGAACATATAATCACTAAAACAGCTCCTTCCCTAAAGGGAAATCAGTATGACAAATAGCTTGAAAGATGAGTGTGAATTTTAATGGTAATTCTATTCTGTTGTCGACATTCCAGAAGCAAATGTAGATAACTGTAAGGTAGACAATACACAAGTCTGATGAGTTTCAGCATTTTATTAGCTCCATGCTGTATATGACAGAGCATACCAAAATCAGATAGTTCCTGCTTGTATGGTTTTGCAAATTACTAGCTCATCTCTTCATGAAGCATAGATTGATTACTGGCCTCAAGCTAAGTCTCACATCTTACAGTTCCCCAGGTCCACTATAGCATTTCCATTGTCAATTAAAGGCACCTTTCCTTACACCTATGATTTTAAGTTTCTTCTCTCTGTCTGCTCTGTTCTATACAGAGTCCCAATCATACACATTTGCCAGTCATCTGCATCTCACAGCCATTGAAATCCATTTTTTTTCCTCATACTTTTATACGGCTTATCATTTGTCATTATAACTAGTAATGAGTCTGAACAACAACCCTCTAGCAAATCTCTTCCTTCACCACCAAACTCTGGGTAAATTCAACTTCAGATTGGATTTTTGTGGCTCAGTATGATGGGCCTAAATTGTAATCTCAGTTCTGAACAACCTTGAGCTTGTGGCAAAGTTCAGATTCCCAACCCATGACTTAGTCATAAACTCGTGTAACTCTGCTGACTTCAACACAGTTATTCCTACTTTACACTGGGGCAGGCAAAAGGAGAATCAGGAACAACGTCCAGCTGCCGGAGCTAGCAAACAGAGCTGTAAACAGGGGAGTTTCAGTGGGACTTCTGTTTGAGGAGGTTTTTGTATTTTGTGTATTGTATTTTGTAGTTATATGTGTGGAGGCTGGTAGGGGCGGTGTGCTGGGAGAGAAGTTGAGCCCTGATTAGGGGGCGGGGCTTCTCTGATTAGGGGTCCTATAACGGTAGCCAGCCAGTCAGGCAGCGGCATAGACAGCTGCAGCAGCATAGGAGCCAGCAAACACAGTTGTAAACAGGGGAGTTTCAGTGAGAGTCTGCAAGGGGAGTTTGCGGGGAGACTAAGAGCTAGGCAGAGGGAGTAAAGCTGAAATCACGCATGTTAAATGCGCATAAAATGCGACAGACCTGAATTTTCAAATTATTAAAAATGTATTTCACTGGTTATTTTTTACATTTCCAAATACATGTTACTATAGTATTGCAAATTTTTTTTATGGAAGGGGTCCCCGAAATTGCTTTGCCTCAGGCCCCCTGAATCCTCTGGGTGGCCCTGCCATTTACACCAGAGGACAACGTGACCCTTAATTCTCCCTCCACACTCATCTTTAGTATGCCATGAAAGAGTCAGACTACTTTGAACCTCAGTCTTCTCTCACTTACACTTGACTAAATCAGGAGTGACTCCAATGAAGGCAGTGGAGTTACTCTGGTTTCAAACTGGAGCAAGGGGTCAGGAGTAAATAGCCAAATGTCTGATCAGTGCATAGAACTGCTGCAAGAAAATACTGTTTATTTGGGATATATGTTATTTAATATAGTTAATATGGCCATTGCCTCTCTGAAGATGCTCAAAGTTTGGTATAGAAAAATTAGAGGGTTTTATCTTACTTTGTAAATGGCTATTAACATGCAATACTGAGAAATGGCGGATAGAGGGTCTAGTGTTAAGGGTCCTAGTCGAGGACTCTGAAGACCCAGATTCAATCTCCTGCTCTACCACTGGCTCCAGATAAAACAGGAAGTAAGTCACTTACCCTCTCTGTACTTCAGTTCCACATCTGTAAAATGGGGCTAATAACATTTCCTTACATCTCAGGGATATTGTGAGGAGGACATCTGTACTTCCTACAACATGCTTGGCAGTAGTAACATGTCCCTCTGATTCCTGTTTCATTGCTGTATCTGCAGACAACTACGTAATGTGAATTTATTTGGACTTGCTCCCACTTACCCTAGAACTGAATTTGGCTCTGTCAGTCTTATGAGAGCACAGACCACCAATTCTTATGATTTTCTCATTGTGTTACATTTGGAACAGAGACCAATCAACACTCTTGGTGGCAGCCCCTATAGATAGGCCACTGATGGATGAGCCAGAAAGAGGGAACTAATCTCTCACCTTTAGAGAATGGCCTTCCAAGTCAGGACTGAGATGTATTATAGCAGTATTATAGTGTTGGGGAAACTAGCCCAGGCTCGGCCTCTGCTGTACGTTGTGTGACTAACCATAGAGTTTTATGCTGTCGCATTACAACACTTTTCACAACCGCTTAACTGACAGTGCTAGCAGCTTTGTTTCATGCTGTATATGACCCTGAATAGGTAAAAAGATTTGGTCTGGGTGCTAAAGTTGGATTTTTTCCTAAAGTCTAGATGCAAAGTCTTCACTAAGTGTGTGTATGACTTTCAAATCTTTTATGTGGGTTTTTCCTCAATAGCTTTGTTGTTTTTCTGAGTTTGCTGTAACAGTTGTGGACAGTTCTCCTGAGCAACTAATCTGTGAAGAAATGCAAGCTCAGAGGCTGAAGGCCCGATTCTGATATCACTGCTGTAAGTCTGTACTAAATAGACAAGGCCTGAGTCTCTATAGTCCTCTACACTATCGTTTCACTCCAGTTTTACACCAGGAAAAAACTGCTGACATCAGTGTGTGACACCAATAAAAAATTAGATTAATGCAACAGTGAATCAGGCCCCTTGTGTAGGTAATTTACAACGGTCCAAAATGAAGTAGTGTTTTGTACTCACTTTGCACATATGTACCCCTTTGTACATGCATATGTATACAAGATGCAAAGGTATGGGAGAGTGAAGCTCAATGGAGTACAATTTAGAACCCTGGATCTTTAATGATCATATATATCTAAATCAATTATTATTCCACTGCAATCATTGTAACATGTTAACATTTTCCAATTTGCCCCAGATATTTGGTAAATAAGTAACAATTACTTTCTACATCTCTCAATTTGCTGAGAAGAAGCTCTCTTAACTAACCTACTCAGAATATCACACTTATTTTTGCTTAGAAAACTAGGCATGAATGACTGGGAAGCTATAAAAGGAAGCGATTAAATCATCTAAGTTTTAATAAGTAGATTACTAGCACTAAGGATCGTACATACACACACAACTATAAATAGTCCTTTATACAAGGAGAGAATAAAGAAAGTAAGAAAAATAGTTTTAATTTAAAACACAACAAATTAAATGAATTCAGGGAAAGGCAAGGCTGTTGCTTCAATTTAACTTTCTATTAGAATTTTCTATAATTTTAGAAACATAAAAGATCCTTTCTTGAAGTGTTCTTTGTATTTAACCTGTATATTATATCAATGATTACTTTCAATGATTTTCCTCCCATCTAATGTCCTTAAATACATATTTTATATGTATGTAAATATACTTATCGCATAGACATAATATGTCCTTAATACATATTTACTAAGATCTCAGTAAATATGTATTTAAGGACACATCCTATATCTGATGAGAACACTTAATTTCATGATCTTTGTCTAACCAGGCAATTCATTTGAAAGACTTTTAGCTTGATACAGAAAATACATATGGAAGAATCATATAATTTTGCCACAGACATGCAATGTTTATTACACCTGGGCTCCTGTAACAAGGAGATGAGCTTGGCAAATGTGCATTTACTCATGCACAGTTTGAATAGACAACTCTTTAGCTTCTGGTTTCCATCTTGCCAGCTCAGCTGCTGGTCACCACAACCATTACAGAATGTTAGGACTTGATGTAATATTGGAAAGTTGCAGCTCTGACATAGTCTAAACAGTTTTGAGTGGAGGGAACAGATGTGGAGTGGAGGGTAATTCTGCAGGATTCTCTTTTATAATTATTTGCGCAGAGCAGCACTATTATGAAGATCAGCAAAGGTCAGCAATAAACGGTCAGAGAGAATCTCAGTTAGAAATTGTCCACAGACAGAATAAATTATAGGGTGGAAGAGGATGGTTGCATTGGAATTTGGATTTAAAAGCTGGGGGGGGGGGCTTGGGGAGGAAATCAGCAGTTTTCAGGTATTTTCGAGGTAAAGTTTTTTATGGGTTTCTTTCTTAAAAATTACAATGATCATGAGTTTCATGCTTTATATAAAAGCTGATAGTTTCTCAAAGGGCCTAAAATAAAATGCATTACTAATGCAAATGAGAACATGTATGATCAGTGGCATTTCCAGTGTCACTTCTGTCGTGATATTTCCTTCAGCTTTTAGACTAGGTTAATGTATAATGCAGAGGACAGGGGGAGGCACGGCTATTCCTCCTCTGCATTGGTTTCAGGAGCTCAAGAATTTAGTAATAGTTGTGGCAATGGCAGATCCTGAGTAGCCAGTTAGAACCCACGTACATGCAGGGGGGCTGGCACCCAGCAGTAAAAATTAAAGGCACAGCAGTACAAGGTTATCAGATACAAAACGGAGCCAGCCACATGGGGAGCATTTATTTTTTTAAACCACATTTTAAAATGTGGATTCTGGAGAACAGGAGGAGGGAGCAGAAACTGCCATTTTGGAGGGGCATGTGCAGACCACATTGTTGTTCTCAGACATATCATAGAACGAAGTGTGGCGCAACAAGCATCTCTTGTGATACGTTTTGTAGATTTGCAGAAGGCTTTTGACAGTGTACACTGGGACAGTCTTTGGAAAATTATGGTGTACTACGGAATAGCAGCAAAAAATAATTAGAATAATCAAGGATCTATATGATAATGCCAAATATGCAGCCAAAGAGGATAATACCACCAGCCAATGGTTGGCAGCGATAACCTGAGTAAGGTGAGGGTGTGTTATGTTCCCACTATTGTTTTCAATGGTCATTGACTATGTCAAGAGAAAAGTAAACACAAAAGACAACCAAGGAATTTTATGGACAAGTGATAAAGCATAATTGGATGACCTTGTTTTCACCGATGACGCTGTTCTGCTCAATTCAACATATCACTTAATGGAAAAAAGACGCTGATTTTGTCAGACAGAGCAAAACAAAGTTGGTTTGTTCATTGACAAGGGAATGACAAAGGATATGGCTATCAGAGTCCCCAAAACAACCATCAGAGCAGAAGGAGAAAAATGAGAAGTTAATCATTTTACGTTTCTAGGGAATGAGATGTGCGATGGTGGTGACACCAGGCTACATGTCAAGCAATAAATATCTAAAGCAGCAAAAAACTTCTATAAACTTGAAAGATTTGGAAAAGTAAAATTAATGGTGCTGACACAAAAATACAAATTTTTAAAACAAGCATCATGTCTTCCTCCTTTACAGAGCAGTCATGAAAAGCTACAACAAAAACAGATACAAAGGTCAATTCATTCCAAAGTAAATGCCTGCAGAAGATCTTCTGAGTTTATTGGAAAGAGTGTCTTCCAGCACCAAAAATTCTAAGTAGAGCAAACCAACCAAAGGCATCAAACATGGTAAGATGACGATAATGGACATATTTAGGACATGCTTTAAGGATGCCAGCAACACAGCTGCCATTTCAAATGATAATGTGGACACCACCTAAACAGTAAAGAAGAGGGTAATCTATAGAAACTTTACACAGAACAATAGAAACAGAAGCCAAATCCATCAACGTGACACTTAGGAGCTTGAACTGACCATCACAAGACAAAACTGGAGGACACTTTATACACCTGAGGGCAGGGAAGGATGGAGAATAACCCTAAAATATACATATAAAAAGACCTGCTCCTGATCTCACATGTGTAAAATCAGTGCACTGACGTCAATGACGCTACCGTGGTGTGCTACATCAGATCAGAATCAAGATCACGGTGTCTAGTCACAATCATTAAATAAACAATAAAAGGCCTCTTGACATGGATTAGAAATTGGCTAAGAGGTACAAAACAGAGTCCGAATAAATGGTCAGTTATAGACATGGCAAAAGGTTAACAATGTTCCTAATACAACTGTATTAGGATAAGTGTTATTTAACATATCTATTAGTAATCTGGAAAAGGAGGTGAAGAGAAGGGTTGCAAAACCTGCAGCTAACAATTATTTAGGTTAACATAGACTAGAGAAGACTGCAAGGAGCTTCAGAAGGCTAGGGAAACTTGATGGCAGATGGAATGCAAGGCTGACAAATGCAAAGTAAGTGCACAGTATAAGGAACAACTAACTTCTGACGTCATTTCAGGATTCTAAATTACATGAAACCATTCAGGAAACAAACCTGAGCCTAGCTCTGGGTGAATATTTTTGGTTGAACTGTTAACTTGTTGCAAAATGCCATTTTGGGATGACCCGAATTATTTGCAAAATTCAGGTTGAATTTGGCAAATAGTATTAGCTGAAAACAAATGAAATTAAAATAAATAAATGTCTAAATGGTTTGTTCTGATATTTTTGAAATGAAATAATTTAACATTTTATTTTAAAATGGTTCTTTAACAAATTTTGAAGCATGTATAAGACACTCCAAAACATAACGAAAAACTACAAGAAAAAATTCAGGTTAGAAGAAACATTTTGTTTGACCCAAAATGAATTTTTTTTCCTCTGTTTGATTGTGGTTATTTGTATCAGTCATAAAAAACTGAACATAATTTTGGTTTCAAAACTAACCAATATTTTTCATTGCTGCTATTGAACCGAAAAATGAATTATTAGTTTTGTTCTATCTGGGTCATCATTGTAGACAGCTCAATGAAAACTTCTGCTCAACAGACAGCAGCAATCAAAAAAGCAAACAAACAGTGTTAGGAAGAATAAAGAATTGGACCAAAATACTGAAAATTATATATATATATATATATATATATATACAGAGAGAGAGAGAGAGAGAGAGAGAGATAAAATTATTATAAAATCAATAGTATACCCTCACCTGTGCTCAGTTCTGGTCACCCTATTTCCAGAAAACATAGCTGAAATAAGAGAGTGTGGATTGTGGAGAGACAAACAGTTCAAGAGTTAAGAGGCATGGAAAGCCTTCAGTGTAAGGCGAGTATCCTAACAGTAGGATATTTCCAAATTCCACATTAGTTTCTTATTGCTTCCCAGCTGGAAGCAATTAGCAAACACTAACACAATTTGGGAAAATGGGTCAAAAAAACCATTTCCCTATATTTTCAGAATTTTCCATGGGAAAAAAATCTGAATTTCCCCAACTGAAAAATTTTGAAAGGCAATTTTACCATGAAAGTTTTCATGGGAAAAATCCCATTTACTGGCCAGCTCTAAAATCTGTACTCTTGGTCTCTAATATAATTACATAATTTTGCTGTGCATTTGCTGAATACATTTCCCACCTCAATGGCATATCTATCACAGAGCCCTTTATGCAATACAGCCATTTCCAACTTTCAGGAATGAGATAGGTACAAAAATTCCAGCTGAGACTTCCCTACTTGTCCTTTTGTTACTTCTTTTAATGCAAGCATGTTATCTTGACTTTTAGCCCGTGTTAAAAGTATAGTTATTAGCAGACAAGAGACAATATAAAAATGGCACCTTCTTAACCAACCAGTCTGGTCCTTGCATTTATCTGAGTCATATCTCCTTACCTTAACTCATAAGAGGCAGATTCTGTGATATGGATTCTATTTCTTGTTTATTATGAAGAAATTCATTAGCTAAGTTCTTATTGCAAAATCTTTATTACTGATAACAACAGAATAGGAGTAAGAACTTAGCTTTATTTATAGATCCTAGTTTGCAGCGCTAGAAGGTAGAACAACATTATTTTTATTTGTAAAGGAAGCAAATTTAATCCGTAAATTACTGGGGAAAAAATGGAATCCTGGATTTTGTTATTCCATTGTCACTTTTCTAAGTGTAACCTTATTTAAGAACGTGTATTTGCAACGATTTCTATCATTACTGTTGTTTGCATAGCATCCTACTCCTGCCTCCTACTCTATCTAGACATGTTTTTGTGATAGGCAGCTGTCTAAAGTCTGCGCTTGCTTTAAAGTCAGATGCAAACAGCTGTTTAATGAAACTGTCATTTCCTTATCTTCTCCATTTCTGTGGTCTGATAATTTGCTAAGTAAAGAACTATCTTTTAGGAGATATTTCTTATAGGATGAAAAAGTCATATTTTCTTCTGTATTTCCAATATTTATGTCACCTTGGAAAAAAATCCTCTCAACATTAAATCTTTAGTACCATAAAAACAAGGGAATAAGTCAATACATTATAACTGAATTTTATGTGATGTTTTACAAGTGTGATCTCATAAGAGCATGTTGTCAAAGGAAATACTTTTGCTTGTTCACATGCTTGTGAACTGAATGCCATTTTGATGCTTCATGGAAGTAATTTCAAATAATATGTTCAAATACCATATATCATACACACTGTTGCTGGAGGTGTAGAGGTTCTAGGATAGGAGAGAGACAAGGTTCATGATGTAGTATCTTTATTAGACCAAGTTTGGCAGGTGGAAGACACAAGCTTTTGAGCTTCATGGAGCTCTTCCTCAGGTCTGGAAAAGGTAACCACAGTGTCACAGCTCACTACAAGGCGGGACTGATTGTTAAGGATAAGAGGTTAATATAGTTGCAAGAAACCATAATTTTTAGTGTCATCAGAAGCAAGCTCCCCACAGACCAGGACACACCAACTCAAAGCAGCACAAGACTCTACCAAAACAACAGACACAAAACCTGAGACCTCTACTGCTATAATGATCAATAACCCCCCAAAACACACCTTTCAAGATCCAGTGGTCCTACACATGCCTATCACAACATGAGGTGTACCTCATCCAGTGCAGCAAATGCCCCAACAACTATACGGGTGAAACCAGACAATCACTAAGCTCTCAAATGAACTCCCACAGAAAAATGATAAAAGACAAAGCTACCTGTGATAGGGTGTCCACTTCACACAGGAGTGGAAGAGGTAAAGGGAGGCCCCCTGGGTCCTACCATACTCTGTCCCAGAAAGGAGCAGTGGAAATGAGTCCTCCAAATGGCCTAGAGAGACTGCATGTAGCGCAGCCAATCAGAGAAAGGCTGCAGGCAGCAGCCAATCCAGAGCCAGCAGGCCCCATATAAGAAGAGCTGCAGTGCAGAAGGGGGTCAGTTGCTGCTGGGAGCTCAAAGAGTGAGGACTGTGTCTATAACAGGCTGAGAGACCTGTGGCACTTTGGACAGAGCAACTGCTGGCAGGGACCTGGGGAACAAGAGATCTCCTGGCTGGCTGCTGGGACTGGGTAGTTGGATGTCCTGAGCAAGGGTGAAGAAGGTGCTAGGAGTGTGGGGGAAGTGACCCAGGGAGACATAGCAGCATTGGGAGGAGTTAAAGAGTCACAGCAAGAGGCTGCTATCTATACGGTCCCTGGTTCGGGACTCTGAGAAATTAGTGGGCCCGTGTCCCTCCCACTTGCCATTGAGGAAGTGGCTGAACTACTAGACAGGTTACCAACCCCTGGAAGGGGGAAACACAGAGTGACCTAGTCAGAGGTCTGAATTGTAAGGAGAACATGGTGGTTCCTGAGGCTGAAAGAGAGGTCGCAGACCAGATGGAGAGTCAGAGCAATGATGTACAAATCGTGGATGGGGGGGCTTCAGCCTCGAGCTAATCTCCAAAATGAACAGCAGGAAGTTCCAGCTCAGTGGTGAGTGGTAAACCCTGTGACAAACCCAGTTATCTGTAGGTGAACACTTTTCACAAAGCAGTCATTCCATAGCTGATCTCTCAGTCCGTATCCTCAAAGGAAACCTGCATGACACTTTCAAAAGATGAGCATGGAGCATAAATTCATAACTCTGTTAGACACTAAAAATCAAGATCTCATTACAAAATCCATAGCCTAATAACCTTCCTTTGTGCTATGACTGCAGAGGTGTTAATTGCCCACTTCACTTTAAATTGTTTCTTGCAACATGTGTTAACCCCTTGGGTTTACCATCTTGTATTTAGCAGCGACACTCTGGTTACCTTTTCCAAACTTGAACTTTGTAAAGCTCAAAAGCTTATCTCTTCCACCAACCACAGCTGGTGCAATAAAAGATACTACCTCACCCACATCATAGGAAAGCAGTTTTCCCTTAAGCCAGTGCATGCACTCTAGACTGATTTTTAAAAACACTGACCAGTTACCACTGTAGTACTAGACCATACTATGTAGTTGACATATACTGAATAGCAGATCCAGGATTAGAGTTAAATACACCTGCATGTGAAGAGAAGGGCGTGGAGCGACGGATGAAATTAGAGATGGGAGGGCATATCTAAAAGAATTTAGGACTACAAATTGCAAGTCAGGATCAGAACCTTAAGAAGTCAAGTAAAACATCATCTCAGAAATGATATGTAGAAATCCTATGGAACCGATATGCTTTCTAGTGAGTACACACAATCTCCTTCAGAATAAGTGTAATCAGAGCCCTTTCAAAGTGCAGGATATATTGTACTAGAGTGAGAGAGTTTGATTTTCAGTTTAGGATTACTGTGAAGGAAGAGTTATTTCCTCTTTTTCTCATAACCAAGCTCTGAACCCAAAGCTATAGTTCACACTTTTACTGTGACACCGATTCACAATACCTGTCCCTTCCTAAATGATTGCATTTCAATTGTCAAATACAAGTCAATTTCTCTCTATACTGTGTGTCAATTCGGGAGGAGACACAAAAATAGAAAATTGGATCCCTTGGAACCTAGTCATCAACTGATCCTTTCACGGGATCCAGCCCAATGATTGTCTGGTACCCCTTTTATCAATAATCTGACAATTGCATGAGCCTGTTCTCCTTTGTAACTGCACGGTCTCCTACCTGCCCACCCAATGATCATGTGGTTCACCTAAAGTAGCTTCTTTATGATATGTGCTCCTTCTAGCATAGACTTGATTTGTAGTATTCCATTTTTCATCTTTCTAACTCAGGTCTCAGTCCTGCAGCCCTTATTCGTGTTTGCAGTCCCAATGAAGTCAATGGGATTAGTCACCTCAGTTGCAGGACCAGGCTCTTATTTTCCTGTCCGTACTTTAAAGTCAAACTTAAGGCAAATGTAGTGAGCCTGAGTGGCCTCCTTCCGAGCAGGAGAGAAAGGGACCATTACACGCCCCTTGGAGGGCAGAGCCTAGATCGCTCTGCCCCCCTCGCTGGAAGTACCGGGGCGTGGCCAGAAGTAGAAAAGGCCGGCCCTGCACCACAGTTGGAGGGGAGTCTGTGAAAGAGAAGGATGCTCTGCCTGTTCTCCCACGTCCCCAAGAGGAATCTATGCCGGGCTGTTCCCAATGCCCAGATGCTGATGAGGACTGGCCCGGAATGCCGGCTGCCGTGTACCCTGAGGAACCGGAAGACGCCTGGAAGCCAGAGGTACCGCACCCCGGGGAGGCAGGAAGTAGCCCAGGAGCAGCCGGCTGCAGAGCCCGGTGTGGCTCAGTCGGTGTATTGCAGCTGGATCCCCGCCGACGCAGGGGCAGCCGCTCCTGCCCCTGCAAGGGCCCTGGGCTGGGACGTGGTGGAGTAGGGTGGGCCCACATCCCCCTGCCACTCCAACCCAGGGTAGCTGAACCCCACCTACGCTGTGCAAGGAGGCTCTAGCCCTGAAGAGGAGCTTCCCTTAAAAGCTGGCGCTTAGAGACGGTTTGTTTGCTGGCTACCTGAGCCCCGCCCAGGCCATAGCCAGCCTTGAAAGATTGTTTGATTGCTGGCACCCTGGGCCTACTCAAGCCCAGGCCCTGCACACCTGTAGACTGTTTTGCTTGCTGGCTGCCTGAGCTCCGCCCAGGCCACAGCCAGCCCGAATAGACTCAGCTTAAGGGCTGAATACTTGAGCCACCCAAACCCAGGCAAAAGCTTGACAGGGACTATTAATCATCAGCCCTATTGGGGCTCTGGCCTATCTTGCAGACTCTGGTCCTGACGTGACAGGGACCAGCCTGAGTGGCCTCCCTCCGAGCAGGAGAGAGAGGGACCATTACAGCAAGCTACAACTGCAGATAAGTTTTGTCCATGCATTTGGTCACTGTGCTTTAAAGGATACAAAGATGATGGGTAGATATTCCTACATCCAAATGCCGGGCTAGGAGAGGGGGCAGCAACAAGAATTTTATTTTCAGGTATTGTTAGGGAATTTCTCTTGCTGTGTGGGGAGTGGGTGAGATTTGCCTGGAGCAGGGGACAGGTTGTTGACCTGGTACAATTCTTATACAAGTGGTTGCATTGTTCACATGAGCCCCGAGGAGGCTTAAAACACTCTGGATTACCTACCAGATGTCTAATGAGATGAAGAATATTCAGCATATTGGCTCATACATGGTTAATAAAGGTCTCAACATCAAATCACTATTTGCCCTGATGAGACTTGAAAACTGAAGTTCTGACCTCAGACAGAAGGAGGAGGAATGTTATCCTCAGTTTCCTACCCAATTTCAATGGGAATACATGTGGCGCAATCAGGACATTTATTGTTATTTCATATTGCCTATTAGAGGGGGTTCGAAAAAAAGGGTTTTGTCTGCTTGAATAATTTTAAGAAAATAATGTTTTCACTTAAGTTTTCTGATGACAATTCTGACATTTCAGTGAAATATCAAAATAAAAATTTTGGGGGTTTGGACAAAATTTTTAAGTTTGTAGGTATCCAATTTTTCAAGAAATATCCATATTTTCCATGGTAAAGCAGATACTTTTTGTGGAAAAGATTGTTTAGCCAAACCCCAATTTTCCAGCAAAAACAGTTTAAATGGAAAGCTTTTTAACTACTATCAATAACAGTAAGTGTGCATGGTATTTTACAGAGCAAATAAAAACACAGGGCAAAACCCTGGCATCCATTAAATCAATGGCAAAAACTCCCATTGACTTCAACAGGCCCAGGATTGTTCCTGCTACAGAACTTACATTAGCGAAATGTAATTACATTACTGCAGTACTCTGCTCTCTGCCCACTATTAAATAGCTGCCATGTTTTACCCCAGAGATGTATTTCTGTTGTGACTGAAATGAATCCTACTTTATATATAGTTTGTATATTAGTGTGTACATTTTTCATTAGTTTTGAGAATCTTTTGAGATTAAAGATATCATCATCATCAGTAAGAAAACAGACTATTTAAGGGTATGTTCTCTACAGAGCAAGCTTTGAACAATGGTCAGCTGGTTTGTGATCAAGACACTGCACTGAGACTTCAGAGTCCTTGATTCAGTTCCTAGCTCTACCACATATGCCCTGTATAACCTTGGACAAGTCACAATCGATTTTTTGCCTTGGCTTCTTGCTTTACATAGCTGTTGTCAGGCTAAATGAATTAATGTTTCTGAAGAGCTCAGGTGATATATTGATAGATGCTATGATGGGGAATTCACCCCACACTTGCCCTGAAAGGGTTAATGCAGACTGAGAATGGGGCTAATTAACCCAACAAGCCTCAGCTGAAGACAGGAACTTGGCAGCAGAAGGGGGCTGCTGGGAAAGGCTGCACTCTTTCCCTGGGTAGAGGGAGGTCTGCTTGGAGGTGCAGGGACATGTAGGTGTCAGTTAGTCACTGGAAGAAGGAGTAGTGAAGCTGGCAGACCCAGAGAAAGAAGGGGGAGCCAGGAGGTTAGGAAAAGGCTCAGGGAAATGCAGCAAGGTATAAGTGGAACAGATCTTGACTGCTGACTAGAGGATCCCTGAACCAGAACGCATAGAAGAGGGCGGGCCTGGGTTCCCCAACTAGCCACTGGGGAAGTGGCACCGGCGGGACAGTGCATAGGAAAACTTCCTGAGCCTGTTTGGGAGCAGAGACTCCTTCCTGTGTTGTGCGTTAGTTGGTACATGTAGACCCTGCTTATGTGGGCTAAGGAAACATTATCATGCACCACCACGGTATACACCAATTAATATGCAACACATGAATGTGCTTTAGAAATTAGACCCCCATAGTGTGCGATGCTGCTCTGTGTAGACAAGCCATAAGTGAGCTACATATTAGTTCAAATAGTTTCCCTGTGTTCCTTTCCGTCTAACTAACATCTCCTCAAAATCCCTCGCCATACAGAAAGGACACTTTTCAGGTTCACTCTTGGCAATGGGTAACCTCAATTTTGATCATAGTTGGATTTATCCAGAAGGCATCTGCAAAAAGGGAATTTCATTGGCTCAGCACCAGGAATCAGTGTCTCAAGTTGGGGGGTGGAGAAGGGGGAAATCAGTCTAACTGGTTTCAGAGGTGGCGCCAGTCCCTTCATATTCTGCCCCACTCATTTAATTCCTATTATCTTGTTGGGCCTTGGTGTATTTGCAGCATACCCTTACACTCTTCTAAATGAATATATTAACCTCACTATCCCTGCCAAGTGGGGAAGTGCATCACCTTCCTGATTGTTATAGGTGCCGCCTACTTGAGGAGTTTAAGGCTTGAGACTTCTTCTCCATTTGTGGCATGACCAACTGAGCGTTCACACTGGCTAGCTTCACAATATTTCATCTGTTATGTATTTTCTTAGCTACTTAAAACAACGCGTGGGTTACATTTGCGCACTTTAATATCTGTAATGACACAATTTCATAATATGAGAATAAAAAAAACCAACTGATTCTCCCAAAGCTAAGAGTGTTGCTTTCCCACATACTAGATTTCCATACATTTCCCCAAAAGCAACAATCCATGACAGGACTTTTAATTTACTCCAGTGACAGAAACAAACAACTTGAAACCCCAACTCTTGGAAACTAGTCATTAGGTGAGAATCTCAACTTTCGTTTAAAGAAACTTGCTGGACCTCACAGTTGTGGAGAAAAGCATGAAAATGTTGCTGCAGTTCACTCCAATTTAAATAGAAGGCCCCAAGAGAAAAGGGATCACTGTGGTGTAGGCATGGATCTTAGTATTTGCACTTTGGGAAGAAGAAAAGGTGTGTATTTAACATTCTCCTGTCATGATTCAGACCCCATAATCTTCCCATAACAATCCCCATCTTCCAGTCCTTATTCCCCTCACTCCCAAAATTCCCCTCACTCCACATAATGAGCAGTTAAGCCTTCAGGTCAACATTTTGTGTAGATGCTGAACAACACAGGTATTGCCATAATGGATCAGACCAGTGATTCATTATTCCAGGATCCTGGTTTCCACAGTGGCCGGCCCTAAAGCTGATTGGGAAGTTATTTTCACACACACACACACACACACACAGTTTTCATTTAAAAAATTTCTTCAGAAGTTTTCAGGTTTTTGTTAACCTATGAAGACTCCAAATCCAAAATTTTTCAGATTTTCGGTGCCAAAACCCAAAAAAGTTTAGATTTTTTTCTTAGTTTTAGATACCCCAAAATCAAAAAGGCTATTTGACATAAACTAGAAAAATGTAGTCAAATTGACATTTCCCACAAAACTTTCCATTTTGATGAAAAAACCCTACATATTTTGACCACTTCTAGCCAACGTAAGATGATTCAGAGGAAAAATTCAACAGTTGTCAGATGCGGGTCTCAAGAAGATATAAAACTTTGATTTTGTGACCTCTTCAGTTGTCTCCGTAACTGATGGCAGATATTTTCAATAAGCTCTGAAGATGGAATTGCAGCTGGTGAACATTTGTTCTCTATAATTCTTGGAAATGTGAACAAAAAATGACTAATCGCTTGGCTGAAACCTCAAATGCCACAACAGGGTGGCAGATGCCACTATGTAGTGTTTACAATACTAATGAGGCAGTAATGACTAATAGCTTGTGAATGCTTAGTTAAGAATCAATACATATTTGGGAATGGAATTCTAAAATAAAAAGAATCCACAAAATCCTGGCTTAATCTCAAATCTGAGTGGAAAACTCCTCAACTCATTATACAGACTCCTTTACATAAAGCGACCAGGGATTTTGGATGCCTGAATTCTTAGGGTGCCCAATTTGAGACACTTTAAAGAGGGCTGACTTTCAAAGGGCAGGTGGCCCTGCACTTCCTGCAAATAAGCTCCTATAAGACCTCTCAAGATGGGCTCCTAAGAATTGAGAAACCAAAATTACAAGTCACGTTCAAAAACATGGGTCTCTACTTTTATGGATGAGTAAGAGACAAGTTCTGCCACTGATTTTTCATAGGGTTTCGCAGGTTGAACTTAAGCTTTGTTACTACAGAAAAAGACCCTTTATCCCTGGCTCATAGTTAGTACCATCAGTGTGTTTGCATTTTATTCCCAACAGGTCATACTAATACAATGGTGTTTAATCAGCAACAGCAAAAGGGAAACAAGGGCTGTGCATAATTAATTTGCTTTTTTTAAAAGAATTGGAAAAGATGACCCTGGTCAAAGTGTTTGATTTTGGAATAAACTAAATAGGCAATAATACTGAGACAAAACATGGCCATCTTCAGCATATGCTTCTAGATTAATTTTGAAACCTCTCAAAATGCTTAGTTCAAATTGTGGGCCATAGATTCTCTTTTTGTCATCTGAAGTGGTTCACTTATCTCTATCTGCATTTTTATATAAAAATTATTATTTAATTTGTTAGCAGGCCCTCTCAGAGGTCCAGAGAGGCCTGGGGGCCACTTCCAGCTTTTGAGGACCCTAACCATAATAAAAATAAAAAATAACACATGAAAACAAAATAAGGCACAAAAAAAATATATATATTTGAATATTTTTTTTGTCTTTTAACAAATGCTTTTCTAGCCTCTCTGTGCAGATGCACTAATTAGTGAAGAAAAATCTAGCTTTTGTGCAATGTTACAGTTGATATTAAGCATGGCGAGCCCATTCAAACACTCTTGTCCCATAGTTGAATGGTGATAGTATTTTACCTGCTTCAACACATTGAAGATGCATTCACCTGAAGCCACTGATGCAAGCAAACTGACAAAAAATAGGCAATGTAATTGTGATATTAGGAAACACCCCAGATAGTCCAAGTTCGAATATTTCTTGAAGCAATTCCTTTGGCTTGCAATCCAATTTAATGTTCATGGAATATATTTGTTTGAAGAAGATGACCTCATCACTGAGATCTTTTGAGATTTTTGTTGTACTGTTGCTGAAATTGTTCAGCTGCAGAAAGTAGATCTTCATTACTCAGTCTGTTGAACTGCCAAAGAAACCGAAAAAGGGTACAAATTAATTGCAGTGACTCAAATTGATGTGTAAGACCTGATTGAATAGAGTCAACGATGACAAAGAAGACATTGACCCTATAATGCTGCTCAGCATCGGATTCAGGGGGTAAATTGAGATTGGTGCAGAACTCAGATGAAATGCCAATATTCTGTGCTACTAATTTGGACTGAGTCAGGATCGCATCCCATTGTTCACAAATCTGTTGAAAGTCATTGATAAAACTTTCAATGTTATCCCTCTCAACATCAAGGGTAGCATTGCAGGCTTCGATTACCAGATTAGTTTGGTGGATCATTGTAAGTAGCTTCATCCCCAAAGATGACATCAGAGTGCATTCAAATTTGGACATGTGCTTCTGAATAGACTGAAGTTCAATTCGAGCCTGTGCAGTGAGATTGAGAGATTCAAGCTCATTTAAAGCCTCTCTCACTGAACTCAAATGCTGTGCAACTTGTTAAATACCATCAATCCGTGCAGACTATCTAGTTTTGGACATCCCATGCAGTGAAACAGGAAGATATTGCTTCAGAATTTCCCACCTTTGTGGACTGCTACTGAAGAGATTGTACATTTGCTGAAATGCCAAAGTAATTGCCTCCTTGCACAGTGAACACCTACAAGGTTTAGAAAATACAGCTGGAGAAAATACAGTTTGAATTATGCTCAAGCAGAACTGCTTGTACACCTTTGTACTTCCCAGCCATATTAGATCCATTGTCATAGGATTGACCAATGCAGACTTGAAAATTTAACTGAAAACCTTCTAGAATTGCTAGTACTCAAGCAGCAATTTCTTTTCCAGTTTTTCTTGTGAAATTATGAAACAAAATAAACCTTTCTTCAACTGAAAAATTTGAGCTGTCTACAATCTTAACATATTGAATAACCATAGTAGTCTGTTCCTTGTGAGAACAAGCTGGAGTGGCATCAACAATGATTGAAAAAATACTTGGCATTTTGAATTTCATCAAGAATTGTTGTTTGTACGAATGACCCACATAGCTCAATAAACTTGTTTTGTATGCGTGTGGAGAGATAATGGATGGGCTTTTGACTCTCTTGCGATTCTCAAATACATTTAACATGCTCTGATAAAAGTGGGTCATATTTGCTGAGGAGCTCAACTATGCCTAGAAAGTTTCCATTTGCACAATCACCAATACGTTGACTGGAACCAAAGAAAGCCAATCCCTGCTCAGAAAGAAAAAGGATGACATTCAGGATGCGCTCAAGAAGTTTTTTCCAGTTATTAGTTTCTGTAGGGAGTTCAGTCAAGAATAAATTCTCAACTGAACTTTCAGCTGATGCTGCCCTATTGGCTGATTTCCATGCAACAATTTTCTTTGTGTGACATTGAACTCTTATGTGATGGTATTCAGTCTTTCAACTTCCCTCCAACCTCTGTTGATGCTCCATCCTGATTGATCAGAGAACTGATGCATTTGCAGCACTTTTGTTCAAAATGAAGCAGGGTACACAGTACAGAGGTTGTTTTTCTGTACTCCAGCATAACCAGTCTCTTGTGCAGGTCTCACCATTTTGAAGAGTTTTTGTCAGGAAACGAGTAGGGAAAGCATGATTATCAGCATCTCGTGGTATGTTACTTGGAATTTCAAAACAACTAATTTGAAGAAAAGACTGCATTTGGGCAGCATTGCTCTTGTCAACAATTCCAATGTCAGTCACAGTCAAACCTGTAGTACTCATGAATTGCTCTTGCTGCGTAAGTTCTACATCTTCCTGATGCTGTTGAGTTTCTTGATCATACACTGGATCTTCTGCTGCATCTGTTACTGTTGGCACATCTCCTTCTTGACTACTGTCCATATATTAAGGTATTGGCATTGAAATATCACCTGTTGCAGTTGGGGAGTTTTCATTATCTGTAGCATTGTTTGTTGGGTAAGGTGTGTTTTCCAGTGGTTTGAGAAAGGAAGTTATTGGCTTTGAGCTCTTAGCTGCTGCTTCACTCCGTTGTTTTTGCGGTCTCTTGCTTGCACCACTTTCAAATCTCCTCTTCATAGTCATCTATCTGGTCAATATGTAACCTATCCACACTTGAAATATTCTGCTGTAAATATATAGCTTATTGACACCTGAAATCTTCTACTGTAAAGATTTGCATCTGAAGAAGTGAGGTTCTTACCCACAAAAGCTTATGCTCCCAATACTTCTGTTAGTCTCAAAGGTGCCACAGGACCCTCTGTTGCTTTTTACTGTAAAGATGTACACAAAAGCTGAATGGTACACAAATGCCGAAAAGACTTAAAATGAAGGAATACTAATTAAGAGCACAAAATGAAAGTCACAGATTATTATCCTTACCACTGAATCAAAATTCAAGCACACAAGCTATATTATAACAGGCTGAGATGAAAACAAATATGACATATATATAGTTAACAGAGACACAGACAGAGGGATAATGTCCAAAAATTTTAAATGCGTCCCCTCACGAAACTCACTGTACAAGACTGTCCTCACAAATTTTCACCTTGAATCTGGGCCTATAGACTACCAAAGCCTATGATGATGGCCAAGCTACCAAGCTAGGGCTCAACCAATCAGTCACCACTCTGAGCTAATATATATGAAGATAATAATGAGGAATTCTCACACATAAATAATTCCTAAGTCAACTAGATGTAAAACGATAAAGACACTAAAATGTAACAATTCTCTACCTTTCAACATGCACTTGATCCAGCACCAGTGACTAGTAGTGGTTTCTTTATATAATCAGCTGATCTAAGAGGATACATTCATCATGGTCTAATCTTGTGCCATCAGAACCGGTATATTTTTATTAATATTTATGAACATTTTTAACTCTTTAATATGACAAAATCTATCAGTTAACAAAAAAAGTATGTCTTTTACGAAATCACATCTCTTATTTGCTTAAATTTGCAGCTGTAAGCTGAGAGTGTGTGTCACATTTTGGTCTGATAGGGATGTGCATAAAAAGTTGCAAAACTTACCAAATGCCAAAAAATTAACAAGTATCTAAATTTGAGGCC
The DNA here is from genome assembly GCF_013100865.1 of Trachemys scripta elegans. Lineage (NCBI taxonomy): Eukaryota > Metazoa > Chordata > Testudines > Emydidae > Trachemys > Trachemys scripta. The sequence goes on along the minus strand of NC_048298.1, from coordinate 328,407,715 downwards.
CTCTTTGAGCTTGAGGCCCAGGCCAAATGGCCCTCTGGCCTCTCCTCTGATTGGCCCTGTTTGGTTAGATGTTTTCACTATTTAGTTGTTCTTTTGTGCTTGTGAAAAATGCCAGATGAACATACCTGGAGACTAATGTCCTGTTAATCCGCAGATCAGGTACAGTACAGGCTGAGGTAGAATAATCAGCCTCCTATTGTACCCGAAACTTGGAAAGGAGATTATGGAGGATGAGAATTCTTTATCCCAGCAATATAGACCCCCTAACGATTCTGCTCAGGCTGAACTCTAAAGATGTGCAAAAGTTCATGAGCAAACATTTTCTAAACTCATTTGTCGAGCTTGAATATAAACTTAGCAGAATTCTTTGGAGCAACTACAGGACTTAGTGTGTGTGAGAGAGAATATCATCTAAACCATTGTATTTCTACCCTCCAAATAGTCAAGCTGTGAGCAATATAATTTCTAGGATGGGAAAGAAAAGTGTACATTGGTTATGTGCAATTTGTTCCTAGAACTTCAGTAATCAGTTAAGATGATGAGCTATGGCCCTCTTAATCATAACAGAAAATCAGATTTACCTCTGCCAAGAGCAGAAATAATACTTAGCATTTTTATAGCTCTTTACATCTTCAAAGCACTTTGCAAATATTAACTAATTAAAGACAGAATTTTTAAGATCCCTTAAACAATTCCTGTCTTTCCTGAACTGTGGACCTTAAGGCTCTACATTGAAAATAACTTATGAAAAATACTTTTTAAATTTGTATAAAGTTGTTTGCAGGGAAAACCTGAATATTCATAAATGTTCACCAAATACTTCTGATGAATAATTTTCATTCTATTAGTTGCCTGTGAACCTTGTTCAGGTAGCCACTATACCTTAGTTACGGTGCATGTGATCGGTCACTTAGGTAACATGGTATTGCTTCCGCTCCTAGGATGCATGAAAAAAACCTTTTTAACAGGAGAATAATGAACAAATTACAAATGGATATGATTTTTTTAAGGTAAACAAACATTTGAGATAATCTCAAACCTTAATGGAAATCTCCTCAAATGACTATATTATATAGGTTTCAGAGTAGCAGCCGTGTTAGTCTGAATCCGCAAAAAGAACAGGAGTACTTGTGGCACCTTAGAGACTAACACATTTATTCGAGCATAAGCTTTCGTGTGCTACAGCCCACTTCGTCAGATGCATAGAATGGAACATATAGTAAGAAATATATATACATACAGAGAACATGAAAAGGTGGAAGTAGCCATACCAACTGTAAGAGGCTAATTAATTAAGATAAGGTATTATCAGCAGGAGAAAAAACGTTTATAGTGATAATCAAGATGGCCCATTTTAGACAGTTGACAAGAAGGTGTGAGGATACTTAACATGGGGAAATACATTCAATGTGTAATGACGCAGCCACTCCCAGTCTCTATTCAAACCCAAGTTAATGGTATCTAGTTTGCATATTAATTCAAGCTCATCAGTTTCTCGTCGGAGTCTTTACAGCAACATTGTGGCCTAAAGTTTCAAAAGTGACTAGTGACTTTGGATGCCTTGAATTTTAGGTTTCACATGATATTTTCCAGGCATCTGGCATCCTCTGAATACTCTCAAATGTCATGAGAAATCATAATAAAAGGAAGTTTACTACCTTTATTTGCAAAGATAGTTGTGATTTTTTTTTCAACTATTCTACCAGACAGGTATCAATATGCATTATCCTCCAGTGAAGTTACTGTATCCAAACTGCTATTATACCTTTTTGCTTCTTCTTACTCAAAATATAAGCATTGACATGTGCAAGTGTGGCATACAGAGCACATCCACTTTGAGGATGATTTATTACTTCCAAATTGTATTCTATGTGGTTCTTTTTCCACCCTCATCACTGTAGGATCTGAGCATCTTCTACTTTGCATTAAGTGACACGACTCTCTGCTGTCGAGTGTGGTTCATCTTCTCCTCAGGGGGAGAATTGCGTGTGCAGGGAAGCGTTTTGCTTTGCTAGGGGTTCTCGTTTTGTTTTAAATACACACACTGGTCTGTGCTCACATTAGAGAATGCAGGTTGAAGAAGTGCACCTCACGCTTGGAGTAAAAGATGGTCCGTAGTTCCTGGAGAAGATAATTCCACACACTCAGGAAGGCCTCCAAAAAAGGTCTGTCTCCTGCACAAATAGATGAGCTTTGCCCTCATGGTAGATAGTTCAATTCTGCCTGATGAGTAAAGTTGTTGACCATGGTCTTCATCCCAGAGTTTTAGGTATCCTGCGTCCAGACCATTGAGTGCACTAAAGATACCTTGAATTTGACTCAATATTCTATGGGAAGCCAGTGTAGAGAGTGGAGGATGAGACCGATGTGCTTGCAGTAGCCTACACTGATGAGGTGATGTGCTGCAGTGTTCTGTACTAGCTGGGGTCTAAGGGCTGATGGCTTCATGCCCAGGCTTATCACATTGCTGTAGTCCAGATGGAAGGTAAAACGACATGTATAATCAAGACCAGGTTATTGTCCACCAGGATGGGACTGTAGCAGGACCCACTTGCTCTTAAGAACATAAGAACGGCCATATTGGGTCAGACCAATGGTCCATCTAGCCCAGTATCCTGTCTTCTGACAATGGCTAAAGCCATATGCTTCAGAGGAAATCATCAGAACAGGGAATAGTCAAGTGATCCATCCCCTGTCACCCATTCCCATCTTCTGGCAAACAGAGGCTAGGGACACTTCAGAGCATGGGTTTGCATCCCTGCCCATCCTGGCTAATAGCCATTGATGGACCTGTCCTCCATGAATGTATCTAGTTCTTTTTTGAACCCTGTTATAGTCTTGGTCTTCACAACATCCTCTAACAAAGAGTTCTACAGGTTGACTGTGCATTGTGTGAAGAAATACTTCCTTTTGTTTTAAACCTGCAACTTATTAATTTAATGACACCTAGTTCTTGTGTTATGAGATGGTGTAAATAACACTCCCTTATTTACTTTCTTTACACCACTCATGACTTTATAAACCTCTATCATATCCCCCTTAGTCATCTCTTTTCCAAGCTGAAAAGTCTCAATCTTATTAATTGCTCCTCATATGGAAGTTGTTCCCTAATCATTTTGTTGCCCTTTTCTGAACCTTTTCTAATTCTATTATGTTTTTTGAGATGGGGCAACTAGATCTGCTCACAATATTGAAGATGTGGGTATACCATGGATTTATATAGAGGCAATATGATATTTTCTATCTTATTATCTATCCCTTTCCTAATGATTCCCAACATTGTTAGCTTTTTCGACTGCCACTGCAAATTGAGTGGATGTTTTCAGAGGACTATCCACAATGACTCAGAGATCTTTCTCGAGTGGCAACAGTGATTTTAGACCCCCGCACATATGTATAGTTGGGATTATGTTTTCCAATGTGCATTACTTTTCATTTATCAACATGAAATTTCATCTGCCATTTTGTTGCCCAGCCACCCAGTTTTGAGATCTTTTTGTAGCTCTTTGCAATCTGCCTGAGACTTAACTATCTTGGATAGTTTTGTATCATCTGCAAATTTTGCCACCTCATTGTTTACCCCTTTTTCCAAATCATTTTGAATAGGACTGGTCCCAGTACAGACCCCTGGGGGTACCACTCTTAACCTCTCTCCAGTCTGAAAACTGACCATTTATTCCTACCCTTTGTTTCCTATCTTATAACCAGTTACTGATCCATGAGAAGACCTTCCCTCTTATCCCATGACAGCTTACTTTGCTTAACAACCTATGGTGAGGGACCTTGTCAAAGGCTTTCTGAAAATCTAAGTACACTAAATCCACTTGTTTCAGAGCGGTAGCCATGTTAGTCTGTATCAGCAAAAACAATGAGGAGTCCTTGTGGCACCTTAGAGACTAACAAATTTATTTGGGCATAAGCTTTCATAGGCTAGAACTCACTTCATCAGATGAATCACTTGATGACCCTTTGTCCACATGCTTGTTGACCCCCTCAAAGAATTCTAGTAGATTGAGGCATGATTTCTCTTTACAAAAACCATGTTGACTCTTCCCCCAACAAATCATGTTCATCTATGTGTCTGATAATTATGTTCTTTACTATAGTTTCAACCAATTTGTTTGGTACTTAAGTTAGGCTTACTGGCCTGTAATTGCCAGGATAGCCTCTTGCCTCTTCTCAAGTCCACAAACAGTTCAGACCTTTTTGCTTGTGAAACACCCTGGGCAGTTTATTTACAATATTAGTTTCCACTGCTATTATACACTATGCAGCCTTAAACCAATGGTCTTAGGAAGCCCTCCATTCCTGAGGCAAGCAGGTAAGATCAAATCTCCCCCCCACCCCACCTCTATCTGCTTCCTCCCACCCACTTGTAGCATCATAGAATATCAGGGTTGGAAGGGACCTCAGGAGGTCATCTAGTCCAGCCCCCTGCTCGAAGCAGGACCAATCCCCAACTAAAACATCCCAGCCAGGGCTTTGTCAAGCCTGACCTTAAAAATCTTCAAGGAAGGAGATTCCACCACCTCCCTAGGTAACCCATTCCAGTGCTGCACCACCCTCCTAGTGAAAAAGTTTATCCTAATATCTTGTACCTTTTGTATCATCTGCCTAATGGCCAAATTCGCCATTTATTCTCCTCATCCCATCAGTTAGGCACAGCTCTTCTTAATGAAGTCTGCTCTGGAATAATTAGAGCTGCAGTGACCAGAGTGCTGGCTCAGCTGCTGTTGTCCAGCACTGTGTCACAGGGACCAAGTTTTCTATCCAACTGGACATTGTAGAAAGCATTACTCCTAAATGCTGCAATGTGAGAGTTTAGCATCACTGAGGTATCCAGGAGCATTCCTCAACTATGGATTGAATTGACTAATAGTGGGCATGTGTCTTCAACCAATGGAGACTGTAAACTCTCAAAATGCTTTCCTTTGCCCACCATCATCATCTTGTTTAGTTTCTGCTTCAACCAGCTGTTTTTCCATCCATGAAATGATCTCATCCAAGCAATGGGCCATCTTGGTGGTAGTGGTGTGGTCATATGCAGTGAAGGGTAGGTGGAGCTGTGCGTCATCTGTATATTGATGGCACTTGAGTACATGCCCTCTAGAAAGAGGCCTGGCTATAGGTCATCTCCCTGAGCAGAGAGATCTTAATTCTACCTAAACCTAGTCACAGCCAGAAGACCACTCATCTCTGCACTCTAACATCAGCAGAGACAATTTAGGAATTTCTCATAAATTTCTCTCCTCCCATGAATCAGGCCACAAGATCCAGTCAACCCAACCCAAGCTGCATTGAACTATGGTGATTCTTGCAATACAACTGCTGCAAGCCAGCCACCGAAGGGCACTGTAATCAAAGCCATTTCTTGATCTTCTCGGTGATAAATTGAACAGATTCATCTCCCTAACTCACTCACTCTAAAGCACATTTTCCAGTCCTCAAAACATTTGTGGCTTTTCTCTGCACCCTCTCTGCACCTTTTTCACCATTAAGTGTTTGCACTGATGTAACTAATTATGCCACTGCCCATTTTGCCATCACTGTACAGATTAGAGAGGAGGGTAGAACCAATACCAGAAATCCATTGGCAAATTTACTCTCAGATGAATTTACACTAAAGAAACATATGACAAAGACAGACATGAACTGCACGGGGCTTGTTTTGTTCTTAAATTAGTAATTTAATTGATCAAAAATGTTTCTGTAAACCAGTGCTTCTGGATGACAAGTAGCAGGAAGCATCACAGCTTGAAACCTGACAAATGCTTCATCACCAGCAGATGGGAATGGGTAACAGGTGATGGATCACTTGATGATTACCTGTTCTGTTCATTCACTCTGGGGAACCTGGCATTGGCCACTGTCAGAAGACAGGATACTGGGCTAGATGGACCTTTGACCATTCTTCTGTTCTTTCTTGGTCAGAAGTAAATCCATGGATCACAGTTTGAGAATCACTGGTTTTGGGCCACTCTCTAACATATTGACATATTCTGAGCATTTTAACCACACTGGCAGAGAGCTGCAGTGTACTGTTGGCTGTAGATTCCAACTCTGGCAAATAAAGCAATCTGTAAAACTTGGAAAACTCACTGCTGTCTGCTTGCTAGACTCAAGGTAGCGGGAAGCCTGAAAGCTGGCAAGGTTTACATTTGAAGAGCCAGAAATATTTCCAAAGCATGAGAGCAGTTATGGGGAATAGACCAAACAGTGCATATGCATAGTTATGTTATTTTCTTATAAAATTCTCCAGTAACTTTAAAAATATATATTTCTCTAAGCGACAGAACTTTGAAACCAATGAACAAAGAGTAACAATCAAAATCTTGCTCATCTGGCAATTTAATGCATGATCTTAAATAACTACTTTTACATTTTTTTGGTTTTGTTTTGCTTTGCATCAATGTTTATCACACAGATCATTAACAGACCTGTTTGTTTTTTTTTTCTCCTGTTGGAAAGTGCTTACAAAAATTTTTAAAAGAAACAATTTAATGTGAAAATTTTTTATTTTCAATATTTTCCAGTTTTGCAACAAAAAGGAAATCCATTTTGTTTTTCAATCTTTGAAAACTGACTTTTTTTCAATTATCAGAAACAAAAAATAAATTTTGGTTTTAATAAAAAAATTTCCACAAAAAAATTCAGAAAAAAAAATGAAAAAACCCACTTATTTCCTGTTCAGTTTCACTTGTTCACAAATGGTTTCCTGCGTCCAGGACAGTACTAAACCCTTTCAGTACATCATCTGTAAAGACCAAATAGAGAAACTAAAAACCCTTGAAATAAGTTAACCCAGAACAAAACAAGACACCGTGTAGTCATTGCAAGGGAAGAGGAAGAAAGAATTTGAAATATTTAGCATTACTCTGCACACTCCTTCTGTACATCCACACATTCTGCATGTCTTGAAGTCTCAGTTCAGGATGGGTGAAATTCATACAGAGCTTGAGGTTTTGTGAACCTCCCAAACTATTTTTTTTTTCAGTTCATAAGTCTTTTCCCTACATTGAAACCTACTGGTTTCTTCCAGGGAAATGATTAAATGATTTTCTAGAGAAAAAGGAAGTTGTGCTACATTTTAGATAAGGAAGAACCTCCTATCCTCAAAGTTGTGCTGGGAGAAGGGAGTGGCCGTGGGGGTGGCGGTGGGGCATGCACAGGCACATACAGGCACACACTTGCATATACTTCCCATTTTAACTTCTCTCTCCTCTGCTCCTTTTACAAACTTTCACACTTTTCTCTCTTCCATTTACACCTTTTCTTTCATGCGATTAATTTCCTCTTTCCCTTCTCTCCTCCTCCTCCCGTAACACACACTGTCCTCTGCAAAACATGAGCCAATTAATGAAGATGAGTTGAACTTCCGAACTTGCAATGTCCAAATGGGTTCAAAGTCAGGAAAGTGAGTTTTCTGCATCCTTCGTCTCAGTAGTTGTACTCATATTGATTTCCTTCCCTTTCTCCCATGTGCCTAACACAAACTGGAAATGGTTTTCTCAGCAACACATGCCCCTGTCCCAGTTTAAGTGGTGCATAATGTTAAAGGTATTGCCCACACCAATCCAGAAAATTTGCTTGAGACTTGGTATTAAAAACAGAGTCCCTCTCTTCCTGCCATTCCCACCTTTTACAGAGTCTATATACGTGGGTGTGTTTTGTATATAGAAAAATACAGCATGCACAGAGAGATCTGCAGCTGAAGAGTACTCCCATCTGGTTTCTAAGATACTCACCATTCACACTGAAATGGCCAGTTTTTAGTAGCTGGATCTCTAAGGACCAAAACCTGGTCCCCCTGAAGTGACAGGCAAAATACCCAGGATTAACACATTATGGATTTAATTGAGAGCAAGTGCAAACCAGCTGACTACTGGCACAATGCTACACTGTTGAACTGAATGGGAGTTTCGCCATTGACTTCAATGAGAATAGGATTGTATCCTATGACCCTTACTCAGGAAAGCACTTAAGCATGCACTTAATCTCGATTTAGGGCAGTACTTAAGCATGTGCTCAAATGCTGTCCTGGATAGGGATGCTTTGTTGAATGACATATATATATATATATATATATAAAAATTATATTATTCATACCAGAAATACCATAGTGCCCGGAAGCCCTAATGAAATTGGGGCCCCAGTGTGCTATGTGCTATACAAATATGGAGTAAAAGACAGTACCCTGCCCAGAGAATTTACCATCTTTTCCCTTATATGCTGAGCCATTGTTGATGTTGGGAAATCAGGGAATATACTCCAAGTAGGCACTCCAACCTACAAAAGCTTGTTTCTTGCATTAATGCCAGCAGAAAAACCTATCACGATACAAACAATGAAAATCCTCAGAGGGAAATGCAAGGAATCCAATTTAAATCCAAGTAGTCTGAGCAGTCTAAACAGAAAAGAGAAAGGGTATAAATAGGTTCTAGTTTCATTTATATTATCTGTCTGGCAATCCTGCTTTCCAGGTATCCTACTCTTACACAGCTTTAAAAACCTATTAACCATCAGGAAGATCGGGGCTTTATTGAAATGATACAAGCCAAGTCTGGTGTCATTGCGCAACTAGACAATTCCAAACAATGCACATCACTGAACAAGTTTAACAAAGATTAAAGGATTCCTTCTATCCCCAGCATCCTCTTTTTTTATTTAATTTCCTATACTTGCAGTCCTTTGGGGATGCATAATGAGAACAGCAGCACAAATGGTGATGCAGAAAATACAAAGGAATGAACGCAGGTTTAGGTAAAGTGACAGCTGCCATTGGAGATAAGGTAATTCTCCTAAAAGGCTCCAGCAGAGATTAAAAAATTAGCCCATAGCGCTGTGAAAGAAAGAAAAGAGCTTATTTCTAGGTATTTTTCCCATTGTGACTTTTTGGTAGTCATACAGAATTTCTTCTAGTCTCTCTCATGTATCTTCCTATAAATAGCTAGAAAAATGTCCTCTTTAACTTTAAAGATACGTTTCCTTCTCTACAGAGGTTTCCCCCGTCCCCCATGCTATCATGTCCCCTGACTGGGAAGAAAGGATAAAAAATATGGCGTCTTTTAAAGCATGCATTCAGCCTTGTGTTTGAAGATGATCCTTTTTTCTGGATTAGATATTGTAAAATATTATACTGGTTTAATGCTTCCCCTTAGCTCCATCCTCTTCCAAATACAGGAAATATTACTATTAACACTGACCAGGAATTCTGCTATTAAGGAGGTATGGATGTGGTAATGTTTCTTTCCTTACCTACTTGTCTTTTTAAAAACTCAAACCATGACCACTGGTTGGGAGCCAGACGGCTTGGGCCATGACATCAGTAAATTAAAGGAAAGAGTCAGAGGGTGAGAGTTGTATTCCCTGCTCTGTTACAGACTTCCTGCGTGACCCTGGATAAGTCGCTTATCCACATTCTATCTCAGTGTTCCCATTTGTAAAATGAAGAAATACATCCTGACCTCAGCAGGCTATTTTGAGGACAAAACTCATCCGTGCTTGTAAAGGACTAGGTAAGAAAGGCATACAAAACACATTGGTGACAAGCTTCCAGTTTACTGAGAAATAGCTTTACAATAGCTGCAGTTAGGTACAGTAAAGAGGATAGTAACTTCCTGCCAAATTTTGCAACACTACTAGCATAGTGGATATGATAGCTCACTCACCTCTGCTAGCTAGCAACTGGAGTATACTTTCAATCACATGGATCAACTCTCCGGGAAGTGTCAAATGCAACAGATGAATTTGGAAAAATTACAGATTGATAAAGTTAATTGGAACTATGTACCCATCTCTGTAATTGGCTAGATTTCCTACTCTGAGGACAGGAACGTTAAGCAACTACTTTAAAAGATTAAATTACCTTGGAATAATAATTACTAAGAATCTCTAAAACCTAATCAAATCCAACTCTGATCCGATTTGGAATAGTGTGAAGCTTGACACAGATAGGAAGGAGCAATTAACACACACTCTATGGGGCAGTCAATGCTGTAATGATGACTAATGTTAAAATCCTCTTATTTGACTTTAAATATCCCTAAATATTAATTCACAAAACCTATACAAAAAGTTCTCTCTTGTTCCTGTCATTCAGAATTTCATTGTTGACTTCCTCTGAGAGGTTCTCTCAAACCCACCAATGTTTCAGTTGGTTGACAATTCCGGGGAAAAAAGAACCCCACACATTTTGGGTTAACCAAAAACATTTTGCAAAAAATTTGGTCAAATCTAAAAGTGAAAAAAATATTCAGGCCAAACAGAACATTTTGTTTTGATTTTTTCAACATTTTTAATATTGAATTAAAAGAAATTTCAAAATAAGTAATTTCAAATTGAAAAATCACAGCATTTCATTTTTAAAAAGTCAAAACAAAATATTTTGATTTTTTGGGGGAATTATTTTAAAGTTATTTTTTCTGACTGAAATAATTTGGCCAAGTCGACATGAACTGACAAAATGTTTAGGTGTCACCAAAACTGCATTTTTGCTGGAAAAAAGTTTCAGTGGATACATTTTGCCCAACTCTACTTATAGCAAAGTACTCAAACTATGCGTAAAAGACACTCTGCACAATGGTAAATATGTCCCACTTAAGCCATATAATAGTGAGAATTAACTTACGCATACAACTTCTGCCTTGGAGCAAACTTCAGCTTATGACAAGAATTCCCCTATAAGACTTGGGGGGAGGTGGTTCTGTAATTCTATCAATGTACTGCTTGTGTCACTTGTTTTTTCATATGGAGCTCTACTCCTCCCTTCTGCAAGTCCCCTCCCAAGGGAGCTATCCTGCAGAACCTAGGTTCCCCAGGGCTGGGTTCCTCCAGCCCCAGAATCAGATGAATGAACACACACACACACACACACCAAGTCTGAGCGGACTGGGTCAATCAGCACTCTCAATCTGACCCCCTATATGCCACAGGTACCATATCAGAAAAGAGCAAGCCTGAGCATATGGGGGTCGAACAGCACTTCCAAGCTGCCACCCTCATATGTCATAGGTTCAGCACGTCCCTATCCCTACTTTACATTACAATTGTTCTGGTAGTAACCCACTTGATGAGCAAACCCCACAGTATTTTGGGGCGCTACAGGGATCTTTAGCTTAGGTAAGAGAAGAGTTGATGCAGAGTAAACGAGGGAAGCCAAAACCACAAACGAGTAAAGTTCAGAGAGAGAGAGAGAGAGAGAGAGATGGGGACGGAAGCAACCAGCTTAACCATAAAAGTTATTTATTGAATAATAGTGATAACCACACAAAGAGCCTAAACAAATATAACAGTTACATTATAAAAGATTACAAAAGTCATATATAGAAAACTATACCTGATCAAAAAAGTCAGGGTTAAAAAGTTATACCTGAGGTAGAAAAGAAAACAGAGAGAGAGAGAGAGAGAGAGAGAGCGAGCGCGCGCGCTGGGGTCTCACCACTCCATGAAGCTTGAACTGGTCGGGGTTCCCAGGTGATGGTGGTAGTTGAGGGAACTGAGTTCTGGAGACAGGCAGAGCCCCCGGCACGATCAGTCAGGAGAAGATGGAGTCCCAGTGAAACTGATGCAGAGTTTGAATCCAGACATCAGAACACTTACTTGAGCATGGGTAGGGGTCTTTTGTAGGGAAACAATGGTTCAAGGGAGAACACTAGATTTATTTATGGGTAAACTGATGACTCAAGGGTTTTCTTTTGGCTAGACAATCGGAACTGATCATTCCTGGATGGTGTTCCTTCAAGGGAGCTCACCATGCAATTAGACTGCTTCAGTATTTTGGATACCAATCAAGGATTCATTACTAGAATTGGTCTGATAACTGCTGAGCTGGGTGTGTGTAGGCATAGGTTCATTAACATTTGGAGCAGAGATCCCCCATCATGCAGTGCTTCCCTGCTTTTCTCATCCCAGAGTTCAGTGCAGTTCTTGCCTTGGAATCTCTGTTCTCCATTCTGTATGCCTCCCTGTCCCATCTTTGATGCAGATGAGGCTAGGGGAGTTGCCTTAATTCTGTCACCCTTCTCAGGAGGGGTTTAGGTGTGTCCCACCCAGGGCCGGCTCCAGCGTTTTTGCCACCCCAAGCAGCCAAAAAAAAATTTAAAAAAAGAAGGTGCGCGCCGCTTCATTCTTCAGCGGCAGGTCCTTCCCTCCAAGAGGGACTGAGGACCCACCATGGAATCGCCGCCGAAGAGCCGGACATGCCGCCCCTCTGTTGGCCGCCCCAAGCACCTGCTTGCTGCGCTGGTGCCTGGAGCCAGCCCTGGTCCCACCGCCTTTTATTGCTTTCTGTAAGTCTTTTCTCTGATTGGTTTTGGTTCAAGCAGGGGTTGGGGGGGGTCCTTCATGAGTCAGACAGGCTGGATTCTACGCCCTGGTTCCCCAAGAACACAGAGCTGACTGGTATCACCTCTTCCTATCCCCCACATCCTCATGCACCGCTGTGAGAGAGACAGAGTCACAGGATTATTCTCGGACTTCTCCTGTCTGACTCCCCCAAGGAGAGGGGGATATATAAGTATAAAGGTATAAGTAGAAGTAAGCAGTGAGATGGGTTCATTGCCCCATTACTTTTCTACTGTGCTTGATAGTGATGGATCAACACTGCAGGAGTCACCGCACCTTTACAAGGGGTAGAGCTGCTCTGCCTGTGAACTGCCTCTGCACTCTGGGCGGCTCCAGAAGGAATACTAGGCTGTACTACGGAAGGTGTCTAAATGTGCACACAGCACTGAGCAGCCAGCCAATGTGCTGGGTCACCCAGAGAATGCACCCAAACTTGATAGGCATTCAGATTGGTGATAAAGCCTTCCTCGAGATCTTGATGTTCTACCTGCTTCCCTAGTCCCCCTGCAAAAAATCCTGCTATATACACAAAGTCAAGCACCTCTGCCCTGGAAGAATGAAGAGAGGAAAACACTGTTTTTCTGAGCTTCTTAATTATGGGCAGGGTTTCAATGCCACAGGGGTAGTGGCTATTTATAAAATTTATGTCTACGCTGTGCCGCAATGTGGACAATATTAATATAAAAGTACCTAGTTTAGTTTGTGCCAGCAGCCTGCACATAGGGCAGTTAGATCTCAATACTTTGGTACAGTCAGCAATTCACACTTCCATCATCCGGCTTTAGATATACCGTCCTCAAGCTTGGGGCTGGCCCATTGCAGTAAGACGGCCCCCAACTCCTGCATGCTTGGAACTAAGTTGCTCCATAAGGAATTACTGCTAGAGAAGGGCATTGGCCATATACAAGATTTGTTGGTCCTACAAAATCCAGGAAATAGGCAACACGTCTTCCATGAACTATTTATGTATACACATCCACAGAGCACATAGGTACATGAAACGAGGTGGAGCGTTGAGTCACCATCCATCCCTTGGTATAGACCAGCAGCAAATTACTACCCCAGGAACAATGGAGCAGGGAGGAAATTTTCATTCTCTGAGCCACAGTTTCTTCCTTGCACTGCTCCCATAGTGGAAGGCAACATGCTATCCCTTACAAAGGGCCTGAGATATAATCTAAATCCTTGGAAGATAGTGCTCGCTTTTTTGTTATGGTGGGTGGATGACAGCACTTTTGCTGATGCAGGGTTCATGGTTCTAATGGAGGATTTGAATGAAGAGAGGTTCAGTTCCTTTGCACTGGTACAGGGGCTGAAGAAAAGACTGAGAGACTAAAGAGTGCTTAATGGTGAGCATATGAATGTTCAGCATTGTTTTGCAGCTTCCTTGAATTCTCAGAAATCTCTTTTTTCTGTATTCAGACATCTTCAAATGTGGGTGCCACACACATGTCCTCCGTTCTTCTGAGTTTAAAAGCTGATTTGATATTCCTTTACCTATTTCAGCTGATCCATATTGAGAATAAGGAGTCTGACAGCTGTTAGTAGCAAGAATACAACTGGTAATCGGAGCTGATAACACTGTCTTGCTGTCAGAAAAAAAACCCTGGTGCTCAAAACTACCAGAAGAATGAGTAATTTGACTGACAGTGGGTAAAGCTATTCCTTGATCCTTGTTGGGTTTCTTCCGTTTTATTTATTTGTCAGAGTTGTAAGGAGGGGAGAAGTGAGGAAGTAAGGAAAACAAAAAATCATGCATGCATATTAACCTTATCTGGTGTTCATGGTGTGCAAAATATGCAGTGTACTACCACATTCTGACTTCGTAAGCACATATCACCCATTGATTTTACTGATATTTGAACAGATTTTTATTTGTTATGTGTAAGATTTAACTAAAATGACATAAAAAGTTTGGGCCAAATCTTGTCCTCCAATGCATGGATGTGCCATTTTCTTAATTGAAGTCCAATATTACATTTAAGAAATCTCTCATTCACTCCTGGAATATGAAATTATCAGATCTACCAATTTAAGAAGTGAAGACTCTTCCTAGCAGTTTTCAATTTTTGACGAACTGACTTCTTAATTAGACATTGCCCTATGTACTTTTTTTTTTAAATCCTGTCTTTGCACTAGCAGGTCTAGAGGCCTAGAAATTCTACGGTAAAGTTTCTTGTGTTTAACTAGATTGATTTAAGGATCATATTTAGCCTTTAAACTATTTATATTTCCACAACAGCTGGATTAGATCTCTATTTTTTTTGTACCATAGCTCCAATATCATCTATGGTCATGCAGACTTGCATCATGTGAGAAGATGATCCAGTAAATTGTAAATATTATTTTTGGCTCAGTTATCTTCAGCTTCCAATCTAGAGTAGATATGTGGATATTTCTGCATAATTTCCTGCTGAGTTTGACTATTAAAATTACATTATAAATCAACACTTGATTTTGCTTTTGAATCATTCCACTTGTATTTCACTGAGGACTGCACAAATGGATAAATTGATGCTGCTGAGGTTTTTAGATTTAGCCAGCTGCTGAAGAAAGGTTAATAGGTTTGGTTGCCTGGGGATACTGTTCCAGTTGAAGTCTGTCAGATGTCTAATCGTGTGTCTCAGTGGAAGATATTGCCAGTGGCACCTTTTGTCCAGGTTATACAGTTCTGTAGGATATGAAAATTAAAGGAGCATCATATTGCCAAATAAATGATTTATACCTATGATCCCTCTTTTTAATACAATTAATCCAAATGAATTTTTGACCTTTGTCAATTTTAAATATGGAGGTTATTTTGTAAGGTGACTCATGTAATCCTGAGTTAGGTAACTTTTTAGTGCAGACCTAGCCACGTTTCACTCATATGTTCATTAGTGAGAAATTTCAAAATGTTTACTTTTAGATATTTGACAGCTAAATATGGTGAGATTTTTCTTCAAAATGTACCAGCCCGGTGTCTGCATACCTGAAAACGACTACAGCGTTGGCTATAAAATACTTGCTTTGTTTATGTTCAGGAGTGCAAAATAACTCTTCACCTGAGTACCGTTTTCTAGGTTTTTTTAGTTTTGTTTGCTTTTTTTGTGCATGCACCACAGAAAAATACATCATTTTCTTAATAAAATTTCAGTAAATTATCCCCTTTAAAGTACAAGTATCTGACAGGTGCTATCTTGGCTAACACACTCAGGATTGAAGTAAGGACCTACAGCTTGAACTGAAGAGTCAGGCTTTCAAGTTGAAAGCTGCAACAGACTTACGTCCTCCGCGGATGGGGCACATAGAGGGATATGTATCCCATACTAACCAATTGGTCACATTGAAGTGCTACAGCGGCACAGCTACCCCAATATAACAGCACCGCTGTAGCGCATCTGGTGAAGTTGCTCTCTGTAGACAGGACAGCGCTCTCCCATTGGCATAATAAAACCACCTCCCTGAGAGGTGGCAGCTATGTCGGTGGGAGAAGCTCTCTCACCAACATAGCTCTGTCCACACCGGCACTTAGGTTAGTGTACCTTACACCACTCGAGGGGATGGGGGGAGGCTGATTCACACCCTTGAGCAACATAAGTTATACTGACATAACCTATAGTGTAGACAAGCCCTAAGAATCAGGATTAGAATTCAGGTCTCTTAACTCACAAGTCCCATGCCTATTATCGCTCTCCATGTCTATTTCATGTTCCTAGGTTAATAGCTAGACATGAAACTGCAGAAGAATAGAAAATAGTTTGCTATTATTCTGAAATAGTCCTGTATTAAAAACACTTACTATAATGTTGCCATAAAAGGACTGATTAATGTAAAGCTGTTTAGGAGTTGTAACTACAAAAGTCTGTTCTACACTGCTTTTAGGATGCCCATATTGTTTAGATGATATCTTGAGGGTACTTGCTGTTTATGAGGTGATAACCATATCCTAGGCTATATAACTTCCAGGTTTATTAACCAAGGACTCAGCTACTACCAATTTAGCAGTAAGCACTCAAGTTATTACTAAAATCTGCTCTTCCCACCTCTCAATGTGTCACACCCTCTCTGATCCCCCACTCCAGCGATGCCTCTCATCTCCTTGCTGTTCAGGAAAGTTAAGTAACCCAAATGGCATGAGACGTTTCTTTTTGTTTTCAATTCTATTTAAAAGCTCTCTTCTCCCTCTACCCATAATGGCATTAGAGTGTAAAATAATGTTATACAAAGGCTCTGTGTAAGTGGAGACTAGGCCCAATTTTTATCATTGGTGATCAGCAACTGACATAGCTGGATTGGTGCAAAACCCTAGCGTAGACAAGGAAAGCTGCAATTTGCACTGGGAAAGTTTACTCCTGCTTGAAACCAGGTTAAGCTGCATGCTGTTAAGAACTAGCGCTATGTAAAAAACTGCATAATGGAAGCCATTTCAATGTACACAACCTTTTGGGGCCCTAGAAATTCTATGCACAATGGTGCATATTCTTGAATGCCATCTACTGATACACTAGCCATTGACTACCTACTTACATACATACAGCCGTGTCTTTGGTAAAGAACTCTTGAAACAGATGCAGTTACATTAGTCACTGGTTGCCAGTTGTTGAAAGTGGGCTTGATCCTCAGTATTGACAAGACTTAAATCCGAATGAGCAGTATATCCGTTCTTCTAAAAATAAGTATTCTCCATCAGCTGTGTTACCATGAAACGGAAGAGATGTCAGGGACCACGTACATGGTATGAGCCACGGCCAAACTGATTGGCAGGAAAGACAGTCACTGGGTCATATCTCTGAGCAGCTCTGCTGCTTTCCCTTATTTCCACTTCCTGCTTCAACCGTAAAACAAGAGCAAAATACACAAGGAAGAAAAGGGCAAAAAAAAAAAAAAAAAGAAAAAAAAAGGGGGGGGGGGAAAAAATAAAGGAGAGATGGCAGCCACTCTGCTGGGACATGGTGCAAGTCATTTCAAGGAAGGGACAATCTGTCAGCTAATAAGGTACCTGCAACAAGAAATCTGGAGGCTACTGAGCTATGGGGCTCTAATGCACCAGGACCAAACTGAGCGGCCCCACAGCAGTCAGAGGTATTTTCAGCATGTCCTCAATGAATGCCCATGCAGGTAAGATCAATTACAGATTCCCACCTCACATTTTGATCTAGGGACATTACAAAGGCAAGGAGATTCAGAGTTCATTCTCAAGCTTGGTCTCTGAGCCATTTAATTAAATCTAATATATTGCCAGAGAATTGAGCCATCAACATAAGGAGCCCGATTCTGTGCTAGTGTAAATGGGTTTAGCTTCATTTACGTGCTTGAAGCTGAAGTGATTTACAACAGCTGGATATCGGACCTATGAAGTTCAACTCAATCTTTGACATTTTCACAGAATGGCTGCCCTCTTTCTGCTGAGTCCATAGATCTGAGGAAAGACCCTGACAAGGCATGGAAATGAGATCTAGCATCTTTGCCAGAAGCTGGGAATGGGCGACAGGGGATGGATCACTTGATGATTACCTGTTCTGTTCATTCCCTCTGGGGCACCTGGCATTGGCCACTGTCAGAAGACAGGATACTGGGCTAGATGGACCTGTGATCTGACCCAGTATGGCCATTTATTTTATGTTCTTAGCATCAGAGAAAAAAGACTGAGGGCTTTAGGTATTGTATTCCTTTGAGGATAATGTTTATATTTTTCCACCACAAAAAATATTGACAACATTTCAGAAGTTTCATGAAACACGAGATTTTTAATCAGTTTCAGGGAATACTCATCTTCATCCATCTAATGTAACATGCATATCTATCATTCATCCAGGAAGTATATTTCTAAGCCCATATTATGCCATCCTTACTCATGATAACATGTTCCTTACTCCTGAAGTAATTCCATTGAAATCACTTTGCCCATATGCTTGACAGTGGCAGAATCTGACCCTATATTGGATTGTACTTTCAAGTTCCATTACTCTCAAATACATTAATTTGAAATCATACGTAACAATAACTCTACAGATTAGAGATGATGGGATATGTCCTAAACTGATGGAAATCAGTGAAATCGGTATTGCAACCCAGTTTATGCCTTCTCAGAATCTGGCCTGCAAAGTCCTTTATAATACAATCTTCTGCCAAGGCAGAATCGATCCCTGCCCTATGGACAAAATCTGGTGGCAAAACCACTATATTTCTCTTGTATGGCAGTGCTGAATTCTTATGGAAAACTGGATATTTTAGGGGAAGCATGTGATTTGTAAAAAAGCAAGGTCTTTTTAATATAAAATATTGGTTAAATATTCAAATGAACAACACACTACATTAGAGGACAGGCCGGGAGGGACCACTCACTCAAAGGAGCAAGTCAACACAGAATCATAGAATCAGAATATCAGGGTTCGAAGGGATCTCAGGAGGTCATCTAGTCCAACTCCCTGCTCAAAGCAGAACCAATCCCCAACTAAATCATTCTAGCCAGGGCTTTGTCAAGCCTGACCTTAAAAACCTCTAAGGAAGGAGATTCCACCGCCTCCCTAGGTAACCCATTCCAGTGCTTCACCGCCCTCCTAGTGAAAATGTTTTTCCTAATAGCCAACCTAAACCTCCCCTGCTGCAACTTGAGACCGTTACTCCTTGTTCTGTCATCTGGTACCACTGAGAACAGTCTAGATCCATCCTCTTTGGAACCCCCTTTCAGGTCGTTGAAAGCAGCTATCAAATCCCCCCTCATTCTTCTCTTCTGGAGACTAAACAATCCCAGTTCCCTCAGCCTCTCCTCATAAGTCATGTGCTCCAGACCCCTAATCATTTTTGTTACCCTCCGCTGGATTCTTTCCAATTTTTCCACATCCTTCTTGTAGTGTGGGGTCCAAAACTGGACACAGTACACCAGATGAGGCCTCACCAATGCCAAATAGAGGGGAATGATCACGTGCCTTGATCTGCTGGCAATGCCCCTACTTCTACAGCCCAAAATGCTGTTAGCCTTCTTGGCAACAAGGGCACACTGTCGACTCATATCCAGCTTCTCGTCCACTGTAACCCCTAGGTCCTTTTCTGCAGAACTGCTGCCTAGCCACTCGGTCCCTAGTCTGTAGCGGTGCATGGGATTCTTCCGTCCTAAGTGCAGGACTCTGCACTTGTCCTTGTTGAACCTTATCAGATTTCTTTTGGCCCAATCCTCTAATTTGTCTAGGTCCCTCTGTATCCTATCCCTACCCTCCAGCGTATCTACCACTCCTCCCAGTTTAGGGTTATCTGCAAAATTGCTGAGGGTGCAGTCCATGCCATCCTCCAAATCATTAATGAAGATATTGAACAAAACCGGCCCCAGGACTGACCCTTGGGGCACTCCGATTGATACCAGCTGCCAACTAGACATGGAGCCATTGATCACTACCCGTTGAGCCCGATGATCTAGCCAGCTTTCTATCCACCTTATAGTTCACTCATCCAACCCATACGTCATTAACTTGCCAGCAAGAATATTGTGGGGAGACGGTATCAAAAGCTCTGCTAAAATCAAGGAATAACATGTCCACTGCTTTCCCATCATCCACAGAGCCAATTATCTCATCATAGAAGGCAATTAGGTTAGTCAGGCACGACTTGCCCTTGGTGAATCCATGCTGACTGTTCCTGATCACTTTCCTCTCCTCTAAGTGGATCAGAATTGATTCCTTGAGGACCTGCTCCATGATTTTTCCAGGGACTGAGGTGAGGCTAACTGCCCTGTAGTTCCCCAGATCCTCCTTCTTCCCTTTTTTAAACCCTGGGAAAGGGATAAACACTGATTTTGTGAGAGGACAGGGGTGAGTGGGGAATTGGGAAGGAAGTGGAGCAGAGTCGAGGGAGTTCAAAAAGAATAAGTAGCATTGTGACAAGTTCAAGTTCCAGAGTGATGGATTAATTTTTACCTTAGAGGGCAGGAGCTTGTAAGGGTCAGGTCAGGTGAGTGGATGAGAGAGAGAATCACAGCTTTCTTTGAAGCACCTTCTGATGGCTAAAGGGGGGGCTGGTAAGCAGCCAAAAAAAAAAAAAGTGGCCAATTACAAATAAAACCAGCAAATTATTGACAAATTGTATAGGTGGGGATTCACAAGGCCATGCTGGCACCATATTCACTTGTCTCATGTCCTCTGTCATCAACTTCACTCAAATATAAATGTTTCAGGAAAGGTCTGAACAAGAAACACTTTCATGTTTTATTTGCAGAGCGATCAGCCTCGGAATATAGTCTTGTTTTGAAGGTTGTGCAGCAACTGTGCCACAGACAAGCACAACACAGAATAGCGAGTTCAATTGAAGCTTGTCACTTCACTTTACTCCTTTCTTAAATAACTTAAACAAACAGTCTTTTTCGTCTCTAGTTACACATATAATAATGCTTCATTTCACTGTTATTACATTGTGAGAAAAGAACTATTCTTTCTCTACACAAGACATTTCAGTCCTTTTGATTGAATCAGTTCAGGCAACTATTCTGTCGGGGAGATAACAAAAAATAAACATCTCCCCTTTCCACCTTTTTAAGCTAAAGGACCAAAATGTTTAGAGTAGATATTTGCTCCCATGACAGATTGCTTTTTAAGCATACGGTAATCTAAAACTAAACACTCATCTGATTATAAATTCACCCAGAGGAAATCACACAAGGATTTCAACCACAACCAATATCAAGAAAGCTGAAGTTGGGTTAAAATGAAATCTAAATCCTTTGCTGTTAACTTTAGTTTTCCCTGGAGAAATACACCTGTCAAGTTAACTTGCGTATGTGGGATGAGTCCTGCAGACCCAAAGCAATACAGTCACACTTAGGTGCACTGGATGCTTTGTTTCTCCACTTCCTAAGTGGACGGCCAAATCATTCCTGTATCAGACACAGACTCTGAATCCCAGGCAGGCAGGTAAGATATCAATTCCAGCTGTCAGTGCCAATGAGCAGGAACAGTAAAGAGGCAATGAAAAGATATTTCACTGAAACAGGAGCTCCTCCTGTTAGAACAGGAACCTCTCTCAGTGACCCATCTGTTTTATGTTCAAGTTTCTTTGCCAATTGTGAAGAAAACATAAGTGTTTCCAAATCCTGTACAATGAACTCAGATATTACAAAATAATCTACAATAAATTAGAGTATTTTCAAAAATCCAGACTGTATTAGATTAGAGACTCTCTGGTACCAGGGCTATCATTTTGGTTTATTTCTCAGCACTAAGCAGACTGCTAGTGCTAAACAAATAATAATACTTCATTATTATTTTTATTGCCAGGGACCATTTAATGGTCTGACAGTATCTAGCAGAGTTCTCAACCTAAATCATCTCATGTCCCGAGACAGTGAAGTCTAAGGTCTGTCTTCACAGCTCAGTGGGCTCAAGTCATAACTTGAATGTTACCTCTAACTTGATTCCTGTCCACAAACAAAACCTCTGGCTTGAGTTAAGCGATGCTTTAAGCTGAAGGTAGCTGGAGTAACCCACGTGCTGGAGCTACTAATATAGTAGGGATGCAGCCACTTGAGTTATAACAGCTCATCAGCAACTAATTCAATCTGAGCTGCTAATGAAATCACTCGGCGTCACTCCAGTCTTGTCTCACTCCAGCTAGGCTAGCTCCAGTGCCGTACCTCAATTGTACTCATTTGAGCTACCCGTTGCAGTGAAGACAAGCCCTAAGAGAGCAACAGAGTTACACCTGGTTGCATTTTGTTTTACATTTGTTCCACTGAAAAATGTAATTTCATTTTTCAGGTCCAGCACAGCATCTGAGAGAGAGAGCAAGCGTGCAAGCGAGCAAGCGCACTCCATCCCAGAGTAGCCACTGGCCCTGTCTCTCACACTCCAGGTTTGTTCCCTAATAACCTGGACTATTGGCTGGTGGCACATTCTCTCTCTCACCAGAAATGCCATTTTGGACATGAGAAACGGTGTTGCAACAGAGACATTTCCACGAAAAGTTGGACAAATTAGCATTTTCTGACCAAAAAAATATTTCCTCAAAAAGTTCCTGAGCAGCTCGACTAGTGACTCCACTGGAACTCGCAAGATGTTGCTGTTTCGGCTTGCAGGGGGTTGTACAGACTGTTTTATTTGCTGGTTTTCATTCCAACAGGTTCACATCCCTCTTCAGTATGGTTCTGATGTATGGAGTCACGCAAACCCCAAAACTCAAAGTGAAACTTGGCCTTGCTGTCAGCTTTAGGGGTGAAAACTATGCAGTGGTTTTTACCCAAAATTGGACCAGGCTCATGTGAAATTGAGCCCTGGTTCACCAGAAGATTCATGAACATAAGGCCAAGTCTACACTACAAACATACATTGGTTTAAACTACATCTCTCAGGTGCATGAAAACTCCACACCCCCTGAGTGACACAGTTATACTGACCTAACCCCTGGCATAGGCAGCACTACGCCAATGGGAGAGCTTCTCCCTTCAACATAGCTACTGCCTCTCGCAGAGGTGGATTAACTATGCCGATGAGAGAAGCTCTGCTATTGGTGTAGTAGCATCTTCAGTGCCGCTGCAGTGTTGTAAGTGTAGATCTGACTTAAGTCTAGAGTTTTGAACCATAATACAGCCATGTCTGGAGTAGACAGCAGAAGCAGCAAGCAGCAATGCTCTGCAAAAGAAAGCAAGATTATTCTACCCAGTTGAAATTGCAGGGAATTTGAAACTCATACGAAGAGAGCTTTGAAAGACTAGGATTGTTTACCTAAGAGAGAGGAGACGACCAACAGAGGAAATAATAAAGATATACTCTTACAAAATAATGAATGGTATAGAGACAGTAGATCAGGATCTTATATTCACCTTACAATACAAAAACTCAAGGTCATTGAAAGATAGCATATTCAAAACTGATAAAAAAACACTTTCACACAACCCAAAATTAGCCTATGGTACTACTCATTGCCACAATATATCATTTAGGCCAAGAACTAGACAGGATTCAAAAAAGGATTAGACATTTATATGGATAATAGAAGTATCTAGAGTTTACTGTTGTAAATACAAAAAATAAAGAAATATTTTGGAAGGGATATAAACTCTCATGCTTCAGGGATTTAAGTCAATCACTAACTATGGGCGATTACCAGGAATTTTTTCCATGGGGGATAGGTTATCCCATAACTGTCTCCCGCAGAGTTTCTTTCACTTTTCTCAAAAGTGATCTGATGCTAGCTAGCCACCGTCAGTGACCAGATAATAGGCTAGACGGATCTACTGGTCTGATCTGGTATTGCAAGTTCCTGTCGTGAGTCTAGGACTCTCATATGTAATTCTACTGAAAAGAGTGAGTGTTAAATCAGAAACAGCGACAGGAAAAAAATATTTAAATCAAAGACATTTACGGAAAGGCTAGGCACATTTTATAATAGGAAAAGGAGGAAATTAGCATGCTGTGTATTTTCTAAACTTCAACGAGGCAGGTGAATAGAACGAAAACTAATGTGCATGTTGACATGACACTAGGGAAATCAACATCTTTTGTAAGTTACAACACCTTCAGATCAAAAGAACATCACACAATCCCCAAACAGGCTCAGGGTTGCAGCAAGTCTCCTTGACACAGGCTAACTAAACAAGGACTTCAGCCACTCAACACGGGTGCACATACTCCCTTTGCTGACAAGGAGTTCAGAGCAAACTAACGTAGACAAGGCTCCTGAGAAAATGCCACTCTAAAAGATGCTGCACCTCTGAAAGGCTGTCAGAAAGCTTTCTGCTATTGTATAGACAAAGTAATCTTCAATAGAGTCTTTTACTTAGCGTCTAGAGTAACATTTCCAAAAGCATCTAAGTGACCTAGGCTCTTAGATTGCAACTTCAGAAGTGGGAATTAGGACCCTAAATATCATTGACTTCCAGTGAAACTTAGGTTCTTAAGTACATGGACAATTCTGAAAATGGGACTTTGGCTCCCAAGTCACTCTAGTGCTTTTGAGAGTTTCACCATAGCATGATTTAAGGAAATTTTCCCATGGGGTCTATTTTCAGCCATTTAATATTGAACTAATTTTCTGTGCTCTCTCTTCTTTAAAGTAGCTATCATAGTACAGAAACATAGTACAGAAAGTTAATTAAATGCCTATAAAATACCTTTACATGCGTACTACTTTTTATTTAATCCAAGATTAAACTGATTTCTTAATTGAAGGACATTATTGGCTGATAGAATTCTGCTTTCTTCACGGCTATCTTCAAGGAACAAAAACATACATGTTTATAGATCAGAGCCATGGAAGCACCTGCAGTCTTCATCCAGAACCATGCCACACCAGCACCAGCAGGTTGCATTTTGTGTATTATGGGTAAACGATCTTAGGGGGTACCAGTCACTTTCAAAAACTGCATTGCTCACTTCAGAATTAACGAACCCCAACTCTAGAATAGTTTCTGTGATCAACTCCAGGCTAGGACATTTTTCAAGGAAAAAGGAAGTTCTGTCTTCTTTTCTCCAGCTTAAAAAGCAAAGCGGTCAGTTCCCTGAATCCTATGGAACTATTCTAAGCCAGAACTCAAGCATATCAATGGGCTCAATATTACCCTACAATGAAATTTTCAGAGGGGGGTAGAAGTGGACTAGCTATTTCATCATCAGCCATGAGTAGATTTTATATATCATGATACCTAGCTCTTATATAGCAGACCTCAAAATGTTTTACACAGAGATCAATATCATTATTCTCATTTTATACCCAGGGAAACTGAAGTACAGAAAGAGACTTATGCCCAAGGTCACCCAAAAGGCCCATTGCAGGGCCAGGAATAGAACCCAAATCCTGTGAGTCCCAGTCCAATGCTCTACTGCAGCTAACATTTCCAAAACTGACTAATTATCTTGAGATATCAACTTGAGACTCATCAAAAGGACCAGATAGTCAAAAAGGCCTGAGCATCCACCCATTGAAAAATCAATCCTCTCTAAGGTGCCACAAGTTGGGCATCAAAAACGGAGGCACTCCAAATCACTTTTGAAAATGTTGGCATAGAGGTATAAGTAAATGATCACAGCAAGTCTACAGTTTAATCATCTGTCTCTTCCATGACACCTAACCCAGGACAGCATTTAGGGAGATTCTGCGTGGCAACAGTAAGCAGAACTAGCTTTGTTTAGTTTGCCTGAGAAATAGAAAATTAGCAACAATTAAAGGGTTTTATCTGGGTCTTAGCAGCCTCAGTAAAGAGACCCCCTTCATATTACAGCTGATATTATATCATTGCATTTTGAATAAAAAGAATTGGTCAACATTTTCCAATTTTACCAATGAAAGGTTATTTTTCAGTTCAGTTTTAAGGTTTTTGATCACTGAAAATGTCTTTTGAAAATCAAAAAAAAAAAAAAAAGAGTTTGTTATAGAAACAAAATATTGTCACAAAATATTGAAAATAAAAATGTTTCCCCCTTTGTTTGAACTTCCAATAAAAATTGCCATTTTTGACCAGCTCTACTTTATACATATTACAACACAGTTTTGTCTCTTTCTGCCTGCTAGGACACTATAATCTCATGTTTCCTTTAAAATATAAATTACAAACAAGGAGGATTGTTTAAACGTAACAATGTCCTTGAGTACTTAGGCTATTGCATAAAATATAAAAGCAACTAAAATGCCATTTGTAAGTTTCTTCTATGATGGAAGATAGTTTTATCTTTGATAGAAGAAGCAAACCATTAACAAGCTAACCTGGGCATTGCAAGGTATTGGAACAAATTAAAGTGGAATGTCTCTGTTTACTTTTTAAATGGAAGTAGTCAAACACATGATAGGTGGAGGGATAGCTCAGTGGCTTGAGCATTGGCCTGCTAAACCCAGCATTGTGAGTTCAATCCTTGAGCAGGCCACTTAGGGATCTGGGGCAAAGATCAGTACTTGGTCCTGCTAGTGAAGGCCTGGGGCTGGACTTGATGACCTTTCAAGGTCCCTTCCAGTTCTAGGAGATAAGATATCCCCATTAATTTAATTTTATGATTAAAAATGCCCTAAATAGAAAGCATGATTATTGCCTTATTCATTGACATGACACTACTTGTGGAGTAAGATACTAATTATCATGAGTAAGGGGAACAGAATCTAGCCCTCAGGGTATGTCTACGCTACCTGCCGGATCGATCAAGGAGGGGAGGGGGGGGGTCAATTTATTGCATCTAGTCTGGATGCGATAAATAGACTCCCAAGTGCTCTCCCGTCGACTCCTATACTCCACCACCTCAAGCAGAGTCAACGGGGGAGCGGCAGCAGTCGACTCACCGCAGTGAGTAGGTTTAAGAACGTTGACTTCAGCTACGTTATTCACGTAGCGGAAATTGCGTAACTTATATCGATCCCCTCCCCACCCCCCAGGGTAGACCAGGCCTCAGTGAGCGATCAGCAAACACATGCTAGCTTATTTTCCTGTGTTAAACAGTCATCTGCTCCTAAGCTTCTTTTATGCAGCACCTGCCTTAGCCCATTTTCCCACATGTAGCTCACTCCACATTATTTTATGGCTTCTAGGTCACGCTATTTATTATCTGTACTTATATCACTTCCTGTATTGAAAATATGCTTCCTTCCCACCCCCCACCATTTAAACCTACTTCGCCCCTCCCCCCACTTACCAGATGGAAAGGCTCAGATAATAAAGAGGATTTCAATTAGTGGCAGCCAGAACCTGTTAGTTCCTGCTCCAGATGAAAGGTCCCTAATGCAAACTTGCTGACAGATTTAGGAAGAGAAATTTCTAGCTGGAGGGTATGAAAACTAAAACCATTTTCAGCCCAATAATTAAGTTTGGAAGATAAAATGTTAAACGTTTCACCCCAAAACAATGAGCCTGTTTCTCCATTCTGTTACCTCAGTTTTACACAGTGAAGCCCGGCAGGAAGAAATGGAGTTGTACCAATGGAAGAAATGTTGTAAGAGAGTGGAGAACA
This sequence comes from Trachemys scripta elegans, assembly GCF_013100865.1. NCBI lineage: Eukaryota > Metazoa > Chordata > Testudines > Emydidae > Trachemys > Trachemys scripta. The sequence continues at coordinate 328,380,479 of NC_048298.1, read as the reverse complement.
ATGCCCTGTATTCTTACAGAAGCTGCTCATTTTAGTTCCTCCTATGTGTTTTTAAGAGTAGTACACAGATTGTTCTCTCTTGTTCTGCATTTTAGCTGTTATGATGTTGTGCTTAGTAACTGATCATTGTTTTGTTTGGGCCCTGGTGTTAGAGGTTCTGTTTTTCTTGAGGCTACTTAACCCACAATTTCATTTATCCTAAATGGGAAATATTTTCTCTCCAAATTGGCAGTGGTTCAGAACGTGTTGTGTTAGGGCAGGGACTTGTTTAGGTTGTTTTGATAGATTGCTTTGGGATTGTATTAACAAGAGTTAGGGGTCAGTGGTGATGATATGCAGCTGCTGACATCTCAATACTGACAGAAAAACCTCACTCGGTACAATAATTGCTACTAGTCAATATTACAATAGCTGCCATTGCTTTCACACAGGAGATGCGATGGTGATGGGTGGCAGTAGAAAAGCTTAAGATAGCATAACAGGATTATCTTTCAGTCCTTCTTCCCAACCTAGGGTTCATAGTGGAAGATATTTGAATTCACTTCTCTTTTGGTTTTATTAATGTATCCCAAACCTGCTTGGGATTTAAACTTTCACAATGTATACTCCATAATGTTCCAGCTTACTTCAGTTAAATCCCCAGCATCTCAACCAGGTACCTTGTTGAGTGCATTTCAGCGTGAAAGTGTGGAGATGTGCTTGAGAAAAACAACCGAAATAATAAAATAAAACCTACAAAGAAATTTTGAACCACTTTAAAGAAAACCCTGAATGGGAACGGGGAACTTATATTTTATCATTCTTTAATGTCTGTGATTTAAATGAAAGACCCAACAGGATTTTAAGGACTCAACCTCCTAATTCAGGAGTGTCAAACTCTTTCTGTGAAGATAGTCAATTGCAATTTTAATTATGATCTGTGGACCAGGGTGTAAGCTAGGATTACAAACTACCCTGCATCCACTGAGGCCAATGGAAAGCTAGCACAAAGATCAAGAGTAGGATATAGCATTTATGCAGTGACTAAACTTTTAACTATTATCATTTTTATTACTTGTTCAGCACCTTATCAACCCATTAAGCATTAACATGGGAGGAAAGCATGGTTCGATTTCAAGACCAGAAGAGGCTTATGATCACATTGTCTGACCTGCTGCATAATTCAGACTATAGAATTTCATCTAGCAGTTTGGGACTAACACTATCTCTGCCTTTTGTTATTCTTCCTGGTACCCCTCTTTTCTGTTTCTTTCCCTTTCCTCTTTGTCCTTTCTTCCCACTCTATTTCTTCCCCTGCAGTCCCTCCCAATTCCCAACCCCCCTTGTGCTTCATACCCACACTCTTCCCCCATTCCATCTACTTAAAATGATCAGCAACTAAATTGTGAATGTTGAATTGAAAGTGTCAGAGGTTCTGGACTCAGCACACCAAGGCGATTAATGGGGTGGGAGTGAGGCAACACGTACATCTCAGCCACAGTTTCAGGCAGTCTGCAGACTCAGGAAGACAGCACTACATTAGTTATACCCACTGACATGTGGAGGGTTTTCTTTGAAATCATGAGGGTTAGAAACTCACTTTTATAGTTTAGTGAAAGTTGAGTGTAACGTGGGCCAGATGTTTGACACGCTGGTTCTAATTTTTAGATGTGATTAATGTGTTTACCAAAAGTAAAAACTGACTGAAGCTGCCTAACCGCTGTACCAGTTTCTGAGTAGTCATTATGGAAGTTCAAGTCTCTCCTGTCAGTTAATTTCTCATGGGTGGAGATATTAGTAGAAAGACTTAGAAAAGGTGCATCTCAGGATGTTCAACTTTCTTCTGCAAGCCAAAAGAAGAAACACTATAGCAGCAGAAATACCATCACTGCAAATCCTTCTGGGGATTTAAAAGCAACAATCACTGCCTTCCATGTTAGCCTGCCCCCAACACTGGAATCCTATTTTAACTCCAGAGGATTTATTGCTTTCTGGAGGGCACTACAGAGATAATGCTTCCAACAATATATGTTTGCCCAGAGAGACATAATTCTGTCACGGGGGGGGGGGGGGGGGGGGAATACGCCCCATTTGTTCTCAGAGAGACTGACTTTTTGCTGTCTCCACCCTTCTGACCTCAAAGAAAGCTGTGGGGGTAAAGAAGTTTGGTATGTTTTCATGGTCTTCAAAAGGGAGCTCCTACTCCACTCCCACTCATTACATTGGTGCACTAGCTCAGCAAATGCAATTTCCCCTCTTCACGGGCCTCTTGAAATCAACCAGAAAACTGTTGAAAGTGTCAGAAAATGGTAGTGTCAGGAGATGTTATTAAAGGGTTTGGGTGAAACTTTAGTGACTAAAAGCTTATGCCCAAATAAATCTGTTAGTCTTTAAGGTGCCACCACACTCCTTGTTGTTTTTGTAGATCCAGACTAACACGGCTACCCCCTGATACTTTAGTGACTAAGGAACTCACGACTTACTTGGCTTAGGAATCTAAATCCCATGGACTTTCAATGAGACTTAGGCACCCAAGTAATTTTTTTAAAAACTGTGCTGAGGCTTCTGAGTCAGTTAGGTGTTTCTGAAAAACCTTACCCATGGTCTCATAGTCATGTAGATAAGCAGTGCTTCTGACTAGGACGGATTGCTGGATTGAGATTGAGGAGATCTGGGTTCTATGTTGTGTGCGCCCTTGGTCAAGTCACTTAATCTCCCTGTGCCTCAGTTCCCCATCTGTGAAATGGATATAACAAGGCTCCCATAGCTCCTGTGGGTTGTGAGGATACATTCATCAATAGCTGGAAGGCACTAAAAAGACTCAAAGAGCATATATGTGCCTAGAAAGATACAAGGCACTAAAAAGACTGTTTTACATCATTTAAACACCTGCTAAGTTGATTAAACACCCCCTAACCTGAGCTACAGGAGGGTTAAAGGGCTCTTAAAATTAAAGAATATTTTCTTTATGGGTTAGTTTTCAAGCTTGAGAGAGGGTGTGCCAACTACTCCAGCATTTCTCCACTTTTGAACCTCATTCAGAATAGCAACGTGCTCAGAACTTACCTGCTTCTGGCTGATTTTCTGCAGCAGGTGCGGTTGTACTCTTGGGGCAAGTAGAAGATTTCAAAATGGAGGCTGGGTCTTTTCTATAGTAAGCCCCTCCCACTGGAAGGGCTCTGTAACATACAGACACAGCTGAGGAGGCTCTTGCCTCACCAGCAGTTAGTGGGGGGCTGATGCTAGAGAAGATCAGAAGAGCAATGGAGACCTAGCAGGTTTGTCTCCTGCCTCATGCAAACCACTTTTCTTTTGCATGTATCTTGTGCGTTTTCCTGTCCCTGCACATATGCTCATCCTCACTCACTCTTGTTTCTTTATACCCGTGATACTCAGACCTTTAGTGGCTCAGCGCCCAACGAGCAATCAACATTACTCAAAAGAGCCACAGCAGTGTGAATTCATTATTTCATTTAAAATAGATAGATTCTCACAGCAAAATATCTGTGCAAGTATTCTATAATTGGTTAATAACCTAATAGAAGCATCCTGATGGGTTAATAATGAAACCACCCTGTGTTTCCATAGCATGTGCTGGAACGAGGCACAGGAGACACATTCAAGAGCCACTTGCAGCTCAGACTGAGGCACGGGAGCATCATGGCTTTAGACTGTAAATTCTTTGGGACAGGACCATCTCCTCCTGCTCATCTATATAGTGCCTAGCGCCAGTCCTTCCCAATCCTTCCTTGGATCCCATAAGCGAGTGGGGGGCAACCTGCGGTCAAAATGTCTCACTGCCTGCAATCAGATTACCCAGGTGGACCACATGTGGGGTTAAAAGAGAACTGGATAAATTCATGGAGGTTAAGTCCATTAATGGCTATTAGCCAGGCTGGGTAAGGAATGGTGTCCCTAGCCTCTGTTTGTCAGAGGGTGGAGATGGATGGCAGGAGAGAGATCACTTGATCATTACCTGTTAGGTTCATGCCTTCTGGGGCACCTGGCATTAGGATACTGGGCTGGATGAACCTTTGGTCTGACCCAGTATGGCCGTTCTTATGTTATGCTCTTTAGTGTATTTAAAACAAACATAGTCTGTTTCTAGAAAACCTATTTGATTAGTACATTAGAAAGTAAGCTCCCTAACTAGTTTGTATTTTTGTAGTTTATGTATCAACTTTATGATTTTAATTGTGTAACTGTTATTAAAGAGACAGATTGCATTTAATAACAATTTTAGTACTGCCTGCTGCTCTAACTAGCAAGTAATAAAGCAAACTGAAATTAAAACAGGCATCCACTGCTAGGGGGCACACAAATAAAAGGTGGTGGTTTGGTGTTCTAACCTCCATAGAAAGTTGGCAGCTGTAGTATTTCTGCCACTGCTGTGCTTCTTCTCACAGCTAGAAAAGCAAGCTGTATGTCTTGGGAGTCATTTTTCTAATTTAAAAAAATATCCTCTCTGATTCTTTACAGAGTAGCTGCATAAACTCTGTTCATGCAAGTCCAGGAATCCCAAAATTTTCTTGGCGTTTCTGTCTGTGTTGCTTGCTCAGTATTCAGCAGAGACAAGCAGGACCTACTCCCATGAGATGAATTTCTTAGCGATGTGTGCGGTATACAGCAACTCTCCTGCCAACTGCAGGAAGCACTGCTAAATTAGGCATAACCCAGCAGTACATAATACAGTGGAACAGATTTTTGCAGAGATGAGCACTGCATCGTCAGGAGTTGTATTCACCGTCAGGCATATCCCAGCATCAAAGGATTTTCCTGTTATATTGGAAAGAGCCCTAATAAAGATACTATTTATCTTTTACCAAAGAACGATTGGTAAATCTCAGATGGGTTGGCACATTCACAAACATCCAACAGCTGAGGTGCTTACCTGGAATTTATTGGAATTATTGGACTCTTGGGTCTACTACAAAATAATGGGTGGAATATCTCATGGGAACACCCTCTATTGTAAGGTTTCTTCTCCTTCCTATTATGAATCCAGCAAAAATTATTATGGATCTGATCCTTGTTTGCTCTGTTTTTCTGATTAGCACAGGGATGGAGATGAGCAAAGGTGGCTTTATGCTACCGTTATGCCTCCCGTATCCTAGAAGTTGCCAGGGTCTGACTGCACTTTGGTGTAATTTACAGCCGCTTAAGGTACATCTGAAGAAGTGATGTTTTTTTACCCACAAAAACTTATGCCCAAATAAATCTGTTAGTCTTTAAGGTGCCACCAGACTCTTTGTTGTTTTTAAGGGCTGCTGTAACTTTCACACAGGATGCTGTGTGCAGTATTGTGGCTGTGTCGGTCCCAGGATACTAGAGAGACAAAGTGGATGAGATAATATTTTTTTTTATTGGACCAACTTCTGTTAGTGAGAGAGACAAGCTTTCAAGCCACACAGAGCTTGTCAGTGGTCATGGGCAGCCATGCAGACTACAGTCCACTTACCCGTTCATGTCCCCTTCACTGCTCCCAGCATGCCCACTACAATGAGATGCCAGTTTATAGCCCCACTCCACCAGCTTTATACTTAGTGCAAAACCACTTTATGTTGAGGTTATTTTCCAAATACCATTTCCTCCCTTTTATGCTGCTGGAGCACTACAGACTATTGGTCTCCATGAGAATTGCCTTCCTCACCATATCTTTCTACTAAAGACTAATTTATTTCCTGGTGCTCACAAGCTGTGAGGAAATGAATACGGTGCCCTCCATTCAGTTTCACAGTGCATGCTGATTTCTTTGTGACGGTCTTTCAGAATGCAAACTTCTTAGGAGAGGTAACCTCGTTGTTGGCACTTAAACAGAACAATAATATGTTGACACTTCTAGTCCAGCATCACCGCATGCAAAAACAGGGTTTTGGCCAAGTTTGACTCAGTGCAGGACCCAAAAAGTGGGCTAAGGTAACATAAATCCATCATAGAATATCAGGGTTGGAAGGGACTTCAGGAGGTCATCTAGTCCAACCCCCTGCTCAAAGCAGGACCAACACCAACTAAATCATTCCAGCCAAGGCTTTGTCAAGCTGGGCCTTGAAAACCTCTAAGGATGGAGATTTCACCACCTCCCTAGGTAACCCATTCCAGTGCTTCACCACCCTCCTAGTGAAATAGTGTTGCCAAATATCCAACCTAGACCTCCCCCACTGCAACTTGAGACCATTACTCTTTGTTCTGTCATCTGCTACCACTGAGAAAAGACGGTTACTCACCGTTGTAACTGTTGTTCTTCGAGATGTGTTGCTCATATCCATTCCAATTAGGTGTGCGCGCGCCGCGTGCACGATCGTCGGAGAATTTTCTACCCTAGCAACACCGGCGGGTCGGCTGTGGAGCCCCCTAGAGTGGCGCCTTCATGGCGCTGAATATATACCCCAGCCGACCCGGCGCCCCCTCAGTTCCTTCTTGCCGGCTACTCCGACAGTGGGGACGGGGGACGGGTTTGGAATGGATATGAGCAACACATCTCGAAGAACAACAACAGTTACAACGGTGAGTAACCGTCTTTTCTTCTTCGAGTGCTTGCTCATATCGATTCCAATTAGGTGACTCCCAAGCCCAACTTAGGTGGTGGGGTCGGAGTGAGACATTGCTGTGTGCAAAACCGCTGATCCGAAAGCAGCATCGTCCCTGGACTGCTGCACTAGTGCATAGTGAGCTGTAAATGTGTGGACTGATGACCAAACTGCCGCTCTACAAATGTCCTGGATCAGAACTTGCGCCAGGAAAGCAGTGGAGGAAGCTTGGGCCCTCGTGGAGTGAGCGGTGAGGTGTGGTGTTGAGACACCTGCCAGGTCATAGCAAGTCCGGATGCAAGACGTAATCCAGGAGGATAGGCGTTGTGAGGAGACCGGTAAGCCTTTCATTCGGTCGGCCACTGCAACGAAGAGTTGCGTCGTCTTTCTAAAGTGCCTTGTGTGGTCAATATAGAAAGCCAGGGCCCTGCGTACGTCCAGAGAATGCAAACGTTGATCCTGGCGGGTAGCATGTGGTTTAGGATGAAAGACCGGGAGAAATATATCCTGATTGATGTGAAATGGAGAAACCACCTTAGGGAGAAAGGCAGGATGTGGACGAAGCTTCACTTTATCCTTATGGAAAACTGTGTAAGGGGGCTCGGATGTAAGCGCCCTGAGTTCAGAAACGCGCCTTGCTGAGGTGATGGCTACGAGGAAGGCTGTCTTCCAGGATAGGTACAGAAGTGAACAGGTGGCCAGTGGCTCAAATGGAGGACCTGTGAGCTTGGAGAGAACCAGGTTGAGATCCCACGTCAGAACGGGCTGACGCTGTTGTGGGTACATCCGGTCTAAGCCCTTGAGGAATCTAACGACCATCGGTTTAGAGAATACCGAGGACGCGAGTTCCCCTGGGTGAAAGGCCGATATAGCGGCCAGGTGAACTCTAATTGAAGATATCGCCAACCCCTGCTGTTTTAGGGAGATGAGATATTCCAATATGAGAGGAATAGGTGTCTGTAACGGGGACGTGGCTCGTTGTTCGCACCAACAGGAGAACCGCTTCCACTTGGGCAAGTACGTGGCTCGTGTTGAAGGCTTCCTACTGCTCAACAGAATCTGTTGGACTGAGAGTGAGCATTGTTGCTCTGCCTGGGTGAGCCATGGAGCAGCCACGCTGTGAGGTGAAGAGATTGCAGGTCGGGGTGACGCAGCCGGCCGTGGTCCTGAGAGATGAGATCTGGACATAATGGAAGCGGGATCGGTGTCTGAACCGAGAGTTCCAACAGTGTGGTGTACCAGTGTTGTCTCGGCCACGCTGGAGCGACCAGAATTACCTGTGCCTGGTCTCTGCGCAATTTGAGCAGTACCTTGTGGACCAGAGGAAACGGAGGGAAGGCATAAAACAGGTGGTCTTTCCAGGGAAGGAGAAACGCATCCGAGAGGGAGCCCGGAGCTCGACCTTGCAGGGAGCAGAACATGTGGCACTTTCTGTTGTCTCGAGATGCAAACAGGTCTATCTGGGGAAACCCCCACTTCTGGAAAACGGAATATATGATGTCCGGACGGATAGACCACTCATGCGTCTGAAAAGACCTGCTGAGTCGGTCCGCTAAAGTGTTCTGGACTCCAGGGAGGAACGATGCCGTGAGATGGATTGAGTGGGCGATGCAGAAGTCCCACAGGCGAATGGCCTCTTGGCATAGAATCGACGAACGTGCTCCTCCTTGCTTGTTGATGTAAAACATGGCCGTGGTGTTGTCAATGAGAACTAACACACAACGGCCACGTAGGAGATTGAAAAATGCCTGGCACGCCAGGCGCACCGCCATCAGTTCCCGAACATTGATGCGTAGGGCTAGCTGGGGTGCAGTCCACAGGCCCTCTGTATGGTGTTCGTTGAGATGGGCACCCCAACCCAGAGATGAAGCGTCTGTGACCAGGTGCAGAGAGGGTTGTGGGGCGTGAAACGGCATCCCCTCGCAAACCACACTGTGATCTAGCCACCAGGTGAGGGAGGTCAAGACCGAGTTCGGGACCGTAACCATCATGTTCAGGCTGTCCCGATGTGGGCGGTATACCAATGACACCCAGGTCTGGAGTGGGCGAAGCTGAAGTCTGGCATGTCTGGTTACGTACGTGCAGGAAGCCATGTGACCCAGCAGGGTGAGGCACGACCTCACCGTGGTAGTTGGGAAGGCCCTGAGCCCTTGAATGAGGCTCGTGATGGTACGAAAGCGGTTGTCTGGTAGGATGGCTTGTGCACGTCTGGAGTCTAGGACTGCGCCGATGAATTCTATCCTCTGGGTAGGTTCTAGAGTGGATTTGTCCTTGTTGAGTAGGATGCCCAACTTGTTGAATGTGTGCATTATCATGTGGACGTGAGCTCGAACTTGCTCTTTGGTGTGGCTGCGTACCAGCCAGTCGTCTAGGTACGGAAACACCTGTATTCCTTGTCGACGAAGGTATGCTGCCACGACAGCCATACATTTCGTGAACACTCTTGGGGCCGAGGATAGGCCGAAGGGAAGGACCACAAATTGATAGTGCACCTTGCTTACCACGAATCGCAGGAAGCGTCTGTGAGGCGGGTAAATTGCAATATGAAAGTATGCGTCTTTCATGTCGAGGGCGGCGAACCAGTCTCCAGGATCGAGGGAAGGGATAATGGCTCCTAAAGAGACCATGCGGAACTTCAACTTTACTATAAATTTGTTGAGTCCGCGCAAGTCCAAGATGGGTCTCAGACCCCCTTTGGACTTGGGGATCAGGAAGTAATGGGAATAAAATCCCCTGCCCCTTAACTCTACTGGAACCTCCTCTATGGCCCCCATAGCAAGGAGCGTGGAAACCTCCTGTATAAGAAGTTGCTCGTGAGAAGGGTCCCTGAAGAGGGACGGGGAAGGGGGGTGGGAGGGAGGGATTGAAGAAAACTGGATAGCGTATCCCCTCTCCACCGTGCGAAGGACCCAACGGTCCGAAGTTATAAGGGACCAAGCACGGTGGAAGTGGGAGAGGCGATCCCGAAAGGAGGGGGCTGGATCCTGGGGGATGACTGGGGCGCCGTCCTCGACCGCACCTTCAAAAGTTCTGCCTGGGGCCTGCGGGTGGCCTTGGTGGCCCTTGGTTCTGACCAGGTTGAGGGCCGGTCCACCTTCTTCTACCACCTCGCCCCCGCCTCCGGGCAGAGTCCTGTCTCTGACGAGGTGGGAGGGGGGGGTAGAAGCGCTGAGGCTGAGGCCTAAATGGCCTGCGCTGAGGACCCGCAACGTGCATCCCCAGGGAGCGCATGATTGTTCTGGAGTCCTTGAGGCTCTGCAGGTGAGAGTCCGTCTTATCAGAGAACAACCCATGTCCCTCAAAGGGCAAATCCTGCAGGGTTTGTTGCAACTCAGGGGGCAAACCCGAAACTTGGAGCCAGGAGGTCCTTCGCATAGCGATACCTGACGCCAGGGTTCTCGCAGCCGAGTCCGCTATATCTAATGAGGCCTGTAAGGAAGTCCGAGCCACCTTCTTACCTTCCTCAACTAAGGCCCCAAACTCTTCCCTGGAATCTTGGGGAATCAACTCCTTGAATTTCCCCATAGAGTTCCAGGAGTTAAAACTATAACGGCTCAGGAGCGCCTGTTGGTTAGCTGCTCTGAGTTGTAACCCTCCGGCTGAATAAACTTTACGGCCAAACAAATCGAGGTGCTTAGCCTCCTTCGATTTGGGCGCTGCGGCCTGTTGACCGTGGCGCTCCCTTGCATTCACCGATGACACCACCAGTGAACACGGCTGTGGATGAGTATACAGGTACTCATAGTCCTTTGAGGGGACAAAGTACTTTCTCTCCACCCCTCTGGCTGTGGGTGGAATAGAGGCAGGAGTTTGCCATATCGTGGAGGCGTTAGCCTGGATCGTGCGGATCAGGGGCAACGCCACTCTTGATGGGGCATCCGCCGAGAGGATATTTACAATGGGGTCCTGCACCTCCACTATCTCCTCCGCCTGTAGGTCCATATTACGGGCCACCCTACGTAAGAGGTCCTGATGAGCCCGAAGATCTATCGGGGGTGGACCTGTGCACGACGTGCCCGCCACTGCCTCATCTGGAGAGGAAGAGGAAGATGCCTCAGGTGGTAAGGGATCCAAGGGAGGGTCCTGGTCTCCCTGTTCCTGGGACGGAGCATCACCTGCCCTTGGGTCCAGGACGTCAGGTGGTGCGGGCACGGAAGCCTCCATGCCCCCTGGAGGAGGGCGAGAGATGGTGGACTCTGGGGCTCTTCTATCAGAGTGTCCTGAGCGAGAGGCTGAAGTTAGTGGAGCCCCTTGCGCCTGATGGTACGCCCACGGGGTCCAGAAAGACCAGTGAGAGGGGCCGTGAGCAGGGTCCTCTGCTAACTCCTGCCAGTGGCCCATATCTTGCTCCTCGGCTTGCCCCTGAGGGGGGTATGCCAATCTCGATACGTCCTCAGAGGAGCGAGACACCGATCTCGATGGCCATGGCGGTGCTGACTGCACCGAGATGATCCCCGTGGGATACGGTGCCGCACGGTGCCGGTCTGGAGATGTTCTATCTCTGTGCGGTGCCGGCGATCGGTGCAGAGATCGCGATCGGTGCCGATGACTGCGCCGGTGCCGGGAGTCGGACCTGGACCTGGACGGCGACCTCGAGTAGGCCCGGTGCCGGGAGCGACCCCTCGACGTTGAGCGTCGATCGTAATGGTGCCGAGAACTACGTCTCCATGTTGACCGGTACCGACGATCATAGCGGTGCCGGGACGTAGAACGGTGCCGTGACGATGATCTTAGCCGCGAGTACGACCGGTGCCGAGGTGATATCCGGCGCCGGGACTGCGAGCGGCGTGGGGACCTGCTTCGGGACCTGGAACGGTGCCGTGGTTCCAGTCCCTGCGATGGAGGGCGCATCAAGGCAGGTTTCCCCCTGGACTGGACGAGTCAACGGCGCCGACGGTGCCGGTGGTTGGGGCGGTGCCGGCTCCGTGAGAGCGATCAAGTCTCTCGCCGTCGCGAAGGTCTCTGGGGTCGACGGGAGGCACTGTATCACCGCCGGTCGCGGTGGTGACCCTGTCTGCACCGGACTCAACGGCCTCGGAGCCGGAGTCGACGGTGCCGGAGGCACCTGTTTCTGGTGCTCCACAGGCGGACGCGGCTCTACCCCGGCGCCGGGGGAGCCGGCGTCTTCGGTACGGCAGTCCCCTGCGTCTTATGGGATTTTTTATGTCCCGGCGATGATGATCGGCGCCGAGCCACTTGCTGTGGGTGCGGTGCCGATGGGGTCCGGTGCCGTGGAGGCTTGTCCGACGCCACTCGCGTAGTCGGAATGGTCGGTGCCGCCGGGGCACTGCACACCGAGGCGCTTGGTGCTGGGGCTTGACGCGCCGATGGAGCGTCCGGGCTAAGTGCCGCCTCCATAAGGAGTTGCCGAAGCCGAAAGTCCCGCTCCTTCTTGGTTCTCGGTCTGAAGGCCTTACAGATCTTACACTTATCTGTCTGATGGGACTCCCCCAGGCACTTCAGACACGAGTCATGCGGGTCACTTGTTGGCATAGGCTTAGCGCAGGACGCGCACTGTTTGAAGCCGGGAGCCTTGGGCATGAGCCCGGCCACGCGCCGGGGGAAAAAGGGGGAGACAACCCCCTTAATCCCCTTTAACTATACAACAACTATTAATAAAGTGAATTAAACAACTATCTAACTATATACAACTAGAACTATAACTATAACTATCAATAAACGGAATAAGCTAGGGAGAGTGGAGAACAGCTACGCCGCGCTCCACAGTTCCAACGACCGTCAGGGGCGGTAAGAAGGAACTGAGGGGGCGCCGGGTCGGCTGGGGTATATATTCAGCGCCATGAAGGCGCCACTCTAGGGGGCTCCACAGCCGACCCGCCGGTGTTGCTAGGGTAGAAAATTCTCCGACGATCGTGCACGCGGCGCGCGCACACCTAATTGGAATTGATATGAGCAAGCACTCGAAGAAGAACAGCCTAGCTCCATCCTCTTTGGAAACCCACTTCAGTAGTTGGGGGCTATCATCATTGTGCTTCCCTAATCCCTGGAGCAACTAGGGGGAGGAAGCAGCCCCGGGCATAATTGAGAGCAACTTCAGAGCTGCTGTGAGCTTCACTCACCAGCTGCAATAGCAGAGGGCACCTAGGTGAAAGGGAAACTTGTAAGAGTGCAAAGTAGCTCAGATGCAATCTGCATATACCGGAAATGATCTTGGTTGGAAGCGAGGAAAAAAGGTAGGGACGGTGCAGTTCACGGTAAGCAGAATCTTTTCTTTCCATTTATTTATAGATTCTAAAGTCAGAAGGGACCACTGTGATAATCTAGTCTGACCTCCTGCATAGCACAGTCCATAGGATTTCCCTGAATTAATTCCTGTTTAAACTAGAGCTTCTCTGATTTATTGAGAGGTGACATGTTTCACAATCCCTCCCACAGTGGTGAATTCACAGGCTCTGGGTTGCAACATCACAAGCTTCACAAAGGAAGGGGCCGTTCCTTTAGAGCAAGGCGCTAATCTCCATTGCCTCTGTACATGCATATATATTACTTTTAATTTCCTCCTTTCTGTTTGCCTATAATAAAATTTCAATTAGAGAAAAAAAGAGAAAGCTTCTGTTTGCACGCAAATATCCTAGTAATTAGCAACTATGAGAAAGGAATACATGATAGTTTAATAGGGGTTTAGCAAAATATTATATTTCTCAGTTTGCCTGAGACTGGCATGGGTCCTTTAAGTAAATATGAATAATTATACAGGCCTCTCATTTGTGTGCGGTTTTCCTTGTGAGTCAGGTTTAAGATATTCTATAATGTGCTCTTCCAAAAAGAATCCACTCACACACAGAAACCCTTTTTCATTTGAGGCTGAGATGCCGCAGTATGGCGCAGGGATGGGAAGACAATGCTGCAGTCAAGAGTAAAGAAAGAAATATGGTGCTCTTTTTGGGGGTCCACTAAAGTACCTTGCACTGCTCAGGTGGATTTTGACAGCTGGGCATTTCTCCTGCATATGGCGAATGCCAGCATGGCTCTGTGCTACCTCACTTCACTGCACATGGGATAAGGGAGAAGGGCCTTTGGGCTTGAGCTATTCCTAGCTGTTGGAATGAGCTAAGGCTAAGTTAGGACTGTTCTAAGCCCGCTTTCCACTGACCTCAATGGACACAGGATCAGGTTCTCACTTAGATGAAGCGCTCATTCAGTTCCAGACGGGCCCCAGAACCTGTATGCCACTAGAGTGGCTTGAAGCCCCAGTTGGCCCCTCATTGAAGGAGTGCATCTATTAGGCCTGGTCTACAATGGGGGAGGTATTGACCTAAGATACACAACTTCAGCTAGGATAATAGTGTTAGCTGAAGTCGACGTATCTTAGGTCGAGTTACCTTGCGTCCTCACGGTGCGGGGTGGACTGTCGCCGCTCCCTTGTCGACTCTGCTTCTGCCTCTCGCCGTGGTGGAGTACAGGAGTCGACAGCAGAGTCGACACTAGACGCGATAAATCGATCCCCGATAGATTGATCACTACCGTAGACATACCCTTAGTGTCAACAGTGCATTACTCCCTCTACTCCACAAGCTCCAATGTACACATTGTATGGTTAGCTGCATGTGGGTGGCAGAGTTGGGTGGGAAAACATTTAAACTCCTGGCAGAGCTGAGGAGAAGGAAGGCAGGTTTACTGTGGATTTCTGAAAGCAAACAGCTTGATGTTTTCCCACTGAGCTTTTCAGTGCTGTTGGAATGGATGCAAGGCCCTGTACCAGAAGTGTGTGGTGGACTGTACAGCACACTGCACTATGTCGACACTAAATAAATCCTTCACAGCAATAATAGATTTCCTAGCTAATGCCAATCAGTGCACTCTTGACTTGACAAAGCTTTATTTTCGCTATCCAAAATGTGTGTTAAAAGTGACTTTGCTGGAGATGTTGCTGTCTACAAAGCCTGTCAGTGCTGCTCCTTGCATTGGCCAGAGGGAGGCGCTGTTGTGGGATTCATCCCTCCAATCTCCCAACCATCCTGCTGGGAGCCGAGCAAGTATTGTAGTGAGGGCCATAGTCCACTCCGTGATTACTGAGTCTTGGCCAGCACTTCAGAAGACCCTTTGCAGCATGAGCTGTGGTTCTCAGTCTACAAGCTAGAGTGACTGGTGGCGTTAGTGTCTGTGTTGAGAATCCTCTTTGTTACATCCAAGGCCTGTCTGTTTTGCATTGTGATGGATGGTATTTTCACATGAATTCAACGATGGCCTAACTCTAGTCCTGCTCAACTCCAGGGGTGCTTCCTCTGATTTCTGTGGGGAGCAAACGTAAGCCTGGGCCGAGTGCTTTTGAAAATTCCATTGTACAAGCCCACTGCTTCCTTTCAAAGGGGGGGAAAAAAAACCAGGCACTGTCAGAATGGATCCAATCCTGCAGTGTGCTGACTGGATTCTGCCAGGTGCTAAGCAAGAGGAGTTGAGGGTGTGCTCCTAGCTTGGCCAGGTTCGAGGTTTGCTGGACAGTGGGAATTCAAACAATAGTGCCTAGACACCATGAACTAATAGCTTGACTGTGGGTTGTTGAAAGGAGTGAGCACTGGGAGAAATGATTCCTATCTCAGTATCTTGTTAACAGAAGTGCTGCAGTAGACAGCTTCACCAGCTGATTTACAGGTGACTTAAATCCAAATTTCCCTCCTCAAAGCTAATGCCAAAAGATATGGCATGCCCCTGTAGAAGTCAGTTACCAGGCAGACAACCAAAAGCGGCATTAGCATGACAGAGCTGTGTTAGTCCTTCATAAAACATTAAATGTGGGTGATGCGCTTTCATATACCTAGCTCAAGTGGGAAATAGAAGTGAGCTTCTGTGTAGAAATACTTTGTGTTCCTACAAAACTGAAATGCCTGCGGACAAAATACTTGAAAGATGAGGTGACGTGATTAAAAAATGGAGAAACACCAATATGCAATTTTCTAGTAGATGTATATAATAATTCAATGTGACTGTATGGAAAGTATAAAGAGAACAAAAATAAAATATGACACAAACCTATGGGGACTAAGGCAGAAGGCATACCTACCACAGAATGAAAACCATGAGGTCTTGGGGCCCAATTACCATGAGCAACTAGTGACTTTGGGTGCCCAACTTGAGTCACTTTAAAGGGGCTTGATTTTCAAAGAGTGAGTCCTCAGCACTTTCTGAAAACCAAGCACTTTTTCAGGTGCCAAAAATTAGGCACTCAGTCACTAGTCACTTTGGAAACAACTGCCAGGATTATTGAATGGCATTCGCACTGCAGAGCAAGAAATGCCCTGCAGACATTTGGAATTCTGATGCTTCAGGGTGGCATAACTGCAACCAATGTTAAATAGCTGGATGAGGCAAACAAAGAAGACGTGAGTAACACCGACAGACCCCAGTCGGCGGCGGGCAGAATTGAACCTGGGACCTCTGGTGCTTAGTACATGAGCCTCTACCACAAGAGCTAAAATCCAAACTCCTGTTAACTAAGGCTGTAAAGCAGACTCCTTAATCTGTCTCTTTAAGTGGTCTTGGTGCCACTAGATGGGACAGAACACCACACCCAGAAGGTGTGTGGGTTACATGAGCAGACAAAATGAAACATTCCAGGAGAAGTTATGTAAGAGAACACAACCTCCTGCAGAAGGGTAATCCACAAACCCCTGAGTTGCAGAGACTATAGGCACTGATGAATGCAGTGTACTAGGAAGGAACAGGGGTGAAACAGGCAGGAGAATCCTGCCACCTACTAAGAGAAACTCAGAAATCTAAGCTGATCTAATAAGACAAGCCCTGTGCTCTGTTCATCGTTGTTTTCAGTTCAAACATTATTACGCACCATACTGGCTAGTAGAAACATCTTATTGAAAACATCTGCAGACTGCTGTTCTGTGTTAAAGTAACGAGTGGAACAACATGTTAGAAGAGCAGACAGGTTTTTTATGCAGCAAAATGTTAGTTTCAAGAGCTTGTGTCTGGAGCTGGCCAGAACACTTGAGAATTTTGTTGTTGTTCAAATGTGTTATTTCATTGAAGCAGAAACCTTCTGCAGAAATGTATTGATTTTGATGAAGTTTTCAAGGGTCAGGTCTGACATCAAGGGTGGATTCTCCAGTCACTCAGAGACTTGAATCGAAACATGACCGTTTCCATCTGAAAGCTGAGGTTTTGATACAATCTGGTTTCGTGAAAATGTTTGAAAGGCTTGGTTTTCATTCCAAGGTGAAACACAAATTTAGAAACATCAAAAGTGGTTGTGAAACAGAATTGCCATCTTCCAGGCCACTCTAAAAGCATCATTGCTGACAGTGAGCTCTAATGTATAGGAACTGCTATACTGCCACCTTGTGGTGAGAATGAATGCACAGGAACTGAATAAAGATGGCTGATTTACCATCTCTGGGATTATTATTAATGAGCTTCCAGGATAACTCAAATGACAGTTCTGAAAATAATTTTGATCAAATGTGACGACACTTTCTGGAACCTACTCCTGTTCTTCTAGAAGCCACTTGCAAAACCACCACTGCTTTCAGGAACAGGACCCGGAATAGAAGTTTGGTGTATTGTTATTCATATTGCAGTAGGGCATAAGTGTCCCAATCTGGACTGCAGCTCTATCATTCTTCCCACTCATTCCAGCCATGTGCAACACATCTGAGCTGCACTGACCAAGATAATCATAGAATTGTAGGACTGGAAGGGACATCGAGAGGTCATCTAGTCCAGTCCCCTGCACTCAAAGCAGGAGTAAATAATAATAACTCAACCATTCCTGACAGGTATTTGTCTAACCTGTTCTTAAAAACCTCCAGTGATGATACTGGTATTGTCCATCTGCCAACCAGTAGCAAAATTCTGGGGCTTGGAGGGTAGACTCTCAGTGGAGGAGAAATCAATGACATGGAGTCTGGGTATAAGTATAATTTGCTTTATGAACACACATACATAAGTCATGGAACAGAGGTGCTCACAAACAGCATGCATGGAATCCCTTCCTCCAGAAATCTCACCAAAGCACATTTCCTAGGAATCTACTTTGTCCCAAGAACTGCCTCCACATGTAGACACCAAAGCACATAACAATCTCTCTGCTATATGTTACAGCTTCTCTCCAAGAACTATTCCATAAACAAATCTACCAGTGATACAGCATTTCTTCAGAAACTAAAAACAGTCTGTCTCTGTCCAGCAGCCTCACCAAATAACCTCTGTCTATTGATTAAAACAGAGTGGTGACTCTGATCTATTGCAAGGAACACAAAAGGCACCAGAGTAACATTAAGGATTAGGATTGATCATATTTAGCATATACAAACCTGGATGGTTCAGATAAGTGTTTTCCCCTCCCCCGCAGTACTGTGTAAGCACAAACCCCAGAAGTCAGACACTATGATCCTGGACAAGCCACTTTAACATCTCTGTGCCCATATGAAAAATGACCTCGGTACCTCAGAGGTGTTTATTTTATCCAGTATTTGTAAAGCACTTTGAGACTAATCTTACCAGTGCAATGGTCACTCATTCACCTTTACAGTACCTAAAGGCTCTACCCTTCTTTTCAGCTCTATGTTTTAGCACTTTTAAATTATAAACAAGATGCTTTTTAAAATGAAAGACTATATCATAAGAATACCAATGATACTGTAGTACTATACATATGTTACAGAGTGATAAGATGCCCTTTCAATGATAGTCCCTTGATATGACTGTTTTTATCTATTGAAAATAGTGCAAATTAGGGATCTCCAAGAAGATCATACATGTCAAATTGTTTATATTAGTTTGAATGCCATATGAGAGCCTATTCTCCTCTAAATTCCAGTACATTATTCCCAACATGAATAGGAATTACACACACACCAAGGGTGAGAGCACAGTCAGAAGGATAATTATATCTTACATTAATGGAGTAATTTTCATCCCAAAGGATCCCAAAGAGCTTTTGAAATGCTACATATTATACAGTCTATAGTCACTGTTGATAGACATTGTAGACAGGAGAACTTGGGAAGATAGGATGGGATTACTGGAAATGGGATTTGACCAGGACATCAGGGCTAACAGCATTACAAGTATGATAAGCATTACTTATGCAAGGTATATACACATCCATTGAAATATGTTAGAATTATGGCTTCTCTGCTCCTGGACTCCATTTATAATCTGTGTTCTCTTCTCCCATTGTTTTAACTACCACCTTTATGCTGCTGTCTTCTAAATGTACCCGCAGCCTCACCCCCATCTCAAGTTCTCTCTCTGACAGTTCCCCTTCAATGTTCAGCCGTTTTGCATTCAGACTCACCCAAGCTGAATTTATCTTTTTCCCTAAGCCCTTTCCTCCTGCCTCGCTCTCCAGGGACAACCCCTCATGTCCCAGGCCAGCAAGCTTTGTGTAGGCGCCACACTTCTCTTTCCCCCAGTTCCCATCCAGTCCGTCTCCAAGTCCTGCCACTTATAATTCTCCATCAGCATAACCTGCCTTTCCCTCACTATCTCCATTTCGAAAGGGCTTGTCCACATGCTAGTCATTTCTCACCATGATCAATGTAAATTCCTTCTGGTCTCCTGCATCTCACTAGTCTCCTCCTGCCTATTGAAAATAGCACTGCTAAAAGTCATTTTGTCCCCTTGCTTTGACCATGGCAAACACACCCTTTTTGAGTCCCTCCACTTCATCAATAATCCCCATGCCTTCCTTTTCCTCAGCTGTTATCCACGATCTCAGTGTTGTCAACCACAGGCAATCAAAAATGATCTGTCAGCCTCCCCAAAATCAGAAGATTAGTTTAAGAATCACAAGGGTTTTTAACATACATTTTGTTTTTCTTTGCCTTTTATAATTTTTGAACCTTTAGGGTTCATTCGCTTCATCTTTTCAAGCATATCTTTGCAACCATGAGAGAGAGAGAGAAATGTACTTGTTTTAAAATGAAAGCTGAGATTCTCATGCAATCTCTTGATTCCGATGGTCAGGGCTTTAAGAAAAAGTGCTAGACATTGCAAGACTCATGATAAAATCATGACCGTTGGCCACACAGCAGTCTTTTCTTGGTTTGTCTTTTGTAATTCAGGTCCTGATGCTGCAAACTCATGAGCATCCATGGACCTCAGCACCAATGTGTAATCCCACTGAAGTCAGAGCAGGCATGTAGGTCTGCCTGACTATATGAGGTTGAGGCATTAGGCTTAGACTGTAAATTCATTGGGTGGGGGTTCAAATGCATTGAGTATTGCCCTAATTCTGCTCCCATTAAAATCAATAGTAACACTCATTAACTGCAACAGGAGCAGAATTAAACCAATGCTGAACATTTTTAAAAAATCTGATTGCTTGGCAGGAGTTCTACATAAATGACCGTCCAGAGTAACCACATAGGTTGGCACAAGTTATCTAATTTACCCTGCCAAAATCATTCCAAGAGAAAGTCTCTAGTAAAGACCATTTTGTTTGACTTATCATTGCCACTTCTGGGTTCTAGCTGGGTATGGGACGACCGATAGAAGGTACCGGTTGGCATGAGAGTGTCCGTTCTCACAACATTTTCTGTAATGCCAACAGACCCCAGTTGTCGGTGGGCAGGATTGAACCGGGGACCTCTGGAGCTTAGTACATTAGCCTCTACTGCATATGCTAAAAGCCAACTGGCTCTTAGCTGAAGCTGTACAGCAGACTGATTTCCTCTCTCTTTAAGTGGCCTCAGTGCCACTAAATGGGACAGAACACCACACCCAGGAGGTGTGGGGGTTACATTTGCACTCAGGACTTTTGGATAAGTATTCAGAATCTTAGATGCTTGTCTGGTCTGGCTGGATCTTTAGAGCCTGGCCCATCACAACTCTATTCCATTGATCCAATGTTCATTTTCTTTGCCAGCAGGGATGAGAAAGTATGCCAGTCTCCATAGCTAATTCTATTTCTTGACCTCTCTACTCGACCACCAGCCAGGGTGCTCATGAATGAAAATCGTTAATGGTTTTTCCCAGGGTGGACACTTGTCCACCAAGAACCAGCTTGAGTCCACCAGACTCCTTTCACTGCTAAATAATCATTGGATTGCAACCAAATTTCACTCCCATTCAGTCATCAGCTGGACCTGAACCACTACCTTAGAGGTGAAAGGCTCTATAACTTACTTCCAATCTCGAGAGACATTCAGTCTCAAACTCCTTCCACTTGTGACAAGAATGGAATTATATTGTACTATTTCCTGTTCTCATTACAATCTTTATCGCACACAGAAGACAGAGTTTTAATACCCAGCAGTATCTATGAAAGACAATTCTACGCTGCACTAGTTAACCTTTGCAGCATTCTGTACACTGACTGTTCATTTCCACTTCTTTCTCAGGCCACAGAGGCTGAGGAGCCAGCAATGAGCCAATCAAATTAGAGAACATTGAAAATGTCACCGTGGCAGTTTCCTGTTCCACAGAATATATGAGGGATTTAAATTCTGGCACCTAATTTTGGTTACTGAGATTGTAATGCAAGCAGGAGATGAACAATATGAATTTGTTCTCATGACAAGGATAGTAATGAGAACAGAAAATGGTACATGCACTCCCAAGTCTCATTAGAGTTTTAAATCTGCTGTCTTATGGCCTGCCTAAGGTGCTATAATGGTGGGTACAACACTTTATATCACCAAACCTGTGTGTTTTGTTTGTTTTTTAAAAAACAAAAGAATATAATTTTTCAACTCATAGTTTAATTCAAATGCTGAAGGAATTCTCAAATATTGATTATAATTTCAGTAAAGAATAAAACATTTTAAGAAGGAAGATTGGCTTATCCATGAGATTTAGAACAACTCATTCCATTTCTATAACCTCTACCATCTGGAAAGGTGCTGGAGTACTATAGAAACTGTGATTATAGGAATCAGGTCACCTACCACAAAAATGCAACCACCTATGGCTCAAACTCAAGAGCCCATCTGTAGGGCAAACCAGTTTTTAGGAAGAGGAAATTAACATCAGTGTTGTAATTCCTGTAGGGCCAGATCCTGCAATATTTATTCCCACTGAAGTCAAACAAACACATTATAAGAAACTAAATAGATCAGGGTGAAACTATTGATTCATCAATTTTAAGGCCAGAAGGGATATGGTCTCCCTAAATCAGAAGTATATTAAATCCCTAAGTCAAAGTATATTATATCAACAGTTATCTTTATTAACCACACTTGTGATCTCCTCAAAAAAATGATAGCAGTTTTATTTGACAAGAACTATTTTACATAAAATCATGTTGCCTGGCATTAATTATGCCACCATCCTTTAATTCTTTTTACAGATTGCATACCAGCCTTCACTGATTTATAGTTACCTCATTCATCCTATTTTCCTGACTGAAATAATGGCACAATATTTTTTTCTAGTCCCCTGGCATGACAGTGAGGTTCCTTTCCAAAGGGTTATGACAAGATGGTCAATATAGTATGGTGGGTCCTGCACTTTTCTTGGTGGTGGGGGGGCTAAAATACCACCCCTTACCCCTGCTCTTGGGGCACCAAGGGCCCTACTAGTGGCCCAGGAAGGTGGTAAAGGAGGAAAGCAAGGGAGGGGTCTGGGTTTGCACCTCACTCTGAGTCCCAGCCCCTCTCAACCCTTGCAGTTCTTACCCTCTTCCCCCTTGGGTGGGGTACCTTCAGTCCTTAAATACTGGGGGAGGGAATGTCCCTCCCCTGCTGGGACAGGGTCTCCCTTACTCCAGTTTTCTGTTCCTCCAAACCTCACAGCACACCTCCAAGCTCCACTCCTCTCTCCTTCCCCCTGACTGCCTGAAGCAGGGGGTTTTATTAGGTTTCTAACAGGGCCTTAACTGATTACAGGTGCTCCAATTAACCTGTAGCAACCCTCCCTAGTCTACAGGGAACCACGCCTTAATTAACCTAGGGTTTGTATACTTCCCTTCTACCACTTCCCACTGCTCCCTGGCCCTCCTGTATCACAGGGTCCACAGTTGTTTGCAAACAACTCACCTCAGACTTGACAAATTCACTACACCAAACATGTCTTACAGGCTATTTACCCACAAAGACTAACATGTAAATTATCTCCAGAAAGCTTCTGTCTTATCAAGACTCATATCACTGTGAGATGTATACACAAGTAATGTTTAAGGAATATTGTAACTATATGGAAAATAAGCTATATGGACTTGGTGTAGAGGTTTGTCACCAAGGGATATTATTTCTCAATGATGGCCCATTTGAGCGAGAGAGATTTATCATTCCACTTAATTAGGGGGTGATGTAGTGCAAGGCTCAGTAATCTAGCCTTGCTCCAGCCCAAGACTATCAATGGAAAACCATCAGAGACAACTGCAAACAACCAAAACCACTTGGATGTAAAAAAGGAACATTACAACAGAGACTCACACTATTTATGAATAAAGACAAAAGATTATGCAATATAACACAAGGGAAGAAGCACTATAGAACCATTCACTGAGGAGACATCTTGAGGGGCAAGGGAGTTCTCATGAAAAATTAGATCCTGGCTTCTGTGAAGCCAGCCAGATTGAACTTTAGGGGGGCGGGGAACCTTTTGTTTTGTATTGTAACCACTGGTTTCCATAATTTTCTCTTGTTTCTAACACCATTTCTATCCTTTCTTAAAAGAAAAGGAGGTTTGTTTATTACAAGTGCTGTGTGTTATCTAGGAATGGGGGTTTAAGGTAAAACTAGTAAACTGGGGTAGAGTGGTTCCTTGGGGGCAGAGGATCTGGGAATTCTGTGTGTAGCCAGTGTCAGGGGTTGGATATCACTGGGGAAGCTTCAAAGGGACTCAGGGACTGGGGTGCACCTATCGTTAACCTACAAGGCAGATAGGGCTGGCACAGCCCAGAGAAGAGTGCATGAGTGGCTGAAAGGCTGGTGGTGGTAGGGAGCTGATACCTAGCTAGACAGGCAAGACTTCCTCATGCTGGAGGCAAATGGTAACAAGTTGACTCAGAGTTCTGGGTACCCTGAGAACTGTCACACCCAGAACTCTGCCAGTGTCCCAAGATTTATTTAAAATGATACAGTGATCTTCTCAGCCAGTTCTTTTATTACTCTTGGGTGCCTATTATCAAGTCCTGCCAATTTAAAAATGTTTAACTTTAATAGCAGCTGTTTAATAGCCACCCTAGTTACTGATGTCATAAAAAGTATTTCCGTATCAGTGTAAGATACAAATACATCAATCTGCTTCTTTCCAAATACAGAACAGAAATATTTATTGAACGTGCTGACTTTTCTGCATAATGATTGATAGTTTTACCATCCTTATCTATCAGAGCTATCACCTTGTTAGAATTTTGTTTGCTCCTGATATATTTGAAGAATTCCTTTTGATTGTCCTTAACCCTACTGGCCATAGATTTGTAAAGGACACCTTCAGCTTTCTTTATCAACTGTATGCATTTTCTATAGGTTGATTTGTGTTAATTGCTATCAACTTCTCTATTTTTCCAATTTTTTTAACTTTACGGTCACTTCCTCTCCATCAGGGTGTTGTTGTTGGTTTGTTTTATCCTAAAATAACCTTACGGTGTGACCATGGAACTGTGTATTTCTTTAGCACCTAACCCGGTATTCAAAATGGAGCCTTTTAGAAAGTGACTCCCCTCCCCTAATGGCAACCTGTATGCTATCCTGGCAGCAACTAATCCAGCATTTATGGCAGGAGAAGCCAAGTGGTGCCACTCACTAGGAACTTATCACTCACACCTAATTCTACAAAAAATGGAGCAAACTGTAACTCCCTTTGATTTCAACATGGGAGTGTGGCCCACAGATACTATAGTTCCCGGCATGAACTATTCCATCCTGAGATGTGTGGTCTGGCTGGGGTTGTGGTTACCAGTGAATTGCACAAGATGACTGCAAACGAGAGTGGGTCATGAGCCAACTGGCCACGTTGTGGGTACATTTTGAACAGTAATATTCCAGACAGATACAACATCACTATTAAATAACCCATAGAAGACTGAATAAATCTGGGTTAAAATATCGTTGTACCTCTTGTGCCTTCCCATGATAAGCCCTCTGAGGCAGGGACCATCTATAAGTTTAGCACAGTTTGCCTATTCAGCGGCACATTGTACAGGAATGGTGCTATATACAGAATGCTGAATAGCAAACAAATTGGAAAACAAACACCGTCACATAAGAAGAAATGAATTCACACAGATAAGCAGTGTCTTCCAGGATGCTATTTATCTGGACAGTGTCCCTTTATGGTTTAAAAAACCCTCTGCTCATCCATCTCTGTGTCATCTCATTGAGTTGTCTCTTGCAGGGACAGCGCTCCCCCACCCCACTGATTGACAGGATAAATGACACGGGGCAATGCCAGCGCAGTGAACGTCAGTTTCACTGGCCATGGTAAGGGAGGTAACTGCATTTTCCAGGTGGTGCATCATTGCCGTATAGGGTTTCCTTTTCTTTGAACAACAAGATATTTGACCATCTCCAGCAACAGTCTGAACAGTAGACTCTGGGTGAACTCCTGGCCCCACTGAGGTCAATGACAAAGCTCCCATTGCCTTCATTGAAGCCAGTATTTCACCACCTGGATGTAGGAGGAAAGAGATGGGAAGTAGTCAGAAATGATGAGCTGGGAGAATTCTTATTGTAAAGATATTTCAAAGGAGAAATGACAAACATAAATGAGCATGTTCACCAATATGAGTAAATCTAGAAGTAAATTGATAAGAAAAATGGAATCTATTTTTATGCAACTGTCCCTAATAATAAAGAAAATACAGAAAATAGGGTATCTGAGCAGAATTGTTTTTAAGGCATTATTAAAATCACAACTAAAACTGGTACAAGTGTAAGCTACAGAATCATCATAATGAAAATTACTTGTTTTGCCAAGTATAATTATTATTCTGTGCCTGAATTTAGAAGACAGACAAATGCAAAGGACAAGAAAGGAAAGCAGACCAAAATAATAACGATTTAAAGAAGCTGATGGATCCATGGGATTGTTTGTTTAACCATTGGGTGTACAGAATATACCACATCATGTTCATGAAGTGTCTTAGTTACCTGCTAACTTGAGAGTTGGCAATGGCTTGCTGTGGAAGAAATAGTCATCATAATGGCAAAAGACCTTGCTTTACCTCCAGGACTTAATGGCAAGTAACTACAATAAAATACTCTGCATACCTGTCGATTGGTGACTCCCCTCCATGTGCAAAGAGATTGAATCTACTTAGTGATGGTCCTTGTCCTGCAGAAATTCAGGCTCTGCACCTGCAATGGGAACAGGTAGCTTCTGAGCTTTGGTTGGCTCTTCAGTTATTAGCTGGGTGCTATACATGAAAAACATTCTTCATAACATTTTTTTTCATTTTTAAACTAAGAAGTGAATCATTCTGATTTTTGTCCGATCTGAGTAATGTATTTAGTGCTATCTGCCTAGTTATCTATATGGCTCCCATCACTGCAACAGAACAAACATGAATGAATTTCTCGTCACAACACCCCTCTGATGTAGGAAAGTGAGATGATCCCTTTGTATGGAGAGGGAACTGAGGCACAGAGAGAAACTACTGGCCCGTGGTCACATGGGGAGTCTGTGACAGAGCTAAGAATTGAACCTACTAGGTCTTCTAAATTCCAATCCAGTGCCTTAATCACAAAAGAAACCCTCTCATTCATAGATTCACAGATTCTAAGGCCAGAAGGGAGGAATGTGACCATCTGCTCTGACCTTCTGCATAACACAGCCCATAGAACTTCCCTAAAATAATTCCTGCTTGAACTAGAATAAATGGTTTAGAAAAAACATTGAATCTTGATATATATAAAAAATTCCAGTTATAGAGAATCCATCACAGCCTTTGGTAAATTTTTTCAAGGATTAATTGTCCTCACTGACATAAAAGTTGCTGTATTATCATCCATGGAGAGTGAAGTCTTTTGTTATGTGTAGGAGAGGTAGGCCACAAGAAGCACCAGGGCAAACTTCCCATATACACATCTCCATCAGTGTACCTCATCCCTGCCCCAGGGATCAAAAGATATTGAGCCTCCATGCCCATTCCATCTTTGGCCCTGCTGAAACAGCCATCAAAGATACAAAACAATGCCAACTATAGTGGGTTCTTACTCTGGATGGACAGCTCTGGACTGAGATAGACAGTCATTAGAAAGTAGCAACCAAACAGTTGGTTGATGACCAAGGTAGATGACCAAACAATCAGCAGAAAGTAGCTAGCATTGGACACCCCTAGCATGAGATGGATTACAACCAGGTTCTTGTGGCTCCTTCTCTGGTAGCATAAAGTAGCAGAAAGCCCGTGGATTTGGCTAACTGGAGGTGTTCTGGGGGAAAAGCAGTGTAGCCAGATCATTGTTGCACTCTGACTATTGTCAGCAGGCTGTTGCAACCAAGTGTAATTTAGAGCTGCCATGGGGCTACTCTAAATTGTATTAGGTGCTGAACTGGCCCATGGTCACCCGGTTGATTGCAGAAGAACAAAGGTGGCTGAAAGCTATCCCCCCATTCTTCAGCTACAACTAGCAAAGCTCTGGCACAGTTAATGAACTAGCTTTTAGATTTTCTCAGTGGGCCAGGTTCTCCACTCACACCCCTTATACGCAGGTAAAATTTCACTGACACAACTTTCATAAGTGCTTATATGGCCCCCATCACCATAACATCTAATCTCTTCACAATGCCCTTGTGAAATAGGGAAGTGTCATTATTCCCATTTTACAGAAGGGGGAATTGGGGCACAGAAAGACTTAATGTCTTGCTCAGGTTCACACAGGAAGTCTGTGGCAGAGCAGGAAATTGAACCTAGGTCTCCTAAGTCCTAGGTTATTGTCCTAAGCAATGGACCATCCTTCCTCTTTATTCACAATGGTGTCAGTGATAGGAGAATCAGGACTGATTTACACAGGGCCCAACCCCTCTGAAATCATTGTGATTATGAAGGATGTGTAAAATTTGGACTCCTTGCAAGTGAAGGCAAGTTTTATACCCTGTTCCCCTACTGTGTTACTCCACTGAAATCAATGGATTTCCTCTGCTATCAAACTGGAATAACACAGTCAAGGCTTAGTCCCTAGGTATGGTGTCAGCTCCATCCAACATGCCATAACAACTCATTCCTGAATGGTTTCATCCTCTATACCCTAGAGCAGTTGTTCTCAAAAAGGGGTATGTGTACCCCTGGGGGTACACAGAGCTTTTGCCAGGGGTACATCAACTCATCTAGATATTTCCCTAATTTTACAACAGGCTACATAAAAAGAACTAAGTCAGTACAAATTAAAATTTCACACAGACAATGACTTGTTTATATTGCTCTACATACTGTACACTGAAATGTAAGTACAATATTTATATTCCAATTGATTTATTTTACAATGAAATGGTAAAAATGAGGAAGTCAGCCACTTTTCAGTAACAGCGTGCTGTGACACTTTTGTATTTTTATGTCT
Source organism: Trachemys scripta elegans (assembly GCF_013100865.1). Lineage (NCBI taxonomy): Eukaryota > Metazoa > Chordata > Testudines > Emydidae > Trachemys > Trachemys scripta. Next base: position 328,352,554 of record NC_048298.1, on the reverse strand, counting down.
GATTTTGTAAGCAAGTAGTTTTTAAATGAGGTGAAATGTGGGATACACAAGACAAATCAGCCTCCTGAAATGGGTACAGTCATCTGGAAAGGTTGAGAGCCACTGTGCTAGAGCCTAGAGCAGGGATTGGCAACCTTTGGCACATGGCTCTCCAGGGTAAGCACCCCGGCTGGCCAGGCCGGTTTGTTTACCTGCCGTGTCCGCAGGTTTGGGCGATCATGGCTCCCACTGGCCATAGTTCACCGCTCCAGGCCAATGGGGGCAGCGGGAAGCGGCGGCCAGCAAACCCCTCGCTTCCCACTGCCTCCATTGGCCTGGAACAGTGAACTGTGGGAGCCACGATCAGCCGAACCTGTGGATGCGGCAGGTAAACAAACCGGCCCGGCCCGCCAGGGTGCTTACCCGGGCAAGCCGAGTGCCAAAGGTTGCCGATCCCTGGCCTAAATACAGCCATAGCCACCAGATCAGCATTAATAATTTCCTCAAAGACAACATAATGAAGCGATACCTCTGACATGAGTTAAACAACTGATAGAAACCACCTATGTGAAGAAGTCTCCCCAGTATTAGACAGGCAGGCATAGAATTGTGAAACATCGCATCTTGCTTATCATGACCTTGCACCTAGATTAGTCATTTGCACCTGAGCAAAGTGAATGTAAAATGCCATCAATTCAGATTTCTCCAGTAACACAGGTGGTAGCATTTTACCCCAGTGTAACTGACCACACAAGTGGACAATCAGACTTTAAGAGCTAATGCCATCTTTCTCTATTACCTAAAAGACAATTTGAAGAAAGGAACAAAACAATTCAATTTTAATAATTTAAGAACCATTCTAAACAGTTCTGCAGTGGTTTAACTTCCCACTCCTCAGCTCTCTGTGTTTCAGCCATATGCTAAAAACTCCAGCTTCATTGATGCCTTTCTTAATTGCCTTTTCCATTACTGAAGAGTCTCTTTATAAACATTACTGTACACTGCTAGGACTCAAAATCTCAAGCCCCATGCTGGGTAATTCCACTACCTGTTTATTATATATGATTAGAGAATGCAACAGTGACTTTGAAGTGCTATAAAGCCTTGACAACACAAATATATTACCTCTCTCCTCAATTTCTGAGCACATACAGAGTCAACGCTGTAATTTTCTTAATCATCTTAGACCTTCTTTGTTTCTCTCTCTATAGCAGTGATTATGATTTTCCCAAAGAACTAAGAAACACTGGTTTTATTGTCAAGCTAAAAATTATTTTCCCGTGCAGAAAAATTGTGGCAAAAGAATAGTAACAACAGGTAAGGAACAGTACAAATATATTCTCTTCTATGTACATGACGGTACTGTATTTTGTAAGAAACAATTAATCAGTCCAGCATGTCAGAGAAAACACAACCACACATAAAAAACAGTGAATTATGCAGGAATACTCAGGATACTGTAGGATTCAGCACAAACTTCTATGAACTCTGAGATCATTTACTGTTATCTATTTTACAGGACTCAGACATGTGAAGGCAAGTTTACAAACATAGAGAACAAAACATAGGATCCAGTCCCTGAAATTCTTACAGGGTAAAGACCTGATTCTCATGTACAGTATGGCCATTTTACACCATTCTGGCATGAAACAGCTCATAGACATAACACATGTAAAATAGAAGTTTCCCTGGTATTAGGCAGGCGGTTGTAGAATTGTCAAACATCGCACCGTGGCCTTGCACCTTGATTAGTCATTTGCACGTGGCATCATAGTGGGGCCTTAAGGTGAATATAAATGTCATTTACGTCACTTTAAGGCCACTTTACGCTGCCAGGGTGATGTAAAGGGAGCTTAGTGTGAATGAGAATCAGGGCCTAAGGCCTCCATCCTGCAATTGGATGTGCATGGATAGAACCCTGTGCTGGAAGAGGACCCAGATAACTGCAAGGGGACTCCACATGGGGGTAAGGGTGCACCTACATGGGTCAGATTGCAGGATCGGGGCCTAAATAAAGACGTAATAAATGCATACAAAAGAAACGGGGAGGGGCAAGAAGGACAAGGTTCAGATAACAAGACCAGATGAGTGTTTAGAGAGTAATGCACAGCAAGTTATCAGACATTGAAGAAACATGAGAAATCCAAGTGGTGACATTCCTAAACAAGGCCAGTGTACAACCTTCTACTGAGTCCATGCAGAGTCTGTGTCCACATACCTACCAGTATACTGACATCTTTCCATTCGTGCTAGAAGAGGTACCAACATGAATATAGTAGTCTCCGTCTTCTCAGGCTGTGGCCATTTGGCCCTGCAGTTGATAACGAATTGTTTCTGGTAGTCATTGCTCAGATGTTGGAGATTCTCTGTCCAGACTCCAGTGCTGCATTTGTCAGCATGTTGTCTTATAGCTGCGATGGTAGAAACAAACGAGGCCCCAAAGACTCTTAAAAGGAGGTAGAGTTACACTCCCAGGCCTGGGGGCTCTTTAAAACTGGAGGGTTTTATTAAAACTATTGTCAGAGTCTGGCAAATACACACAGAGTTTGCACAAGCCATACTGCTGGAGGAGCACCAAAATCTTCTGACCCTACCTGGTCACCAAGAGTTATGTCCCTTTAGCCACTTCAGCACAGTTCTATATCTTAAAGGGACAGTGCACAGTAAAATATAGTCCTAGAATTGCACCCACTTATACAAAAAAAGTTAATTTATATGAAAATACACTGACTATTCTAATTCATGAGTGTTATACTATGACATTTTCCTACTAAATGTCATTTACCGCATAGACAATATTGTACCCACATTTATGAAGTTGAGGATGACTCTAGGTGGTATGTAAGATACTGTCCATGAAGAGTGATTCAATCATAGACTTTAAGGCGTGAAGGGACCATCAAGATAATCTAGTCTGACCTGCACATGACAGGCCACCCAATTTCACCCACCCACTTCTGTCATAGGCACATAACCTCTGACGGAGTTACTGAAGCCCTTACATCTTGATTTAAAGATTTCAAGTCCACCATTTACTCCAATTCAAAACAACAAGTGACCCATGCCCCATGCACCAGAGGAAGGAGAACCCCCGCCCCCCCTCGCCCCGAGATTCTAATAGCAGTCATGGATGGACCATATACCATTGTAGGCAGCCTCATCACACTATCCCCGCCACAAACGTATCAAGCTTAGTCTTAAAATAAATTAGGTTTTTTGCCCCCACTACACCTCCTGAAAGGCTGTTCCAGAATTTCATTCCTCTAATGGTTAGAAATTTTTATCTAATTTCAAGTCTAAATTTGTTGATGGACAGTTTATATCCATTTGTTCTTGTGCCAACATTTGTCCTTAGCTTAAATAACTCCTCCCCCTCCCTGGTGTTTATCCTTCTGATGTATTGATAGAGAACAATAATATCTCCCCTCAGCCTTCATTTTGTTACACTACACAAGCTAAGATCTAAGTCTCTTCTTGTCAGGTAGGTTCTCCATTCCTCTGATTGTCCTAGTAGCTTTTCTCTGCACCCGTTACAATTTGAATTCATCTTTCTTAAGCATGGAAGACCAGAACTGCAGACAGTATTCCAGATGAAGTCACACCAGTGCCTTGTATAATTACAATAATACACTATCTCTACTGGAAATACCTTGCCTGTTGCATCCTAGGATTGCATTAACCTTTTTTCATAACAGCATCACATTCATGGCTCATAGTCACCCTGTGATCAATCAATACTCCCAGGTCTTTCTCCTCCTCTGTTGCTTCCAACTGATAAATCTCCAGGTTATAGAAAAAAATATTGTTGTTAGTCCCTAGGTGCATGACCTTGCATTGGCATTATTAAATTTCATCCCATTTCTACTACTCCAGTTTTCAAGGTTGTCCAGATCTTCTTGTATGATATTTCAGTCCTCCTCTGTTTTGGCAATATCTCCTAACTTTGTGTTATCTGCAAATTAGCACACTCCCACTTTTGTGCCAGAATCATTAATGAAATACGACTGGTCCCAAAACCAATGTGGTCTCTGAAGAACTCCACTAGTAACCTCCCCCCCCGACAGTACACCTTTTAGCATGACAGGTTGAAGTCTCACAGTTAACCACTTCCTTACCCACCTTTCAGTTCTTGTATTAATCCCCATCTTCTCCAGTTTATCTAATAATTTCCCATGTGGAACTGTACCAAATGGTTCACTGAAATCCAGGTAAATTAGATCTACCTCCTTCCTTGGAGGTTTTTAAGGCCTGGCTTGACAAAGCCCTGGCTGGGATGATTTAGTTGGGAATTGGTCCTGCTTTGAGCAGGGGGTTGGACTAGATGACCTCTTGGGGTCCCTTCCAACCCTGATATTCTATGATTCTATGATTCTATGATTTCCTTTGTCTAGAAAATGAGTTATCTTTTCAAAGAAAAAAATCAAATTGGTCTTTCACAATCTATCTTTTGTAAAACCATGATGTATTTTATCCCATTTGCTGTTTACCTCTATATCCTTCACAATTTTCTCTTTCAAAGTTTGTTCTAAGAACTTGCATAGAACTGAGGTCAAACTAATGGACCTGCAGTTTGCCAGGTCACTTTTTTTTCCTTTCTTAAATATAGGTATTATATTTGCAGTTCTTCAGTCCAGTACAACTCCTTGCTATTGGGCTAGCAATTTCATGTGCCAATTCCTTTAATATTCTTGTATGGAGATTATCCAGGCCCCCCAATTTGGCCCCATTAAGCTGTTTGAGTTTGGCTTCCATCTCAGATGTGATAATTTCTACCTCCATGTCCTCATTCTCATTAGCCACCCTACTACTGTCCCCATGTTCCTCAATACTCTTATTAAAAACTGAGGCAAAGTGTTAGTTTAGTTTACCTAGATTAACTTTATTCTCCTTCCCATCGTCAGTGCTTAGTGGTCCAACTTCTTTCCTTGTTTTCTTTTTATTCATATCATGAATGAACCTTTTACTATTGGTTTTAATTTCTTTTGCATGGTCCAGTTTTGCTTTGTTTTTTGGAGGTCTCACTTTCCCCCTACACTTTCTGCACTGGTGTATAGATATCTTAGTTGTTTCTGCTTGGCTTCACCCAGATTTCTTGACCGATTAGGTACACTCATTTTATTGCCATTATCACCTACCTGACTGTTACTGTCAGGTATTAGCACTATCTTTTCCCTTGTTGACCATTCTTCTACCCTCTCTCCATCTACCTTTCTCCATCGCTGTATCCTCTTTTACTTGATTTTCCTCTTGCTCAATACTAGAATCAGGCACCGAGATTACATGAGCGTCTCCTAGACATCTCCCCTGAATTCCTAGTTTAAAGCTCTGAAACTGATTAAAGCTCTTTTAATCAGTTGCGTTAACTTCCACCCCAGAAATCTATTTTCTTCCCTACTCAGGTGGAGTCCATCCCATGAGAACAGTCGGTGAATGCCTCCCAATAACTGAACATCCCAAAGTCCTCCTTATAGCACCACTGCCTGAGCTTGCTATTGTCGTAATCTTATCTCGCCTTCATTCTCCTCCTATCGGGACAAGTAGAATCCCATTAAACATTACCTGAGGCTCCATTTCTTTAAGCGTCTTCCCCAGTGAAGCTCTTCTTCGTCTTGATGCCCAGCAAAAACTTGACAATTGTTAGGCTGCCCATGTGCTAAGACCACTGCCTATTATGCTGATCAATACTGTCACATTATTTCCTTGTACTCCATTGTCAGTCCGTCTTGTACTCAGCTTGTAAGGTCTTAGAGGCAGGAACCATCTTTTTCTTCTGTGCTAGTACAGTGCCTAACATAATGGGTCCATGACTAGGGCTTCTAGGTATTACAGTAATACAAATAATAATAATCCTCAGCAGCAGCTATGGGCTGGTCCACACTAACCCCCCAGTTCGAACTAAGATACGCAACTTCAGCTACGTGAATAACATAGCTGAAGTCGAAGTACCTTAGTTGGAACTACAAGGTACTTACCGCGTGTCCACACGAGGCAGGCAGACTCCCCCATCGATTCCGCGTACTCCTCTCACAGAGCAGGAGAACCGGTGTCGACGGCGAGCACTTCCGGGATCAATTTATCGCGTCTAGACAAGACGCGATAAATCGATCCCAGAAGATCGATTGCTTACCACCGAACCCAGAGGTAAGAATAGACGTACCTTATGTTTTGATTCCAAGTGCAGAATCTCACTAACCTGAACAACAGCATACAGTCGGTACTTGGCAGTTTTGGTCAACTTTACAGTGGTTGATCAATGATGTGAGTCCTCCTTTCTCATCCCTTCTGTAGTCTCCTCTTTCTGTCTTCAAACCACCTCGATACTCTACAGATGAGATCTTTCTCCTTCACATATCCTACAGCATATTGTTCTCATCACCATATCTAAGCACTGACCAGGTAAATCATGACATCTGCAGCCACCTTCCTGTATATAGCAACTTCACAAATTCTCCATTTCATTGTAGATCTCAGCTTCTTTGCCAATACCAAAAGTTCTCTTTTCTTCTGCTATTATTTATAGCTCTTATAGCTCTTTACAGCTTTTGTGGGTTTTTTTGTTTTTGTTTTTGGGGTTTTTTTTTGGTAAAAAAGGCTGTGTTTTATTGTATTCAAGGCTGATGCTGATGTATTGGAATTAATGACGCTCATCAGATGACAAACTGCACCTCCTTAACATAACAATGTCATCTTTTCTAGGGTCAGGACTAGTGGTGAAGAGAAAGAGAGATAACGGAATGACTTCAGCTTACGTGACCCCCATGGACAAGTGAAATTATATGAACATCTTGTCATGACTTCCTTTATTCCATATTATATAGCAGATAGCGGAGGAGTTAATATCTGACTGTAATCCAGTTAAGAGGTATTACATCCATCTATCCTGTCTACTATGAATTCTGAGGTTCCATTTTGCGTAACATACCTACCATTCTTTTGCATCTACTCTTTTTATGCAACATTTTAAAATCTTCTGAAAGTTAAAATATTAATTTATGGCCTGATCCCACACTGCTACGGTCAATTGAGTTTAGTGGGAACAGGATAGAGAACTTAATTAGCAACTAAACTTTCCTTTGAAGAGATGACAGGGTATTAGCTGTGCTAAACTTTCATATTGAAAAATCAAAGCCTGGCAAAATTTGTCTGACTATGGCTTTCAGTCGGTTCTGAAACTCAAGCCAATTTCAAATCTTCCTGCTAACTTGGGCCAAGTTTCAAAGAGGCCTAGACCAATTTATGTTAAGGGCTGAAATGATGAGGAAAGGTTGCTTTTGCATTACCTCAAGCAAAACTAACTAAAAAGTTGACAGTTTCAGCTGAATTTTGCTTCAGGTTTGTGATCTTTATAGTTCATACCACACTGAGATGAATAAGTGGTAGAGGGCTGAATTGCAATCTTTACCACTGCCAAAGTTTCCCTGAAGACATTTTTTTTCTGCCAGACTCTGCAAATCAATGCTTATTCCAAACACAAAAACATTGTTTCAAAAACCCAGTTAAGGTTGCTAAGGAAACTGCACTGTTGTCACTCTCACATCATTTACAAAACCCGTACACTTAAAAGCAAGGAAATGAATAGTTAAAGGTATCATACATCTTACATTGTTAACACAATGAACAAACATATTTTTCTTCTCAAGAATAAAGAAAGGCAGGGCACCTATTAAGCTAAAGACCAATCTCTCTTAGCTGTCAGCTATGGAAACAACCTTATGTTCTTTCTAAGTCTCAACCAGCCAATAGAGAGCAATATATTAACAAAGATTTAGGGTAACATTTTAAGAAGTGCCTGCTAACTCCAGGGTCCTTGATTTTTTGGGCGCCCAGCTTGAGACATCTAGGACTTGATTTTTTCAGCGATTCTGAGCATCTGCTCCTCCCGTTAACTTCAGCTGGAATTATGAGTGTTCAGTATCTCTGAAAATTAGGCCAAAAGTGTCTCAAACTGAGCACCCAAATTTTGACATTAGAGCTCACTTTAGAAAATAGCGAATGTTGTCCACAATCATGTTCCTATGTAAATTGATGGCAAAAAAAAAAATCCCAATGACATCAAGAACAGCATATTTATGCCCACACCTCCAACTGGAATCCATGCAAACAGGATTGGTTCAAACTTTGCAAAAACATTCTCTTTCACCTTTACACAATTCTGAGTCTAAACCAATTCTCCAAACCAAAGCTCTAGGGAGAAGATTAAAATGCGGCTATTAAATGGAAGCTAGTGGCGACTATAACTATGGAGACGCTAGTGGCTTCTCCAAAATTAACCCTAAGGAATATCTGCCATCTTCAACCTCTCTCTCTCTCTTTGTATCTGCTCCTCCATCTCTCAAATCCTTGCTGACTTTTTCAAGCAGATGATTGATAAGAATTCATCTGAGCTTCCTCCAACAATACCTGCCCCTTTCCTCCGTTATCCGGTCTCTGACTCTGAGGTGTCTTGCTTATTTTTTTTTACTTCCAACTGCCCTCCACTCGTCCCCTTGACCCCATTCTATCGTAGGTGCTGACCATTTTTGCTACTGCTCTCCTCTCCTCCTTGCCTCTAGATCCTGCTGCCTTCATTGAATCATGATTTTTCTCCTCATGCCTAAAAGACTGAGCATTGACCCCAACTTTTGTCCCCAACTACTGTCTTATCTCCCTTTCTCCTCTACGTTCTTTCAACAGCTTGTAAGAAGCCGGTGCTCTCAAACTGCTCCAAATAAAGTCTACTCCCATTGTCTATGGTCAGACATACTACCTTTCCTGGTGTTTGACTTTACTGGTAACTCACATAATAACAATGAACCATAGATTTTAGCCAGAACTTTCTTCCCCAGCCTGGATATTCTTAGGATTTCCTGCATGACCTCCCTAGCTATACTCAATTCCTTCCAACCAGAGTCACACACCTTTCTAGAGTTAACACAATCCACCTGTAGTAATGAACTTACTCAGTCACTTCATGAAGGTTTTAATTCCTATTAAGAGTCTGGGTCAATGACAGCAGAACCTTTTAACCCTATGCAAAGTCATGGATCATGCCTCATGTTATAGGCCATAAATGGCCCTGCCTCCTCTTCCTTGCTTTTAGCCACTTCCTGGATCCCCAATAATCTGAGGAACATTTAAAATGTGACTCTTCTTTTGTGTGCATACAAATCTCCTCCTCTCTGGCCTCATTGAGACCCACAGCATTGCCTTCAAACCCATCCCGAAAGCAAGTGTTAGAATTATCTTCTTCATCCACAGACCAAACTACATCACTCTCCTCTTCAGATACTTAGTCGGTCTCCTCCTTGCTCAACATATCCAGCTCAAATACCTTGTCCTCGCTTCTTCTTCAAATATATTGTCCTACTCTGCACAGCTTCTTCACGATTTACCTCTTGGCTCCCAATTCCTAACATGTCCCCTCAGGCCCTTCACTGTCTTTCTTCTGTCTGCATACCTTTTTGTTGCATCCAATTAATGCAGGGGTTCTCAAACTGGGGTTGGGACCGCTCAGGAGTTTGCAAGGTTATTACATGGGGGGTCATGAGCTGCCAACCTCCACCCCAAACCTCGCTTTGCCACCAGCATTTATAATGGTGTTAAATATATAAAAACGTGTTTTTAATTTATAAGGGGGGTTGCACTCAGACTTGCTATGTGAAAGGGGTCACCAGTAATAACGTTTGAGAGCCACTGAATTAATGGAACATCTTTCCAATCATAGCAGGTTGGGCAGGGGAGGATCAAATGGGTCACATGGTTATCATTGGCTGACTGGGCCCCTTGTCCCTTATGTAAAAAAAGGACTGTGGCTATTACTGGAATGATCCAGCCCTTAGCAATAACTAGGCTCTTCCTATGAGCTGGGCTGGGTTTCCTCTCCCCTTCATTCCTTCCAACAGGGAAACCAACCCATTTGGTCTCTTAGTTGGGCCCCAACTCCCTTGCTCCCAGCTTACTTTGTAGCTTTTCCAAACTGGCCAGCCAAGATCCTCTCCCTATGTCAGACTGCTCACGATAAGGATAAGGATAAAAATAGGGAGTGTAAGAAAATAACTTAGGGACTACAGAGAGAGGGGAAGAGGAAATGGATCCCCTCCTCTACACACACATACGCACAATGCTGACTTGGGGTACAGAGGAGCGAGGAGAATAAAAACACCACAGTATTTGGAGGCTACTGGCAAAATGTGGATACCCGAGTAAGATGGCCAATATTTTTTGATGAATCTGTGGAGGCCTGACAGGATGCATCTGTGCAGTTAGAATGACATTGCACATGCAGGCGATATCATCACTTTTCTTTGCTACAAGGTTACATGAAGCAACTTGTGAGCTACCCTTGGCAATAAAAAATAGATGTTGCTCAGACTAATTTGTTAATTTATCCCATTTGCATGCATCAACAAAGGTGTCAAAGGGCCTTGTTAGAGAAGTACACATTGTGCACTTGTAGCCCACTCAGAGCAAGACCTGTAGATAATTACATCTCATTATGCAGTAGCCTATGTGAACTCTGGCTTCTCAATTAGCATTGCAAAGACCAATATTACTCACCAATCATGCCAAATAAACAGTATATTGAACCAAACATTGGGGGTCAATGGTACAATGCTAAAGAGAGCGATATAACTTACCTACCTTGGAAGTGTCCTCATTAATAAGGCTCTTATAGAGATGTAAAAGTCACATATAAAAAAAGCCCCAAACAACCTTTTTTGAAGTTTTGGCTGATGTTTGCAGTAGTGTGTGAAAGAAAAATGGTATTTGTATTTGCACAAAGACCACGTAGTTGAGCTTTCCGCCCTATTATATGGAACTGAGATATGGACTTGCTATCAAGGTCAGATGAGGCACCTTAGATCAAACATGGGCATAACGTAGGAAGAAAAAATAGTCAAAAACAATATTGCTGATGAGGATGCAATCAATATTGACTGGTCTATAAATAACAACGTAATTGATCTCTGATGAGCTGGCTGATGGAAAGAGAACACAAGCTCAGAGAAATTTAATTTTTTTTTTTTAAATTGCTTGAGAAATGTAATAATAGTAATACAGCACATTGGGAAACTATACCTATCATACTAACTGAACACGAGGGATAAATAACAGCTGTTTGAAAATGAAAATGGCACAAAGTGCCAAAACTCCATCAAAAACTACAGTCATGTCCAGTGTATCAGCCGCAGAGGCAGAAAAAAGTCTGCCCGACCTGCAACAGAAGTTGACAGATAAATTTATAAGCTGTAAGCTACAACACCTGCAGTAATTGGTTATAAAGTGGTAACTGTCACCTGATCTGTAGCTAAATTGAGGATATTGGTAGATAGTATGTCCCTCCCACCAGAAGTGGCCAGGGTGTTTAAAAAGACCTGCATACCTAACAATTCAAAGTAGTCATAAGACTCCAGCTTGGAGAATGAGGATAAGTGAAATTATACTCTCAGGGTGTTCAACGTCTGCCTCAAATGTCATTTTGCCAGATTGAATCTTGACAGGTGGATCTATCGTTGAATGAGCGATCCATAGTACTTTACATTCATTCACTCTAGATTAGTTTAATCAATGCAGATGTAGTACAAAACTGTCTAAAAGGCAACGTAGCTGTCAACATCGATGTATTTAGTAGAGGAAAGTCAATGGAAGTATGTGAGATGTTAGTGGCTAGTCTCCATGGCCTAGATCCACAATGGTATTTCAGCTTCTAACGTCCACTGATTTCAGTGGACATTAGGAGCTGAAATACCTTTGGGGAACTAGACCAAGTACTGCTCTTTACAAACAGGTATCTTTTGTACATTACAGTGGAATGGAAGGATAATCTTGTGGTTAAGACTGGGACTTAGAAGATCTGGGTCAGTTGCTGACTCTATATAGCCCTGGATAAATCATTAGTTTCTTTTTGCCTCAGTTCCTCACCACCCCATTCCTATGGTCTGTCTCTTCTATTTAGACTGTAAATTCTTCAGGAAAGGGCTGTCTCTCAATATGTATATATGCAGCACCTACTACAATGACACCCTCATCTTGGGTGGGATACCTACGTGCTACTGTAATATAAATCCTATAGCAACACCTAGGCATTATGGGAAGCAGAACTTATATAGGGATTTAGTCGTCTATCTTTTTGTTGTTGTTGCCTGGTTACTATATTGTACATCAGGCCTTTTGTATTGTTGGAATAGAGCTTTTTTCTTTTTTAATATTTGCCTGTAAGAACAGTTTAGCAAGATGTTCATGGTATTTTCAGTAGACAGACTCTGATTATACATATACCATCTTCACAGAAGACTTTCTGGTTGCCGTACAATTAAGTACTTTGAAATGATCAATAATTAAGAGCATTTAAGAGCAGCAATGAACATATCCCTTCAACCTAAATGTAAATGTCATCATGGACTGGGACATTCTGAATAAGTAAGGAGAAATGTAGTCATAACTGCAAAATGCCCTGGATCAGTAAAGTCTATTGTGTAATTATTTACAGTACTTGCTAATCAAATAAGTGGCAAAGTCCCACCCCTAGACATGAAGACTACACCTCCTTTGACAGGTTTGCAGGTTTTCAACAGAGTGTCAATAAAACTTTGCATAGTTCTTTGTGGTATGGGCAATGCCTCATTTCTTGCAATTTGAGGAGCTTGCCATATGTTTTAACTGAGTACATCTTCTGCTTCCTTTTAGTCCTGGTACAAGGTGCTAGAAACTTATCTCAACCTATATGCCACATGCCTACCTGATCATTATGATGCTGGAAGACCAGGTGCCAGCTCATTCCATGCCCCCTTAGCCTTACCGAACACTGACAAATGCATAGCTGGAACCCAGTCTAGCTCACCTGTGAGTTAATATTGTTAAAATAGGTATTAGAGTTATAAAAATGTGTTTATTGTTTTGACTCTATGAGATGTTTGTAACTTGCTGCGTGCATTAATCTTACTTACAATATCTGTATCCCATATTATAAGGTAATATTCAAATGGTTTCCTCCATGACTATAGAAGTGTTTGCTCTGAAATTATAAACCCCACAATCAGGAGAGAAGTATTAACAAGTGTGAAATACTAGCTTACCACAAGAGGGGTCACCTCCTGCCGAGCAAAAGAAGGCTCATAGGCATCAGATGAACATCAGTGGACAAAAGACTTTTGTTGATTGCTCCCCCACACCCGTGAAGAGGAGATGTGCATAAGTATTCATCCCATCAGCTTGAACTTTAGGGAAAGGGAATAAAAATCCCTACCAATATGAAATTGTTATCTTTATTCTGCTTGACCTATGAGGGGCAAAGACTTCTAAGCACAAACAAGGGATCCCCAGTTGTTTAGCTTTGGTTAGCCCTAAAGGCCAGCTAGATCTTGCATATTACAGCAGTATCTGTTATCTTTTGAAACCTAAGATTGTAACTCATTTATGTACAGTATCAGAGGGGTAGCCGTGTTAGTCTGGATCTGTAAAAAGCAACAGAGAGTCCTGTGGCACCTTTAAGACTAACAGATGTATTGAAGCATAAGCTTTCATGGGTGAATGCCATGCATCCGACGAAGTGGGCATTCACCCACGAAAGCTTATGCTCCAATACATCTGTTAGTCTTGAAGGTGCCACAGGACTCTCTGTTGCTCATTTGTGTATGTTTACCTGTTTTAACTACGTAAATAATGCTCATTTCTTTTCCTTCATAAATACATGTTTAGTTATTTTATTATAAAAGATTGGCTACAAATGTTGTCTTTGGTTTGAGATCTGAGTTGCAACTGACCTGGGGTAAATGACTGGTCCTTTGGGACTGGGAATAACCTGAATATTTTTGTGATTTTTGGTGGAAGGGACCATCTACCTCAAAGGCAAGTTTGCCTGAGTGGCAAGTAGATGGGAGTTCCCAAGGGGACTGTCTGTGACTTTATAGCACTGGAGGACTTCACACTTGATGCTTGGTGTGATCTAAGTATAGAACTCACAGACTGTTTGGGGTTTGTGCCCTGCTTCTTAACTGTCTGCCCTGAGATTGGTACTCGCATCCGTGAGCCATGCCGGATGGCTTGATAATCATCTTGAAGGGCAGCGATGAGGTGATTGAAACATGTCATAGGATTTGAGATGTAACCGTTTTCAATTTTGCATGATTTTTGGAATATGTTTTACAAAATGCATATCCACATTTTGAGTTTACTAAAGACTACATTTTCTTACTGAACACCAGGTTTTCCATAAATGCAAGTTTCAATAATTAATTTGGTTAAAAATATCAATAAAATACTGATTAAAAAAGTGTCACGAGAAATCTCACAAAAGAAAAGAAAATGTGACGTGACTGAGTCTTTCTTGCTGATGCAGACAATTGCTCACTAAGCACTGCCCATCAGCTCAGTTCACAGAAATGATTAAAAAGCTCATGACAAATGTAAATTCAGATTCAAATTCAGAGAATCAGCTCAACCCAGGCTTAGTGAAATGCTGAATATTTCGGGCTATATTTGGGCTGTTCTGCACAACCCTATTAAATATACATTTTATGTGGTGCCCATTAATCATACGAGCACAGTCTTAAGTAACTCAGACTTGTGACATAATGGATTCCTTTCCAACACCTTGGGTGAGCAATCAAACAGAGATTGACTTTCTTCATTTAGTCAAATAGATTTATCTAAGCCATGTTTCAAATGAGTAGATTAAGTAGGGTAATGCTTATTTTCTAAGTCTGTGGAAAAAGCTATTTAATAGGACTGTTACTTTGATTTTAGAGTAAGAATTACCATTAAAGAACTGGACTCCTTCCTTTGTAGTTTTTGTTATAATGATCTAGACTCTCTTATCTTCCTGTACAGCAATTGAATGTATTACTACTCCTGTGTCATCTTTGCAATAAAATACATTCCTGGACAAAAGAGACAAAGAGCCTCCCATAAGAGGCTGTTTATGCACCTCGGAATTTGCAGTAATGAGGATAGTGAACAAATGTCCTTTTGTTATTATGTCATGGAAAAGATTTTCATGAAGGATTAATTCATTAAAAACAACAAAGGAACATATCTACTTTTCTTATTCATAATTAATTATGGGAGGACAAAGGTTTTGTGCAGTGGAGGAGTGCAATTAGCTTGCTGCAGGAAACTTAACCACTCCATTGCATCCTTTAAACACAGTGTGAAAGCTAACTAAGATGTATATCCACCACTGCCCTCAGCTGGATGGAATTAGAACTGCTCAACTATATGTCAAAGACCTTATTATGCGAGCAGAGGTCTAGATTGTGACTCTCCATAGTACAACTCACAGGAGGGGCACAGGGGAGGAAAACAGTGAAGTTTCACTTTGTTTCCACTAAATTCTTACATGGGAGGAGATGAGGTTAGTCTAGATTCAAACTCAAAGTATTCTTTTATAGGAATTGTTTAGTCTCAGACCAGAGGTGAATTTTTAAATGGCACTGAATCATTTCTGATATTCTGCATGGACAAAAAGGGTATATTCTTAAAGAAAACAAATATAATGCTTTCTTGTGCTTGGATAATTATAGCATTAGTTAGTTCTCCTTAGACTATATCTTTGCCATGAATTTAGCGCTCCATGAAGAGTGTTTTTGAAATAGCTGAAGAAATTTTGTTCACAAATAAAGTTAAAAGTGAATGAAAATGACACAATAGCCATGCTCAATGTGATAGAGGCAGTGTGGTCTAGCGGGCTCAGCATACAGCTAATAGTCACAAGTTCCTGGACTCTAATCCTAGTTCTACCATTGACTCACTGGTCATTGATGAAACCTGTGCAGATAATTGGGTTCTGCCAAGGGTACAAAGCCCCAAGACCGCATCTCTACTTCTGTGGCTCTTCCCAGACACCTGCCAGTTCAGCTCCACTGAGGCCAGGTTTCCATTCAGAAGTTAGTACTAATTCAGTACTAACTTATGGGAGGATTCACCCTGGGCTTGGTGGGGAACAATGCATACCCCCACTGCCTTACCACAGCCATCTTCTTGCTGATGTTCTTCCTCTCCCCAACTTGAAGTCTGGAGCTCCATACAGAACAGTTTGTGAGGTGTGGGGCAATGAAGGAGGTGGATAATTGCCACCACCATATAGGCAGTAGATCACTTTGTGTAGACGTAGGAGAAGCGATCAGACTCTTGGTCATTAACAAGAAGGACCTTGAATCCAAAGAGCTCCAAAATTTTACAGATGATGGGTCAGATTCCATCCCCAGATTAATCAATGGGTCCACACAAATACTTCAAAGATCAAAAATTGAACACATACAGCCTTTTGCACTTCCCACCCTGCCTGGTCAACCAGAAACCCAATTTGTTGACCTTCAGAACATTCTGCAAGAAGTAAGCTTTCTCTGGCAACAGAGGAGGGCCCGAGTCTGTTTGAGCGGATGAACATGTCTTTGGGTATTGATGTCACACAGAACATAGACTCATAGACTTTAAGGTCAGAAGGGACCATTATGATCATCTAGTCTGACCTCCCGCATGATGCAGGCCACAAAAGCTGACCCACCCACTCCTGGAATAATCGTCTCCCCTGACTCAGCTGTTGAAGTCCCCAAATCATGATTTAAAGACTTCAAGTCGCAGAGAATCCTCCAGCAAGCGACCCCTGCCCAGCAAGCGACCCCTGCCCCATGCTGCGGAGGACGGCGAAAAACCTCCAGGGCCTCTGCCAATCTACCCTGGAGGAAAATTCCTTCCTGACCCCAAATATGGCGATCAGCTGAACCCCGAGCATGCGGGCAAGATTCTCCAGCCAGACCCTCCGGAAAAAGTTCTCTGTAGTAACTTTTAATATCCCATCATTGACCATTGTTACTAATTACCAGCGATGGCACGTTATTGACCTATTGACTAAAATCACATTATCCCATCAAACCATCCCCTCCATAAACTTATCATGCTTAATCTTAAAGCCAGAGAGGTCTTTCGCCCCCCTGTTTCCCTCGGAAGGCTGTTCCAGAACTTCACCCTTCTGATAGTTAGAAACCTTCGTCTAATTTCAAACCTAAACTTCCCGACGGCCAGTTTATATCCATATGTTCTCATGTCCACATTAGTACTGAGCTGAAATAATTCCTCTCCCTCTCTGGTATTTATCCCTCTGATATATTTAAAGAGAGCAATCATATCCCCCCTCTGCCTTCTTCTGGTTAAGGTAAACAAACCGAGCTCCTCGAGTCTCCTTTCATACAACAGGTTTTCCATTCCTCGGATCATCCTAGTGGCCCTTCTCTGTACCCGTTCCAGTTTGAATTCATCCTTTTTAAACATGGGAGACCGGAACTGCACACAGTACTCCAAATGAGGTCTCACCAGTGCCTGGTATAATGGAACCAGCACCTCCTTATCCCTACTAGAAATACCTTGCCTAATGCATCCCAAGACCGCATTAGCTTTTTTCACGGCCACGTCACATTGCCGACTCATAGTCATCCTGCGATCAACCAGGACTCCAAGGTCCTTCTCCTCTTCCGTTACTTCCAACCGATTCGTCCCCAGCTTATAACTAAAATTCTTGTTAGTCATCCCTAAATGCATAACCTTACACTTCTCACTGTTAAATTTCATTCTATTACTATTACTCCAGTTTACAAGGTCATCCAAATCTCCCTGCAGGATATCCCGATCCTTCTCCAAATTGGCAATACCTCCCAACTTTGTGTCATCCGCAAACTTTATCAGCACACTCCTACATTCGGTTCCAAGGTCAGTAATAAATAGATTAAATAAAATCGGACCCAAAACCGAACCCTGAGGAACTCCACTGGTAACCTCCCTCCAACCTGACAGTTCACCTTTCAGTACGACCCGCTGCAGTCTCCCCTTTAACCAGTTCTTTATCCACCTCTGGATTTTCATATCGATCCCCATCTTTTCCAATTTAACCAATAATTCCTCATGTGATACCGTATCAAATGCTTTGCTGAAATCGAGGTATATTAGATCCACCGCATTTCCTTTATCTAAAAAATCTGTTACTTTTTCAAAGAAGGAGATCAGGTTGGTTTGGCACGATCTACCTTTCGTAAAACCGTGTTGTAATTTGTCCCAATTGCCATTGACCTCAAGGTCCTTAACTACTTTCTCCTTCAAAAATTTTTCCAAGAACTTGCATATTACAGATGTTAAACTAACAGGCCTGTAGTTACCCGGGTCACTTTTTTTCCCCTTCTTGAAAATAGGAACCACATTAGCTATTCTCCAGTCAAACGGTACCACCCCCGAGTTTACCGATTCATTAAAAATTATCGCTAATGGGCTTGCAATTTCTCGCGCTAGTTCCTTTAATATTCTGGGATGAAGATCATCCGGTCCGCCCGATTTAGTCCCATTAATCTGTTCGAGTTTGGCTTCTACTTCGGATACGGTAATGTCAACCCCCCCTCCTTTATTCCCATCCATCACGCTGCCACTATTCCTAAACCCTTCATTAGCCTCATTAAAGACCGATGCAAAATATTCGTTTAGACATTGTGCCATGCCTAGATTATCCTTAATCTCCACTCCATCTGCAGTCTTAAGTGGTCCCACTTCTTCTTTCTTTGTTCATCTGTTCTTCCCTGTAATTCTAGTAAATTCTGGGAGGAGTCTGATTTGTGGAGGTGTGAGGTTGTTGGTGATGTGTCCATTTGTGGTCTTTCAGTGCATCAAATTTTATCATTTTAATATTTTTGTGTCGTGCCCAGAACTTTCTAATTGCACATGTGTAAAATAAATGGGATTCACCCACTGCTGAAAGGTGTTTGTCTTTGGGATGGAATGAGGCAGCACAACACCACCATGTTCTAATACAGGATTGAAAGTGTCTCCTGCAATTTTTTGGATCTGTTTTTATTAGGATAATGTAATTTCCCAGTTGGTTCCTGCAAGGTGCTGAGAAACTCCTGGATATGCTCAGCATTGTACAGGACAGAGCCCATGTAGAAGACATTGAGTAGGGGATTACAAGTCCGACCATGGAAGATAGCACTACTGACATCACGGTGCCTCCTAACACCACACTGTTCGGCATTGCTGTCTCTGGTCAGAGCGTGGCACCTACTCTGTCACCAGCACCAATTATTGCTCTACCCAGGCTTTTTTTTCAGGTCTCCTTTCCAAGCACTAACCAGGTCCAACACTACTTAGTTATTGAGATCTGACAAGGTTGTATGTCTTTTGCAAAACTGCTGTTTGGAAACAGCAGCTGAAACAGGTTTTGGAAACAGGGAGGTATAACAATAACTGACATACATACCTGCCTTATCTCAAAGCACTCCTTAAACTTTAGATGAAGGAATCACTTTAATGACTGCTAAAATGCAGATATTTCTGGAGTGGAACACAACAAATGTTTGACAGAACGTAGTAACAGAATACAACAATTTAGGACTGGAATTTATGAAGAATACCATGTTCTGGTATGCATAAATCCTCACCTGCATAAATCAACAAATCTATGGAGTTATTCCGACTTACACCAGTCGAAGGTCTGGTCCCCCATCTTCTGGTGAAACTGCAGATGTGCTGAAATGTAATAACTGAATTGCGGACTGTGGGATGGTACTTGAAGTGCATTCATTTAAAGGTAGGGCTTACCCTTGAAATGAACAAGACAGTATGTAGATTTTGTAAAAAATATGAAAACAGCTGCTCTTGCGGGTAGAAGCTATGTCTGGAGGACATACTGTATGATAAGGGATGAGCAATGAGTAGATAGCTTGGTGGACAAAGTTTAAAAGAGCTAATTGTTCTTTGCATTAGTCTTGTAAAGAAGCTGTTGATGCAGGAGCAACATGATATTGAAGAAAGTCTTTTAGATTTGAATAGTAGCTGAGGTATGGCTAAGGGTTATATACATCCTATTAGTACATTACACAATCGGTGAATTGAAGCAAACACGTGAGCCTGAATGACCATCAAGGGTTAAAAGATATCACCACTATAAATGTTTGACGTGAGGTTAGCTTTAAATTGTACGTCTATATTGGGTAATTCTAAGGAACTTTCTTCATTGCAGTACCTGAGCTCCAATTCCTGTATAGTCAGTTTAATAGGCTGTCTAGCCTAGCAATGAGCTACCCTTAAAGGCTTTGGAAGAGAGGCTGTGGCGGTACAAGTTTCCCCTTCCCAAGTCAACAATGCACCATTTAAACAGCTTTCACATGTGCAGCGCTGGCAATCCCCATTGGAAGGGAGAACACGCCTAGTTCACCAGGCGCTCCGCTAAAACAAACATTGTGTGATGTTAACCTTCATCCTGTTTCCTGTGGTAAGTTGAGCTATTTTTCTGTTTCTAAAAGGAATTATGGTTAGATGACATCAACGCTCTAAGGGTTACTGGCCAACACTGTGCGGCTGTAAGTTAAATCCCGAATCCAACCCCCCAGCAGAATACAGTATTATATTAATGTCCCCTCTCTGTGGCATCTCAGGCCTGAAAAACAATGAAATGGAAAAAAACTAAAGGGAGGATTGGATGACTTACCAAAACATATCTTCTTTCAAGATCCAAAGGCACCTTCTTCAAGAGCTTTTAGGGACTGAAATCTTAGGCATTATACATTATTTAATGGTGAAGTAAAAAAATATCACATTGTTGACCTTGTCTGCTATTATTTTCTGCTATAACATGACTAACAGGCACATACTAAGAGCTTTCCCAAATGCACAGCACTGAAACGTCAACCTCTAGGACACAGAAGGGAGTATTCCTATTCCTGGCATATGTCTGCACAGGAGGGATGGGATGTCGCAGGAGGAGACTTTCCGATCATAGAAACGTGCTGCTGGCGTCACAATGTGAAAATGTGGTCATAAAGAACATAAATGGCTTTGCCCTACAGTCCCCACACAATCGTTATGGGGGATAATTGTAGAGCACGCCTGCCCAAATAAATAACACAGGGCCACCAACATGATAGGGAGACTTATTCATAAGATAATTACATCCTTAACAGTGAAGTGCTCATATACCACTGTGATAGGCATGTAATGTAAACCTGGAGAGAGAACACACAGCCTTAATCACAGTGCAAATATATGAATTAGAAATGACCCCACCCCCTGAATCTGGACCCCAAATCCAAACACCCTTGGACATTGCAGATGTTTGGATCCAGATCCAAGCCCATAGCTAATATTAATTTCCTTAACCCCGAATAACTTTAACTCAGATGTAATATACTCAGTATAAGCAAATAGCTGTTTTTTTTGTTCATACTGATGGAGTGTGCTGTGGTAGGTGGACCAGGAGACAAAGCTTCCTGATACACCCAAGTCTCTAATCAGGCACCTAGATCATTGCCCTGATTTTGAGAGGCACTAAGACAAGACCTGCTTCCATTGGTTCCAGTGGAAAGCATAGGTGCATAAGATACTTAATACTTCTGAAAATCAAGGATACTCTTTAGATGCCTTGCCATTGATTATGGTGTTTTAACCTCTCAATAGTGCCATTTAACCATCTATACTATGGGTATGACAATATATGTGGTAGCATTACTGACAGTTTTTTAAGGTTTAATCAATCGGTACTTGAGAGGCACTTTGAGATGCTAAGATGAAACATGTCACATTAATGAAAAGAATTGTTACTTGTACAACAAAATATGTTATTTATTTATTTATTTTCTTTTTCTCTAAGACATTTTAAAACTGTTATTTATATTCTGATTTAAGTGACCCCCCGTAATCAAGCATTTTTATCATCCATTCTTTGTGAAGAAGTTTTATGCTGCCTCTGATTTAGTGCACCGTTGTTTACTTACATCTGACACACAGCTAAGTTAAATATTCAAAAATGAGATGCAGGTCAAGGCATAACGTTAATTACAAAACACCACTGTGGTTCCTTTTGAAAAGGCACTTTGATGGAAAGAGATGAAAGACATTGCATCTGGCAATGAAATAGCATGAAAACATTGCTTTTCTTCTTCAAAGGCCTTGTTTACACCATGTAAGGTCATACTGGTCACTACTGAAAGTCCCACCACAATGCAAGTACAGTAGTGCTCAGGAATCACATCAAGGCAAACTAAACTTTAATTAAATGTAATTCTTCAGATTGAGAGAAAATGGAAAACTTGCTGAGCAAAACTATCTTTCAAGGTTCACATTCAAGGTCTTTTATGCAGATACACAAGCAATGAATTACAGTTAACAGGAGAATAAAACAGCAACAAGGCTCTTTAGCATGATTTTGGACTCTCATTTATATTTTGAATCTGATGGCTCAGTCATTTGAAAACCTCAAGGTACTGTTTTGCCTACATCAACTGAAGTCTTCAAGGTACATATATTCTGACTACATAGCAAGCTAAATTATCCAGTAGAGCTGCATGTTAACCAAATGATCAATCTGCATTTCAATATGATAGGTGTTATTTTAAAAGCTGAGAGAGAGAGACAGACAGCTGCCAATCACTGTGGCATCACCATGATTTACTAATTACTAAGCTTACTAATAATCCTGCTTATTTTAAGAAGAAGAAAAAAACAACACTGTGAAAGAAAAACTGGTTAGAGCCTTAATTACTTATTTTAAGAAGAGGTAAATTTAGGTTGAAACTATTTATTTTACTAAAATGGCAAGTACCTGATTGCATATAATTTTGTTACCAATGAGCAATTAGTAACATTTTACTAAAAAAAATGGAACATCTATTTTGGAGAGTATTAGATGAAACCTGGCTATGTGAGATACCAAGTTATATTCTTCTATAGTTGCCTTGGCCATTGTAGACAATGCATTTAAAATTGGTGTGTGAATCAAAGACTCTCTGTCTAGATAGATAGATAGATAGATAGATAGATAGATAGATAAAGTATTTATATGGCCCTCATTATTGTACTATCTCACCTCACCATCTTTAATATATTTATGCTCAGACAATCCTGCGAGGTTGCTAAATGCTAGTATCCCCATTTAACAGATGGAAAATTGAGGTACATCGAGATTAAGTGACTTTCCCAAGGAAACTTGTGTCAGAGCAGAAAACTGAATCTCGTTCTCTCAAGTCCCAGGCTGGTGCCCTCACCACTGGATTATCCTTCCTCTCCTATTGATTTATATATAGAAAAAGGAAAACCGAAACCACAGTTAACTGCAGCAATATCCATTATGTCTTTCATAAACAGTGGCACAAATCATCCCCTGTGGATATGAAAGATAGAGAAAACCTGCTCTTCTGACCCAAACGTTGTTGGAAGAGGCAAGGGGATTAGATCCTTGCAGTCTCTTCCTCCAACCTCAAGGCAGCTCCTATGTATCTATGTATGCTCCATGGAACCCTCATACCAGGATATCCTACCTTGGAATATTCGCCTAGATAATACAGCCCCTATATCCACACTATCTGACCACCTCATAAATCTTATCCTTACAGCCTCTTTATGGGTAGGTCTACACTGCAGCTGGGAGTGTGCTTTCCAGCTTGAGTAGACAGACACACACTAGCTCTGCTTGATCTAGCCTGCTAAAAATAGCAGTGTGGCCATGGGTTGCTGGACTCCTGGGTATGTACTTGATTGGCTAGCCTGAGCTGCTGCCTGTACTTCCCCCAGCTACCCTACTATTTTTAGCACATTAGCTCAAGCAGAACTAGGGTGTCTGTTTACTCCAACTGGGAAACACCACAGTCAGGAGTATGTTGACGTACCCTATGATGGAGGTATTTTGCCAGAAGCTGGGAATGGGCGACAGGGGATGGATCGCTTGGTGATTACCTGTTCCGTTCATTCCCTCTGGGGCACCTGGTATTGGCCACTGTTGGAAGACAGGATGCTGGGCTAGATGGACCTTTGGTCTGACCCAGTATGGCCGTTCTTATATACTTATATGTTCTTATGTGTGACAGAATGTATCTGTGTTCCACGCCCTACACACTATTGTAATAATCTTTGTTCAAAGTATGCTTTCATAGAATCATAGAATATCAGGGTTGGAAGGGACTTCAGGAGGTCATCTAGTCCAACCCCCTGCTCAAAGCAGGACCAATCCCCAACTAAATCATCCCAGCCAGGGCTTTGTCAAGCCTGACCTTAAAAACCTCTAAGGAAAGAGATTCCACCACCTCCCTAGGTAACCCATTCCAGTGCTTCACCACCTTCCTAGTGAAATAGTTTTTCCTAATATCCAACCTAGACCTCCCCCACTGCAACTTGAGACCATTGCTCCTTGTTCTGTCATCTGCCACCACTGAGAACAGCCGAGCTCCATCCTCTTTGGAAACCCCCATCAGGTAATTGAAGGCTGCTATCAAATCCCCCCTCACTCTTCTCTTCTGTAGACTAAATAAGTCCAGTTCCCTCAGCCTCTCCTCGTAAATCATGTGCCCCAGCCCCCTAATCATTTTTGTTGCCCTCTGCTGGACTCTCTCCAGTTTGTCCACATCCTTTCTGTAGTGGGGGTCCAAAACTGGATGCAGTACTCCAGATTTGGCCTCACTCGTGCCGAATAGAAAGGAATAATCACTTCCCTCAATCTGCTGGCAAAGCTCCTACTAACACAGCCCAATATGCCGTTAGCCTTCTTGGCAACAAGGGCACACTGTTGACTCATATCCAGCTTCTCATCCACTGTAATCCCCAGGTCCTTTTCCGCAGAACTGCTGCTTGGCCAGTCAGTCCCCAGCCTGTAGCAGTGCATGGGAATTCTTCCGTCCAAAGTTCAGGACTCTGCACTTGTCCTTGTTGAACCTCATCAGATTTCTTTTGGTCTAATCTTCCAAGTTTTTCCTAACATCCAACCTAAACCTCCCCTGCTGCAACTTGAGACCATTACTCCTTGTTCTGTCATGTGCCACCATTGAGAACAGCCGAGCTCCATCCTCTTGTGAGATATCATTTGAAAACCCATAATTTGCTCATCAATATTGTCCTGATAAAATAAAGGTGGCAACATAGTATGCGAAGTTATAAGATTCCACTGTAGGATGATCTTAGCACATGTTCCAAACTGAGGCTGGCAAACAGGTGTGTCTCAAAGAAAGGAATGTGTGCTCTGCTTCATTTGTATTTATGCAGTAAACAGAGTCATCAGGCAGGAAGGGAATCAAAACAAGCTCCAACAGGTGAGGAAAAGCAGCAGGGAAAACCATTTCCTATAGACTCTCTGTCTCCTGAATCTCAACTGAAAATGTTTGCCAAGGGGGAGAATGACACCATAAAAAGTGGGGACAAACACCCCAAGGCATTACTGCTCTTTCTGTCTCTGTCCATCAATTCACTGCACCAGAAGGGACAAAGGTAGCAGGCATTGAACTGGAAAAGGGGTCCTGACCTAAGAAGCTTGGTCAGTAAGACTGCTGAGAGCATGTGATGAGAAAAATTTTGCTTTGAATTGAACATAGTTTGTTAAGGTAGGCACCAGCTGCATTTTCACTTTATTTTTTGTGTAACCATTTCTGACTTTTATGCCTCATTACTTGTATTCACTTAAAATCTCTCTTTGTAGTTAATAAACTTGTTTTATCATTTTATCTAATCCACTGTGTTTAAATTGAAGTGTCCAGGAAATTCCATTTGTTTAATAAAGCCTCATCCACTTTTTTTTCCAGGTTAGGTGGTATATAGTAGACTCCTACCATAACATCACCCTTGTTTTTACCCCTTTTATCCTTAAAGAGAGACTTTCAATAAGTCTGTCTCCTATTTCCATCTCAGCCTCAGTGCAAGTTTATACATTTTTAATTCATCAAATCAAGCAGCAATCAACTAGGTCCAATGGATACACCACATCCAGGAGGAGTCAGGGGCCACATGGAAAACACAAAAAGCAGTACTGGGAATGCCCAGTTTTTTTGAGTAGGCCAAAAGACCTGGCTCACCACAAAACTTTTAATAGGAATAGACCTTCTTGCAAGTTGGATCACCAGTTCTTTGGCCGTTTCTGGTTCTGTCAGTAAATCAGCCCCATTGTCTTCAAATAGCAAGTCTCCCAGTTTCTCAAAATACATCCAGTGTTTCACATCCTCTCTTTTGAAGCCTCATATGACGGGCCCATTCCCTAACCAGCTGCCATCACCAGTCAAAATCAGGGACATGAGGAATGCATAGTGCACGTTATTCTTGATTCCAAACTGCAGCAAGGCTGACTACTACCCCATATACTGGGAGGGGTTATGGCATTGAGGAACATTGCTGGGAACCCGCTGCCCACATCCATGCCCCCAACCTAGTAAAAAAGCTCCCCAGGGAACAGCCTAACAAGCTGGGCCTGGCTCCAGCCCAGAAGGAAGTACACATGAAGAGGGCTGTGGTGTAATGGAGTTTCAGGGTCCTGGGCAACCAACATCTCCATGTCACTACTGGGGAGCCAGGTGCAGCACCACCCAACAATTACTGGAAGGTCAGGCACGGCAGGATGTACTGCCTGAAGAGGCTGCCTGATTGGTCTACACCAGCTATTTAAACCAGGAAGTTGCCCGAGGGAGCTGTCTGATCAACAATGCAGACTCTGGCTTGCTACTGGTAGAGAGCTCATCTTTTGCCCCATATTGCTCCTGACTCTTGCCTTCGACTGCAGCCCAATTTGAACTTCGTACCTTTCTCCTGACTCAGCTTGGTAGCTAGTCCCGACTCCAGCCTTCAATTCCAGCCTGGCTTGACCTTAGTATCCATCTCCTGACTCAGCTTGGTAACTAGACTGAACTCCTGCTTTTGACCCTGGGCTGGCTTGACCTTGGTACCCATTCCTGACTTGGCAACTAGTCACACCTTTTGCCATCGACCCAGGTCCAGCCGACCCAAGTGGCCTAGCTATTGTGTCTGTGCATTTTATTCCCCCCCCCACCCCCGAGTATAGGGCTTTATATGCTTAGATATTCAGATGTTATGGGGGGTCACATAAATAACTAGCCAGACATTTATTAGTACTGAATCTCCCCATTATTGCCTGCAGCCCCTACTGCTCTCAGGCCGCCAGGTCTCTCTGAAGTTTGGTTCTGTCAGCATGTTTACTTTCTCTCCATGGTTAGTATTATCTACTTATGTGAAAGGAGCACTCAGAGAGTGATAGGATATGAAGTAGCCATACAGGAATTCAAATGGTCAGAAATATCACAGGAAAGCTTAAAGAAACCCTGGCCTGTACAACTGCAGCTCTTCATGCAGACAACATTTCCTCTTGAATATTGACAGATCTAGCCCCATGGACCATAGTTGGAAAACCACTGAACTAAAGGATCTGATCAGTTGTTTACATTTATGTAGCCTGAATGAGGCTCCTACTTTCTACTGTTTGTATCATACTGATATGTTTTACTGTTTTGTATTGGTTGAACAATAGTTGATTGATGTCATGAAATCTAAAGTATTTAGTTAGACAATTAGCAAAGTTAGAAGAAATTTTACTGCATAAAGTGAACATTCAGTGAAACCTGACCTAAAGATTCTCTCTCCAATAAGCAACCCCATCCTTTCCTATGTGACCATTTAAGTATCCCCCAGGATCCCAGTACTAATTTGTTTGACTTTTCGCTAAAGATCATCTCCATTAGGCAATCAATTTCTTCTCTTGGGTGGTCGCTTCAGGCAGGTTTCACTGTACATTTAATTTGCACAGTTTCTGTGAAGAGAAATTTAACAAATTAACATTAAATAGATATTGGGCATATAAACAGTAATAATACAGAACATAGCAGTTTTGGGAAGAGTAGTCCTGACTCTCTTCTCTCTTACACTGGGTTGTAACTCCATTAATTTCAGTAATTACATTGGTGTTAATGAGATGAAAACCAAGCCTACAGTGTTTTGTGTCTGCATCCACTTATTTCTCCTTCAACAAATTCAAATACAAGTTATTGGGCCAAATCAGGGATAACTGGATGCAATTATATGGCCTGTGTTGTATAAGTGGTCAAGATTGGATGACCTAATAGTCCTTTTCTGGCCCTAAATAAAAAACTGATTGTGAATATGAATCTATGAGAAAGGAATAACCCATGTCTGGAGTCTATTTTCCGCAACCACTTAGAAATTCACTATGGGCCAAATGCATCCCTAATATGAACCCATTAATTTTAGTGATGATACATACAGAATGATTTTTGCCTAGGCCTGGTCTACACTAACAAGGTAAGTCAATCTAAGTTACGCTAGTTAAGTTACATAAGATATATAACTTACATCGACGTAGCTTAGATCAACGAACAGCAGTGTCTACACCGTACTATGTTGACAGGAGATGCTCTGATGTGGACATAGCTTCCATCTCTCGGGGAGGTGGAGTACTGAAGTCGAAGGGAGAGTGCTCTCCCATTGACTTATCGCATCTTCACCAGACCCGCAAAATCGATGCATTGATCGCAGCAGCGCCAATTTAGTCTGTAGTGAAGACATGCCCCTAGTTTGTTTAACAAGTATTATACCACTGGGAGTTCACTAGTATTCCTAATGAAGAAAATTGGGGTTTTGCCATTGACTTCAAATGGAAGAAGATCTGATCCAATATATAATTTAGGGAGGGCACATAAATAGGTAGGTAACTGTATGAGACAGTGAACCTTCTGGATTAGACAGTACATTGTCCTTGCACACTAAATACTGCTATTGACTTCCAGAGCTGATCTCATTGTCTGCAGTGGAAATTCTGACTGTGCAAGGACTGCAGAGTCAGACTTTAATCTCATTCAGCTGGTGTTTGGATGAAAATCTTATTTCTAGTTCACATTAAGCAATTAAGTATTTAAATAATTACTTGGTTTGAGTACTTATATTTTAACATTAAGCAATGCAATCATTTATAAGAAATTTATTACTGAAAATGAGATTTAAGTATGACACCAAAGCAATTTATTAAGTAATTAAAATTTTTCCTAGATGTGACAAATTATACACTCTAAGTAATTCAATTAATGTGTGATTACATCCTCAACGTAAAATTCTAAACTATAGATAGGATCTTGACAGTAAAAGACACAGCTTTGTGTTTCTCTTTAAACAATAACACTTTAATTTGAGAGTGTATGTGTTACTGTGATGGGGTGACTGGACTGGGTGGGGTTAACCCTACATTGTGGGCTAAGGAAGCCACGCCCCCTCAACTCTACTGGGCAAGCTCCAAATTCACCAGTATAAAAGGGAACAGCTCAGTTCAGTTGGGGTTGATCACTGTAGAGGAACGATGCACGCTGCAGGCAACAGCCAAGCATCAGCCAAAGCCAGAAGTTGTGGGAGCCAGAGACACCACAACCCAGGCAGATGCCAGGCTAACCACAGAGGCCCCGCAGAGTCCAGAGTTGTTGAGGACAGTGCAACCTGGGGAACCCAGAGACAGCTGAGATGCCCAGACTGCAGCGGCAAGAAACACAGTAGGAAGCAGCCCAGGGGAAAAAATAGTGACCCGGTTGGTGAAGTGGAGTATTGAATCAGCGTGTTTTGGTCAGACCCCACCGCTGACACAGTGGCACATGCTCCTGCCAGGGCCTTGGGTCCAGTGGATTGGGAGGGCCCGGGCCTCTCTACCCTGACTGAGGCTACCTGGCCACCAGGCCTTATTGACCTGCAAACAGGGGTCAATCCATTGACTGTGGCCATTAGGCCTTATTGCCCTGTGAACGGGGGTGAAGCCACTGACTGTAGCCATTAGGCATTTCTTTATTTATTGTAACAAAATATGTGGATGTTTATACAATTATATCAGTTTGACTGTATCTCTCTCCCCACCCTTTGTGCATCACTTATCCTCTGAGAACTATTCAGGGCAGGGACCATGTCTTCTATCTTTGTGTACATAGCATCTACCGCAATGAGACCCCAGTCGTGACTGAGATCTCTGGACATTACTGCAATATAAGTATTTGTAAAATAGTAATGATAAATATAATATAATGTGTCTGGTCTTTTTCCATTGGGTTTGGAACAATAAAGGAAGGATGTATGCTAAGAGATGTTTTCTACTATGTAACAGAGGACATCTGAGTTAATATTAGGCCCAGATCATCTCCTTCTGTTCCAGCCATTTTGCAGTGCTCACTTGATGCCAAGTGGAAGAACATGGCCCTGCCTGGCTAGCTGAGAATTCACCTGATTGTAGGGAGTGTGATGTTACACTCCATATTCTTTATGAAAATATGCTTATGATATGGATATGATGTAACTGAGATTTACTTGATGCAAGATGGCTCATGTAAGATATCATTGGAAAGGTTATGATTTACTGAATGTGATTATCAAATTTGTATGAATGTATAATTTCTGCATCTAAAGTTAGGATTATGGACTATGTAACAATTACATCTGGGAGTCTATTTGGAAGACACCCACCAGACAACAGGCCATCAGATTTGATGGGCCATTAGGAAGAAACAACAAGACTGTGAAGATACTAATCTCGCTCTCCTTCCTGCAAGGCGTCCTGGGACGTAGCTGTGACACTATTAGGTCAGGTGGTCTTGTCACCTAATACTGAACATTATCTTGGACTTGTAACTTTCCACTAAAAGCAGAGGGAGGTCAACTTTGGGAAACAAAAGATTCCCACCTTATGTAAATCTTATTTAAAGGTGGGGAGGAGGGCAAACGGGACTCTCCTCCATTGTCTACTGAAGAAGAAAGACTGCTGAAAGAACCTGAAGGGACAAAGGGACTAACCTGAAGGGAAAGGCAGGGATGAGTCCAGACTGAGATGGGGGTCCGGTCTGTAAGAAGAAATAACTGGAACTCTGAGCTACAGAAACTCTGTATCCTGCCTAATTCAACATTTAGGATGAGAAATTATATTTTGTAACCTGTTTCTTTAGTGAATCAAGCTTAGTTTGTGTGTTTTGTTTTATTTATTTAGTAATCTTCTTTGTTCTGTTTGCTATCCCTTCAACCACTTAAAATCAACCTTTTATAGTTAATAAAATTTGTTTTGTTTATTATTAAACCCAGTTTCTGCAATTTCTAACTGGGGGGGGGGGCAAGAAGGGATGCGTATCTCTCTTCACATTCAGGAAGAGGGCCAATTTCTATGAGCTTGTGCTGTGCAGATTTTTCTATACAGTGCAAGACAGTATTATTTTGGGTTTATCTCCCAAAAGGCTTGTTTGTGAGTGCTGGGCAAGTCATAGAATCATAGAATCATAGAATCATAGAATATCAGAGTTGGAAGGGACCTCAAGAGGTCATCTAGTCCAACCCCCTGCTCAAAGCAGGACCAATTCCCAGCTAAATCATCCCAGCCAGGGCTTTGTCAAGCCGGGCCTTAAAAACCTCCAAGGAAGGAGACTCCACCACCTCCCTAGGTAACGCATTCCAGTGTTTCACCACCCTCCTAGTGAAATAGTTTTTCCTGATATCCAACCTGGACCTCCCCCACTGCAACTTGAGACCATTGCTCCTTGTTCTGTCATCTGCCACCACTGAGAACAGCCGAGCTCCATCCTCTTTGGAACCCCCCTTCAGGTAGTTGAAGGCTGCTATCAAATCCCCCCTCATTCTTCTCTTCTGGAGACTAAACAATCCCAGTTCTCTCAGCCTCTCCTCATAAGTCATGTGCTCCAGACCCCTAATCATTTTTGTTGCCCTCCGCTGGACTCTTTCCAATTTTTCCACATCCTTCTTGTAGTGTGGGGACCAAAACTGGACACAGTATTCCAGATGAGGCCTCACCAATGTCGAATAAAGGGGAACGATCACGTTCCTCGATCTGCTGGCAATGCCCCTACTTATACAGCCCAAAATGCCGTTAGCCTTCTTGGCAACAAGAGCACACTGTTGACTCATATCCAGCTTCTCGTCCACTGTGACCCCTAGGTCCTTTTCAGCAGAACTGCTACCTAGCCATTCGGTCCCTAGTCTGTAGCAGTGCATGGGATTCTTCCGTCCTAAGTGCAGGACTCTGCACTTGTCCTTGTTGAACCTCATCAGGTTTTTTTCTGCCCAATCCTCTAATTTGTCTAGGTCCCTCTGTATCCGATCCCTACCCTCTAGTGTATCTACCACGCCTCCTAGTTTAGTGTCATCTGCAAACTTGCTGAGAGTGCAGTCCACACCATCCTCCAGATCATTAATAAAGATATTAAACAAAACCGGCCCCAGGACCGACCCTTGGGGCACTCCACTTGAAACCAGCTGCCAACTAGACATGGAGCCATTGATCACTACCCGTTGAGCCCGACGATCTAGCCAGCTTTCTATCCACCTTACAGTCCATTCATCCAGCCCATACTTCTTTAACTTGGTGGCAAGAATACTGTGGGAAACAGTATCAAAAGCTTTGCTAAAGTCAAGAAATAAGACATCCACTGCTTTCCCCTCATCCACAGAGCCAGTTATCTCATCATAGAAGGCAATTAGGTTAGTCAGGCACGACTTCCCCTTCGTGAATCCATGCTGACTGTTCCTGATCACTTTCCTGTCCTCTAAATGTTTCATAATTGATTCCTTGAGGACCTGCTCCATGATTTTTCCAGGGACTGAGTCTTTCACACAGAGCTGACTTCAGGCTGTGACTGCAGCTGGGTGTGGCCCTACCTGTGTGTGTGTGTGTGTGTGTGTGTGTGTATGCTGCAAGAGGCCGGACAGCATAATTCAGCAAAACAGGGAGAGGGAATCCAGGCTGGTGGAGCAGGAGAGGCTCAGTGAAGCCCCAGTATCATCAGGTGGCATCCCGAACGTGGGGGGTCCAAGCTGTCACAGGGAGCTCTCAAATGATGTATAGAGTTTTAGATGGATTCTACTCCAATGGACCATCACATGGTGTAGTTGGCATGTTAAAGGTGTTTTCAGGGGAGGATTGTTTACACGAGCGCCACACCAATTCATAATTGGTCTGTAGGCCCATAGAGACCATCGCCAGTTGGCATAAGGTATGGCAGGGCCCAAACTGCTCTAACTTACACCGATGGGTCAGGCCCAGTGCACATGCACCTTGAGAATCAGGGAGGATAACTTGAGTACCTTGGTGCAGAAGAGAATCTGGAGCTTTAATTGTATTTGTTCTCCTAACATAGACTTTAAATAGGTTTATTTTTTAATTTAGCCTAGTGAAATCTATGCTGCACTGGACTGACCACGATAGAGTTGCATATGCAACACAGAAGATGATATAGTGGTGATAGTCCCTCTCTATACAGCACTGGTGGCAGAGCACATCTGGAATATTGTATTCATTTGTTGATACCTTATTACAGTACTGGTAAAAAGGCTGAATGCTGGAAGTCATTCAGAGAAGAGTAACAGACTTATTAGCATAGTAAAGGGAGTGATTTTTGAGGCAAAAATAATACAACTAGTTTGCCTCACTAAACACACCTTCTAATCACCTAAAAATATCTGAACAGTGCAAATAACAAGGACCAAATTGTGCAAATTGCACATGGCCCAGAGTAAGCATGGTACAGTCTTCACTACAGTGAAGGAAGTCTGGGAGGTATTATGTCTCAGATACCTTCTACCCTATCTTTTTCCTTCTAAATTTGTATCTTAGCTAATGTAATTGCAGATGATATGCTTATTATTCATTAAAGTAGCGTGTGTGTGTGTATGTGTGTGTGTATATATATATATATATATATATATATATGTATATATATATATAAAAATTTCTGAGATCTTTGCCTCAGTAGTACCTTTTAGCAGTGAGTTCCAGAGATCAGTTATGTAGTGTGGAAAAATATATTTATTTTTATCAGTTTGAAAGTGTGTTGCCTTTTAAGTTTTGTGTGTCCCCTTCATTCTTGTATTATGAGAGGGTAAACAGGAACAGTCAGTTGATTTCTATGTGGGAGGGATAGCTCAGTGGTTTGAGTATTGGCCTGCTAAACCCAGGGTTGTGAGTTCAATCTCTGAGAGGGGCATCTGGGGCAAAATCAGTACTTGGTCCTGTTAGTGAAGGCAGGGGGCTGGTCTTGATGACCTTTCAGGGTCACTTCCAGCTCTATGAGATAGGTTATCTCTGTATATTATATTATGGCATTTCTTAGTTAATATGCTTCTGTGACATCACCTCTTATTTAACTTTTAATTTAAATTGTCCTAATCTTTTTCATCTCTCCTTATATGCCAGTCTTTTCATGTCTCGAATAATTTTCATTGCCCTCCTATGGACCTTTTCTATTTCTGCTATCTCTTGTCCTCTTTATTTTCTTACTTTTTTTTTTTTTTTGAGACGTATGACCAGAATTGAACACAGTATTCAAGGTGAGAATATGCTATCAATTTATGTAATGGGATAATAATAGTTTATGACTGTGGGACATTGTTGGACTTACTGAATATAGCTCTGTACAGCCTACTAAATTCAGAGAGGTTAATATCATCCTATTAATGCTCAGAGGAACATGGAAGTGAAAAGTCATGGGATCCACTTTCTTGGACGCAGGGTGCACAAGATGTTGTCAGGAAAAATGCAGGGCAAAAGTGGTGTTAAGCTATCTTTGTGTTACCCCGATTCTGGGATGGCTGGGATTGGTGTGCAACCTGGTGTAAATTAAAACAGTGACCCAGGTGTGCAGCAGCCTCCCAAGTAGAGCTGGGTGGAAAATAGGCTTTTTTTCCTGTAAAACTTTGACTTTTTGGCTGACTATTTTGGCCAAAGCCAGAAGAAATATTTCAGCTGAAAACCAAAATATGTTTATGGTGCTGTGGCATCTCCTGGGAGTTGTAGTTTGGGTGACTTATGCCCCCATTCTGTCCTGACTCTCTGGCCAGACTACATCTCCCATGAGGCATCATGTTGTCCCACTTTGGTGAGAAGAGGGTGCATCATGATAGTCCTTAGCTATGGTGCTCATGGGAGATGTAGTCTGGCCAGAGAGCCCATCCGATGCAGGAGAATGTGAGCATAAAGCATCCAAACTGTAATTCCCACATGGGACCATTTTGAATCAAAATATTTTAGCTTTTTTTTGTTTTGTTTTTGACAAAATAGCTAAATTTTCCACGGAAGACACTGAAAAACAATTTTGAAGGAAAATGTTTGACCAAGAACTGTATCATAGCCCAGAATCTCCATAGCACCATGTACTACACACGCACCCCCTCCAACTCCAACCCTGCCATTGTCACAACCTCTACACCAAGGCTTGCAAGAGGAGCTAGAAAGGGCTGATTACACCATCCTTACTCTATTCCCGTGCTGGGAGAATTCTCCCCAGTCCCTTAAATTACCATTATGGCCTCTGTACGCCGCAAGAGCAGTTCACAGGGGCTGACCTTCTGGTTCCTGACCCAGCCAACTCTTGACTCCCATCCTGTGACTGTGAACCTTGGCTCTGATCACTAGGTCTGTCTGTCCGTGACCCCGGCTGTGACGGTTTTCATGGACCTCTAAGGTGTGGGCCCGGTGTCAGTGGAATGGACCTGGCTAACCCTTCAGGAGTACTGGACATACTCAAGTGGGCCGCCTGCCTTCAGGTGGACAACCAAGTTCTGCAGGCTCGGGTCATCCAGCTGTTCTCAGAGAACCATCTATTGTAGGAGTAAGTCATGCAGTTACGTGCTGAAAATGCCACACTCCAGACATGGTTGGCGCAGCCCTGTTCCCTGATACCGCTGCCGGAATGGTTTGATAACAATGGCCAGCAATTCCCTGGGTTTATAAACCAGTGCTGCCTCCTGTTCATGATGCATCCTCAAACCTATACCACTGATTGTGCAAAAGTGAGTCTGGTCATCAACCTGCTGTCTGGGAAAGCATTAGACTGGGTCTCCCCCTTCTTGGAGTGTGACAGCCTGGTACTTTCGAGCTGGAAGGTCTTCCTCCAGCCATGTCAGTGCTATTCGATGATCAACACCGAACTCAGATGGCAGAGGATGCCCTAAGGAAGATCTGACAGGGGCAGAGTAGCCTCTTGTGCCGCACAATTCCACCACCTCCTGGCCAATACAAACTGGAATGAGAAAGGACAGATGTACCAGTTCCGGTGGGGCCTGCAAGAAGAGGTTAAATAAGAGTTAGCCTAGGTAGGGATGCCCGTGAGTCTGGATGCCCTCATGGATCTCGCCATCCATATAGACAATTGGTTACTGGAATGAAGGTAGGAAAAAACAGGGGATTTGCAGCATTCCAACCCACGTACTGTGATGTTTTCACCACTGTCTCCCACTGAGCCAGTGCAGGTGGATGTGAGTCGTTGACAGCTCATCCCCACAGAAAAGGAACAATGATGCCAGCACCATCTCCACTTCTACTGTGGTGAGTCAAGTCACTCAACCTCTGCCTGCCCCATACAAATTCCATGGTGTCAGGAAAGAGAGCTCTCCCACACTTCAGTACTGACTGGAACACACCTGGAAACCTGCCTAATGGCTTCCCACTTGCATGGGCCAGTTCTGTTGCACATACCTACGGCACTCATGCAAAATCCTGTCTTAACAGCCCTCATCAACTTAGGTGCAACTATTCACCTTTATCTTCTGGTCCAGTGAAGGAGGAAACAACTCCCCTGGAGGCTGTGATGCAGGAGCAGTGAGAAGTGTTACAATTTGGTGTGATCCATTCTCCACACTTTCCCCTGATCCTCAGTATCTCCTGGCTGGCCCTCCACAACCTGCTCATTTGGTGGCAAGCACAGGAAATCTGTTTTCCATCAGAGTTTTGTCAGCAGCACTGCTGGAGATCAGTAAATCTTGTCCCAAAATCCAACCCCTCAGAGACTCAGGTGGGAGTGACCATCCAGGCAGAGCCTTGCATTGCAGCTACAGCCTGAGCTCCCCTCTAAATACCAAGACTTCACTAATGTATTTGAAAAGAAGAATGTGAAAACCCCACCTCCACACAGGGCCTATGATTACCCAGCCAAAATGCCATTTGGACAAATTTATGCCATGATGAAACCTAAGCTGACAGCACTTTGAGAACACCTCCAGGAGAATCTGGTCCGAGGCTTTCTCTGCAAGTCAATCTCATCAGCTAGTGCACCGGTCCTGTTTGTCAATAAGAAAGACAGCAGTCTCTAACTCTGCGCAGACTACCACTCATTGAATCGGATAACTTTCAGGAATCGTTACCCGCTACGTCTGGTTTCTGAGCTGCTAGACCATATGGTGGCTGAGTGATAGTCACCAAGCTTAACTTACGGGAGATGTACCACCTCGTGCAAATCAGAGAAGGGAACCAGTAGAAGATGGCCACTACGAATATCTGCAATGCCTTTTGGGTTGATCAATGTCAACATGTTATAAATGTTTTCTGAGACATATTGGACCAATACATAATAGTCTACCTAGAGAGCATATTGATCTTCAGTGACTACCCTGAAAAGCATACTGCTCACGTCCGAACTGTCCTGGAAGGTTTGTGGCAGCATGGCCTTTACACCAAGCTCAAGAAGTATGCCTTCGTTCAGGCCTCCTCGGAGTTCTTGGGATTTATATTATTGCCAGAAGGAATCCAGATGGACGCATGTAAGGTCCGAGCCATCCAAGGGTCTGCACATGTCTTTTCTCTGCTTACCATCCCCAATCCAACAGCCAGACAGAAAGGGCCAACCAGTTTCTCAAGCAATATCTTCGATGCTACATCAGTCATCACCAGGACAATTGGTCCTCATTTCTTCCTTATGCTGAGTTTGCCTACAACAATGCAGACCATGTACAGACAGGTCAGAGCCCTTTTAAGATCCTGAAAGAGGTTAATCCAGTCACTTTTGAACTCCAACTACCCTGCTCTCTAAAGATTCACCCCATGTTTCAAGTATCACTTTTGAAACCATACACAGAAATCCCTTTTCCTCACAGGACCCAGCCACTTCTTCCACCGCTACAAGCACAGGGTCATGAGGAATATGTGGTTCATGAGTTCTTGGATACCAAACATAAACATGGCAGGTCCTGGTATCTCGTCAAATGGGAGAGGTGTGGGCCCAAGGAACAGACCTGGGTGGCTGTGAAAACTGTAAGTGCTCCCACACTTGTGCAAGCATTCCATAAGAACTGGTTGGAGACTCCATGGACAGAAAGTAATTATTTGTTATTGATAGAGTTGAAGCAGATCTGGTCACCCCATAACTAGGTGTCACCAAATTAAATTAATAGGGAGCAGGTTTAAAACAAATAAAAGTAAGTATTTCTTCACACAATGCACAGTGAACTCTTTGCCAGAGGATGTTGTGAAGGCCAAGACTATAACAGGGTTCAAAAAATAACTAGATAAACTCATGGTGGATAGGTCCATTGGTGGCTATTAGCCAGGATGGGCAGGGATGCAAAACCAAATCCAGTAGGAACTTGGCAAAATTAAATGAGAACCTATGTCAGAAGCTTAGATCCTGATGCTAATTAACCTCAGGCACAAAGTGGGGTGGAAATTGGGTGAGTGTTCTGATTCAGGTTCATCTCTAGTTAAAATTATGATGATAAAAAATAAACTTAACACCAGAAACAGGTAATTTGTACATAATAAAGACCTACACAGTCAGACAATTACAGAGTGAGCATCATTGCTTAGCAGCACTTGCTTGTTAAAAATGAACCACCACTTGAGGCATTTTAGAACATCATAAATGTACACCAGATTTTGTTCAGCTCTACCCATGCAAATACAGAATAAGTTCACGGAGTTTAAAAAAAAAAAAGGTCCCGTCACCTGTAACACCTGTAAGTGAAAATGCAGGCATCCCCGGGCATAGTGTTACATCGTCTGTATTTAACACCATATTAGTCACTAGTTTATAAATATATCACATTAGTTGGTCTCGGAGCCCGTTCAAGCACAACAGCTTGCTGAAGCAATGATATTGTCACCCTCAGACAGGTAGAGCAGTGACTGAAGTCTGTATCTGATGTAATTTAGTGATGGACAAACTAGTTCAAAACCACTTCACCTCTTCCTTTGAATCCTTGTGCACCTCTTGAACTGAGCCAAGCCCAAAGCTTTGTTGAGGTTAGAGGAAACTTTGAGTCTCAACATTCCGGCAGCAGACACCAGGCCTGCTTTTGCTATCTGGAGCTTCCCTAGTTGTGGTGACCCAGGTGATAGAGTGCTGCTGGGAAGTCCTTAGCCTTAGGTGCTGAGAGGTTTTCCTAACCAGCCCAGGATGTCTCTACCAGAGACACCCCCAGGAGCAAAGCTGCTGTGTAGGCTTCTGGGCTTGGGTTGCAGCATGGGTTCTAGGACCCGGAGGGGTGGGAAGAGGATCCCAGGGCTCGGGATCCAGCCCAAGCCCAGAAATCTACATAGCGATGAAACAACCCCACAGCCTGAGCCTCACAAGCCCCAGTCAGTTGGCATTGGCTAGCCGCAGGTTTTTCTTTGCTGTGTAGACATACCAATAATGCACTCTCTGTTCAAAGGAAGTCTGGTTCCCACTGGTCAGTTGCTATGTGTGCCCCTCGGTGCCCAGTCCAGTGAGGATGTAGGTTTGCTAGAGTTCCCAGCTACAGAACCTGGCTCTTAGCTCTGGAGGTCCCTGGTGGCAGCTACCACACTATTAGCAGCCGGGAAAGCACCAGAATCTTCCTGAGGAGACAACTCAAGATGCAGCAGCAAAAGTTTCAAATGCAAGTAGGAAAGAGGAGGAACACTTGAGCCCAAATCATTTCATATCGTGCCCCTTCCCATACCCAACAGACACCGCTAAGAAGGAGCACTCTTATCTCTAATGATATCGGGCAGCTAGGAAGGAAGAGAGAGAACTTCCCTCTGAAATAAATAGAGAGCTGGAAAGAACAGAGGAAGCACTGCTGTCTGGAGCGTAGGGGGCAGGCACAAGGAGCACTGTGACAGGATCTTGAGGCTAGCTGTCAAATAGTAAAGTCAGCCCTGTGAAGGAGAATTCCGTCTTTCTACCCTTGCAAAAAGACTCCACATGGCTCACAGCTGTGTGAATCATTTCATAGATCACCTAGTCTGACCTCCTATATAACAAATGCCATAAAATTTCACCCTGACTAGAAATTACAGAAATGTATCCAGTCTTGATTTGAAGGCATCAAAAGATGGAGAATCCTTCCCTTGGTACCTTGTTACAATGTTTAATCACCCTCACTGTTTTTTTTTTTTTTAAATGCCTTATTTCTAAATTGAATTTGTCTGGCTTCGACTACCAGCCACTGGTTCTTGTGTTACTTTTCTCTGCTAGATGAAACAGTCCCTTAGTGCTCAGTATTTTCTCTTTGTAAAGGAAACAAACAAATTATTCTACAAAACTGTCCATGAACAAATTGCCAGAAATTCCCAAACGTATTCCGTATCATACCTGTTTGTAAATTTCTCTGGCAAATAATTCCTGGTCTGCAGATCATTTGCACGCAATTGAATGAGAGTATTGCAGATTTGAAATGAGTGCTGTGGTTGCTTATGATATGTTATGATTTGTGTATTTATGTTACCTGATTGATTTAGCCAACTGTAGCTCATATTTCAATTTCAGGTTCACAGTTTGAAACCTGTAGTGTCATTTGTTATGAATGTCAGCATTCACTTTCAGGGAACATTTTGAGTTTAAGATTTACTTTTCATGAGTATGCATGCTAGTAAATTGAGTTGCCAGGATATCCATGGCAAGTAAGTATACATTTGGCACCAGCACAACTGGAGAGAATGTATTTAAAAATTCAAACAAATATGTACAGAAGATGTTTTGCAGCACGTGTACAGCTCTAGTGACCAAAATCCTGTTCTGAAAGGGACTGCTCCTGAAAGTAGTTTAGCTTCTAACCTTACTGTATTATTAGACAAGATTTGGAAAATCATAAAAACAAACAAAAACTGCAGATGGAGAAAACTATCATTTCCATCCCCCAGCCCCCATCGTATTTATTTGCTGAATTAGATTTTTCTAGTACTGCATCCAGTCTAATTTTAAAAGTCCCAGGTTTTCTAGTTTATAGTACTTTCTTTGGAAAATTATTTCACAGTCTAATAAATGTTACTATCAGGATTTTTTTAAAATCATTTGAAAATGTCCTTTGCTTTCTACCAGCTACAGCTGGGAACTCTACAGTCTTGTGCTCTTTTTCCTGTTCTGCCATTGAATCACTGTGTGTCTCTGGGCAAGTCATTTGATCTTTGTGCCTCGGTTTCCCTTGGACATATCCTTCACATGCCTTTCTTGCTACTATCCTTGTTGCATATTCTTCCATCTCCTTTATCCACAGCTATCTCACATATATTCTCAAAACTGGGGCTTCTGACTGTCTCTTTCCTCCATCCAGTTTGGTTTCCCCTGTTTATTTTAACAAGTTCCAACTGCTGATCCAGCTACTCCATATCTTATCATCCACAGGGCCGGCTCCAGGCACCAGACAGCCAAGCACATGCTTGGGGCGGC
This sequence comes from Trachemys scripta elegans, assembly GCF_013100865.1. NCBI lineage: Eukaryota > Metazoa > Chordata > Testudines > Emydidae > Trachemys > Trachemys scripta. The sequence continues at coordinate 328,311,419 of NC_048298.1, read as the reverse complement.
GCCTGGTAAGGGGCAGCCAATCTTGGGGTGGCGGGGGGCAGCGCGGCGCGACATTCCGCAGGGGGGTCGCTCCGGCGGCGCGGCCTTTGGTGGGAGGGCGGCGCAGGGCGCGGCGCTCAGGGGGGGTTCCGGCGGCGCGACGCTCGGCAGGGGTGGGAGGGCGCTCGGCGGGGCGGCGCTTTTTTTTGCTGCTTGGGGCAGCAAAAAAGTTAGAGCCGGCCCTGATCATCCAGATAGGAAACTAGCTTGCACATTATAGGAATATGCATATTATGTATCCATCTTGGCTTTTGTGAGAGCAGCCCTCACTGCAGTTTCTAAGATCCTTGACTTCATTCAAAAACGGGAACATCAATCGGTAGCCTTACTTTCTCCAAGCAGCTGATATAGCTTCTTTATCAAGTTACACATTTATAAAGCCTCTAATCACTAAGTTAGTTGCCAAGGACAATGGAATGGCAGTCTCGTGGTTAAAGAACTGGCCAAGGCACGCAGGAGTTCTAGATTAAATCACTGGCCTGCTCATAGACTCACTCTATGATCTCAGGAAAGTCATTTCTGTCTGTACCCTTGGCAGATTCTTATCTATCTGTATGGTAAGATCTTTGGGGCAGGGGTTGTATCTTACTAGATGTCGTATACAGGGTCGAAAACAATGGATACCTGATCTTGGTGAGGGTCTCTAGACACTACTGGAATACAAATAATAATAATATGCACATTTGGGATAACAATCAAAGTTTCCAGAGAGGATTTGGTTTACTTCTGCATTGGTAGCTGATGTTTACTTAGTCCCCTCTTCCCTGTCTCTTCTCAGCCTGTTAGAGACTTTAAGGAACAATCTTCACTTGTTGGAATATCTTAATGTCAGGTTTCTCCTCTCACTGCTCAGAGGGCTTTCTCTGCCACAGCTCTTATACCTGCTTAAGCTCTTCCCCTCCATTGCCAGCAATTATTCGTAACCCACATGGCTTCATAAGATAATTTCACGGTTCTAGAAAACAGTCCTCAAACTGAAGAAGTGAATGGTAGGATTCCCCAGCTTTTCGGTTCATCTGTCACCAGTTGCTGATAAATAATCCATGTCCAGGCCAGCTTTTTCCAGTCTTAGGATACGATTTTGAAGATTTCTTGTTCCTTTGGAATTCACTGGATTGTGCCAAATGGCATGTAGTTCAATACAATTATCCATGATTTCTATCTGCAAAAGTTTTTAATATTTGTATTGTAGTAGCGCTGAGGACACCCAGCCATGGGCCAAGGACCACATTGTCTCTGGCCCAAAGTCTAAGACAAGAGACAACAGGAGGATAAAGACAGAGACAGGGTAGCACAAAGAAAAATGAGGCAGTACTGATCAGTATGATAGTGTTAATCTGCTGCCTATGCATTGTTAAATGTTTTATAGACATCACAGCAAAGGTCACTGCTCCAATACTGTTTGCAATACAAAACCATAGAAAGACCATTGGCTCTTATTTTCAGTCACTCGATGATACGCAGAATATGGTACCCGTAGTTAAAGAGGACTCTCTCTCTGGAAAGTCCAGGTTTGCTACTCAAATGACAAAGAAGGCCATCAATTAATGCCAGCTGTAATTGTATTTTGTGTGGTGTGTTCACTTATCTATAGGGAACTGGATAGTGTCCTTTAGATGATGATATCCTTTAGCTACTGTTGACTTGGGCCAGCTTTGAATCAATGACTTGTAAGCGAAATGCTGCATTCACGGTGTTGTGTTGAAAATACCAGAGGGTTTCAAAGCAGTTGCTGCATTTGTATGTGCAGAAGAGCTCAGGGAATAAGGATGAGGATAGAATACCTATTGCCTGTGTGTTGTCCCACAATTAAAATTCAGATATACGTTATTCAGAGCATGGTTTAGCAGGATGAATGCAGCAAATAAACACTAGAACTTTCAGTTTTCCCTTATAACTTGGATGACCTGCTACTTCTACCAAATGTGTTAATAATAATAAATGATACAACAGCATAATTGCAAGAGCTCTGATTATGCTAATTAGAAAGTATTCATGCTTCACTGATGCTACATTCACACTGTTTTAACTACTGCAGCTTGGATACCACATGGTTCTTCTTTGAGAACGAAACCAGATCTAAGTTTGGATCAAAATCTGCTCCGGTTAATAGTTTAAAATAAATAGAAGTTTGACTTTGGCCCAAATGTATATTTTAAAAATAGTGTGTTATGCTAATGTTGATGTCAAATTTTCTAAAGGTTTCAATGTAGCATTAAGTTAGAAATTGAGTGAGAGTAGCTTCCCTCGTGGAATTCATCTGCTTGGTGTCAAATTCTGCTCTGTTACGCCAGTATAATTGTAGAGTAACTCCACTAACATCAATAGTGTTACTCTACATTTACACTGGTATCGGTGAGAGCAATATTTGTTTACTCTGTATATTGTTTACTACATAATGGCACTAATAGCACTTAAACAGCCGTAAATCAGGAAATCACTAGAGTTACACTGGTTTAAAAATGGGGTATGTGAGATCAGAGCAGGGTCCAATGGGCACAATTCTCCTTCACTTATATAGTTCAAAGCCGGGCTTAGTTTTACCCCACTGAAATCAATGGAGTTATGCTAGCATAAGTAAGAAGGAGAATCTGAGCCTAAGAATGAGAATTTATTATTGTTATTAGGTGAAAATTAGACTAGAAATTCCGAAAAGTGTTGACACACAGTCATGCATTTAAATGGAATGCTGCCAAGTGAGAGAACAACGGCAAGCTTTGTTCTCTATGTAAATAGCAATTACTTGCACAAAGAATTTTGTAAAGCAATATAACCTTCTGTCTCTGTCATAGTTTCCCCCCCCTCCTAATAAACAAATATAAATGCCCTTTGGAAAAATATTTTTCTTTTCAAACTTTTAGTATAACTACATCTTTTAAAGATCAACTTCCCACGCACTAAGCAAAGATAGCTGGCATCTGCAGAGACCCTTCCAAATCGCCTTTGCAATTTCCCTGCAAAAGCGTGCTTCTCCAGCAGCTGGCCTGGGGTTCAGAGCATCTTCTCCATATGTATGAATAGTTTTGAAAGTAATGCCTTGTGAGTAATCAGACATCTAGGGAAATGGAGATGGATGAAAAAGATGGATCCAATTCTGACTTCACTTACAAGTGTGAAACTCCATTTCAAGTCAGTGGGAATTGGATTAGGGCTTGTAGTTCTACCACACTGTGATATCATGGGACTGATTCTGGTCCTATTCTACACTGGTTTTACACTGCATAACAACATTGTTTTCAATTGAGTTACTCCAGATTTCCTGTGGGACAAGTGTGACCAAAATCAGGTCCCTGTATCTCTATCCTGCTTTAAGATATACATATGGCAGAGTAGACACAGATGTTTGTAAACTGGATGGGACAATGTCAGTGAGTTTCCATTGAGTTGGGATAAGCACCCACAAGTTGGAGTGCTTATACAAAGTTTGTCTCTTCAGTTTAGAAATCCAGTAAAACTAAGCTTTCCAAATACTTTCTGTTTCTAGTTAGCTTATAGTATTTTAGTATACTGTTTTTCTCCCTTTGTTTTAAACATTTTTAGTTCTTGTAGTGGTAATGAGAGTTGTCAGATTAGCATCTCTGGACAGTGATTATATATCTACACATACTCTGCAAGCTTCTTCGTAGTCAATGTGATTGGCCACTGATACTCAACTGTGACCAGTTCCAGAAGGACCCCTTCTAGAAATGAAGGAGTAGTTCAGGCTCCAGACCATTAACCTTTCATGGTACTTTTGTATTTCTTAGGGTACGTCTACCCAGAGCCTGCACCCCCAACCAGAGCCTCACCCCCCCACACACCCCAACCCCCTGCTCCAGCCTGGAGCCCTCTCCTGCACTCAGAATCCCTCATTTCTGGCCTCATCCCAGAACCTTCATCCCCAGCCCAGAGTCCGAACTTCCTCCCACTCCCAAACCCCCTGCCTCAGCTCAGAGCCCCCTCCCATACTCTGAACCCTTTGGCTCCACTCTTCAGCCCAGAGCCCCCTCCTGCACCCCAAACTCCTCCTCCCCAGCCCCACCCCAGAGCCTGCACCCCCAGCCGGAGCCCTCACACCCCCCACAGCCCAACCTCCTACTTCAGCCCGGTGAAAATGAGCGAGTGAGTGAAGGTGTGGAGAGTGAGTGACAGAGGGGAGGGGGATGGAGTGAGCGGGGGTGGTGCCTCAGAGAAGGGGCGGATCATGGGTGGGATTCAGAGGAGGGGCGGGGCAAGGGTGTTTGGTTTTGTGCGAGTAGAAAGTTGGCAACCCTGCCTTCGAGCAAGAACTGGAGGCCGGAGCTGTGGGTAACAGTGACAGGGTTGTAGGCACCCCATCTAGTGTAGGGCGCATGCGCCCCATGTCCCTTAGGGTGTACATCACCTGCATCTATGTCTCTGTAGCCAGAGTCAATATACTCACCTCTGTTAGCTGGGCAATGAGGTCTAATGGCCAAAGTCAAAGTATTAGCCCTGCTCAGTGGGGCAGTATAGCCCAATGGCCAGAATCAATAGTCCTATTCTACACTGGTTTTACACTGCATAACTACATTGTTTTCAATTGAGTTACTCCAGATTTCCTGTGGGACAAGTGTGACCAAAATCAACCTCTTGGCAGGGCAGTAAGGCCTAGCAACCAGTATCAGTGGATTTGCCCCAGTTTGCTGGGCCGCAAGGCCTGGGGACCAAAGTCACTGTATCCACCCCTGTTAGCATGGCAGGGTTGCACGGGGTCCAGAGTCAATAGGTTCACCCCTCTTGGCAGAGCAGTAGGGCTGAAGTCAATTAGAACCATCCCAGTTCGTAAGGCAGTAAGAGCTAGTGAGCAAAGTCCACGGATTCATCCCTGTCCTCAGGGCAATCAGGCCTAGTGGCCACAGTCAATAGATTCATCCCTGTTTGCAGGGCAGTACAGCCCAGTGACCCCAATCAATGGCGTCACCCTGTTCACAGAGCAATAAGGGGTCGGCAACCTCTGGCACGCAGGTCGCCAGGATAAGCACCCTGGCGGGCTGGGCCAGTTTGTTTACCTGCCGCGTCTGCAGGTTTGGCCGATCGCGGCTCCCACTAGCCGCGGTTCGCCGCCCCAGGCCAATGGGGGCTGCGGGAAGCGGCGCGGGCTGAGGGATGTGCTGGCCGCCCTTCCTGCAGCCCCCATTGTCCTGGAGCGGCGAACCACGGCCAGTGGGAGCCGCGATCGGCCGAACCTGCGGACGCGGCAGGTAAACAAACTGGCCCGGCCCGCCAGGGTGCTTACCCTGGTGAGCCGCGTGCCAGAGGTTGCTGACCCCTGGTATATACCCTATGGGGCTCTCTATACACCCAAGCAGTGCTTCCCCTGTCTACACTGCTGCCTCCCCTGTGCTGGAGCCTTTCCCCTCCAAGGAAAAGACTCCTGGAGAGGGGAAAGGCTCTGGCAGGGAGGAGGCAGTGGGGAAAGGCTCCAAAAGCTCCCTGTTGCTGGAGCCTTTCCCCTCTGCAGGAAAAGACTCCAGCAGTGGGGAAAGGCTCTGTCAGCTCCCTGCCAGCACCTTTCATTGATGCGTGTAGCTGCACACAGCAGCATGGACACAGCTTATTTTCAGTTCTGCGTATAGCTACAATACCCTACACGTCATTGCCAGTGGTGTGCAGCACAGATGAAACCATAAAGACAGAACAGCAGTTTGCTGTCCTAATGCAAAACTGCACAGTAAAGGGTGGCTCGGCCCTCTGTAGGATTACTGAGCATTGATAATAAAAGATGCACTTTAGATAAAATTTACCCTTCATTGAATTTACAATAAATGTGTAACAAATAATCTCAGATTTGATGTCACAAAAATGCTGTTAGCACAGGGATTAAAGAAATTCTTCTGGAGGAGAATGGAGTGAACATGGTTACAATCGGCATTGATTGCCATCCCAAATCTGTGCTGGTTTTATGTCAAATCGATAGTAGTTCAGTAGCCAAGAGGGTAAATTTTGTTTTGTATGTTACATGATACTTCTTGGAAGGTAATAATGCCTTTTGCTACAAGAAGGTTCTGTTGCCTGACTTGAAATATAACACCCACCAGCTAGGGGTGCTATAAATTGGCTAAAAAGAGAAGAGAAGTTGCTACCACCCTCACATGATGTAGTATAAGGAGATATGTCTGGCTCCCAGTTTTACTGCAGCTGCTTCCAGGAAGGAGTAAAGATAACCTGCTCTTGCTATAGCTGCTCCTCACTGGGAGTCAACATGTGGTATCCCAGAAGGCTCCTGAAAGCTAGCAAGGCAGGCTACAGCAAGGAGGGATTTTTTGCTAAACAGCACAAAACTCCCATTGTCTTTGTGATCCTAGGACCACTTGGTGCCAACTGGCAGAAGGTACAAGGGTGCATAATGGCTACTGGGATCCCATGGGTCTGGTATCTACATAATAGTTCACCAAAGGGTGGCCTGTGAGATCTCTGCTGAAAGCCTGTGTCGCAGTGGTCATGTTAATCATTGAGAAATGTATGTACAGAGAATATATGATCTTAAGGTCTGTGAGTTGAGGCTGGTCTCCAGAAGGTGATAAATAAGTTGCTGACAAGCAGGAGACATTTATCTATCTGTCCGGCTATATGTCAACTGAGTATTGGGTGCTTCCCAATGGCTGCCTAGTTAGATTCTGAGCAAAATGCTAATCAAGAGATTGCAAAACAGGGGAGATTCTTTACAGCAGGGGGTGCCATGTTTATGAACAAAGGGAATGATATGTTGGCCTGATAACTGAAGGTAGAGAGAAACACCGTGCACGCTTTACTGCTGCCAGCATGCTTGTCTTATGAATGGAGGGTCACAGCCAACCTGGTTGGTAAATGCTAGGGGAAAGACTTTGGGTAAGTTAACCTTCATTAGACGGGAAAATGGCTTGGTAGTTATGTCTAAGCTGTGGAAGGTGTGTTGGGATTTTGTTTTACATGTAACCAATTGTTTCCAATATTTCTACCTCTTGCTACTTCTAGAATCTCTATACTTTGTTAAAAAAACGTTTTAATTGTTTTCACTATAAATATATCTAAGGGTGGTGAGTTGAACGGAATGGTTTCAACTCAGGATCACGGCTAAAGTGGTGTGTACTCTTCCTTTGGGAATAGCGTATCTAAAAATACTTTTGAGTATGGAACCAGGGCTGGGCCCTCCCAAGAGATGCCCTGAGGGCTCAGGGGTCGGAGTGTGCCTCTTGCTAGCCCGCAGAGAGACAGATGAGCCTGTGTAGGCTGAGAAGGGAGTGCTTCTGTTGCTGGCTGAGACAGAGAGCTGACTCCTAGCAGGCACAGACAAGGCTTCCTGGTGCTAAGAGCAGGTGGTAGCGAGGTGCCTCACAACTCTGGGTGCACCTGGGAAGCGTCACAGTTTTTGGCTGTAGTTTTGCAAGAGGAAAAAGAATGTAAGGCTACAAGAGGGAGGCATGCTAATTATTATACTGTGGCTGTCAAGGATTTAGAAAGAGCAGTGATACAGAAGATATTTACTGAAAAATCTAATGAGTAAGTGCCATGCTAGAATGAAAGCACTGGCAAATCATTACGGCAGGAGCTGTAATTACTCTGAATTGCTTCAAGTACCAAAATCTGACTTCTAATTTCTTTTCAGGACAAAGGTCTAAGTAATGGATAATCAGTTAGAAACCCTCAAAGGAAACTGATGCCATCATCAGCTTATTAAACCTCATGTTTCTTCCACAATAGTGAAATATATATTTTCTTCCTTTAAAAAAAAGCAACTACTGTAGTTTCTGATTCACCATTTATTTTCTTCGTGTGGGATTAATGCCTCTGAAAAGGGAGGCCCATACACTACTTTACGCCCATTTAACTCCACAGGATTAAGACACAGGATATAAATAAGGCACCCACATTTTCACAGATCAACAGGTCTTTCAACCAGACCCATCAACGTTATAGTATAGGGTCTAGTTCTGCCAACTGTGAAACACTGTTAGCTTCTATTTACTACACTGGGAGTCAAGGACACTGAGCACATGACAGGAAGAACTCAAGACTCCACTGGTTCTAACATGGTTTACATTGGGTAGTTCCCTGTACTGTATTTGGTTACTGTTTTTATTTTTAATGCTGAAATAAAAAATATACCAAAAATCAAAATTGGTTATTATCGATCTGCTAAATGAGTCAAATAAACTCACTTTTAAAATCAATGTTAGTTCTTGACACTAATTTTGTCTGTTGGATTTCCTTTAAATAGGATTAAGGGAATTTATATAATTCAATTAAGATTTCTTATTGGCTCTCAGTGATTGCATACTCAGGGTTCAATAAAACACACCACAAGCATGTTATAATAAATATCAAGAGAACACCCCAGGTAGTGTATTTCTGTGGAATTGTTGTGTGGCTCTGACCCTTAACATCAGCCTTTGGCCTCATGGATTATATTATCACCAGATGTAGACAGTTTTTGGAGGGAATGTGGTTTAACTGTTAAAGCATGGGGCTGTAAATAGGACTCCTGCAGTGAAAACATAGGCCTATGGAAGTCAATGGGAGCTTTGCCATTGACTTCAACGGAGCCAAGATTTCAACCCTGTATTCGGTTTCTGCTATTGTTACTGATTTGCTTTGTGCTGACAGGCAAGATGCTTACATATTTTATTTGTCAGTTAACCCCAGTGTTAAACTGGGAATAGAATATAAATCCATTTGACTGTAGAGATTTGAAGACCACTAACAATGGTATGAAAAACTGAGGTCTGGATAATCCAAGACAAGACAAAGAGTGGATGTTGTTGTTGGAAGATATGACTCTACGTCAGTTTAAGTAGATGATGATCAGACTGGATATTCTGTAGTTCATCATAACTGTCCATCCCTAGTCAGAGCTTAAAGTGTTAACACAAAGGGTCAAATAAGTTTGCACAGTACACTGTAAGCAGTGTGAGGTAGGGACTGTTCTTTCCAAACCCTTAAAACCGCGTTGGCTCATGAGAAAAGGATTTGTCCAGGATATTTGTTTCTGATGAACGTGCAGCACACTGGAGTACATTGATGAAAGGGGGACGAGGCTCTTAGGTGTGAAAATGGAAGGTGTCGGTCTTAGATTCTTATATGGCCCACATCAGTATGATATCTGAGCATCTCACAATGTTTAAGATATTTACTCTCACGACACTCCTATGAGGTAGGGACGTGCTACTATCCCCATTTTGGATAGATAAGGAAACTGAAGCACAGATCCACAAGGGTATTTAGGCTCCTACTTTCCACTGAAATCAATTAACTTTGTGCATCTGGGTCAGAGAGGCTAAACAGCTTGCCTAAAGTCCAACAGGAGGTTGAGGACAAAGCCAGGAATTCAATCTGTTTTTTCTGAGTTCCGTGCTAATGTCTTAACCACTAGACCATCCTTGCTCTACTTAAATATTAGGTGTCTGAAGACAGATGTACAGTAACTTAGTGCTCTGCTGAATGTAATGTCTCCATAAGCTTTTATTCTTAGCTAGCCCATTTCACCAATTTTCTTACGTATCACAGTTTTCAGGAGCCCCTCTAAGTTTTAGTAACAGAATCGTAAATGTTAGATACAAATGCTTACTGCTCCTTAATGCTGCACCTGCTTACAGAAAGTGTGAAAAGGGGACCATCTGAAAAATTTCTGATAGCATGTTCATAAAAGGAAAATACATAGTCTAAGTCCAGTATTGAAGAATTCTGGAGAATGTTTTGAACAACAGAAAAATCACACACTTTGGTGTTTAACACCAGAATAAAGATGCTTATCAAGTTCTTAATATAACATCATACATCAGAAATAGGCCTGATTTTTGAGTTTGGTAGCCAAACAAAAAAAAGTAATAATTTAAAACATTGGTTTGGGCTTACCCAAAATGAATTATTTTTACTTTATTGGTGAAACAAAAAAATCAACAGAATTTTGTTTTGGGTCCAATAAAATGTGTTTCATTTGGTTTTTCTATCTATGTAATTGAAGTAAACTTTGAAATGAAAAGTCATTTCAAATTCAAAAATCAAAACATTTCATTTTAAAAGTGTCAAAATGAAATGTTTAGGCATTTTTGGAGTAGTTTTTTCCTTTTGTGTGGCTCAAAATACTAGGCAAATTCAACACAAATTTGCAAAATGTTTCAGTTGATGACCCTGACATGCATTTTTTTTTTTTTTTTGACAAAAAAAGTCTTGACAGAAAAGTCACACTCTGGTCTAATCAGGAGGTTCTTAGTTCAGAGGCTTGGTTAAGAAATAAATAGCACTGAAAACTCAGCTTGCTCACTTCCTTGTTTGATGAAATGTGCTTATATATGGCAGTCAGAACTGATAATGAATCAAACATTTGAGCCATGAAGAAAACCTGAGCAAGCTACTGCAGATTGAACCTGCCTGTATTCAACATTTATTTTGCTATGGTACAAATATCAGTTTAATTTAGAGAATTATTATACATCTATGTTTTTCTTTAATCTTTTTACTTGCCCTCATTTGCCAAGTATTGAAATATGCATCCAGCAATTACCCCGGACGAACACCATGACAACCTACAGAAGCAAGGCCTTCATAAAATGCAGGTGTATAAATATAGGGCCAGGTAATACAACTTTCATTCATGTTGGAGACCAGTTATTCAAACAAGAAGCCTTTTCGAAATGTATGGGGCAACTCATAGAATCATAGAATATCAGGGTTGGAAGGGACTTCAGGAGGTCATCTAGTCCAACCCCCTGCTCAAAGCAGGACCAATTCCCAACTAAATCATCCCAGCCAGGGCTTTGTCAAGCCTGACCTTAAAAACCTCTAAGGAAGGAGATTCCACCACCTCCCTAGGTAACCCATTCCAGTGCTTCACCACCCTCCTAGTGAAAAAGTTTTTCCTAATATCCAACCTAAACCTCCCCAACTGCAACTTGAGACCATTACTCCTTGTTCTGTCATCAGGTACCACTGAGAACAGTCTAGATCCATCCTCTTTGGAACCCCCTTTCAGGTAGTTGAAAGCAGCTAGCAAATCCCCCCTCATTCTTCTCTTCTGCAGACTAAACAATCCCAGTTCCCTCAGCCTCTCCTCATAAGTCATGTGCTCCAGCCCCCTAATCATTTTTGTTGCCCTCTGCTGGACTCTTTCCAATTTTTCCACATCCTTCTTGTAGTGTGGGGCCCAAAACTGGACACAGTACTCCAGATGAGGCCTCACCAATGTCGAATTGGTAAGTGCTCACCAGTGTAAGGACTGCACAATGAGACTAAGGCATATTATAATTAAAAACAATGTAAGCCAAGTTCTGCCTTTCATTACACCCAGCCCCATTAAAACCTCCTAGATTGCACCAGATAACCTCATTGGTTTCAATTTCCTCTTCCAATATGAACCCATTGACTTCATTTAATTTGTGAGGGTTGTATGATTATTATGGAAGGCAAAATTCCAACATGTGCTTCTCTTTTGTTGTGATCAATGAACCTCAGAAAGTTCAAGCTGATAGACACCTCAAAAGTCTATATCCTGGTTGGAAGAGTATTCTGCAAAATATAATGGGATCTTCAACTTGCAAAATTTGGCTAGAGATTACAGAAGACATGCTCTCGTGACATTTCCCCCAGTTCTTCTTGCTTCTGTTTACAACAGAAATGCCATGACACCAGATTCTGATTTAGTAATTTGGTCCTGACCTGAACTGGAAAGCATGGATGCTTGACAAAATGAAAGTTGAACACATTCAGAACTGTCCATCTAAGGTTCAGGTCTGGTTAAAGAATAAAACTCTGAGATGGCAGTCACAGGTTCTTATATTTTTCTACCCTGATTCACTCTTCTCCCTACTATTTACCCACTGTTGTGTGTGTAAGCCCTAACTCTGTAGCAATACTTGGTCTATCTACTCCTATCTTGCCTTAGTGCTGATACATTCCCCTGAAGTTGCCCCCTCGCAGGGTCCCAGAAGCCAGTCTCCAGCCCAGGCCTGAACATCTACACTGCAAGTTTAGAACCCCCCAGCCTGAGCACGGCGAGTCTTAGTCAGCCTGATGCAGGCCAGCTGCGGGTGTGTTATTGCAGTGCAGACACACCCTCAGTTAGACTCAGTGCCTCTTGCTAGCGAGGAAAAGAAAACGACAGGCAAAGTCCATATACGTATCCATCTCTTCCACTTCAGGAAGTCTTGCCATTCAGTGCAGCACGAAGTCAATGAAGCAGGCAAGAAAAGAGACTATTGTTAGCAGAAACAAATCAGAGAAGGAGGCATAAGGCATAATGGTGGAGCATCAAATAGGAGAGAAAAGAAAGGAAACCAGAGCAAGTATCAAAGGAAATAAGCCATGATCTATAATCAAAGATAAAGGGAAATGACCATGTTTTAGCTTAACCGAGTGAATTGAACAAAATAGAAGAAACGAAATAATGTCATGCTCTTGAGTAACATTTAGATGAACCTGAAGATATGACAAAAGATCTCTCCCCCCCCTTAAATTCAATGACTGATCCTTAGGGTTAGATTGTCACAGTCCTTACTTGGTCAGCCAAGGGAGGAGTATTTCCTCTGCCCACCCTTCTTACTGCACTGCTGTCCCAGCACACATTGTCACTCTGATCATGGTGAGGAGGCTGCTATTTCCCAGTGAGAAGAAGTGAGTGGGGAGGAGCAGAGAGAAGAGGGTAGTTGATTGAGTGCTGGGTCCACCCTATCATTTACAAGCCAGAGTCATCAGCTAGACACGCAGTGAGGAGAAAACAACTCCACATAAAAAAGAAAGAGACAACAACTAACACTTCCCAGAGCAAGGGGGAAGTTGTGGAGGAATTGTGACTGAATCAAATTCATTCTCTGGGCTAGTGCAGGACACCATGTAATATTACAACCTAGCCCTTGATATTGGCTGAAACTGGACAGCATGGAGGAAGCCATCATGAATTGGTTTGGATCATTTCACTCAATAACAACATGAGATTTGTCTTGATATTGTCTTTTAAAGACTATAATTTCCATTCTCGATTACTAGGAACGATGAGACAGTCTTATAGGACGTGTGAAGCTCCTGATTATGATGACTATGCTGGAGAGTGGGACTGACAGTGGAAATGGTGATTAGTATGCTTTCTTGAAACAGGAATCAGTTGTGGAATTCTTCAAGAGGGAATCACTGGGTGAAATTGTATGGCCTGGATTATGGAGGAGGTCAAACTAGATGATCATAACAGTTCCTTAAATTCTATGAATCTGTGACATTTGTTTTGCTTTCTTTCCCCTTGTATCACTCTCCACTTAACAGAATTATTTTGGCTTTAATTATAACCCTCTTGGAAGTTGATTTGCTGCAGGCGATCAGGACAGCAGCAGAAATGGAAAAAAAATAGCAAACAAACATGAAAAGTCAATTTCAGTTCCTAAAAAGAATAAAACCACCATTAATGACTTATCATGTAGCCATTTTACATGTTATGTAGCGAATATGCACAGTAAGAAATATAAATTTGCAACATCAAGAAAAGAAAAATCATCACTGTCCTTGTAATAGCTGAAAATGTTCAGCCAAGCAGAAATGATGTTTATGTAACAGAGAGATGTAAACATTCATTAAAAATCTCATGATGCTTTATTTATTTATTTGCCTGTGTAGGGATGTTGCAACTAGAGCTGTTTGATTTGGCTGAATACAAAATTTGTCAAATGTTGCCATTTCTGGGCTACACAAAGATTTCCAGAACCAATCCTATTACATGAATGTGTATTCGGTATTTGAAAATATTTGACAGATGTCACATGTGAATAAATAAAAACATAAGAATGGCCATACTGGGTCAGACCAAAGGCCCATTTACAGGAGAATCCTGTCTTCTGACAGTGGCAAGTGACCCTCCCACTGCCCATTCCCAGCTACTGCCAAACAGAGGCTAGGGACATCATCCCTGCCCATCCTGGCTAATAGCCATTGATGGGCCTATCCTCCATGAAATTATCTAGTTCTTTTTTGAACCCCCTCGTTATAGTCTTGGCCTTCACAACATATTATGGAACTCTTTCCCAGAGGTTGAATGTGCGTTGTGTGAAGAAATATTTCCTTGTGTTTGTTTTAAACGTGCTGCCTATTAATTTGATTTGGTGACCCCTAGTTCTTGTGTTATGAGAAGGAGTAAATAACACTTCCTTTTTTACTTTCTCCACACCAGTCATGATTTTATAGACCTCTAGCACATCCCCTCTTAGTCGTCTCTTTTCCAAGCTGAAAAGTCACGATTTTATTAATCTCTCCTCGTACAGCAGCGGTTCCATACCCCTAATAATTTTTGTTGCCCTTTTCTGAACCTTTTCCAATTCCAAAATATCTTTTTTGAGATGGGGTGACCACATCTGCATGCAGTATTCAAGATGTAGGAGTACCTTGGATTTATTTAGAGGTAAAATGATATTTTCTATCTTATTATTTATCCCTTTCTTAATGATTCCCAACATTCTGTTAGTTTTTCACTGCCGTTGCACATTGAGTGGATGTTTCCAGAGAACTATCCACAATGACTTCTAGATCTCTTTCTTGAGTGGTAACAGCTAATTTAGACCCCATCATTTGATATGTATAGTTGGGATTATGTTTTCCAATGTGCATTACTTTGCATTTATCAACACTGAATTTCACTTACCATTTTGTTGCCCAGTCACCCAATTTTGTGAGATCTCTTTGTAGCTCTTCACAGTCTGATTGGACTTGATTATCTTGAGTAGTTTTGTATCATGTGCAAATTTTGCCACCTCACTGTTTACCCCTTTTTCCAGATCATTTATGAATATGTTGAATAGGACTGGGCCCGGTACAGACCCCTGGGGGAAACCACAATTTACCTCTCTCCATTCTGAAAACTGACCATTGATTCCTACCCTTTGTTTCCTATCTTTTAACCAGTTACCAATCCATGAGAGGACCTTCCCTCTTATCCCATGACTGCTTACTTTGCTTAAAAATCTTTTGTGAGGGACTTGTCAAAGGCTTTCTGAAAATCTAAGTACACTATATCCACTGGATCCCCTTGTCCACATGCTTATTGACCCCCTCAAAGAATTCTAGTAGATTGGGGAGGCATGATTTCCCTTTATGAAAACCATGTTGACTCTTGCTCAACAAATTATATTCATATATGTGTCTGACAATTCTGTTCTTTATTATAGTTTCAACCAATTTGCCAGGTATTGGTCAGGCTTATTGGCCCGTAACTGCCGGGATCACCTCTGGAGCCCTTTTTAAAAATTGGTGTAACTTTAGCTATCCTCCAGCCATTTGGTACAGAAGCTGATTTAAACGATAGGTTACAAACCACAGTTAGTAGTTCTGCAATTTCACATCTGAATTACTTCAGAACTCTTGGGTGAATACCACCTGGTCCTGGTGACTTATTACTGTTACTTTATAAATTTGTTCCAATACCTCCTCTAATGACACCTCAATCTGGGACAGTTCCTCAGATTTGTCACCTAAAAGGAATGGCTCATGTTTGGGAATCTCCCTCTCATCCTCAGCCGTGAAGACCAATGCAAATAATTCATTTAGTTTATCCGCAATGGCCTTCTTGTCCTTGAGTGCTCCTTTAGCATTTCGATCACTGGGTGGCCCCACTGGTTGTTTAGCAGCTTCCTGCTTCTGATGTACTTAAAAAAAATTTTGCTATTACTTTTTGAGTCATTGGCTAGCTGTTCTTCAAATTCTTGTTTGGCCTTCCTAATTATATTTTTATACTTCACTTGCCAGAGTTTATGCTCCTTTCTATTTTCCTCACTAGGATTTAACTTCCACTTTTTAAAGGATGCCTTTTTGCCTCTCACTGCTTCTTTTACTTTGTTTAGCCACGATGGCACCTTTTTTTTGTTCTCTTACTATGTTTTTTTTAATTTGGGGTATACATTTAAGTTGAGCCTCTATTATGGTGTCTTTTAAAAATTTCCATGCAGCTTGCAGAGATTTCACTTTTGGCATTGTATCTTTTTATTTCTGTTTAACTAATTTCCTCATTTTTGTGGTGTTCCCTTTTCTGAAATTAAATGCTACAGTGTTGGGCTGCTGTGGTGTTTTCCCCACCACAGGAATATTAAATTTAATTATATTATGGTCACTATTGCCAAGTGGTCCAGTATATTCACCTCCTGGACCATATCCTGTGCTCCACTTAAGACCAAATCAAGACTTGCCTCTCCTCTTGTGGGTTCCAGGACTAGCTGCTCCAAGAAGCTGTCATTTAAGGTGTCAAGAAACTTTATCTCTGCATCCCGTCCTGAGGTAACATGTACCCAGTCAATATGAGGATAGTTGAAATCTCCCATTATTATTGAGTTTTTTATTTTTATAGGCTCTCTAATCTCCCTGAGCATTTAGTAGTCACTATCACCATCTTGGTCAGGTGGTTTGTAACATATCCCTACTGCAATATTCTTGTTGTTCGAGCATGGAATTACTATCCATAGAGATTCTATGATATAGTTCGGTTCATTTACGGTTTTTACTTCATTTGATTCTATGCTTCCTTTCACATATAGTGCCACTTCCCCAGCAGCATGACCTGTTTTGTCCTGCCGATATATTTTGTACCCAGGTATTACTGTGTCCCTTTAATTATTCTCATTCCACCAAGTTTCTGTGATGCCTATTATATCAATATCCCCATTTAATATGAGGCACTCTAGTTTGCCCATCTTATTATTTAGATTTCTAGCATTTGTATATAGGCACTTTAAAAACTTGTCACTTTTTAGCTGTCTGCCATTACATGATGTAATTGAATAGGACTCTTTTTCATTTGAGTGTTTCTCCTCAGATCCTACCTGTATTTTATCATCTTCCATCCTCTCCTCCTTACTAGGAGAGGATGACAGTCTACAGATTATTTACAAAGACTCTGATGTTGGCTGTTGGTATCTGACCTTTGAATTTGGTCACCCAAGTCACTAGTGGGGTGAATAAAAGTATTCCTTCTCAAATAGGGGTATTTCAACCCAATTGGACAGATCAGTTTTGAAGCTTCACAAATTAGCAACTACTAAAAGGCTCTACTATGATAACAAGCACTATATCTGGTAGTGTGAATAGTCCTACTGAAGTTGTGGGACAATCGATAGTAGTTACCCAAAAGTAACTGCTTGCAGGACTAGGGCTTGAAATTATGAAATCTTCAGGACAGGGACAGTGGGGGCCAGCTCTCCATGTGGATGCACCTCATCTCGTCACTCACACACACAAAGAGTTAGTCTACAATACTACTCTTCTGATTTGTTAGTGTCTCACCTACTTTGCGCTCACTCTGCATTGATGTAGGTGAGAAGTGTGTGCATGTAAAGCACCCTCCTTTTGGCTTGGATGGGACAAGCAGAAGAACCTATATCTATTGGGGTATAATGAAATCTGTTGCAGGTTCCTGCATGTTGCAGAACAGCTGGACAAAATGAAGGTTAACACCCAGGGCTGCCTGTATTAGTCTATGCTTCGTATGAGCTCCATGCAGCCAAAGGCCAGTGACTTTGGGGTTAGGGATTCCCCCAGTGAGAAGTTTAGCACACCGGCAAGAGAAAGGAATAATGTGATAAAAAGAAAGAGAGAGAGAGAGAGATAAGGGTTAAGAATAGTGTGTCACTTTGGATGTGTCTACACTGCAACAATGGTATGATCTTAACTCAGGTTTGCTAAATTGGGTTAAAATAACAGTGATGACATAGGAACTTGTCTTTTAACTCAGGTTAGCACCTGGAGTTAATGTCTATAGGAGACCCTGGAGTTGAACTCAAGCTGCTAACCCAAATTAAAAGCCAAATTGCTGTGTTTTCACTGCTATTTTAACCTAATTTAGCTAACATAAGTGAGATAACCCAAGTTAAGGACAAACCTTTTTGTAAGAGACCAGAGCATAGGCATCTGATCCGGCTGTCATGGCTGAACTGGTGTCCACAGGTCAAGGACGGCCACACGCAGTAGTCAGTGAGCAGGGATTGGAGTTGTGACTAGAACCAGATTGATAAGCAAGAGTCAGGTTCAGAGTCAGGCCTGGGTTGGAGATCACAGGTAGTACCTGTAGGCTGGAATCAGGAGGCAAGAGTCGAGATCATAGTCAGGCTGGGCTCGGGGACTGGAGATCAAAAAGCGAGGGGAGGTTGGGAGTCACAGCAGGCCTAAACTCTCTGTGTGGTTGCCCAGACAACATCCTAGGGAACCCTCCAGGATTAAACAGTGAGCATGGGTCACCAATCAGAGGACTACAGGGTGCTGTCACCCTGAGCTGCTTAACTTCCTGGAGTGCCTAATCTCCACAGTTCTGATGGGCTGGGGCTGTACCTGGTGTCAGTGATGGGGGACTAAACCTGGTCTCTGTCACCTTGCTTTTATCAAAATGATTTAGCTAGTGTCTTAGCTGGGTGCGCTGCAAGTGGAAAGGGGGTGTGCTGTTTTGGCCAGTCCTTCCACACAATCCTAAAATCCACTTCCACTCAACGAAGGAACAACAGTAAAATTTCTATCAGCTTTGGCTCCCTTGGATTCATTTAGACTCCCCTCTGTATGTGGCCAGTATGTCTTTTACATCTAATGATTACACCTCTAAGCCATCTTCTGGCAGCCTGAACTGAATACCTGCTGTTAATTATGATGGCTTGGAAAACAAACGCAGCCTGAAAATGACAGAACTGGAGAATCAGAAATGTGGTGTAAGATGAGTGCACTTTGTTTAAACAAAACCATCTTATCAGACAAGTGCTCTATTATAATTTGTATTAGAAAATATTTAATTTTACTCTTATTTGCTCTGAACAAATATTAATTTCAGTGCATATAATGGACAAAAGTGATGATCCTGAAAGTGCAAAATTCTGTTGTAGATAATTTAAAATCTTTCAGGGAATCAAAATGGCCATTCTGCTGATTGAAATTACTTTTCTTTTCTGAACACGCTGAAAGACTTCAGGCGAACACTCATGAGCACCAGCCGTTTTTAAGGTTGCTGTTAACTGCAGCTAATGAGAAATGTATTCAGGACTAGACAAACCGTTTTAAAAAACAAAAAACGAAGCCCTTTTAACCACCAGAGGTGTTACGTTATCATTTTGGGTAGGAAGTGCTATTTGATAAATTTGTCATATGGAATTATTAGTATGATTTAATATAATAAGAATGGCATTGGGCACATCCCAGTAGGTTTAACCCTTATGCAGTAATTTATGCCAGTGCAAAGTGGGTGTAAAATGCCCAAATCAGAATGGCAGTATTTTTTACCCACTTGCATGGGTGCCACAGACTCCACAAGGTGCAATGCAATGCAGAATCAGGCCCGTATATTTGTTCAGCACACTGCACACACTGTTGGTTCTGAACAAATAATAAAAACTGACATACAGCCTTGAAATATATACAGTGTCATGGTTCATTGTGGTCATCATACAATGGATGTGGGAATGGAGTTATTAGCCAACTATGAGCCAGACAACTTACCTACTTATTTGTCCCTCCCCCGCCCCCACACTTGCTGCTATTATCACACAAAGACAGTATGGCTCTTTGTTGCCCTCTACAGATTGGACGTTCAATCTGTAGAGGCTTGTTTTAAAGTCCAGAGTTTCCTGGTTCATTCACAACCGGGGCAATGTTACATAGATATGAGATGTCAGTGATAATGAGTGCTCATATTTTGCTCATATTTGACACTCCTGTCCTCCTTTTCACCCTCAATAAATGGGGCTAGAATAAATGTCTCAGTGATGCCCGTCATGTAATTATTATAAACACTTACAGGAGCTGATTTCTTCTAACTCTGAACAAGAGGCTTTATTAAAATAAGGAAAACCACATGATTTCTCTAGCATCTATGCAGTTTCTGCCTAACACCTTCCCTGCACCTGTCCTGCCTAGTTTCTTGCTATTGTTTTAAAGAAATATTATACATTCTCACACTCCCTTGCCTCCCAAAGTACAACAGGATCTTGGAAAACGCTGTTCTTGCTCTAGATAAGGCCTGACACTGCCTGTTCCCTCTGTCTAAAAGGAAGAGTTAAATTTTCTGTCTCTTTCCCCCCACACTTTCTTCCAAAAGGAGGGAGCTTGAAGAACTCCACCTGGAAATCATCCCACCTCTCTAATCTTACTGGATGGGAAATTAAAGCACAGATGACATTTTCAAATGCACGCGGCACTGGCCTAATTTTGCTTCCTTTGATTTCACTGGAAGCAGAACTAGGCCTCCACTGACCGCTTTTAAAAACTCCCATTCTTAGTGACCTGCCTAAGTTAGCATGGAAACTTAGTGTCCAAATTAGAATAAACACACTCCCACTCTCATGTTCAACCTGCCAGATGACCCTGCCACTTTCCAGGCGACTGTGGAGTTCAAGATATGCCTGGAGTCTATCTGTGTTGCCTTGGGTTTCACTCAGACCAATAAGGGGTTGTGTCACTGTCTGCTCAAAAGCATATCAGGGCTGTGTATTAAACTGAAGGGTAAAATCCTGCCAAGCTAGCAGGCTGGTGTGTGTTCTCTCGCTCTTTGGAGGCAGCCAACTTAGTAACTTCTGTGAGGGTCCAGTGAGAGGAACTGGACACTGCAGGGGAGATGGTTTGGGGGGAGACTTTGGACTGGAGAGGCTGTTGGTGTCACTTTTCAAGGAGTAAGCAGGCTGGTGGGAGCCAGGGTGAGGCTGTTGCGCTGTGAGCAGACTGCTGGTGTCAGGGCTCTAAGCAGGGTGACCAGAGAGCAAGTGAGAAAAAATCAGGACAGGGGTGGGCGGTAATAGGTGCCTAGATAAGACAAAGCTCTGAATATCAGGATTGTCCCTATAAAATTAGGATATCTGGTCACCCTAGCTCTGAGCCAAAGCTGCACAGCACAGAAGCACCCAGGGCTACAGGGCAGGCATAGGGTTGCCAACTTTCTAATCGCACAAAACTGAACACACTAGCCCCCCCACCTTCCCTGAGGACCTGCCCTGCCCCCCTCCCTTCCCCAAGGCCGTTCTCCCATTCACTACATTCCACCTCCCTTGGTGGCTCACTCTCCCCCACCCTTACTCACTTTCACTGGGTTGGGGCAGGGAGTTGGGGTGCAGGAATGGGTGAGGGCTCTAACTGGGGGTGCAGGCTCTGGGGTGGGGCCAGAAATGAGGTGTTCAAGGTGCAGGAGGGAGCTCCAGGCTGGGGCAGGGAGTTGGGGTGCTGGAGGGGGTGAGGGCTCCAGCTGGGGGTGCGGGTGTGGGGTTGGCAGTGCAGGAAGGGGATCCAGGCTGGGGGGTTGGGCCGAGGGATTCGGAATGTGTGTGTGGGGGGGCTGCGGGTTGAGGAAGGGGGTTTGGGTGAAGGAGGGGGTACAGGCTCTGGGCTGGAGGTGCAGGCTCTGGGTGGGGCTGGGGATGAGGGGTTTGGGGTACAGCAGGGGCTCCGGGTTTGGGAGGGCTCAGGGCTGGGGCAGGGGGTTGGGGCTCGGGGTTGGAGCATGGACTTACCTCGGGTGGCTCCCTGTCAGAGGTGCGGCGGGGCTAAGGCAGGCTCCCTGCCTGTGCTGACTCCGCGCTGCACCCCAGAAGCCAGGAGGTCTGGCTCCTAGGCGCGGGAGCCAGAAGGCTCCACACACTGCTCTCACCCCCAGGCACCGTCCCCGCAACTCCCCTTGGCCGCGGTTCCCAGCCAATGGTAGAGTGGTGTCAGTGCTTGGGGCGGGGACAACATGAGGAGCCCGTGCCCCCCCATCCCCCGCCTAGGAGTCAGACCTGCTGGCCACTTCCGGGGAGCAGCACGGTGCCAGGACAGGTAGGGACTAGCCTACCTTAGCCCTGCAGCACTGCCAACTGGACTTTTAATGGCCTGGTCGGCAGTGCTGACGGGAACTGCAAGGGTCCCTTTTTAAACCAGGCATTTCCCCCAAAAACCAAACACCTGGCAACCCTAGGCAGGCAGCGACACAGCCCCTTACTGGTCTGGGTGAATCCCCTGTAGTGTCACAAGATCTGCTTATGAGGTAGGAAAACCCACAGGATATGTACCAGTGCCCAGACAGGATTGGTACGTTTCCAAGAATGTAGCACACAAGTGTTTCATGAGGAATACTGTCTCTTTAAACAGATCCATATATCAGTACAACATCTCAGAACAAGACATTACATTCATTCATATCTCATGAGAAAGCAGATGTGCCTGAAAGAGCCTGAGTGAATATCCATTTTAGCTAGTCTTTAAACTATCTAGTAGTTTCTTCCTTACATTATAATCTTTCCTCTCCACCTCCTGCATTTGATTGATAATATACACTGCATTCACCACCTCAATAAATATTCTACACTGACTAAACACTAATGAATTGAGAGTTGAAGAACATGAACTTAAATTACAAAACCCATCACAGGAGCTCAGACTTTTAAACCTAACAGAAAATGCTTATGATTGGGCAGGATGGGGAAAAAAATCTTCAAATTTCACCCCCACTGTGATAAGTTAATTAAACTAGGAATCAACATTTCAAGATCTTCTTTCAACATATAGGGCCTGATTGTTGCACTCAGTTGCACACACACAACTCTCATTGAAGTTACTCACACATAACTGATAGGATAACCAATCTATATGTACCAGATGGCCATCTCAGGGCCCCTTCTTGTGGCCTACCATGGTCCTACTGGTGCACTGCCCTCAGCGCTCTGTGGGCCATTGTACGATCTCACTCGCCATCCAGACTACATTAAACTAAGATTAGTAAATCAAACTTTTTCTTCATCTGTCAAGTCCAACCCTGTTCCTCTTAACTCAGGAATCCTATTGCCCTCCTTCTGCCTGCATTTATAATCCAGACCAACTATGGTCCTCACTCAGTTTCTCCACACTGGCCTCTTTCAATTCTGCACCAAAAAAATTAAAAATTCGGCACCAAAATAAATAAATAAATAAATAATTTCTGAACACAATATTTTAAAATTCTGCAAATAACACTACATAATCATACCAGTTTCAATTATTTTGGTAATTTCTTTCAAAACATCTGTCAGCAAGTATGTCTGTAACAATACACCAGGGATCGGCTACCTTTGGCACGTGGCCCATCAGGGAAATCCACTGGCAGGCCGGGACAGTTTATTTACCTGCAGCGTCCGCAGGTTTGGCTGATTGCAACTCCCACTGGCCATGGTTCATCGTTCCAGGCCAATGGGGGCTGCAGGAAACGGTGGCCAGCACATCCCTTGTCCCACGCCGCTTCCCGCAGCGCACACACAAAAATTCCCCCAGGAGTAGAGAGTTAAATAAACCCCTATGACAACCCAGTTCCTATTTCTCTGCTCCCTTTCACCACCCCTAAAGCCCAGCCTGGGGGCCAGACACCCACAACCCCTACCCCCCCAGAGACCAGTTGTGCACCCCCCAGCTAATACATCCAAACCCCCTCCTCCCTAAAGCCCACTCACGCCCCCCCCCAAACCCAGATACCCATACCTCCTCCCGCCAGAGCTCAGCCGTGGGCCCCCCAGAGCCCAAAACACCCACCCCCTCAACCCCTCAGAGCCCAGCCTTGCCCAGACAACCATCCCTCTCTCCCGCAGAGGGAGAAACAGCCTGATGCTTTGTCCTAGGCTTGCATGGAGTTTCCTACACCCTGCCATCTCCTTCCCTCAGGCCTTGCTGGGAACTGCAGCTGCCAGGAACCCTCTAGCTCAGTGGTGGGTAATCTGCTGGTGAGCTGCGAGACAGTTTGTTTACATTGACTGTCCATAGGCATGGCCGCCCACAGCCAGGGCCGGCTCTAACTTTTTTGCTGCCCCAGGCAAAAAAGAAGAGTGCCACGCTGAGCCGGGCCGGCCAACCCCCCGCACCGAATGCGTGCCGCCCAAACCCCCGGTGCACCGTGCCGCCGAAGCCCCCGCCCCCGAGCACCATGCCGGGCCGCCAAAGCCCCCGCCCCCCCGAGCACTGTGCCGGGCCGCCCAAACCCCCGGAGCACCACTACGGGCTGGGCCAGCCAAATCCCCGCTCCTCTCCTGAGCACCGGGACGGGACGGGCCACCCCCGAAGCGCCACGCCAGGCTGGGCTGGGCCAGCCAAACCTCCGCCCCTGAGCGCCGCGCCGGGCCGGGCCACCCATACCCCCAGAGCACCAGGCCGGCCTGGGCCACCCAAACCCCTGCCCCCTCCCAGCGCCACCCCGCTCCGCCAAAGAAACACTCCCCGTGCTGCCTGGCCGAAACAAAAAAAACCACCCTTGAGCGCTGCCCCGCCGAACAAAAACAAACAAACAAAAACCAAACACCGCGAGTGCCCCCCGCAACCCCAACACTTGCCGCCCCTTCTAAGGTGCTGCCCCAAGCACGTGCTTGGTCGGCTGGTGCCTGGAGCTGGCCCTGCCCACAGCTCCCAGTGGCCGCAGTTCGCCTCTGGGAGCTGCTCCCCATGTAGGTACTTATAGCCTGAAATTAAGTTACCCCTTAACCTTCTCTTTCTTAAGCTAAATATATTGAGCTCTTTGAGTCTATCACTTTAAGACAGATTTTCCATTCCTTTAATCATTCTCATGGCTCTTCTATGAACCTTCTCAAATTTATTAATATCCTTCTCAAGTTGTGGACACCAGAACCAGACACAGTATTTCAGCAGCAGTCACACAAGGGCTAAATAAGAGATAAAATAAACTCTCTACCACTCAAGATCCATTAATTTATGCATCCAAGGATCGCATTAGATCTTTTGGCAACATCATCACACTGGGAGTACATGTTCAGCGGATTATCCACCACAACTCCCAAATCTTTTTCAGAGTCACTGCTTCCTAGGATAGAGTCTCACATCCTGTAAGTATGACATATTTCTTTGTTCCTAGAGGTATACATTCACATTTAACCGTATTAAAACACATATTGTTTGCTTGTGCCCACTTTACCAAGTGATCCAGATCACACTGAATCAGTGACCAGTGCTCTTCATTATTTACCACTCCCCCAATATTTGTGTCATCTTCAAATTTTATCAGTGAGGATTTTATGTTATCTTTCAGGTCGTTGATGAAAATGTTAAATAGTGTAAGGCCAAGAATCAATCCCTGTGGGACCTCACTGAAAACATACCCACTCAATGGCAATTCCCCATGTACAGTTACATTTTGAAACATATCAGTTTGTCAGGTATTTAATCAATTTAATATGTGCCATGTTAATATTATATCATTCTAGTTTTTTAATCAAAATGTCATGTGGTACCAACTTAAATGCCTGACATAAGCCAACACTATTACCTTTATCAATTAAACTTGTAATCTCGTCAAAAAAGATAATATATTAGTTTGACAGGATCTATTTTCCATAACCCATGTTGATTTGCATTAATTACATTGCCCTCCTTTAGTACTTTATTAATTGACTCCGTATCAGCTGCTCCATTGCCTGGGATCAATGTTGGGCTGACAGGTCTATAATTAGCCCGGTCATCCTATCTGCCCATTTTAAAAATTGGCACAATTTTAGCTTTCTTCCAGTCTTCTGAAACTTCCCCAGTGCTCCAAGACTTACTGAGAATCAACAAAAAGAATCAACATTAATGGGTCAGTGAGCTCCTCAGCCAGCTCTTTTAAAACTCTTGGATACAAGATATCTGGACCTGCTGATTTAAAATGCATGATCAATGGAACTGTTCAGAAAACTGAAATTTCTCATGTGCATAAGTCATTGCAGGACTGGCTCCTCAATGATATGCTAGAGAAGTGTACTGATCACTTTCTCTTTTACAATATTTGCCCCCAAACCTTTATAAAACAAAAAAGTCATAAAGAATGAGATAGAGAGAGAGAAAGAGAGAGAGAGAGCAAAGGAATATCCCATTTATGCATTTGCTGTCTTGGCTAAAATGAATTAGGACTTGTCTAAACAGGCTATTTATACAGCAGTATATCAGATATAAGCTGGTATAGTTAAAAAAGTATAACCATTAGAATGGATGCAGTTATTCTGGTAGAAAGATGCCTTGTAGTGATAAAATTTATTCTGCTAAATTTACAGAGATAGTTACACTGATGTAAGACACATCTATACCAATATAACTGTGTCCACATGAGGGGTGGTACGATTTAACTGCTTCAGTGAAAAATCACACCTTGAAATAGTTAAATCAGTACAAAAACTGTATGTACAACCAGCCTTATTGTCTACCAAATCAGAGCATTCTTGAGCATTCTTGCAGACAATAAGACATTAGTGAGACCACCCTTAAAGAACCCAGGTTTTCCCCATCCTAACAAATCCCTTCATTTTAATTTCTGTATTAACTTGATTTAAACCCAACCTTTGGATCAAGGGATTGGAGACAAACGAGAGAAAAATGCAAGTTTGCTTTCCATGTAGAGTGCCCCTGCCGTAGCCCTCTCACTGTAATTATAACGCCAAAGCATCCATCATTTCAGAAATTTTATGACCCTGACGTGAAACAATAATATTTTTTTTAAAGAAAGCATAATGGAACGTCTGACAAAGGGCAGTGAATTATTTTCGGTGTCTTACTCTTATTATTTTTAGGATAAATTTGTCTGAAACTCAGAATTTCACTTCAGACTGGTGTCTTAACCTTGCTACCCTCTGTATTATTAATGCGCGTAAATTTCTTTTCAGTGCTCTGCTTTGTTTCTGTCTCAAGTGTCTGTTAATCCTCTCACAACTTCCCTTTCTGCTCAGCTTCAGAGTTCTTGTCTTATTGCTTAATGTTCCAAGTTCTGTTATTATAACCCTCCCTCTTCTGCTTGAGGGGGAAAAATAATTTTGTTTGTTTTATAACGAGAAAAAAAACTCACTTTAAAAAAAAAATGATTTCAGAAATGCTCAGTAATCCTTAAACTGAGGAGGACTCAAGGAAATTAACAGACATGCCAAGAATAAAATGAAAAACAGAATTGGAGACAAAAGGAAAATGGGGCTAAGGATGAAGCAGCAATATTTTGTCATCTGATGCTATTACGGCAAATTGAACCATGTTAAGAATAAATACAAGAAATGGACCACATGATGTTCCCATCCCTTTGGGGATTGACTTTGGGAATCCACACTGAATCTGAAATTTTACATATGTTTCCCATCTTCATAATGGGTCAAACCAAAGCCCTCCATGACTCTGAGTGTTCTAAATGTGGACGCTAATTTTGTGACTGGGAGCCATCTCTACATAATACACTGTTGGAGCCAGATCTCTGGCAGCTTCGTCTCCTCTAGTGTTCTAAAGCTGCCTTAGCTGCCCCATTAGGGTACATCTACACTGCAATAAAAGACCCGGGCATAGCCTCAGCTGGCCCTGGTCGGCTGACTTGGGCTCACAGGGTTAAAAATTGCTTTGTAATCATTTAGGCTCAGGCTGGATTCCAGGCTCTGGGACCCTCCCCGCCTTGCAGGGTCCCTCAGCTCAGGATCCTGTGCGAGCCCGAATGTCTACCCAGCAATGTCTACAGCCCTGCAACTCAAGCCTTGCAAGCCCAAGTCGGTTGACCAGGGCCAGCGGCGGGTGTTCAACCCTTAGAGATTCCCCTCCATATTGGAGAATCATTGGGTGATATAGAACCGCTGAAGACGTTCCTTTCTCACTCACTGGCACAGAGGTGGTGGCTACATTGTCCTTATGCTCTGGCAATCCCCAGATGCCAAAATAAAGAGCATCTGGACTGCAGGCATATGTTAGAACAGCCCTAAGGCTTCTCTAAATACGTGGGCCAAATTCACCCCTGATTGAATGCTCCAAGTTTAATGGGCACTTGCAGTAGGGATGAAGATTTAGCCCATTCTCTTTATCCAACTCTTTCTTTTAGCAATGGCTCAAAGAACTGTAGCCAATGCCCAAGGAAATCAACAAACAACCCATTCTCAGCAACAGGACCGGGAGCAGGGAGGGTGAAATTTTGTACTATGAATGTCATTGACAAGAGTTGTTCACTCCTTTTAAATTTAGATTTTTTCTGGATTAAAATCCTTGGCAGTTTGAGTTTGTGCTGTGCATTCTCTGACACACTATCCATTCTATGAAAGGACTGACTGGTCAAAGCCACACATAATAAATATGTCTTGCTTTATACGTTCACATTTAACAAGGTCATTTTGAAATAATCCATCAGACAAATCATACAGATACTTAGAGAGATGGAAGGAAAGGAAGCAAATCATGCAATGTTCCTTGACCAACCAAATGTGATAGTTGCCACAATGATAAAGGTGAAATGGCTATGATGATGAGAAGTCTAGGCAGAAAGACCCTCAAGGAAACATAGGGGATGCTGATACATATTGGAAACCAGTGGGTGTAAAATATTACTCATTCCCTAAAGAAAAACGTCAGTGTAATATAAAAGATATTCTAACTCCTGCATCTAGTTACAAAGAAGTATAAATCACTACAGATATTTTAAGCATATCTAAAATGTAATAAAGGAAATAATTAACAATTAAGCAGGAAATTCTGGTGCATCCTTCCTATCTGGAATATTGCATTGATTTCAAGGGCACCACATTGCCAGAAAAACATTGGTCCACTGCAAGGAATTCAGAAAAGAGAAACAAAAATTGCCAGAGTGCTATTGGAGGAAAGATAGAACGAGGAAAGATATAACGAGCTAACTATATATGGCCCAGTAAAAAGGTGACTAAGGCCCTAAATCAGCAATACATTTAAACACATACTTAACTTTATCTTGGTGAATAGGGATGGGCTTCAGCAGGTGCTTAAATGCGTTAGCATGGGGAGATATAACCATCTACAAAATTTTAAAGGGTTTACATGTTGCACCAGGGATTGTGCAGACATTGTTTTGGAGGCTGCACAGTGATATAACTGGGAAATATGGGATGAAAATAAGAATGAAAAACTGCACAAAAAAACAAGAACAAATTCCTGAGAATGAGAAGTACTGAGCAATGGAATGGTGGCCAAAAAGAAGTGATTGGAGCCCCATCAATTGAGACCTTTTAATCCGTTCTAAATTAAACACATAGGCCATGTCTACACTACGCAGTTTCTGGTGACACAGTCGTGTCGACAAAGCTGTGTCGCTAAAAGTCGGGCCACATAGCCACTGTTTGTCGGCTTTTTTGCCAACAAAATACTTCCACCCAACAACGAGCCACGATTGCGTTGTCGGCAGAAGAGCACTCCCGCTGACAATGCGCTGTTCACATTGGCACTTACCCTGGCAAAACTTTTGTCTTTCAGGGTTGTTGTTTTTTTAACACCTCTGAACGACAACAGTTTTGTCATTCAATTGCCAGTGTAGACATAGCCTAAGAAATATCCTCCTCCAAAAAAGAATCAGACACTGGCTGGGAAATGTACTCAACAACCTAATGATAAGTCTTTTTCACCTCTCCCTTCTTTTATTCTATAAACTCTTGTGACAGTCTGATGCTATTGTTATGCTGAAGATCGGGTGGCTCCCAGCGAATATATCTTTAAACTAGAGGCAGTCACAAACCTCACTTCAGAATGGTGGGTGTGATATCTGCTTTTCATTCAGGCTAAATGAGGGAGTAATCAAATGCCCATTTGTTTGGTAAGAGCTAGGGCTTGACTAAATTCACAGCCATGAAAAACCCATCACGAATTGTGAAATCTGGTCTTTTGTGTGCTTTTACCCTGTACTGAAAATATTTCATCGGGGGAGACCAGCGTTTCTCAAATTCAGGGTTCTGACACAAAAGAGAGTTACTGGGGGGGTAACAAGGTTATTTTAGGGATCATGGTATTGCTACTCATACTTACTTGCAATCTCGTCCGTTCGGTCATTACCCAACGTTCGTGACAATAGGTGAGGATGGGGACATAGATCAACCTGTAAACCGAGAGCTTCATCTGAGAACTCAGCTACCGCTTCACCACCTCAGATCCCACTTACCGTCACTCATGAACAAGACCCCTATATACTTGAATTCTTCCACTAAGGGCGGCTGCTCCCCCCTCTCCTGGAGAAAACAGTCCAATTTGAAAATTCATGTTTACTATATTTGGGACAGATTCTCAGCCCTTCTTCAATCCATTGAGTCATGGATGAGACTTGTATTGCAAAAGGGAGAACCCCTAGGGATGCAAAGCCATTGTAGCAGATCTCAGCCACATGGCTGGAATGTCCTTGTGCTCCAGTGATCCTCAGTGTCAGAATGGCCATTTAGGGCTCAGAGCCAGGCACAATTCAGAGAAGCCCTGGGGCTTCTCCAAATAGTACCATGGGCTGAAACTGAATTAGAGGCCTGGGTATTTATTTATTTAATCACTCAACTATCTAAGGTATCATCGCTAATCACTAGAGATTGCTATAAAGCAACTGACTTTTTGCAAACTCCACCCCCCCCCCCCATTGTTTCCAGTATACAGGGAACAGATGTTTAGCAATATGAGATTTTTAGAAGAGGATTGTAGCGGGTTGCCTGAGCCAAAGTAAAAAGGACTGATGTAGTGTGAAATTAGAGCTGTAAGTGATTAACAAAATGGAAAGGTTCTGCCTATAACTCTTAAATGACCTTGCTAGACTCTATATTTGACTGTGATATGCAAATGCGTAGGAAAGCATATCAGATAGAATTTGTAGGGTTAGTATGGAAAATCTGTTTTTCACAGAACATATAACGTATTCGAGCATTACTAATGTTCCTGTTTACCATTCACTCATCCAGACCCCCTTCCTCCCCACCTTCAGTTTCCTGCAAGAAAATCCTTTAAAGGCACATACTTCTCTCTCTGGTTATGGTGAGAGGTTTCATAGTCAAGGCTTGTCATCATTGCCAACAGAAAACACTGATTTTGGAGTGGGAGGGCTTTTGAATCTCTACCTCCAATGTCTGTTCACGGTTCAACTGTGGTAGACAGCATAAGGTTTAGATTAAAACAAATAAGAGCAAAATATGTTGTGCCTGATTCTTCTCTCACATATACCATGGTAAGGCCCTTATTTAGCAAGATACTTTCAGTATGTAGCATATGATTAGTCCTATTTTCTTCAATTATCCTGGTTTAAAACAGGTGCAAGTGAAAACAGGATTATGCCCAAGATATTTAAGCTGCTTTTTAAGATTTATGTGTGTATGTTTTTAAGGCAGTGTAGTGAGGCGGTGTGGCTCCCTGCCGCCCCGGAGAGGGTCGAGCCCCGGTTAACCCTTGTACAGGCTGTATATTTTGGAATAAAATGTGGAGGTGACTAGATACAAACTAATTATTTGTGAAATTAAAATATGCTGGAATCTATGTACAGAGCCATAGTATGATTCCACTGAAGTCACTGGCAAAAGTTTCATTGACTTGAAAGGGCACAGGATTTGGTCTGTACTGAATTCAGATTGTGAAACTCCAATTATTTTCAAGTATGATGAATATCCCATATCGTTACAGTGCCTTGCAATGTACAAATTCCAATCCCCATTACACTGATTTTAATGTTATAGAGAGATTGTTTTGTGAAAAATATGATGTCAGTAAAATACCACTCACACTCTCACTTTTAGCATCATGAGACCTTGTTTTCTGAGTACCTTTGGGAGGTGAATATGTGGGTGGATACCTAGATATAGAGATCCAAGATGCTAAGGTTTGCATTGGGATCTACATCATATGAGAACTAATTTTGGGGGGATATTTTACAGCATATTTGCCATTACGAATTTTTACTGTGCAGAAACTAATATTTTCACTAGAGTTAGGCAAATACTGCAGAGGTTTCCACAAACATTCATTCAGAGTTTTAAATGAATTCACTTCATTTTATATTTGGTATCCATGGACATTAGTGCAACTGCTTGTGGAAAGTGCGTTTTAAGCTCACTCAATTCATCACAGGAAATTAATTTCAAATCAGCTTCCTGTGAGTATTCAGACCAGAAAAGTGTTAAGAGTTACTATCATTCAATCAGGAACAGAGAAAGTATCATGTGATTTGTGTAACCAATCACAAATTGACACTAAAATTGTGAATTAATTTTGAATAAGAAAGAATAAGAGAACATTGTAATCAGTTTTGCTGACATCATTACAAACTTACTTAGCTTCAGCATTCAGGATGCATGCAACACAAAATGTTGATCACCACTCAAATGTCTCCATGTTAAAAGGAGTCATCATAGTGTTTACAGTGAATGAAAATTAAGAATAAGAAAATACGACAAAATCTTAATAGGTCGAATGACAGAATATTGAGTCTAAACGAGCTTGAGGCCCTATGTACAGAACACGAGTTGTCCATTCACTTTTTCATTTTATGTGCAGAATGTAATCAGCTGTGAATGTACTTCAGTCTCCTGACACTAAAATGTGGGGGAAAGATCTGAAACTGGGAGTACAAGGTGGGGGTGAGGAGAAGCAAAGGAAGCTTAAAAAGTGTAGTGAGATTAATTTTCTTACCATTGACTATCTTCTCACAGTTTCAGAGGTTAAAATATTCCATTAACAAAAGGAAGATGAAAGAAAGCAGGTTTGGGTGGGAAATTAGTAAATTTGGGTCTGTAACAGGAATCAATGAAGAGTAAAACAGGGAAGCATTCTGCAATTCTGTTCTTGAAAAGAGATAGCATAACAGTTCTGGAATGAACAGCTGCAATGCTTGGTTCTGCGATTGAACTTTCCTACTTGGTCATATGTAGGATTTTGGTTTGAATCCAACTCCAAAACAAAAGCAGTGAGGAAGCACAAAATCAAGACTGCAATTCCATCCTTAATTCACTGACTGTGCCATATATTGTACACAGGATTATCATCAATACAAGATCTCACTATAATGGGTCAAAAAGCACAGCAAATGGTTGCACCAGGAAAGGAATTTGGACAACAGAGTTTTTAGAGCAATCACAGTATATCCCACATCCAAACTAAAAAGCAGGGCTTTCTTCATCCAAGTCCAAACAGGAAAGAAATATCACACAGTTACAATGTCCAAACACAGAGTACTGAAGTTCTGGTAGCTTCAGATTTATACAGTCCATGACAGATCTTCCAGCATCACAAAAGAAAACATGAGAGTATGCCTGTTTGACAACCAGTTCTAACCTCTCAACATGCAGTCCCCAGCTGCTGTTTATATCCCCCAATCCACATTTGTAGAACAAGCATTCAAGGACCGTATTCATCACTGCTCTAACTCTGTTGATGCTAATAGTATGAGGCCGGGAATAAATTTGGTTCACAGTATCTTGGCTTTTTATATAATTTTGCAAATCATTCAGGTTTCACTAACAAACAAGTGGCACATTATCATGATTATTCCTCTATGAATAGTCCTAAAATGTTGCCCAGCAATCTTTAAAGCAGAACAGTAAATGATACGCTGGATTCTGATCTCCCATTTGGTTTTATACCAATGTAATTCCATCGATGTGACATAGAGAACTGAGAGCCGAAAATCAGGACCCGATAGTTTCATACTGAAACCTACTGGAATAAGCCAGGTAACAAACCTGACCTGCGGTTTCTTGGGATCCCAAGCTGTAGCTGCTGAAAGGTAAAATGTTCTATAGTCTGTAAAAAGAGAGTGGGGGTGGGGAACAAGAGATTTCGACACAGACTTTTGAGGAAAGGAAAGCGCAAATGTCTATTCATTATTTGTGATTTGTTTTCAGCTCCTCAACTCCGGCCTAAAGAAGTTACTGAAGAATGTACCTCAGCATTCACTACCTGGGATGTTATAGAGACAATTTTTCATTATTAAACTAGTGATAGATTTAAGTCTGAAAAAATTATAGGGTGAAATCCCAGCCTATTGAAATCAATGAAAGTGTTACTATTGACTTCAATGGAGCCAGTGTTTCACCCATATTGTTTTTTTACTTAACAATCAGCTGTAAACTGTCTATATTTTCCCTCTCTTTGCATGTAGGTGGAGAAAAGTTTGAGTCACTAGAGCTCATAGAGTAAGAAAAGAAAAAGGAATAATTATTTGATGAGAAAATGTCAAAAATTCCCAATGAATATTATTCAACTATATATGGAACTAGTTGAATAATGGGCAAAAATGTATTTACAAATTTATCTTCTCTGAGCACTAGCTCTGATATTATTAGGAATCTCCAGATGGTGCTTTTACAAGCAGTCCTACAAGTTAAGTGAATGTATAGGCAATTAGACCTTGGAGAAATGATTTATTAGTTGTGGTGTAGTTCTTTATAGAAGCAGAGCATATCACTGTACAGTTTGTTTCTTGCCGGAGTCGCTTTCTGCTTAAATCATTCTTCAGTGCATAACTGTTGTCAATAGGATATACCCATGCAAGGAAAACAAATACATTACATCGTGTCAAAACTTTACACCAGACAGTTGTGGAAACAATTCTAGAGATACAAAGGAAATACAAAGTGTGTTTGTGACAGAGTGGGATATGTTTGTAGCAAATTATGAACTCCATTTTGTATTATGTGCTGAACATAAGTCTAAACTTGCCTGAGGGCAGCTTACTGTATTGCATTCCAGACAGTTTCCTGTCCAGGAAAGTGCTTGACACCTCATTGAAGACATCAAGACTGCAGCTGGGGGCCATTGACATGGATTATCTCTAAACTGCTGGCCCACACCCAAGGAACTATGGCTTTTCTACAAAGGGCACGTACAGCTGTATCTATATTTAAAACACTAGCGCAGCAGAACTGCAGCACACTGTAGTGCATCAGCGTAGACACTGCAGTGACGGGAGGGGTTCTCTCCTCACTGTAGTAAATCCACCTTCCAAAGAGGCAGTAGCTAGGTCTTCCAACAACCTACCACTGTCCACATAGGGATTTAGGTTGGTTTAATTACATCATTCGGTAGTGTGGATTTTTCACACCCTGGAGTGAGGTAGCTGGGACGATCTCATTTTCTAGCATAGACCAGCCCTATGAATGGAAGAGGGCTGGAGCATCCCAGTCACAAAGAGACAGAGACTGTACTTAAAAGGGGGATGTGGTGCTGTGTGAAGGGGCCAACCATCACCACTTCTAAGAAGGACTTCCTAGAGAGAGGTAAGAAGGGACTCTGCCCAGCCTGAAATTCTGGCACACCTTGGTTTCACAGAAGAGGGGAGATCACACCAGAGAGGGTGCATCTCAGGCCATGTCTATATTATGGATGTTATAGGGGGATAGCTACAGTACTGTACCTATGCCACTGTAATCTTGTACTGTACATGCAGCCTATAGTGATGGAAAGGGTTTTTCCATTGCTGTAGGAACTCCTCCTTCCCTAGCAGTGGTAGATAGGTTGATGGAAGCATTCTTCCGTCGACTTAGCTGTGTCTACACCAGGAGTCAGGTTGGCATAGCTATGATGCTCAGGAGTATGTATTTTTCATGACCCGTCAGCACTTTTGCTATGTTGACCTAAGTATTAAGTGTAGACCAGCCATGACAACTTTTGGTTGATTTCAAAGAACTGTAATCTTAAGTGCTTTAAGAGTAAAGTTTGTGTGGTTAAGAAATTATTTTGCTAAGTTTGCTGTCCCCAAGGACTAGAGCCCATAGTGCTCACAGCCTATGTGGTGCTCTGGGGGAGCATGCTTGTGCGGCTGTCTATGGTGGCTGGGCAGTGGCACCCCACAACCCAGAGGAGGTGTTGGACCAAAGTTCTGAGCTGAGGAGTGTATCCTATAGAGCCAGAAGCAATGACTAGACGATACTCAGAGCCATTTGACTTGGAAGCACATGGGACCAAACAACTAGGTGAAATCACAACAGACTGGTGACAGTCCAGCCCAGTACTGGGCCAGACCACCACCACCACGACCAATAACAAAATTAGAGAGAAAGAAGTAAAGACATCTAGCAATGTAGAAGGTATAAAAAGGCAAGATAATTCCTTTGGATATCATAATATTGTGTCCAAAAGAGCCACTCGAAGGCCTGATTCTCCCCGGTACAATCATTGATATCTGTCAGTCAGTGCAAGGCAAATTTAAAATGCCACCCAAATCAGAATGATAGTGCTTTTATAGCAACTTTGCATGGCTGTAAATGACTGCAGAGGTGCAAGGCAGTGTAGAAGCAGGCCCAGTGAATTTACACTAGTGAAAAAAGGTATTGGAATGAGGCCCCTTGTCTATTATGCACCATTCACAGCCCCTGTCCTCCATACCATTTTCACAAGTGTATCAGCACCACTGTAAGTCTGTAAGTCTTAGCTGTCACTGAGTGTCTTAGAATACACGGCAACTTACACTTTTCTTTCACCAGTGTATGATGTTTTGACATTTTGGAATTGTTGCTCTGACGTGTAAGCGTGTGGGTGAATGTTTACTATGTGTAAGTCGTGAGGCAATAACCTACCAGGCTAACTGGTAGAATGCAAATGGCAGCAGTGCTGCCAGGGATGAAAAAAAACAAACTATTTACAAGACATTTGCCAGCAGTTACACATACAGTTTTCTGTGATAGAACAGTTTTCCCTATCCTTAAAACAGGAAAAATAAAATCTGTATTTTATATACTACCTTGTGGTAATGTGGAAAATGTATAGACTATTTAATGGTGATCACTTTAGAAGAAAAAGAAACATCAGTGAGTATAAGAAAATTGGGGATAACATATTTAAGAGACTTGGGCCTATTGTGGGAATAATAAATATGAATGTATTAGGGGTGGTGAAGGGAAAGTAACTATGTGGATAAAGAATAATATAAATAAGAGATGGAAAGAACTGTTAGGTCATGGAGTCTAACCCCCTGTCAGTTCAGGAGTCTTTACTGAAGTAAGATTATTAATAAAGACCAAACTGAAAAAGATATACAATTAGAGTGCCAACAAAGGTCCATGTTTTTTTTTTATATCTTGTCGTAATTTCCATGACTTTGGGCATTTTTACCTCAACTTACTCTTTAATTTACTCTGACAAACCTGCAGCCCCACTTAGCATTCTAGCATGGAAGACATGTGAAGATGTAAGTAAGAGTGACAGGGACATGCCAAACCTCAAAGAAATGACAGAACACTTTGTGTAGCATCCAGACAATCTCTGCTAAGGCATTTCCTAAAGGCTATACTGTCTCCAGTTCCTCCACCCATGATCATTATTAACTAGCGTGTCTGGAACGTCCCGATGAAAGATGGTGAAATCACACACCATTGGAGCAAAAAGGACAGCATGCCAGCATGTTATTTGTGGTGTTGTAAATAGATGGCCAGCCTTGACCACTGAATGTATGTGATGCTGTAGCTTCCTTCCTGCAGGGGATATTACACAAAATAATGCGACATGGCACATGAACACACAGTATCCATAGTGACCAGTCATTTCTTTTTTAATGGACCAAAAAGGTTTTCCAGCATCATCTGTGTAGCACCTGCTGGGAATGATTAGTACCATGCAAATATACAAACAGCTAACATTGTATTCATCCCAAAGCTACAGTGGTTAAGGTGCCAGCTATGCAGCCATCCTGAGGGGGGAGTTCACTTCTCAGAATATGCAGAAGCCTTCATGGTTATTATTCTTTCATGGTTGTCACATATTTCAGGCTGGGCTCCATGCCAAAGTATGCCTCAGAGCCAAAATACCTGAAGGCAGGTAATCTGCATTGACTGGGATAAACTGCATTGCCTTCAATAAACCAAGTCTGTTATTTTTATATTGTTTCTGGCCAGGACAACCCGCAGGTACCTTCAGAGTAGCTCCTAAATAATTTACCTTGGCGCAGAAGGCCCACATAGACCCAACTGCTCCATTTTTGCCTACAAGTGGAGCTACATGAAGAAACTGAGGATGAATGAAGGGCCACAGATCCAGTTGTCATAGAATCATAGAACTGTACGACTGGCAGGGACCTGGAGAGGTCATCTAGTCCAGTCCCCTGTACTCAAGGCAGGACTAAGTATTAGCTAGACCATCCCTGACAGGTGTTTGTCTAACCTGCTCTTAAAAATCTCCAATGATGGAGATTCCACAACCTCCCTAGGCAATTTATTCCAGTGCTTAACTACCCTGATAGGAAGTTTTTTCTAATGTCCAACCTCAACCACCCTTGCTACAATTTAAGCTCATTGCTTCTTGTCCTATCCTCAGAGGCTAAGGAGAATATTTTTTTCTCCCTCTTCCTCATAACCACCTTTTATGTACTTGAAAACTGTTATCATGTCCCCTCTCAGTCTTCTTCTTTCCAGACTAAAGAAACCCTGTTTTTTCAATCTTCCATCATAGGTCATGTTTTCGAGACCTTTAATCATTTTTGTTGTTCTTCTTAGGACCCTCTCTAATTTCTCCACATGTTTCCTGAAATGTGGCACCCAGAACTGGACACAATAATCCAGTTGAGGCCTAATCAGAGCAGAGTAGAGCGGAAGAATTACTTCTCATGTCTTGCTTATAACACTCCTGCTATTACATCCCAGAATGATGTTTGATTTTTTTTTACAACAGCATCACACTATTGACTCATATTTAGCATGGGATCCACTATGACCTCGGGATCCCTTTCTGCCATACTCTTTCCTAGGCAATCATTTCCCATTTTGTATATGTGCAACTCATTGTTCCTTCCTAAATGGAGTACTTTGCATTTGTCCTTATTGAATTTTATCCTATTTTCTTCAGACCATCTCTCCAGTTTGTACAGATCATTTTGAATTTTAAACCTTTCCTCCAAAACACTTGCAACCCCTTCCAGCTTGGTAACATCTGCAAACTTTATAAGTGTATTATCTATGCCATTATCTAAATCATTGATGAAGATATTGAACAGAACTGGACCCAGAACTGATCCCTGATGGACCCTACTTGATATGCCCTTCCAGTTTGACTGTGAACCACTGATAACTACTCTCTGAGAATGGTTTTCCAACCAGTTATGCACCCACATTATAGTAGCTCCATCTAGGTTGTATTTCCCTAGTTTGTTTATGAGAAGGTCATGCAAGACAGTATCAAAAGCCTTACTAAAGTCAAGGTATACCACATCTACCACTTCCCCCTATCCATAAGGCTTGCTACCCTGTCAAATAAAGCTGTTAGGTTGGTTTGACACAATTTGTTTTTGACAGTTCCATGCTGACAGTTACTTCTCACCTTATTATCTTCCAGGTGTCTGCAAATTGATTGCTTAATTATTTACTCCATTATTTTTCCAGGTACTGAAGTTAAACTGACTGGTCCATAATTCCCTGGGTTGTCCTTATTTCCCTTTTTTCCAGTCCTCTGGAATCTCTCCCGTCTTCCATGACTTTTCAAAGATAATTACTAATGGCTCAGATACCTCCTCAATCAGCTCCTTGCGTATTCTAGTCCTAACATTCTGCTCACGTGGCACTGAAAACTTGTTGTTGCTATTTCAAAGCCACCATGTGAACCCTGCAGGCGTGGAGGATGCACTGCAGCCCACACCCTGCCACGCAATTTAGGAGTGGTTTTCTCTTCTCCAGCATTTATTGTTTCATGTCCATTGCATATATTATAATGAGTGGCTTGCTTATTAGCGGCTAAGCTCCACCAATAATGCCACAGCTGTCAGCCACACTATAGACCCCAGGGTGCTGTGGCTGCTGTACTTCAGGGTGCAGCCACTTTACAGGCACTGTGTAGTGTGCATGATGTACTGTAGGGTTGTGAGTTCAATCCTTGAGGGGGTCATTTAGGGATCTGGGGCAAAAATCTGTCTGGGGATTGGTCCTGCTCTGAGAAGGGGGTTGGAATAGATGACCTCCTGAGGTCCCTTCCAACCCTGATATTCTATAATTCTATGTAATGTGCAGCAATAATGCAGGGTTCATTGATAATGCACACCTGTTTGATCAACAGGCAGGGGAGTGTATGGCTGTGTTTATGTGTATATGCACACGGTAGAACAGGGAAGGGTTTCTCTTTAACAAAATTATTTTAAATCCAACTGCAATGTATTTCTCCAAGTTATATCACTTGGTTCAATTGAAACTATGTTTCCCCCATGATATTTCCTTCCTATCTGCTAGGATTGTTAAAATTCTGCACTAGCTCCTGTTTTGCTTTGCTACCAATGCTGAAAATAACTTGCAGTGAGTCACACAGCTGGCTCTTTGACATCTGATCAGCTTTCACAAGGCTGCCCACCCAAAATCCACAGCTGCTAAGATAGATGCCCATGAGACACTAGCAAATCCCCAGAAAAGGTTCTCCCACAGATGTTAAATTTGGTCCCAAAGCAGAGCTCAGTTCCTTTTAAACAAATCCAGCCTGAGCAAAGGAAGGATAAAGATACCATATTTTCTTACAGGGTGATTCATACAATATATGGATGTGTTTGGCTTGCCAAGTTCAAAGTGCAGACTGTGGTTATAACAAAACATACTAAGCAAGGATTAGTGTCTGAGGTTGTGTTTGTGAAAGTATTTACTCCGGGAGACCAAATTCTAGTATTTGGATTTTGTGGACTACAAAGTGAAATGTGCTGGGTTTTAAAATAATGTGGTAGATAGATGGGATCAAACCTTCGAATACCGACATCTAAAATGCACGTGCTCCATACGTGAATACACGAGCATATATAATTGCACATGCAAAACATGCAAGCTGAATACCTGCATCTGACTTGTTTGTTTGTGAGCATGCAAAAGGATGTTTTGCACATGCACATTCTTTACAAACACATTTTCTGGGTATAACAAATGTCTTGGCTCCCAGAAATCCCCTTTCTCTATTCCTCCAACACATATGTGGTTTCGGTACTTTACTTTTTCCTCTTGGTGCTATGTGATGTCACTACAATTTATTTCACCCAACCCTCTTATGCAAGGGCCTCTACTTGAAAAGGCCAGATCTGGGCACTGAGTCATTGTAGCATGAACCCTAGGGCATAAGGGGGAAGACAGAAAAAGGAAAGAAAGGAAAATGCCTCCCAGTTCACACTCTACTGTGCCTTTTTGGGAAGCAGAAGTGCTCCTCTGTACACCACAGCATGAATACCACACCTAGGGAGGTTGAGCTGATCTCATTCACCCTGTGGCGCTGGTAAACCACATAGAGGACAACATCTAACAACAAACAAACAGGGAGACCCCTAACCTGTCCAATCTCAGAAGTAACAGGTGTGAAGAGAGAAAGGAAATCCAAACCCATCACTAAAACAAGATCCAGTGACCAGGAACCTTCAGGCAGCAGCTCGATCGGGAAATAATAGCACCCCAGGCCACAGCAAAGTGGTCAGTAACCTGGATCTCCGACTCATGCTCATCAATGCAATGCTGATGGCTTTAAACAATAATAGGATCTTAGATAAGGCATCTGACAAGGCCTGCATGAGACTTATTTGGTATCCTGCTGCCTCAACTCAAACCTGCAGCCACAAGTCCAGAGTGGATAGTTTGGGAGATGGCCCAACCACAGAGTATAAAACTGACCTCTGATGGATAAAAGCTTCCAGAACAAGACACTAGATAGAGCCCAGATCTTAACACCTTTAAAGGAAAATGTCAAACATCAGGGATTAATTGTCCTCTCGCTTTACTAGTATAAATTAGCAGTAACTGAGTTGGGGTCAATGAAGTTACTGGTGTAAAACTGGAGTGAGAGGATCAGGTCCATCTTTGTTTGCAAAAACCTTGCAGCAGTAAAAGTTCAAACGGAATGACTTACCAGTACATCCTGGGAGGAGAATAATAAACACACTTAAACTGTGTAATATCTGAGAGGAGTAG
Source organism: Trachemys scripta elegans (assembly GCF_013100865.1). Classification (NCBI taxonomy): domain Eukaryota; kingdom Metazoa; phylum Chordata; order Testudines; family Emydidae; genus Trachemys; species Trachemys scripta. The sequence goes on along the minus strand of NC_048298.1, from coordinate 328,269,879 downwards.
AGAACACAGTTCTTCAAACTTTAATTTGATTGTAAAACTGGGCACACTTTAGGCAGTCTAAAACCATAATGTCTGAGAGCCAACATACAAGTCCAAATAGTATGGTGATGGGCACACATTAGGAAAGTTGGCAGATATCTGAAAATCTGGTTCTAATCAGAAAGAACCTAATCTGACTCTTGTTTACCCATTAGCAAACCTACTGACTTACCTAAGGGCAGAATTTGGTCTCTAACCTGTATTGTATTAATTAATATTCCAGTCTCCTCGATTTCAAGTATTTGGATAGTTTTGATAAAAGTTGACTTATCTCTGTATTTATCTAAATGCTAATGGATTACTGAAGATGAAAAGCCAGATCTTCCACTCATTTAAATTTACACTAGTGGAATCTAATCCATAGAGTCTATGCAGATGAAAATCGCCATGTTAATCTTCAATAAATGTGCCAAATAAACACATGGTAGCTATTTAATATGCAATAATTTTCTTTTCACTGTCTCTTAAAATCAAATTGAATGCTCATTAGGGAACCTAAACCAAGACGTGTTAATAGGAGTACCACATTTTTAGGCGATAATGCCACCATTAGCGCGTGTCACTGTTGTAAATCTATTTGTTAAGCTATATTATGGTTCTGAAAGCACTTTAAGGCATGATAGCAATAAGCTTCCTTGTTAATCACATCCTTGCCCGGGGGAACAAACTAGCCTTTGTTATTTGAATTTCCTTTTTATTTTCTGTAAATTAATGAGTTAACATAATCTGTGCAGATGTGTTGACCTTTCCAGAATCAAGGGAAGAAATATTTGACTCCAACATATTTTATTCTGTGTTCAAAACCAAATAATAATAGTTAAAATAAAACAAACAAGCAACCCAACACCTTGCTTCATTTTCCTTGCCTTGCAGACCTCTTCTAGATAGTAGATGTTCAGGCCAGAATTCAGCAACATATTTAAATACCTGATGAAGCCCATCCGTGTTTAGCAAAAACGTAAGCATATGCTTAACTCCAGGCATGTAAAAGACATGTGTGAAATTAAGCAAGTGCTGAAGTGAGTTTCTGAATAAGGATGGACTGCTGAATCTGGACCCAGATAGCATGGTGGTGAGTGATGTATAAGAGACTAACTACAGTTCTTTACTTGATATTCTGCATTTGTTTTATATTCAGCACTTCCATAGCACTTCAGATTTCACCTGAATATTCTGCATTATCTCAACACATTGATGCATGTGCACATGAAACTATGAATGGATGATGTCAGGGAGTCCATACCACAGAGAAGAGAGCAGAAATGCAATGCAAATGCCACACATGAAATCATTGTAGAGATCTACACTGCAGTGGAAATTCCATTCCTCAGAATGGAGAGAGCAGAACATACAGCACTCTCCATGTGGATTGGGGTGAAAATTCTGTGCTGTGCCTCTCAGAGTATGTCTACAATCTGTGCTGGATGTGTCAATTCCAGCTCAAGATGACATACCTATGCTTGTTCTGATTGAGCTAGCATGCTAAAAACAGAGTGTAGCTGTGGTGGGCTTGTCACCCTGGGTATGTACCTAGCATCTTGGATTTCTATGTGCTGGGGGGCGGGTATATATATATTTAGTGCATGAGCTAGATCAGAGTTAGCACAGGTAAGTCTCATCAAGTTGGAATTTACACTTTCAGCTGGTAGTGTACAAGTACCCTAAGAGATGCAGCACAGAACTCACAACTTGGGGGAAGATGGGGCTAATGCAGCTTTAAGTAATCTTTGTGCTCTCCTGATCCTGGGCTGTTTGGAGGTCCAGACCAACCCACAACATAACTAAGGCATCCCTGAGAGGATGTTTAATGGCAGGCTCCCTGGGCTGCTCTATGGGCAGCAATACTGCCCAGAATCTCCAGAGCCCTGGATGCATGTGGTCCCCTGCATGCCTGCAATGCCAGGGCTTATTAGGGGTTCCTTGGTCAGCAGTCTATAGCGATCTGTCTCACTTGCATCACCAGAGATTCTTCCTCAGCCAGATCTGGGGGGTTTTAGAGCCCCTTTATAACAGGTAATGGAACCAAGAGGGATGAGGATCTCACCCCAGATAGAAGAATTTTGCCTTTAAAAGGTATTTATCCCTGTTCTAAAAGTATTTACTATAGGACTCACTTATTTTTTTCCTGTTGAAAAGAAAAGAAGGGAAAAAAAACAGAGCCTGAGAAACAGCCAAGGTCCTATTCAAAGATCAATCCACATGAACAGAATGAGCAGCAGAGGAACAACTTTTAATTCACATCTCGTTTTTCAGTTCCTGCTACAACACTTTGCACTCTGTGACTAGGCAGTCCGTTGGAGGAAAGCTGTCCCATACACACCCTACCCTCGGCATAAGGTGAAAGAGGTGGTGTGTTGTAGGCATGGGCAGGAGGAGGCCAGGGGAGGAAGAGTGCTATAGCAATGCTTATTTTTGCTTGATCTTCCACTGGCTTAAGGTGTCAGGTGAAGGAAGGCTAGCCTAATGGTCAGAACAGGTGTCATGCTTAGTGGTTAGAGCAGGCATTGGGAACCGAGGACTAGGGGCAGAGACAGAGTTGGTAGTCCGAAGCTGGAGTCAGGGGTCTAACCAGTGGGAAAGAAATGGATAACAGAGCCAAGGATCAAGCTGGAGGTCGGGAGCTGGAACAAGCAGGGTAGCAGGCAATGAGGGTTTCTAGACAAAAGCAAGGCTGGGTGCAAGGCAGAAGCAATAGGAACAAGGTATCACAGGAGAAGTCACAGTGGTGGGCATGAGCGCTGAGCAGCCAGTGAGCTGCTGCTGACTTAAGAGCCAGCCTGCTGACCCCTCCAGCCAATCAGATGATGTGGCCCATCAGGCAAGCCAGCTGTACTGATGAGGCTGCATGAACACTCATTCTGCTGCAGGCCTTGATTCCTGACATAACCTCCCAAGCTTCCTTATCCTTATCCTGAGAACCAGCTCTCTGTGGTCTCCCCTCTCCATGCTGTGCGAGGATGGAGTGGTGAATCAAGGCCCTATGGAGCTATAGAAGTAATAATAGCTCTATGTGGCCTAATACTTCCTTTTCCTTCTTTCTCTACCAAAAGAAGCAAAACACAACCCAGATTTTTCCTTTGCCACCCAGGCCTCCAATTTTATTCTCATACCTCACTTCATTGACAGCTTCGTAGGAAGAAGTGCCGTGTGTGAGTGGCATGTTTATTTATGTACTTCATCTGGGAATACTATGTGACAAGTGGCAAGGATGTATTTTTTTCCCCACCGAACCAGTCTCTGTTTAGTGTGTCAATTCTTTATTATGAGGTGGCTCAGCATGCGGTATTTACTGCTTTTTTATTCTATTTGAACATCTCCTAATCTTACAGTGCATTAACTATAATTTGTGAATTAATTCTCTCGCTTCACTTTGAATCCCTTTTATACTTCTTTACAAAATTATTCATGTGTCTCAACCAACAATGGCTCTAGGCCTTTTTCAGAATCTCTAAGCTTGGGAAGTTGCGAGTAGCATCAGTTTAAATCACCGTATTGATTAAAAGAAATGTGCGGCTGTTTTTAACTTAGGCTATTACATGCTATTGGACAGACCAAGTGATCAAAACCATAACTAGCAATGTGGGTCACATTGCAGGTTTTTGTTTTGTCTTTGCTTCTTAAGATGTGATACAGCTGAATTTTTGAACTGGGGAAAATGATTGAGAATGTGTGACAACCTAGACACGTATGTCTACACAGATCAAAGTTCAATAGTTCTTTGTTTCCTTTGTGCCAAATCTTGACACTGCTAATGTCAGTGGCCCAAAGTTCACAGCCACTCTACATTAAAAGGAAAGAGGTAGAGCCCCTTTGACATAACTAACCGGCATGCAGCATGGAGTAGGCTCTGTCTCCGATAAAAAGTGGGCTATGTGGCCTACAGAGATGTTTGTCTCCAAAAGAGAACTGCCAACCAAAGAGAAAGGACAGGCACAACAAAGTCAAAGATCACCCACCCACACATACACCCCGTGCCAGCAATGGGACAGGTTAGGGGGCAACAGCCCCCCATCCAATAGACTGCCACATTGTGTTTTCTTGCTGCACCTGCCTGTGCGTTTACTGGTTAGAGCAGTTGTAGGCGTACAGTGACTTCTGAGATCTTGAATGGGTGATAGACCTGAATCCACACGAGGCTGTTTGATGGGACGGGGAGCTCATCTGGATGGCTTCCCTGCCCTCCCTTGTCAGAAATTCACCTGCCTCCGAGGGAGTATCAAACAGTTAATGCAAAGCATCCCCTTTTCTACTGATTTAAACAGCCGGTATAACATTCCTAGTAAGGTTCTGCATCTCTGAACAGCGTAGGCTCCCCTGGAAGGAATGTTTGCTCATGTGGCTCACTCCCAAAATTGTGCTATACATCCATCATCATAGAGTCAATCTGACATGCAATACATTGCCTTACACTGGGCTGTTTTTTGGTAGCCAGGCCTCAATCACGCAGACCTATGGTGTGGAGTTAGTGATGGGCCTAACACATGTTAAAGTTACCGACCCCAGGAGAGGAATTTTTCCCTCACCAAGACTATTGCCTTTTGCAAGATCACAGAATCAGAGAAATCAGAACCTGAAAAGGCCTATTTGTTTGAGCTAGTCAATCATCCCCTAGGGGCCCCTGCAGGATTGTTAACACACTTCAGTGTTATTGAGTGCTTTGTCCCGTCCAGTTTTAAATAACTCGTGTGATCGGGTTTCCAACACTTCCCCTTGGGAGACTGGTCCATGGCCCATAACATTGTTTCTTCAATTTGTGTGGGATGAAGAATAAAAGCAAGGGCTGTGTAATGGAAGGGAATGGCTTTGACTCTCATGCTCAGCAATGTCTATGAGCTCCTTTATGAAAAGCTATGTGGAACAGAAATGTTACTTAGCTACCTCTAAGAAGATACTTTAAGATGTTCCGCAAATAATTTGGCATTAACTCTCCCAAGCAGCCTTATGTCATTTATTGCCATTTACATTATTTATGCCAAGAATTTGTCATTCTTGGGTCCGCTCCAGCTGCTTTGAACAGCTTCGGTAGCGTTCAGGGTGAATCAGTGGGTGTGTGGAGCCCCCTCCAGGGCACTGTCAGAAAGTTGCGTTTAAGAGAAAAGTGGTGTAGCTGGAGCATCCTTAACCTTGCAATCCCCAGCTGCCGGAACGGCTCCAGGAGCCCACAGGCAGCTAGGTGTGAAGTTACAGCAGCTTTCAGGCTGCTCTACCCTACACAAACCTTAATGGGGGGGGGGGAGAGGAGAGGAGGGGAGGGGAGGGATGGAAAGGTGTCATAAAGCTACCTTTGTGCCCCTCTCTATGGTCCTGCATCAAGCACAGCAGGACTGGAAAATCAAGACATAAGTTTAAATATATTGGGCTTTTGCTTTTGTAACTCAGTACAAGCATTACATAAGTACAGTCAACGAGTTACAATTACATAAATTTCAGTGAAAAAACCCCAGGACTAATCACTAGAGCAAGGCAGATATTGCAAATATTCTTTCAAACTTCTAAACAAATTCACTTCAGCATTATTTGCACATCTATTTTTACTGTTACTTATTATAGACTTTGCAAGTAACAACATCTACCCTTAGGGTTGCCCAACATTTTCCTTTATAAGACCCCTGCTTAGTTGCTTAAAGGTTTGCCAAACCTAAACTGTTCAGGCTGAAATTTTCCATGCTGAGTGTCTGCTTCAGGCTGAATGTTTTGGGGAGGTTTCCGCTAAAATAATTCAGCTGTTTTCAAGAACGAGGTTTGGGGAAAATATGTTGTTTAACCTATGGTAAAAAAGTCTTACAACAGTTTCACTGAGAAGCCCTGTTGTCCCCATACTTTAGAGCAAGTACTTGAAATTTTGCAGGGTGGGGGTTTTACCCTGGTGCAATGGATGTGCAGGGCTGCCCAGGGGATTCAGGGGGCCTGGGGCAATTTTGGGGACCCCTTCCATAAAAAAAAGTTGCAATACTGTAGAATACTATATTCTCGTGGGGGCCCCTGTAGGGCCCTGGGCCAGGGGCAAATTGCCCCACTGCCCCCCATCTGAGCGGCCCTGTATCCCTGTGAAAATTCATCTAAATTTGGCTAAATTATAAGCCTCTGGGGAAGAAATAACAGAGTTCACACACACTCAGTAAAGGGTTGTTAGAGTTTGGCAGAACATTCTCAGAAGATTCTGTCTGCACCGGGCATTCTCCGTCCCCACACAGCTCCTAGTATTGTACTGACCAGATGCACACTTTCCCTATTTTTTGTCTCCCTGGGGAAAAACACACGGGCTGATGTGTCCCATTGTTTATGGAAGATATTATGGACAGCACTAGCTACATCTTCCAGTGTTTCTCTTTTTATAGCTAGAGAGTAGGAGTAGTCTGTTGACTAGGGGCCCCAGACTAGGGTGAGTTCAATTCCCTGATCTGCTACAGACATCCTGTGTCATATTAGTCAAAACTTTTAGTCACTGTGCCTCAGTTTCCAATCTGTAAAATGGAGATAACAGTACTTTCGCTGCCTCCGAAGGCTGTTGAATGGTAATTGGGTCCATATAAGCACTTAAGATATTCTCGAATAGAATTGTGTGTTCCTAAGTCAGGCACCAATGCTGGTCGTCAGAATTGTTTGCAACTAGTGCAAAGTTATTATCAGAACAGCTCCTTAGAATCATAAAAACAAACAGAATTGACTCTACCACGCACTGTAGCTCACCGACAGTTGCTTCCTGGGTGGGAAATATGTGCTAGAGCTAAATATTAACTAGTGGTATAAAACCATTGCTACTCTCTCACACTGGAAAGCAGAAGGAGACATGAAAGGAATAAGTGGGAGGCCGTATCATTAGAGATTTCTATTAGAAAAAGGCCAAGTACATATTTCTTGTTCAAAGTGGTTGTAGTTAGTGTTGCACTTGCTATTAATAGAGTTTATTTAGAAATAAATGCTTAGATCCAAAATCTATTCTGAATCGCGGATGACGTGTTGGGCCAGGGGAAGTAAAACAGCGTGTGTGACGGTAACAGAGCTGAGAGTTTTGTTAGTAATAATCTGCGTGGCATGTTAGAGCCAACAGCACTTGTGCACTAACATTTAAATGCTCCAATCCAAAGCATACTGAAGTTACTGGGAGTTTTTCCCATTCGTTTACTGGCCTGCTTTGGATCAGACTAGCACCACACTCTCCTGCGCTCTGACTGACACAAAGGGTTGCAATAATTGTAGCCATTAAGAAATTCAGTCTATTGGTCTGTGCAAATCTGGAAAATCAGGAACTCCCTGACAGAGCCTCCCACTGCGGCCTTGGGAGAGTTTCATTCTGCCTCAGTTTTCCGCCTTTGGAAACGTGGAGTAATAATATTTACCTCCTTACCACATAGGGCTGTTCTGAGAACCAGCTAAATATGGTGATGCATTTATTTAAATGAAAAACAGCATGCTGTTTGTTTTTAAAAATTAGGGCCAAATTCTTCATTGGTTTAGATCAACATTGCTCCACTGACTACAATGCTATTCGCTACTAATGAGTTTATTGGAGAGGTGCTGATTTACACCAGCTGTGGGCCTAGCCCCTTAATATAAATATAGTTCCCAGTGACCACAGACAGCATTGGACTCCAAAATGCCAGGCACTGTTCAAAAACATACCCAGATGCAGTCCCTGCCCTAGGGAGCTTACAAACTAAAGCCACGGTGTTGCTATCAGATTGCACCCACAAGAAGCCTTTGATTTCAGGGGAACTCTGTATGGGGACCTGCAGATCCAGCTGTGCGATTCTGAGAATGTGCCCCTCTAAACCTTGAGACACAAGTCAGTTTTGAATTAAATTAAAATGTTCATGGTCTGCCAATGGCCACATTATCTATATTACTCTTCCTTCACCTTGGGGATACTGAAAGCTGTCTTAGCCCTTGATCCTGCGATCAGATCCCTGTGAGGGGACCTGCACCCATATAGAGGCCCATTAAAGTCCATAAGTTCCTCATGGGCTCAGTGGCCCACTTGTTTGAATCGAATGTTAGAATCAGGACCTTAGACTGTAGTATCCTTGGGGCATGGTCCATGTCCTCCTAATGTCTACACTACAGTCCTAATGGAGAGCTCTAGAAAATACTGTGATACAAATAATAATTAATGAGTCTTTTCAAATGCCAGACCATTATCTCCTCCTCAACACAGTCACCCTGTGCAATCTTCCCCTTCAGGGGAAGCCTGAGAAAATAAATCGGCCTTGCAGTGGTGCCCTGGAAAGCCAACATTTATCAGCTCTATCAGGCCAATAGGGGTGTAGTAAGCTCCAAAATGGAAGGACCTTAATGGAAAGTACTGGAGTGAGGTTAAAAATTTTTTTTCCCTTTTGTGGGACATTTCAACATATCCAAATTACTTTCAATTCTGAATTGTAACAAATTTAAAATTTCTGCAAGACAAAACATTTCAGAAGCTTTTACATGGGAAATGTCAACTCTGAGAATGTTGACATTTTTGATTGAACAGAGAGTCATAATGCAAACTGAGGTCTATATAACCTTCCAGGCATTCTACAGAGTTCTGACCAAGGAGTTCATAGAATATCAGGGTTGGAAGGGAGCTCATCTAGTCCAACCCCCTGTTCAGAGCAGAGCAGAACCAATCCTCAGGCAGATTTTTGCCCTAGATCCCTAAATGGCTCCCTCAAGGATTGAACTCACAACCTCTGGTTTAGCAGGCCAATGCTCAAACCACTGAGCTATCCCTCCCCCAATTTTTTTTTTTTTAATTTTTTACCAATCATGATCTGCTTTAATCACTGCAGTGTGTAAACATTGGTTAATATCCATTAATGCTTCAATCCCTCTGTAAACAGCAGAGCGCTACAGGTTACAAGCCTAGGCGATTATGCTGGCGTCTATGAGCAGGTTAGAGGTGGCAGGCACAGCACCAGCCTGCAGCCAATGCTGAACTTCGTTCAGTGTTCTTTGTGCAAAGACCTATCTGCTAATTTGGCATTTGTGGAGGCCGGGAGGTATCTATCACCATGGGAACAGCCCCTGGCCTCCACCTTCCATGGCAGCCAGCCCTCGGAGTTGGGATGAAGAGTGGACATGAGTTATTTTACACCCATACAAGGCTCTCTTGAAAATTGTTTCAGACAAGACTAACTCAAGCCACACTATGGTCAGAGCTTATGAAGAAACTGAAGAGTAGATTCCCTACCATGGATCTAGAGATGTAGCTACATTCACTCAAGCTTGCTCCAGTACGTAAAAGGAGCTTGGAGTTATGCTCTTGGCAAATATGGATACAGATTAGGGTTGAATGGAAACTGGAATTCCTGTCTGCGGGAAATTCTGAAATTAAAAAAAAAATGCATTTTGACATGGAACAAAGAATGAGCTCTGGATATTTCCCATAGAAAGGGACACTTGGAAGTGTCATTTAGAAAAAGCTGAAATATTTCATTTAACCCTTGTGGAAACATTTCTGAGGCTCTCAAGTTGCCTAGAGCCCTGGCAGCCAAACAGGTGGGGAAATGGGCACCTTGGGGAGCCTGGAAGACGAGACTCTGAGACAGACTGCTGTGGAGATTGGCCTGGATCCAGGGAGTCAGGAAGCCCCTGTCTTCCAAGGAATGGGGAAACCTGAAAGCCTTAGGGCAGTGGTCCCAAAACTGTGGGGCGTATCCCCCTGGGAGGGGGATCGAGGAATGTTTGTGGGGGAGCATGGCGGGGCCCAGGCCAGCCTCCACAGGGTGGTGAGAAAGGAGTGCCAAGCAGCCCCTCTCTGCCCCCAGCCTCAGCTCTATTCCACCCCCAGCTCAACTCCAGCCACAGCTCCACTCCACGCTCCACCCCCAGCCCAGCTCTGCCCCCAGCCCCAGCTCCAGCCCCAGCTCCACTCCACTCCATTCTCCACCACCAGCCCAGCTCTGCCTCCACTCTGCCCCCTACTCTGCCCCCAGCTGTAGCCACAGCTCCTCTCCTCCCCCTCTCCACCCCCAGGCCAGCTCTGCTGCTAGCCCCAGCTCCTCTCCCATCCCCAGTTCTGACCCCAGCTCTGCCGTCAGCCCAAACTCCCCTGCTGCGCTAACTGTACAGTAATGGGGGTGTGTGTGCGGACAGATTCCATTACTGGTAAGGGGGTATGCGACAGGAAACGTTAGGGCACCACTGTTTAAGGACTTCTAGAGCTTTCAGGTTTCCAGCTCCCCAACAGTCCACCAGGTAGGCTGCTCTGGAGCCCAAATTGGCAAGGAGCTGGGAGCTTGGAAGTCTGGGCTCCTGGGGAGCCCACTAAGATGTCTTCTGAGGAGCCAGGTGAGTTTGCTGGCAGGAAAACAGGAAGGTATTCATCAGAATTTTGTTGAAATCACCATATTCCCACAGAACAGTTAGTTTTCAATGAATGACTATTTTCTGCCAGAAAAATGTTCCATCAGAAAATTTCCAACCAACTCTAATACAAATTTTTATTACATATTTTAACAAATAAATGTTTACTCATGTTGAGTTATCAGGCTGCTTCATTTTTCCACCTGAAAATTCTTTTAATATTCACTAATTGTGTCCTACTACTACTTACTAAATAGGGAACTGAAACACATCATTTTTCTAAAGTTAGAGAGTGTCTTGATCTAGGGGTTTGCTTCAATCTCTCATATAGCTAGAAGACATCCAGTAAGTGTGGATCCATGTCAAAACTCTCCAAAAGTTCAGGGATGTCCAGATCCTGGGTTTCAGTTAAAGTCCATTTTTACTACTCATGTTTCTCCTCTTGCAACTTCAGCTCAGAGTTCAAACAGAAGATGAATGATCCAGTGGTTATGGTTGTAGACTCATAGCCAAGGATTAGGAAACCAAAATTCAATTACAGGCTGTGCCACAGACTTCCTATGTGATCTTGGGAAAGTCACTTAGTCCCTCTGTGCTTCAGGTTTGGACAAAGCGCTCTTTAATATTTTTAATGAAATAAATACTACTGGGAATTGTGTGATCATGGGTGATTTTAATTTCCCAGATATAGATTGGAGGACAAGTGCTACTAATAATGGTAGGGCCCAAATATGCCTGGATGTGATACCTGACAGATTTCTTCACCAAACAGTCATGAAACCAACAAGAGGTGATAAAATTTTAGACTTAAGTAAATAAGAAGTAGCAGTGATCTCAAAGAAGAACTGGTTGGAGAGGACAACTATGGTTTGAGTGATCAGTTGAAACTTAATTCAGTTGAAACTAAATGGCAGGATAAACAAAAACAGCCAGGGTGGTCTCTTGCCATGCTTACTATCTTTCCCACATAGTGGGATAGTTTGTTCTTTTGCCCTTAATAATGTCTCTGAAAAACTGCCAACTCTCTTGAACTGTTTTTTTTCCCTTAGGCTTGCTTCCAATGGGATCTTACTTACCAACTTCTTGAGTTTGCTAAAGTCTGTCTTCTTGAAATCCATTGTCTTTATTTTGCTGTTTTCCCTCCTACCATTTCTTGGAATCATAAACTCTATCATTTTATGATCACTTTCATCCAAGCTGCCTTCCACTTTCAAGTTCTCAACCAGTTCCTCCCTGCTTTTCAAAATCAAATCCAGAACAGCCTCTCCCCTAGTTGCTTTCCACACCTTCTGAAATAAAAAAAAAAGTCTCCAATTCATTCCAGAACTTTTTGGATAATCTGTGACATGCAGTATTATTTTCCCAGCAGATATCTGGGTAGTTGAAGTTCCCCATCTCCACCAAGTCCTATGCTTTGGATGATTATGTTTGTTCCATAAAAGCCTCATGCACCTCTTCTTCTGGGTTAGGTGGTCTATAGTACACCCCAGCCATGACATCACTCTTGTTTTTTACCCCTTTTATCCTTAGTCAGAGAAATCTAAGTGGATTTCAGTAAAGTATTTGATACAGTTCCACATGGGAAATTATTAGTTAAATTGGAGAAGATGGGGATTAATATGAGAATTGAAAGGTGGGTAAGGAACTGGTTAAAGGGGAGACTCTAATGGGTCATGATGAAAGGTGGACTGTTAGACTGGAGAGTGGTGGAGTTCTCCAGGCTCAGTCTTGAGATTGATTTTATTTAATATTTTTGTTAATGACCTTGGCATAAAAAGTGGTGGCGTGCTAATAAAATTTGCGGATGACACAAAATTAGGAGGTATTGCCAATACAGAGGAAGACCAGAATATCATACAAAAAGATTTGGATGAACTTGAAAATTGGAGTAAAAGAAATGGGACGAAATTTAACAGTGCAAGGCCATGCACATAGGGAAAAACAACAAGGTATTTCCTGTAGAGATAGGAAAGTATTATTGTGATTATACAAGGCATTGGTGGGATCTCATCTGGAATACTGGGTGCAATTCTGATCTTCCATCTTTCAAGAATTCAAACTGGAACAGGTGCAGAGAAGGGCTACTAGAATGACTAGACAAGTGGGGACTTAAGGAGTTTGGGTATGTTTAGCCGAACAAAATGAAGGCTGAGGGGAGATATGATTGCTTTCAGTCATCAGGAAGGGAGAGAATTGTTTAAGTTAAGGGGAAATGTTAGCACAAGAATAAATGGATATAAACTATCCATTAACAAGTTTATGCTGGAACATAAGAACATAAGGACCGTCATACTGGGCCAGACCAAAGGTCCATCTAGCCAGTGTCCTGTCTTCTGACAGTGGCCAATGCCAGGCATAGGCGCCAACTTTTCCCCCGGCGCTGGAGGGTGCTCGCCCCCAGCCCCGCCCTGGCCCTGTCCTGACTCCACCCATGACCCACCCCTGCCCTGCCCCCCATTCCAACCCCTTCCCCAAAGTCTCCACCCCAACTCCACCCCCTCCCTGCCCTTATTGGACTCCTTCCCCAAATCCCCGCCCCGGACCCATCTGTTCCCCAAGCATGCCGTGTTCCCTTTCTTCCCCCTCCCTTCCAGCGCTTGCCATCGCAAAACAGCTGTTTATTGGCGGCATGCGCTGGGAGCGAGGGGGAGAAGCGGGGATGTGGCATGCTCAGGGGAGGAGGCGGAGGCGGAGTGGAGTGGACGTAAGCTGGGGCGGGGGGTGGGGTGGAGAGCTGCCAGTGGTTGCAGAGCACCCACCAATTTTTCCCCATGGGTATTCCAGCCCTGCAGCACCCACAGAGTCGATGCCTATGATGCCAGGTGCCCCAGAGGGAATGAACCGAACAGGTAATCATCAAGTGATCCATCCCCTGTCGCCCATTCCCAGCTTCTGGCAAACAGAAATTAGACAAAGATTTCTAACCATCAGAAGGATGAAGTTCTGGAAAAGCCTTTCAAGGGGAGTAGTGGGAGAAAAAAGCATAACTTGTTTTAAGACTGAGCTCAATAAGTTTGTGGAGGGGATGGTGAGACAAGACTGCCTACAATGGCATATGGCCCATCAACAATTGTTATTAGCAAATATCTCCAGTGGCCAGAGATGGGACACTAGATGCTTTGAGTTACTATAGAGAATTTTTTCTTGGTGTCTGGCTGGTGGGTCTTGCCCACATGCTCAATGATTAACTGATCACCATATTTGGGGTGAGAAGGAATTTTCTCCCAGGTCAGACTGGCAGAGACACCCCCCCTTTTTTTTACCTTCCTCTTCAGTGTGGGTCATGGGTAACATGCTGGCTTTAACTACAGTAAATGGTGACTTATCTGTAACTTGAAGACTTTAAATCAAGATTTGAGGACTTCAGTAACTCAGCCAGAGGTTATAGATATACTACAGAAGAGGGTGAGCGAGGTTCTGTGGCCTGCATTGTGCAGGAGACCAGACTAGATCAGTGATTTTCAACTTGTGGTTCATGGACCCCCAGACTATGTATAAGGGCTCCGTGAAAGATGACTATGAAAATAAAGTTTCTGATCCTAGAAACGGCATTCTGTTTTTCTTAATCAATCAAAAGTATGTGAATATCCCCGCCTACAGGTCAAAACCCAGAAATTTTGTTAGTACCACAGAAGCCCGCAGTTTAACGCCCTTTCTCACGCTGCGTCAAATGCCGTGTTGAACAGGTGCAACATTTATAGTTGAATTCTGCTCAGTTTTTAGTCTAAGACTTCTATGGTAGGGGGTCTGTGGACCACAGATTGAATTTCCACAGGGGTCTGCCCCTCTATTCACATTTTTTAGGCGTCTGCAAATGAAAAAAGGTTAAAACCGCTGGATTAGATAATCATAATGGTCCCCTCTGGCCCTAAATCTATGTGTCCATGAGTTCCCTATCTGTATAATGGGGACAATAGCACTTCGCTACTTTACAGGGTTGTTGTAGGGATCAATACATTAAACACTGTAAGGCACTCAGAAACTATAATAACAGGGGCCACATCAGAACCTGAGATAAAGACATTCGATTTCCATGCCTATGAGCCTCAATAATGTGCCCCTCCCCCCATTTCATTGCTGAATTCCAGTGTGCCAAATGCCCATAAGAAGAACACTGTGAACAAATCCTTTTCTTAATTGGGGGCATGGAAAGGCTGGAAAGCAAAATCAACATTTAGCATCTGTGAGCACCAACACAACCATATCTGTCACACTTGAAATCATAGAATCGTAGAGCCCTACGGTTAGAAGAGACCACAAAGGTCATTTCGTCTGACCCCGTGCCAAGATGCAGGATTTGTTGTCGCTAAACCATCCAAGACGGATAGCTTTCCAGCCTCCTTTTGAAAACTTCCAGTGAAGGAGCTTCCATGACTTTCCTACACAGTTTGTTCCATTGTCCTATTGTTCTCTTACAGTTAGGAAGTTTTTTCTGAGATTCAATCTAACACTGCTATGCTGTAGTTTGAACTCATTGCAAATGCACAACATCTAGTACAATCTTTGTTTTCTTTCTGGGTGGTCTTTGTGGGGGTGACTGGTTTGTTGCTTCAGTGCAGGGGAAGCCAGGAAGGGGTTTTTTTCTATATCCTAGGGCATGTCTATACTTACCTCCGGAACAATCCATCCAGCGGGAATCGATTTATCACGTCTAGTGAAGACACGATAAATCGATCGCCGAGTGCTCTCCCGTCGACTCCGGTATTTCACCAGAGTGAGAAGCGCAGGTGGAGTCAACGGGGGAGCATCAGCAGTCGACCTACCGCAGTGAAGACACCGCGGTAAGTAGATCTAAGTACGTCGACTTCAGCTACGTTATTCACATAGCTGAAGTTGTGTAACTTAGATTGATTCTCCCACCCCCACCCAGTGTATACCAGGCCCTAGTTG
The DNA here is from genome assembly GCF_013100865.1 of Trachemys scripta elegans. Lineage (NCBI taxonomy): Eukaryota > Metazoa > Chordata > Testudines > Emydidae > Trachemys > Trachemys scripta. The sequence goes on along the minus strand of NC_048298.1, from coordinate 328,254,663 downwards.
GTATAATTCAACTCCAATGGAACTATTCTTGTTTACACCAGCTGAAGGTGTGGCCTGCAGTTTCTAATCTCTTGATTATCTCTTACAATCAAGTCTGATTTAGAGAGGTACAATGGAGGATCTCAGATCAGGAATCTTTCCTTTGACATTTAAAAAAAAAAACCTGCCAGGGAGTGGCAAGAAATAAATCCAGAAACCTGTACTGAGTGTTGCTTTCCTGTAGACTTCCATAGGAATAGGGGACTGCTATCTCACTAGGCAGTCATTACATTAATGCATCCTGGAAATATCTTTTTTCTGTCATATTTATAGTAATTATGTCAATGGGCGAATTTACATCATTTGAGTTAATTGCCACTGGTTTGTGAAAACACACTGTTTGACGTATTCACAAGGTGCAATTTCTGTATGCGGAATGTAATCATATGGAATAAAAAACTCAAGGGGAAGCTACATTTGCTGAATACACCCTGCTTGAAGTTCAGTGTTGTTTAGTAATTTTTCCAAATTTGAAAATGTCCTCCATTCAATCTGGCATTTGCCAGATTTAAAACAAAAATGTTTTTGAGTTATACATGTGTTAAAAATGTAAAAAGCATATTTGCTAAATGCACAGACATGCAAAAGTAACAATTTGTTAATTTGGTTAAAAAATATTTCAACTGTTGCCAAGACCATGTGTGAGAACTTTTGCTCTGCAGTGAAAGTTTATAGCATATTTCGTTCCTCCAAAAATAAGTTTTTGTATTGGAAAACATATAGGTCTACTGGTACCTCATAGTTGTATTTTAAGGATCATTTAATGAATGTTTGTAAAGCATGTTGAGTTCTTAATATGCTTTAATGCTTGAAAGTTGCTAGAAACGTGGAAGGTAATATTATTTTGTGGTGTCATTCATTTTGGCAGTTAGAAGTTGGCTTATGCTTTGAAACACTCAAAGACGAACTATGTATATTATTTCTTTCTTTCAGGCAGTGTGATCTGGGGGATAGAGCACTGGACTGCACTCAGGAAACCTGGCTTCTAGTCATGCCTCTGTCACTAGCCTCTCTATGCCTCATTTTCCCCATCTGTAAAATGGGCATAATGATACTTATCTCTCTTTGTAAAATGCTCTGAGATGTACTGATGAAAAACATTATATAAGAGATAGCTATTATTAGGATTCTATCTCATTTTATTAGGGTAGGTGTGCTAACCCCATTGTCCTGTTACATTTCCAACTTTTGTAATTAACTCCTCCATCAGTTATTAGATCTGATCTTCCTCTTCATTTTCTGGTTTGAAGCATTCCTTATGTTCTCCATAAGTGTCTGCATTTTGTTAGTGAATGAAGCAATACCTGTACTTAGCATTAATTATTATTCTCTTTGCTTAAACAATTACACTGGTCTACAATTTTTGAGAAGTCGTCTGCTTCAAGGATAAAATGTGCTATTTATTATGTATTTTGATGTGCTGAATTCAAATCTGACAATTAAAACAACTGATTGGCTACTGTTTCTAAGATATTTAAGTTTTTACATTTTATGTCTATGTATATTGTGTAGATAGTAGAGTTTTAATCATAAATTGTAAACCTAGGTCTTTTCATGTGTTTATGGTTCCTTCACATGATAATATTTCACCTGTCCTGTTTATGTAACACTTTAAAAATCAGCAAAAGGGTTATATAAATAAAATTTATTATGAAACAAAAGGCAAAAAACTATTATGTACCTAGTTTAGTCCTATTCAGTGTCTACTCGGTGCTTCTTGGCTTGTCTCTTGTATTCATTAAATGGAGCATCTCTTGTCACTGTCCAGCAATAGTCTGCAAGCATTCATGGGTGCCATTTACCCTGATAGCATTTCTCCATTGTTGCAATATCCTGGTGAAATAGCTCGCTGTGCTTGTCGCTCACTGATCCGCAGTTCGGTGGAAAAAAATCTAGATGAGAGTGCAAAAAACATATCTTTAGTGACATGTTGCAACCAAGGCTTTTGTATGCCTTGAGGAGGTTTTCCACCAACAACCTGTAATTGTCTGCCTTGTTGTTGCCGAGAAAATTTATTGCCACTAACTGGAAGGCTTTCCATGCCGTCTTTTCCTTGCCACGCAGTGCATGGTCAAATGCATCATCTCGAAGAAATTCACGAATCTGAGGACCAACAAAGACACCTTCCTTTATCTTAGCTTCACTTAACCTTGGGAATTTTCCATGGAGGTACTTGAAAGCTGCTTGTGTTTTGTCAATGGCCTTGACAAAGTTCTTCATCAGACCCAGCTTGATGTGTAAGGGTGGTAACAAAATCTTCCTTGATTCAACAAGTGGTGGATGCTGAACACTTTTCCTCCCAGGCTCCAATGACTGTCGGAGTGGCCACTCCTTCTTGATGTAGTGGGAATCTCTTGCACGACTATCCCATTCGCAGAGAAAACAGCAGTACTTTGTGTATCCAGTATGCAGACCAAGCAAGAGAGCAACAACCTTCAAATCGCCACAAAGCTGCCACTGATGTTGGTCATAGTTTATGCACCTCAAAAGTTGTTTCATGTTGTCATAGGTTTCCTTCATATGGACTGCATGACCAACTGGAATTGATGGCAAAACATTGCCATTATGCAGTAAAACAGCTTTAAGACTCGTCTTCGATGAATCAATGAACAGTCTCCACTCATCTGGATCGTGAACGATGTTGAGGGCTGCCATCACACCATCGATGTTGTTGCAGACTACAAGATCACCTTCCATGAAGAAGAATGGGACAAGATCCTTTTGACGGTCACGGAACATGGAAACCCTAACATCACCTGCCAGGAGATTCCACTGCTGTAGTCTGGAGCCAAACAGCTCTGCCTTACTCTTGGGTAATTCCAAATCCCTGACAAGATCATTCAGTTCACCTTGTGTTATGAGGTGTGGTTCAGAGGAGGAGGATGGGAGAAAATGTGGGTCCTGTGACATTGATGGTTCAGGACCAGAAGTTTCATCCTCTTCCTCTTCCTCGTCTGACTCAAGTGAGAATGATTCTGGTGCATCTGGAACCGGCAGTCCTTCTCCGTGGGGTACTGGGTGTATAGCTGATGGAATGTTTGGATAATGCACAGTCCACTTTTTCTTCTTTGACACACCTTTCCCAACTGGAGGCACCATGCAGAAGTAACAATTGCTGGTATGATCTGTTGGCTCTCTCCAAATCATTGGCACTGCAAAAGGCATAGATTTCCTTTTCCTGTTCAACCACTGGCGAAGATTTGTTGCACAAGTGTTGCAGCATATGTGTGGGGCCCACCTCTTGTCCTGAGCTCCAATTTTGCAGCCAAAATAAAGGTGATAGGCTTTCTTAACCATAGTGGTTATACTGTGCTTTTGTGATGCAAAAGTCACTTCACCACAAACATAGCAGAAGTTATCTGCACTGTTCACACAAGTACGAGGCATCTCTGCTCACTTTGGCTAAACAGAAATGTGTCCCTTTGCAAAATCCAACACTGACAAATAAGAGAGCATGATACTGAATGATTTCTAGAGCTGATATAGGGCAATTTGTTCAGCAGAGTGATGTAAGCTTCGTTATGACTGCATCATCCATGACTTCTAGGAATAACATGATGCAATTCATATCATGTATGACGCAATACCAGCTTCAGATTGCATCATTCATTGTTTTGCCTAAAAAGCAAGTACTGTCCAAACCCAGTCATAGATTTACTCATAGATCCAGTCAAAGATGTATTTTAGTCATTTCTGGTTTAAATTGAGATCCCTTCCCTTTATAACTCACTTATCCTCCGCCATTCCCAAGTCAAGAGTCGTATATACTGACCCAATAACATATCTTGAAAACTAGAGCCAATCAACAATTTTAAGCATCATTTTCGTTCTCAGTGACCCAGAATTAGTAAAGTTTGACTACATTTATTTCAGAAGCATTTTGGCTGTAGAGCAGTGTTATTTGTGTCCTTTCTGCTTAGCGGTTCTGATAAACAATTCTGATTATTATTATTAAAACTTCATGTTTTTTCTCTCAACACAGAGCTGGAAATAATGAGTTTTTAACAGCTTTAACAATGGATCTGGATTTGACCTTCTGATACAAAGGGTCAGTAGGAATCCATTTTTTTAAAAATGTCCAGCTAAATAGGTCCTTCATATCACAATAGGGCATTTTCTTTTTAATTGGTTGGCAAGAAGTGCTATAATAGTCAAATAAAAGCTTTCTCTTGTGAAAGTAATCATATATCCTTCAGGTAGTTCTTAATTACAATTTTGCCTTGACAGCAGTCTGTGCCTCTCTAGTGTACTTCATGACTGAATGTTTTACTGCTATATCCTTGACTGATATACACCCAGAAAAAGCTAGCGAAAATGTGACACCTCATTTGTTATGGAGATAGAAATATGACCTCTGTGCCCCAAGTATAATCCCAAAAGATTGTCGCTCCCCTGCTCTACTCTCATTTGTGCTTTAAAAAAAAAAATCATCAGCGTAACAACTGATCGAGGGGGTGGGAGCGTAAAAAGCTCTAACAACACCGTTGAGGTTGCAGACATTGTTAGAAGCTGGACAGAAAAGTGGTCAGCAACAAACTGCTGGCTTGCCTGCTGGCCATTTCTATACATGTCAGTTTAGGTCGGCGGTATCTCTTGCCATTTCTTTTCATTTCTTTATATGGAATTCTAGAAAGAAACTATTATACAGAGATGAGAATTCATTTCCAGGCTTGAAGACTGTCTCCCACTGAGATTTGGGTGGAAATTTAAGTTTGGCCCCTTGTTGGGCTGTTTGGAAATGACAGAAATCTAAAATGTTTTCCAAGGACAAGAAATTAGAGCTCTTTTCACTTAAAGGCCCCAATCCTACAAACACTCACATCCTTGAATTTACACACACAGAGAAGATGTAAATCCATTCATTTCAAGCGTACACAAACACACACACACACAATTCCATTGACGTCAAGCATGTCTTGTCAACTAATCAGAAAAATATTACAGACACAAAAGGCCTATTTTTCTGGACATTTGAAAACACAATTGACTTGGATGGAGCTACTGACACGTGTGAAGTTAATCGTGCGTGTAAGTGTTTGCAATATTGGGACTATTAGTATCTGTGTGCACCACATCTGATATGTCTTGGGGCTATAGGAACTGTTTATTTTTGAAGACAAGACCTGATAGAAAAAGAGATGATGGATATATACAAAATAATGAATTGTACAGAAAAAGTAAATCAGGTGTTCCTATTTATCCTCTTTCACACGGTTGCCTTGTAACAATCTGGTTCATTGACTCAATACAGACTGAAAAGAAAATAATACCACATCTTGAATAAACAACAGCACATACAAATTGAATTCATTGAAAGTCACCCATCCAAGTACTATCCCAGTCTCTCTGTTTAGTTTTTAAGAAGATCTCAAGAAGATCCCAGCGCATGGTAGCAAGACAACAAGCAGCCGGTGTGAGATTTTCAAAAGCACTCCACACTATCTGCTTCCATTGAGGTTGATGGGAGTTTTACCATTGGTTTCAATGGAAGCGGAGTAAAGCCGATGCAGAGTGTTTTTGAAAATCTCACCCTCCATATTGATCCTGATCATAAATATTAACAAGAGCGCCATGAAACGTAATTGTCAATTGAAAATTTTATGACTACTTAAACAATGAAAAGCAATCAATTGCCCTGGACTTTCCTGTTTTTAGAATGTCTGGCAGGTCTTAAAAATAACAGCATACACATAATAGCGCTGATGTGTACATTTGTTTTGCAATCTGGGAAGTCGCCATACCTGCTGTGTTTAATTTCAGGGTTCTGGGTTATGATGAAAGAAAAACAAGAACAGTTTGCTATTTCACCTGGAAAAGAGTATTTTCATCAATAGGAAAATAAGTCCACAATCTCAGCAAGTGTAGCCTGTAGATTCCCCTAATATATCTGATCTTTATCTTCTGTTGTGAACTGATGTCATGTGTGCCTGACTGACATATATAATGCAGTAATTTTAGAGTTGGGTGAATACCTCAAAACATTCATTTAGTTTTTAAAACTAATTCATTGTAACTCTGCCCAAGTCAATCTGCATTCACAAACAATTCTAGTGAATGGTTGACATTTTTTCAAATTTTCAAAATTTAGTCAAAAATGTTCAAGGACATTTTTCAACTCTTTTCAACTAGAGCTATGAATGACCTTCACTACCCAAAAGCCAAATTTTAAAATTTGAATATGGACAGCCAGCAAACTTCAAATTTTACACTCATATGTGCCTTTCATAATTCATGCTGCTGTTGGCTAGTTACGTAACTAGTTATCTAGGATGTGATTCGTCTCTTGCTGTAGTCGGTAAGTCCCATTGACTTCAGTAACTATTGGACTGGGCCCCTAATAAGGGAACCATATGAGATATGCAAAGGACCAGTAACAATGTGAATTCCAAATATTGGTCTATGAAGATTTGTGAAGAATCTACAAACCACAGAGTATTCACTGAAGATGTAGGCAAATCATTTCAAATAATGAACAAATCTGTGAATTTTGAAATATGTTCATAGACAAGTCATGAAGAGAAAAAAGGTGAAATAGCTCTACAATATTTATTTATGGCTGCATTGTCTCTTGTCCAAATGTGGTTGTGCAGGGAAGTATAAGGGAGAAAGGATTCTCTGCCACATTGCAAAGTCTATAGTGGAAAAGAAAGTCTGCACTGTCATCTCCAGGAGCTGGTAGATAGTCTACGAACACTATCTCTGACTTTTCTTAAGTTGCAGTCAGAGAACCCTTCTGTAAGCCCAAAGATCATCTTGGCACCACGGGTGATATCCTCACCCCATTTAAATCAATGGGATTGTTGCCATTGTCTTCAATGGAGCAAGGATTATTTGTCCCATTGCTCCAAACAGGTCAGATGCAGAGCAGGGTGTCATTAGCATGTAAAATGCATTGCAGTCCATGTCCCTTCTCTAACGCTTCCAGCAACCTCATATACATGTTGAAAAGTAGGGGTGAAAATAGAACCCCCTGTGCTACCTGTGATAATATGGAACCATAGAATCATAGAATATCAGGGTTGGAAGGGACCTCAGGAGGGCATCTAGTCCAACCCCCTGCTCAAAGCAGGACCAATCCCCAACTAAATCCTCCTGAGGAAACTCGAGGAATTGAAAAATTGCCGGAATTGCCATGCTGCCACCTACTCAATGGCCTTTCTCAAGCTGGGGAGATAGAATACTGGTCAATAGTCAGAATGGCAGCATCAGAAGTTGGTTTATTGGTGATGGACCTCATGATGCCATCTTTAACAGCCATTGGAATATTGTGCCCCTGTATGGGAACAATGATAACCTCTACTGAAGTAGACCCATTACATCCCTACTAGACTTCATCACTCAGAAAGGGCAATGGTAGAACTCAGGTTGTAGCATGAAGCTATCTCACTACCTCAATAATGTAACAGAGTAATACTGGCTGAAACTCAAGTATTGAATGTTCAGGGTGAAATCCTGGCTCTGACGAAGTCAATGGCAAAATTCCCATTATTAATGATTACTATTAGTTATAGGATTCATTGATTCCAAAGGCAGAAGAGACCATTGTGATCATCTAGTCTGACCTCCCGTGTAACACAGGCCAGAGAACTTCCCCAAATTAATTCCTGGCAGATATCTTTTAGAAAAGCATCCAAACTGTATTCATAAAATTGTCAGTGATGGAGAATCCACCATAACCCTTGGTAAATTGTTCCAATGGTTAATTACTCTTGCTGTTAAAAAAATTACACCTTGTTTCCAGTCTGAATTTATTTAGCTTCATCTTCCAGCTATTGGATCATGTTATACTTTTTTTCTGCTAAACTGAAGATCCCATTGGTACATATTTGTTCCACATGTACATATTTATAGAATGTAATCAAGTCACCCAGTAAAATTCCCTTTGTTAAATTAAACAGATTGAACTGTTTGAGTCTATCACTATAAGGCAGGCTTTTTACTCCTTTATTCAGTCTCAGGGCTCTTCTCTGAACCTTCTCCAATTTATCAGCATTCTTGTACTATGGGCACCACAAGTGGATACGGTATTTCAAGAGCAGTCATACCAGTGCCAAATAGAAAGGTAAAATAACTGATCTACTCCTATGTGATATTCTCCTCTTTATGCATCCCAGGATCCTATTAGCTTATAAATCATATTTATTAGGTTAGCGCCTAAGCACCGACCAAGAATGGGACCCCACTGTGCTAGGGCCCAGGATTTCACATGCAATTTTTGTCCCCATGACACTATTATGTTTCCATGGCAGTAGACATCTCAATCCAGTTTAGCAAAGTATCATGAAAATCTAGTTTGTCTGTATATTAACATGAACATTTTTGACATCGAGAAAAACTCGACTTTATAATGGAGTGGAGGCAGCTGCGATTCACCAAGCTGTCAACCACTCAGAACAACCCCACCAGGCAAAACAGAGCTGAAGAAACTTTCCATTGTGGGGCTTCAAATGAGACTCCAGCCAACAGTCACTTAAATAAAAATAGATTCATTAGAAGCCTACTTACTGTAGAGTATGCAAAAAGCACTAGATGACAGACAAAATGAAAAAAGATTAACTTCCCAAAGCAGGGCTGTCAGGGAGCTGATGGAGTGAAACACAGGTTACTGGTTACACTTCACTTCTGCCTGCCTTAGAAAAAAATAGCATTTACAGAACGCTGGTGCAAGGCAGTGGCTCATATGCCAATATGATTAAGTAACAATTGCTTAGAATTCCAATCTGTGTTGTCAGAAGTCTCCCTTCCCATCTCTACCAGACCTTTCTCTTAATGAGCTGGGACACTAATCTTGGCTCTGATACTGTGCTTTCCCCCTGCCACCCCCCCAACCCTCCGCTAGCCTGACAGGCTGATTTCTATGTAATGGATGTGCTCTTTCCTTTTCACCTAATTAGTTACATTTTATGGTAGTTGGTGTGGAACAGCAGCATCAACTATAGCTCCAGGAGGGTCACATTTTGGTTGTTGGTGTTTTTATTTTTTTAAAGGAGCTAATGAATTAATTTAGCCACAACATTGTGTACGCTGCTAACCGAACCTCTTAATTAACAGGCAAAGTTTCTTATAATTAATAAAATATCCAGAAGACACAAATCACTAGGACTTAAAAGACAGAAAAAAATGCACCAAATGGTGAAAAAAACAACAACACAAGCACCTTCAAATTAGTGGGAAATGGGGCTTTCCCCCCATAGATTATGGCTTTCAATTTGACCCTAGTCAGCAGAGCCACTGAAGGCATCATTGGCTTGTCTAAGGGTATGTCTACACTACCCGCCGAATCGGCAGGCAGTGATCGATCTATCGGGGATTGATGTATTGCGTCTCGTCTAGACACGATACATCGATCCCCGAACGTGCTCCCCATTGACTCCAGAACTCCACCAGGATGAGAGGCGGAAGCGGAGTCGACGAGGGAGCAGCGGCCGTCGATCCCGCGCCGCGAGGACATGAAGTAAGTCAATCTAAGCTGATCTAAGATACGTTGACTTCAGCTACGCTATTCTCATAGCTGAAGTTGTGTATCTTAGATTGACCCCCCCTTCGTGTAGACCAGCCCTAAGTGAAATGAGCTGATGGACCCATTCCAATCTGTAATGGACAGGACTCACATATTACAGGTGCCAACTTTTCAAAGGGCCAGGGGGTGCTCGACCCCCAGCTCGGCCCCAGGCCCTGCCCCCAATTCACCCCTTCCCCCAAGGCCCCACCCCTCCTCTTCCCGCTCCTGCTGCTAGGTGGGAGGCGTGGGGAGGGAAGGGGGAGCTGATGGGGGGCTCAGCATCCACCATTTTTTCCCCATGGGTGCTCCAACCCCAGAGCACCCATAGAGTTGGCGCCTATGGTCCTCTTGCTGGAAGTCACAGCAGAAAGGCCAAGGGCTGACGAGGCAGAGTGACTGCTCTATCATCTCATTGCTAGAGAGTAGACTTGCTGGCATATTGGTAGTGCAGTGCAAGATACTAGCCCAACTATTAACTAAGCTGTACCTACTGTGACTAAACAAACAATCCCTTTTCCAGCAGTCAGTCTGATAATTCTTATTATTATTATACACAAATGGAATTTTGAAAAATGCAATTAAAATAAAACCTAAGTTCTGTAATTAATAAATAATAGTGTGTGAAAGGTTTATAGTGCATGTGTTGGCTTCCATTTAGGATCTTGGCTTATTTGGTGCCTGTTCCAAAGCCCACTGAAACCAGTGGGGAGACTCAATTGATTTCAAAGAGCTGTATATCAGGCTCTGTGAGCCCTGTTTTAAATGTCCCTCTCCATACTCAGACTTGGTTGTGTGTAATATTGTTGTCCCTTTTCAACCTGAGCAGCTAGTCAAAATTCGGGGCCCTGGGGATGTTCCAGCTGGGAATAGAAATTGATGATCTGGTATTTCCTTAGACACAGTTTTGTCTGTGTACAATGAATGTACAAAGTCCTGACTCTCTGAACGCAGAGGGAATCAGATAGTAGGACATAGGGCAGGGGTGGGCAAACTATGTCCCGCGGGCTGGATCCGGCCCCTTAGGGCTTTGGATCCAGCCTGCGGGATTGCCCCCTGTTGCGGCGCGGGCCCTGCGCTACTCTCAGAAGCGGCCGGCACCACGTCCCTGTGGCCCCCGGGTGGGGCGGCAGAGGGCTCCGTGCGTTGCCTTTGCCTCCAGGCACCGTCCCCAGGAGCTCCCATTGGCCGGGAATGGGGAACTGCGGCCAATGGGAGCTTTGGGGGAGGTACCTGGAGGCGCGGCAAGGGCAGCGCACGCAGAGCCCTGTGCTGCCCCTCCCCCAGGGGCCGCAGCGCTTCCGGGGCGGCGTGGGGCTGGGGACAGGGCAGGCATGCAGGGAGCCTGCCCTGGCCCTGGTGCACACCGCTGCCATCCCGGAGTTGCTTTAGGTAAGAGTCGCTGAGCCGGAGCCCGAACTCCTCCCGCCCCCTGCCCCAAGCCCCCTGCCTGTACCTCGTACGCCTCTTGCACCCCAACCCCCTGGCCTAAGCCCCCTCAAACACCCTACACCCCTCCTGCACCCCAACCCCCTGCCCTGAGCCCCCGCTGCACCCCACACCCCTCCACCACCCCAACTCCCTGCCATGAACCCCGTCCTGAAGTCCGCACCCCTCCTGCACCCCAACCCCCCTTCCCTGAGCCGCCTCATACACCTGCACCCCTCCTCTGCCCCAATCCCTTGCCCTGAGCAGGGCTGGCTCCAGGGTTTTGGCTGCCCCAAGCAGCCAAAAAAAAAAAAAAAAAAGCCGCGATCGCGATCTGTGGCGGCAATTCGGCAGGAGGTCCTTTGCTCCCAGCGGGAGTGAGGGACCGTCCGCCGAATTGCCGCCGAATACCTGGACGTGCCGCCCCTCTCCGGAGCGGCCGCCCCAAGCACCTGCTTGCTAGGCTGGTGCCTGGAGCCGGCCCTGGCCCTGAGCACCTTCCTGCACACCGCACTCCCTCCCACACCCCCTCCCGCACCCCAACCCCCTGCCCCGGCCCTGCATACAATTTCCCCACCCAGTTGTGGCCCTCGGCCCAAAAAGTTTGCCCACTTCTGACATAGGGTCTTGTGTTCACAGCACCAAGTTCAGGTTCCCTTTAGCCTGCACCCCTGACCCAGAAACCTTTTCCCAGGTTTCCTTCAGGGCCAGCCATTGTGCTTCCAACTACTCATTCAGGGTGTTTCCCCATCTCACTGTGCTCTTGTGTGGGCACAATTTATGTGTAATCTCTCACACCTCCCCTTCCCCAAATAAAACTCAGCCAATACTTTCATTTATGTTAATTGAAGGGTGAAATCATACCTACCAATCCCAATAGGGTTTTAACTCAACCCATAACAAGGTTTCACCCAACTCATAACAATATGAAAGCATGGCATACACAGCTTGCATTCTGAGTGCAATCATCCCAGTTAGAAACCTACTAGCTGCTTAAAAATTAAAGGTAGAGTATCATGTACAAAAGACAAATAAAGATAATTGTAAAGAAGAGCCAAATAGTCAATCAAATTCTCAGATCCCTTATTTGCAAACTACCAGAGGGATTGATACATGTTTTTATGGTTGGATTCATGGCATTTAATTGGTAAGCAATCACAATAATAGATGTATATTCACTATACAATCATAGATGATTGAGATGGAGATGCCCTATTAGTTTACTCAGTTCATCTCTATGCCAGTTCAATACAGTATGCTTTCTAGACTCATCAAAAATAATGCAATGTCAGTTGCAGATTAGCAGAGAAATAATAAATTAAGAAACGTGCAAGGGGGAAAGGTAAGTTTTCAGGTCATTTGAGTTTGTGCTTAATGGGGGTCAATTCTTGCCTTGATACGTTAACATTAGTGTCAATGAAAGTGGAAATTATGTTTAGAGAAGAACTGAATGTGAAGTTTATAACCAATTTTTCCAAATTGGGTTGCCTAAAGCTAGGCTCCTAAATCCATATTTAGGTATCTCATTTGAATTGGCCTCATTTTCAGAAGTGAACACCTACAACTCCAGATCAACTCAAGGGGAGCTGTGAGTGCTCAGCACCTTAGAAAATCAGGTCACTTCTATTAAAATGCCTAAATTTAGATTAGGAAACCAGCATGAGGCATCTACATTTGAAAGTGCTTCTCTTTATAAGTAAAAAATGTGATTCCATTTGAAAATAAAATGTCAGATCCTCAGGTGCACCAGAATTATGCTTGATAAACTTGAGGCATGGGGCAGGGATGAGGTGGCATTCTGCTGCCCCCTCTCACATGCTAGCTAGGAGCTAGTTCACTCCCTGTGCAAATTAAAGCATACTCAGGGCTGCTCTATCTTGCAACAACACCAATGTCAACCTAGGGACTATTTTCCCAGAGCAGGAAGTATTCTGACCCTACCGCTGGATGTCTGGGGAAGAGAACCATTTTCTTTTAAATACGTTTTGGAGAAACCGTTTTTATAGGAGCATCTCATTCTCCCAGATTGGAAATTAGGGTATAAATTTAGCCACAACAGTGATCTAAGACACCTCTGTTTAAGACAGTCTGAGACCTGAGATTTTTCACAACTTTGCCTTCCCGTTCCCAAGTGATCTCAGCTCATGAGCAATGGTTTAGAAAGCTGCAAGAAGCAACGTGCCATACCAATCTGCCTAGCAGGTCAAAATAGCTTGCAGTAGGTCTGAAAAAACATACACTGGCTTGATATATTGAAGTGCTAATTTTTTTTGGCCTTAACCATTTGATGGTGCTGAATTTCAATTCCAACAGGGCTGTGCAGTTAAGATTCCATTCTCCAAGTACAGCTGCAGCAAGTATCTGGACCTCTAATCAAGGCAGTGTCTGTTATAATTTAGCATTGATGAGAAAAGCAGTTGCCATCAGGAATGAGCGACAGAAAACAGGCAGCTGCTTTCATCTCAGTTTAGTGTCCAGTTCTTTAATAAGCCTGAAGGGCCTATACCCTGCAGGCTGACCGCTAATTAATGAATTTATGAGTAGAGAAGTATTATCAGCATGCAAACTACTTAAGAGCAGGTGACAGTGCAGGTAATGAATATATTGACCAAAGGCAGCTGATGAATAAGGTGACTGATTTGAAGGGATGTTTAACAAAACAGTAAGCCCCTCACTCCTCGGTATGACAACACTGCAGTGTGACTCACTCACAGCTCCTTTGAAATCCACTGTAAATCACTCAGCCAGGACACCTCAGCCTGCAGCCTGTCTCGCACACAAGAGCTAAGTAGTACTGGGCGTACTCAGTGACCAGGAAGGAAACCCCAGGTGCTACAGGAAGCAGCACAGCTAATTCAGGATTTGTTTCTCTGAGTGAGCCAATGTTTGCACTGGTTCACAGGAATTAGCACAGAACCAGCCTGGTCCTAAAAGAACCCACCAGCCCTTCTGATTGTTTTGCCTTTTGGGTGGGGAATACCTGATGGCCAGCCCCGACCATTCCCTTTCTTCAGAGGCCTCTCCTCTCCTCGCTGAATTCTTCAGGGGAAACCACATGGCTGCTCAGCCATCATGGGCATTTTGTGGGGGACTGCCCCAACCTGGGTGGGTCTTCATCTTGAGTGAGGAGCTCTGGGAGCAGGGGGAGAGCCTCTCCCCAGATGCCAGCCACCTCTCTGCAGAGATTGGTGCAAAGACACTCCATAATCACTAGAGCATGGTGCATGGGGTATCTCTGAGTAGGCAGCTGTGCATAACCTGAAAGTTTCAGTTCGCCAAGGGATTGTTTGAATCTTTTTTTTGTTATTTAAATGCTGGGCCAAACACTAATTCTCTCACCAGCCACTTCGTGCTAATGTGCCAGCACAAAGAAGCTGGATTCTGGCCGAAGTTGGACTACAGAGAAGTCCACTGGCTTACCTGATTCCTGCACCTGCTGTCTGTCCTCGATAGGGTGGTAAGGAGGGGGGTTGTCATGTGATGTGCATGGGGTGTGTCAGGGTTGTGATGGAGCTCAGTTCCACAGGCATAAGGCCCTTAAGGATTTTACATCAGTGGTGTATGTTAGAGCAGCCCCCAGACGGCTGTAACTCAGGCCAGGACAAGGCAGCATAGAGCTTGGATGCAGGGGAGAAGGGAGCCCAGTGAATTTCAGTTGAAGGCTGCAATATTATCTGGACTATGTAAGATTTTAGAATGAGATTACTGGCAACGGGAGACTGAAAGCTTCATTTCTAGATATGCTAAAATATGCAGTGTTTTCTATCATCCTCTTCCAATATTCCACCCTTAAAATGTCTTTTCTACAAAATCTTCCCTGGAAACGCAATAGCCATGTCTGATGCTTCTTTCTTGACACATGCTACATGCAGCATTCACACTGCTCTGCATGTGTATGCACCCCATGCAGCTACAGTGCGTGCCTTTTCTACAAAAGAGCTTGAATGTCAGAGACGTGATACATTTTTCATAATGCTGCTTTCACCTACTGCTTTGATGATTAAGGAACAAGAAGAAAGTCAAGCAATTTGCCCAAGGTCAGACAAAGTGACTCAGTAACTGTTTTAGCATTTGAATACAAAACATATCTGGCATTTCTCAAAAAGATTTGAAACTCCCCATTGTTTCCAACTCTTGCAGTTTTATCATGAGTTTCCTGCTATGTGGTATTTGTCAAAAACTCCAGCTTCTGGAGTCATGTGATTAAGTTAAAATCTCAACTTTCATTAAATACTTTTTTTTAAAAAGGAAGTTTACAGCCCTAATGGCTACAGAGAAAAACCCGGAAAACCAGAAGGCAAATAGAAAAAAAAACCCACCTAAAATAATAATTATTAATGATGATGATTATTATTTATTCAAATAACCTCATAATTTCTAAGCCAGTCTCACAATTGGTTTGTTTGGTTTGGGGGACAGTTGGGAGCTGCCTGAGTCATGATTTTTGAATGCTTGGAGTTGGCAACACTGTTTTGGGGCAGGGTCTGTCCTTTTCTATCTGATTACACAGCACCTAGCACACTGGGACCCTGACCTAATTTAGGCTTTAAGGCACTACTCCAATATAAATGTTAACTTATAGCAATAATTAAAAGAGACAAGGGCACGAGACTCCTCCCCTACTGGCTGTATTCAGCTGTACAGCCTCGAGTTCTGACAATAGATTGTGTTGTGCAGGACCTTCCTGAACCAGCAGTGGGGGGAGCAGGGAGGGGCTGTATTACGTAGTGTAATGAATTCACATGCTACAGACACAATCACTATATAGACCATACCCTTATGGGGCTGGAATGGGAGCGATTGTCTTCCAGCTATGATAACAAAAGCCTCTACACATCTGAATGAAAGATGATCTCCTAACTTGTGGTAGACGCTCTCTTAGCCTCCCTGCAATCAAACCTCTCTCTCTCTCTCTTTTTCACACACATACACACACAGAGAACCAGTAGAAGAGCAGTGGGCTGCACTTTTTCCATTGCTCTATTTAATGGATACACTGGTGAGGGCAGATTTAGAATGTGATTAGGCTCCACAGGACCCTGACTGCAGAATACATGCTTTCAATCAGTGCATTCCCTCTCCTCCTCTCCATCCCCACTCCACAGCCAGTGGTGCCTGTGTTTTCAGCTATGTTGCCCTTCTATGGGCACTCTACTTGCAGGAAGGTATATGGAAAATGTCGACTTCTTACTTCTGCAATTCCCCTCTGGCTTAAGCTAGGTTAAGCTATGGGGGACTCTCGCTCCATCGAAGAAATCTGTGTATCTGGTAATCTGATGTCAATATGACAGTAATGATGCCCACAGGTAATTGGAATTGCAGGGACACCTTCATCCCTGGTGTAGCTACAGTGAAGTCATTGGCAAAGTCATTGACAAAGCCTTGAATGCTAACACAGGAGCCAAGAAACAGAGATACAAATGCCCAAACCTGGACCCGTTGTTGAGAGCTTTCCCACACCCAGGTATGCCACTGAAATACAACAGGGGGTAGCGTTGGGCAGCGAGATATCACTGGTAGCATACTACTCAGTAACTGGCTTGTGTTGGTGCTATAACTGCAGGCTGCTTGGGACGGGCACTTACCAGATTCCCCAAGGGCAGCAGGCCAACTGAGAGTGAAACTTTGTGAAGAATTTCACAAGGGCTAGACAGTAAAACTAGCAAAAAGTTCTAGGATTGTCAAAGGAGCCTAATGGAGTTAGAAGTCCAAATCTATGTGAAATTCAGTGGCAGTCAGGACCTAAGATCCCAACCATGCAGGATTCATGTTTTTTGGGGAAAGGGGAGAGAAGGAAATTCACTGCATTTCACCTGTTTTTCATTGTTCTAATAAAGAGTGCAGTTTGAATAAGCACCCGTTTCAGGATCATAGAGCACTGTCAGTCCCAGTGAGGTCAATGGGAATTGAGCAGCTTGCAGGATTCGGCCCACAGAAGGTACACGGCATGGGCTAGTGAACCCAGACATGCAGTACTTTGCACTCTCTCATTCAGCCTGTGTGCCAATCACAGCTGCACCTAAAGGTTGCACATGGGTCCATGCCTCTGGCACACATCCACATGACTAAGATTCTCTGTAAGAGCTGACCTGATTATGCTCTGCTGGCCAAGTTACAGCATAAAATTAATTGCTTTAGCCACCGGTTTTGTTTCACATGGAAATTAGCTTTTCCATCTGGCACCCCCACGCTCAGCCTTCTACCACCATCAGCAACCCATGAATTCTTCATTGATTTTATGCTCAGGTGTACATCAGAGTTGATGATCAGGGTTTGTGAAATGTACATCGTCCATCTCATATGCTTATCTTAATAAACACAGCAGGATGTTTAAACAAAGCCAGTGAAAATACTGATAGTCTAGGAAACAAACAAACAAACAAAAATAGAGAGAGAGAGAGAAAGAATGAGGCTGTATCAGAAACAATGTGCATTACATTAGAAAAGCCATGCAGATGACTGCTTTGTATATTAGCAACATTTCAAAATGCATATCCATTTTTTTGTTTGGTTAACTTCAGAGGTAGATGAAAGTTAGGACATATTTGCTTCAATATTAATTTTCTGGACGTAATAAGGAACAGCATATTAGACCTGACTGTGCATATTGCATCATAAATGAAATTAATAATGATTGATATGTTCTCTGTTCTTATCATCTATGAAATGATTAATTAAACAACTAATTTCAGCATAAAAACTGTGTTCTCCTCAGGAATTCTTGACGACCTTAATTTAATATTATAACCCTTTTATGGTTTATGGAGGTCATCACTGTTTTACTTTTCTATCTAATGAAGGTCTAAAATTTGGAATTAAACACAAGAAAATCCAGATTCCTAGAAGTTAAAGCAAGGATTATTTTTCAATCAGTAACAACTGCAGTATTAAATAAATAAATAAAATAAAATAATCGTATTATTCCATTACAGTACACAAGACTACAGACCTTGCAGTGAAAGGATAAAGGTATATAAAATAAGGAATGCTATAGGAATGGGAGATCAGGCATTCCTACTCAGCTTCGTTCATAATCCAAGAAAAGGGGAAACTAAATTCAATTGGACAGGAGCAAATTTAAAGTTGATCAAAGGAAATATTTTTTTTTCAAATAATTCACATTCAGCTTGTGGAACCCATTGCCACAAGATCTCTCTGCGGCCAAGAGCTTCACAGATTCAGAGATTTCAGGGCCAGAAAGGACCATTGGGATCAGCAAGTCTGATCTCTCTTATAACACAGGCCATAGAACTTCCCCAAAATAATTCCTAAAGTTTTATTTTAGAAAAACATGCAATCTTGATCCAAAAATTGTCAGTGATGGAGACTCCACCATGACCCTTGGTAAATTATTTCAATGGTTAATTACCCTCACTATTAAAAATGTTATGCTTTATTTCTCGTCTGAATTTGTCTAGCTTCAACTTCCAGCCATTGGATCATGTTATACCTCTCTCTGCCAGATAGAAGAGCCTATTATTAAATATTTGTTCCTCAATATGTATATAGATGTAATCAAACCACCCTTTAACCTTCTCTTTGTGAAGCTAAATTGATTGAGCTCTTTGAGTCTATGCCTATCACTATAAGGCATGTTTTCTAATCCTTTGATCATTCTTGTGGCTATTCTCTGAACCCTCTCCAATTTAGCAACATTCTTCTTGAATTGTGGGCACCAGAACTGGTCACAGTATTCCAGCAGTGGCTGCACCAGAGCCAAATGTACTGGTAAATTAATCTCTCCTAATTGAGATTCCCCTATTCAAGCATCTCTGATCTCATTAACTCTTTTGCCCACAGCATCACACCAGGAGTTCATGTTCAGCTGATTATCCACCATGATCTCCAAACCTTTTTCAGACTCACTGCTTCCCAGGATAGAGCCCTCCATCCTGGAAGTGTGGTCTATATTCTTTATTCCTAGATGTACACATTTACCCATATTAAAACGCATGTTTGCTTGTATCCAGTTTACTAAGCGATCCAGATCACTCTGTAAGAGTGACCTGTCCTTTTCCTTATTTGCCACACCCCCAAATTTTGTGTCATCTGCAAACTTCATCAGTGATGATTTTATGTTTTCTTCCAGCTATCAAATAGCATAGGAATAAGAATTGATTCCAGCAGAACCCCACTGGAAACACCCTCCCTCAATTATGATTCCCTGTTTACATTTACATTTTGCGACCTACCTGTTAGGCAGATTTTGATCTAGTAAATGGTTGCCATGTTAATTTTATACCATTCTAGTTTTTTAATTAAAATGTCATGTGGTACCAAGCACAAGGAAACAATGAGACAATATTGGCCAGCATGAGAGGCCGTGGTTTAGGCACAGTAACAGCCTAGCCCATTTATTGTAGACCTTGGAGCAAAGTAGAACATTAAGAAGGGAGTCGAAGGAGACTAATGAGTTTGTTTTGCAGATGTTTAAGAGGAGCAGAGTGTGGGGCAGCATGGAGAAAAGCACAACAGTGCCTGTTTGAAGATATAACGAGTGGATGATGGAGGAACATCATGGGCTGGTCGGAGGTGGGAGTCATCTTTTCAATACTGAATGACAGATGATAGGTATGGGGGGTTGATTGTGAATGGCCTTGAAATGTAGTTATTTTATGTGACCGAAAGTTTGAGTGCATGCGTGGAGGAGAAGTTATACTTGAAAGCAAGTTTATTCCCTACCCAGCTCTGAACAGAACATGCACGCAGTTTGTATACCTCAAATTTACCCCATGGGGTTCAGCTGCATTGGTTACTCAACTAACACAGCAACCAAAATTTGGCCTAAGCCTTCCTCTCAAGCTTGATCTTCCCAAAGGTATTTCTCGGTCCTAGGCCCTTAGTTCCTTTTATTCCTTTTACATCTTGGTTGTAGCTAACCTGATTGTATAACTTGGCAGCAATTTCACTTTACCTGCATGCAGGGTTCAAGAGGATTGCTCAGCAGAGGAACTGTGCATCCCTAAGCAGGCTCCCTACTATCTGCCTGTTATGGATAAGAGGCTGTACATTTGAATAGCTCATAAACATGCCTGATTTCAACACTGGATTTATTATATTTTTAATTTTCCAACAGATTGGCTATAGTTTTAAGAGTTTCAGAGGAAGCAGTCCGGTCTACTTAAAGGGAATAATGTATTTAACTGTTCAAAAGGCACTTGATCTCATGAATGCACTTTGCTAGTAACAGGATTGTCATTTTCCAGGCCAGTAGAAAGCTATTACTCACTGAAACACAAACAGCTTGTGATAGGGACAGCTTGTGCCGATGGCTGGCAATGTGAATAAGGGAAAATGCAAAACGTGGCCCTTTACTGAAATGTAGACTCTATCTGTTCCAAACATTTCACTTGACTCTTTTCTCCTTATGATACTTACGACAACAATAGGCTAATAGATTTATGTCATAAAGGCACTGACCTTTGTCAGTGAGAACATTTTGTCAAGCAAAAGATGTGATATGCTGCTATGCTCTATAATTTTGACAATGACTGGCACTATCTAGACATGGAAAAGCTTATGCTTATGTTTTTGTATTGTTACCCTTTGATTAACTCCTGACTTCCGATGTACTTTATTACACAAACCTTTTCTAGTGAAATTGCTAAGTAAAGCCAGGGGCAATATAAAAAGTCACTGCTATTAAAAAACTCTCCAGAGGGGCTAATTTTTGGCTTCAGAGTATAAATACATCTGAAAAGCCACTGGTAGGAAGGGAACTATGGAATGCTGCACAGGGTCCTTCTCAAGCTACCCTGTGAGTAGCGCTGCCTAGCCTTTTTTCCGTGGGCTCCCAGTCACCAACACACACTGTCTGTTTCTTCTTCATCACGTGTGCCTTTAATCCTCAGTTTCCAAACATGGTGGGATGTATACAGCAGGAGAAACTTTTCACACAGCTTTCACTTGTCCACCCTCTGAGCTTCTCCCATACTTTCTGTTCCTCCCTATTATAGATCCTCCCTATTACTAAACCAACTACCTCATCAGCCCAACAACTGGCACTTAGTGTCACTAATCCCCACCAGTAACCATTTGATTCCAATTCAGCCTGCAGCCTGCTCTGTGCTGCAGCAACCTCAGTGACCAAGGTGCTACAACTAGTGCTCTGTCATAGGTGCAAATGTTCCACTTTGAACCGAGGCTTCTCTCCATATCTATGGAGATACCACTCCACTTCTCCTCCGTGGCTCCAGAGAGTGTCCCAGGTTCGGGTATAGAGACTAAGGATTGGGTACCCAGGTTTGGGTACAGGGACTGTCTACATATTTCAGCAGGTACAGACCCAACCTGCCCATAATTCATAGATTCATAAATTCTAGGACTGGAAGGGACCACAAGAGGTCATCGAGTCCAGTCCCCTGCCCTCATGGCCGGACCAAATACTGTCTAGACCATCCCGGATAGACATTTATCTAACCTACTCTTAAATATCTCCAGAGATGGAGATTCCACAACCTCCCTAGGCAATTTATTCCAGTGTTTAACCACCCTGACAGTTAGGAACTATTTCCTAATGTCCAGCCTAAACCTCCCTTGCTGCAGTTTAAGCCCATTGCTTCTTGTTCTATCCTTAGAGGCTAAGGTGAACAAGTTTTCTCCCTCCTCCTTATGACACCCTTTTAGATACCTGAAAACTGCTATCATGTCCCCTTTCAGTCTTCTCTTTTCCAAACTAAACAAACCCAATTCTTTCAGCCTTCCTTCATAGGTCATGTTCTCAAGACCTTTAATCATTCTTGTTGCTCTTCTCTGGACCCTCTCCAATTTCTCCACATATTTCCTGAAATGCGGTGCCCAGAACTGGACACAATACTCCAGTTGAGCTCTAACCAGCGCAGAGTAGAGCGGAAGAATGATTTCTCGTGTCTTGCTCACAACACATCTGTTAATACATCCCAGAATCATGGTTGCTTTTTTTGCAACAGCATCACACTGTTGACTCATATTTAGCTTGTGGTCCACTATAACCCCTAGGTCCCTTTCTGCCGTACTCCTTCCTAGACAGTCTCTTCCCATTCTGTATGTGTGACACTGATTTTTCCTTCCTAAGTGGAGCACTTTGCATTTGTCTTTGTTAAACTTCATCCTGTTTACCTCAGACCATTTCTCCAATTTGTCCAGATCATTTTGAATTATGACCCTGTCCCCCAAAGCAGTTGCAATCCCTCCCAGTTTGGTATCATCTGCAAACTTAATAAGCGTACTTTCTATGCCAATATCTAAGTCGTTAATGAAGATATTGAACAGAGCCGGTCCCAAAACAGACCCCTGCAGAACCCCACTTGTTATGCCTTTCCAGCAGGATTGGGAACCATTAATAACAATTCTCTGAATATGGTTATCTAGCCAGTTATGCACCCACCTTACAGTAGCCCCATCTAAATTGTATTTGCCTAGTTCATCGATAAGAATATCATGTGAGACTGTATCAAATGCCTTACTAAAGTCTAGGTATACCACATCCACAGTTTCTCCCTTATCCACAAGACTCGTGATCCTATCAAAGAAAGCTATCAGATTGGTTTGACATGATTTGTTCTTTACAAATCCATGCTGGCTATTCCCTATCACCTTACCACCTTCCGAGTGTTTGCAGATGATTTCCTTAATTACTTGCTCCATTATCTTCCCTGGCACAGAAGTTAAACTAACTGGTCTGTAGTTTCCTGGGTTGTTTTTATTTCCCTTTTTTATAGATGGGCACTATATTTGCCCTTTTCCAGTCTTCTGGAATCTCTCCCGTCTCCCATGATTTTCCAGAGATAATAGCTAGAGGCTCAGCTTCCAGCTTCCACTCATGGCCATGGGAATAATTTGTGTTCTTGAGCAGTAGTTGTGGGTCAAGTCATGAGTAGCCATAGCCTATACTGATGCTGTCTTTGCACTGTTAATTTGCTTTATGTTGGAGAGTAAAGCTGAAGAGAGACAGAATATGGCCCATCATGTCCTGCTATAATGCCTCTGCAATTGTATTCAATCACAACTACTGTTCCATTCAGTTTTTGAGAGTTGCTGCTGACGTAAGGTGAGCCAAAGGCCGCCTTGGAGTAAGCAAGCACTGTAGCTGTGGCCTCTAATCATCCCATGGCCTCTAACCATAGGTCCACAGATGGATACAGCTTCAGTGTTTTTCTTTTTGTTCTATGCAGGTTCTTATACTATGCTAATCACCATGGTACCAGAAGCTCAACACAGAGTGAGAGAAAGTCCCTGCTCTATAGAGTTTACAAATCAGACAAACAAGACAAAGAGTAGAAGAGGAACACAGAGGCACAGAGTGGTGAAGTGACTGGGCCAGGGTCACACAACAGGGTTTTTTAGAGTCAGGGCTGGAATAATAAACCATGTCTCCTAACTCCCTATTCAGTGCTCTGCCCACTAGATCACACTGGCTCCATTTTCCATACCATGCCATGACCTCATTGTTGGCACTGGTGATCATGTAGCATGTATGCTATATGGCAGTCAGTGTTCACCTCTATTATTATTTGTTTAGCATTAACTATGCACTTGGTGCTAGACAGCACAAACAAAAACGACAGCTCCTTCTCTGAAGAGTTTACAATGTAAAGGCCTTACACATAGCAATTTTAGCAAATGTAGCTAACTTACACATAGCAATTTTATTCACATAAGCTTAACCCTGCTCCAGTTGAATTCAACAATGCAGTGAATGATTTCAGTGGAGCAGGATCAAGCCCATGAATAGAAGCATTGACCCAGAAACAATCATGTTGAAATATGGTGGACAAATCCAAGAAAACTTGTTGCCTGTCTTTTTTCCTCCATAATTTGGGTACAACATCACCTGGATGTACCATCTCTTTTCACACAACTCTCTGCGTGACATATGAAGTTTTACTGTACACCAAGACATTGTTGACAAACATCATGTTTCTGCTACTCTTTCGTTTTGTTATACAGAACACCTCCACCCTGTAAGGACAGCTTGAGTGAGGGAAAAATCAAAATGAATAATGCATGAAATCCGAGACCTGAAGCAAATGTTAAGTAATTTCAAAATGGGTCAGAATCACAACAATTAAGTCAATGACAAGCGAAGTCATTTTTCTAAAATATCAACCAATTTTTGTCCCTTCTGGTAGATTGATTTGTAGAGCAGGAAAGGTCATTTCCCGGGCAGATGGGGAATTTCCCAGGCAGAGGGGAATTCAGCTTCCTACATGCCAGATATAATGAGAACCAATAAATTAGGCAAAGCTCCTGTTTAGCTAAGCTGAAATATTGATGCCCAAGCCCACACCGAATGCAAATATCTACATTAATCATTTTTCTTTCTAGCCTGGAAATTTAGACCATGTTAAGACATGTTTTGATAGACCTATACATCATAGTTACAGCAACATTAGAATGAGTACTACTGGCAGAATACAAATATAGTGTAACAAACTGAGTAACTTCATTTTCACCCATGTGAATTTAACTTGTATTCGTTGATACTGTATTAGGATTTAGAGGGGAACTGAGGGTGAACTATACGGCTCAATGGGAGTGGGATATAAGAGCTTTAACTCTCGAAGTTATTTCAATTGTAGCCCAGGTGACTAGAAACTGCTAGGTAAACTGCATGAAATGAACTGGTTTCTGTCCAGGTCTGAGACACTCCACGCGTGTTTTGCAGCATGATCTGCAGGAATTTAAGGACTGAGTAGCCATGGAGAATAAGCTCCCGGGGGTATTATTGATATGTACTCACTTCTTTTGCTACGAACTAATTCATCAAAGCACTTAAGCACCTGCTCTGTTTTAAGCACATGCCTATGTCCATCCCTATTCAGCTCACCACTTTAACTTTAGCTTAAGTGCTTTGCTGAATTGGGGACTTTATCCACTCTGCCATTCAAAAGCCAGGAATATGAGCGTCTAATAACCCTTGTAAAACGAAATAAACTACCCTCCTACCTCCTTGAGGATGACAGTGGAGGAACGTTAGAAGAACAGTGCAGGGAAGCTTGTACTACCGTTACCCATGATGTGCCTCTCCTGCACGTATACACAGATAACTTCAGTCGCCAGGAACGTCACTCTGGTGCCTTTAGCAAGTGCAAAAAATGGTAGGAGCATTTATTTGTGAACAATGTGACAAAACAGAGAAAAATGGCAAATATGATTGAATCACCTCTAATATGACAGGACATGATCCTTGGCTCCCAATACAACACCTTTGCATTGCTCCGTAATCTTAACATTGCCCTAGCAGGACAGCGGGGGAATTTGTAAGGGAAAAACCGGCTGGTGTAGACAGCCAGCAGAGCTGGCTTTGCGCCATGCCCTGACATGGTGGGTGAGAGCATTCCCAGCTTGGGGAGAGGGCTTAGATTGTAAACTCTTTGGGTATGTCTACACTGCAGCTGGGCACTTGCATTTCAGTGCAGGTAGAAAGATACCTGGCAGGGCTTGCACACTAAAAATAGCGTAGCTTCATTTGGCATGGCCAGCAGCTTGGGCTAGCCACCCGAGTACATATCCAGGGAGTCTGAGTGGGTTTGTAACCAGGCAGTTAGCCCAAGCTCCTGCCCATGCTACCCCTGGCTAAACTGGTATTTTGTAGCATGCTAGCTCAAGCAGAGCTGCCTACTTGTACTGTGAGCACACTCTCAACTGCAGCATAAATATGTCCTTTGGGGTAGGCCCTGTCTTTTTGTTCTGTGTTTGTACAGCACCTAGCACAATGGGGTCCTGGGGCAGGTATGCACTGAAATAATATAAGTAATAAATAATATTAATAACAATTAAAATAGATCTTTATAATGGAGCCTGGTTTCCACCTTAGATAAGAATAGTCTATTGCCTCTCCATAATAATGCACCAATGCTCATTCACCCAATCTGACCACTAAAACAGTTAAACCTCTTTACATGGTTTTGGATGTAAAGTTTCATCTAACGGATTTCAAAAAAATGCTTAAAACATTGATTCTTTTGTCTTTATTTTTTTGCAGTATTTTACAAGTATCTAAAACTGCCAAACTATAAAAACACTGTGGAATAAGAGAGAGAAGAGGGAGTTATAATATATTAATGCATGCTCCAGAGACTATATCTTTTCTGATTCCAGCGTTATCTACTTTGGGCCTGGACTGTGAGCTCAGTTCCACTCATGTATATCCAGAGTAACACAGCTAGATTGAACAGAGTTATTCTGGATCTTTACAGGGAAACTAAGATCAGGATCTAGCCCTTTGATGTACAGTGCTTCAGTCTTCCTCAATTTTATTTTTACAGCAAGAGAGATACCTACTGCAGCCCAGCTGACTGCAGAATGAAAACACTACACAGCAGCCTTTTAGAAAATGCATTCCCTTTGAAAGTGCAGCCTATTAACTAGTTAGGACCAAATCTCACAAAGCATCTAATATGAGTCATTTACCAAGCCTAACAAGAAAAATATCAAAATGGTGTCAGCAAGATATTGGATTCTATGCCAATTTTTTACTAGTGTCATGCTGTAAAACAGAGTTTTCAATACAGCCCAGAGACTACAAAGAGTCATCCTCTGCCAGTTGATTTTAGTCTAGTTATGGATTGGAGCTGAAATCCCAGATGTGGAAGATTTGTGCAATGTGCACAGAGTGGCATTAATCCACTGCAAAGTCCATTAATTTTGAACACTGCTATCAATTGAACTACAGGGTACGGTGACAACTACATTATTACCCTTTTAAAAGTACCTTTCCTGATACACTTAGCCTACTTGCCTTGAACTTGTACACTTTTGTGCACACGCATGGCTGAAGAGACACATCTAAAACATATGTATTACAAATTTACATGCATGCCCAGTACATGTCTACAGTTGCACATGCACAAATCTGTACATGGTAGAAAACGTCAGATTTAGAAAGCCTGCTTTATCTGATTAGAATTCCATTGTTTTTAAAGTGTTCCGAAAGATTATAACTGCATATACCAGGAACGGCAACCTTTGGCAGGACGGGACGGTTTGTTTACCTGCAGTGTCCGCAGGTTCGGCTGATCGCAGGTGCCACTGGCCGCGGTTCGCCGCTCCAGGCCAACGGGGACTGCAGGAAGCGGCGGCGAGCACATCCCTCGGCCCGTCCCACCAGCGGATTTCCCTGACGGGCCGCATGCCAAAGGTTGCCAATCCCTGGCATATACCATATATATAAATTAATGTCAAATATTCTTGTTTCCACTCCATTTGTGCAGATTCAAAAAGAGTTAAGTAAGCATCTAGATGTTTAAGGTGAAATCCTGGCTCCACTGAAGTCAATGGAAATTTTGCCATTCAATTAAGCTTAGCTGAACATGTTGAGGTTTTATATACACATATTTTTTTAATTTCTTTATGGCAAATAATATCTTTAGGTGAGCTTTTCAAAAGGCACAAAGGGACGTTAGCCACCATCTCCCATTGAATTTCAAAGGAAGTTGTGGTCCTGAAAAATCCCTTAAATTCTATTTTCATATTTTAGGCTAATTTCTAAAAGTGTCTCCATTGTGCCTAATATTAATTGTGGGTGCAAATGCCAGCATTTAGATATCCTAACACTGCATCCAGAAATGAGGTAATTAGATAGCCAGATGTTGCTATTTGCACCCAAAATGAACTGTGCCCATACATTTGTGAAAATTCCAATTTCAAGCATGTACCCACAAAACCAGAGGCAAGGTTGAGGTCCCTATAAAAGTTTGTCCCATTATATCAGCAACAGCACACAATAGGATAAACAGTAGTTGATCATAGATTTGTCGTATGCCTGTGAATGAGACAGAATTGTTAGAGCTAAAAGGGACTAATGACCAAATGCTCTAGTTCTCCCTCTGCCTTTTCCCACTTAGATTAGTTATAATAGGTTCTGATCAACTGGAAATGTGGAAGTGATTTTGATTATGGCACTTTGTTCAGAAGTTAATCACTTTCTAGGGCTGGTCAACAATTCTTCTGGAAACTCTTTTTGATGGAAAATTTTGGTTTCAAGTGAATGAAATTCTTTGCAAAAAGTGTTTTCCAAAGAAAGTTGAAACATTTTGGCCAAAAACTGAAATATTTCAGTTAGGATAGCCTGCCACAGTACCTCGTGGGAATTATAGCTCAGTTTTCCATGTCCCAGTCTCCTCTGTGGGCCAGACTTCCCAGCTACAGGACTGCTCCCATGATGTACCACACCCAGGGAGAGGAGGCCATGAGGGGAGACCAAGGTGCAACATGGGAGATGCAGTCCAACCACGGAGACCAGGCGCTTGAAGTAACATGGCTGCATTTCTCAATTAAAATATTGTGGTTTTCAGCATCTGCTCTTGATAGTATGAAATATTTAATGGATGCCAAAGGTAAAACTCCAGCAATGTAAACTCCACAACTAATCTTGAATTGAAAAATGAATGTCCCCTCACCCCCGTCCCTTTGTTTTCCCTCAGTTAATGATTCCCCTCTTCCCCCCCTCTCTAGTTTAACCCAGTAATGAGGACCAACAGGCCAACATAACTGGATGTACTTAGGTAAAGTGCCTTCAAAAGGGACTTTACAGTAAGCCCTTTGTGATAAGCACTGTTATTTTATGGGTTTCAGAGTAGCAGCCCTGTCAGTCTGTGTCCGCAAAAAGAACAGGAGTACTTGTGGCACGTTAGAGACTAACAAATTTATTTGAGCATAAGCATTCCTGGGCTACAGCTCACTTCATTAGATGCATAGAATGGAACATATAGTAAAAAGATATATATACATACAGAGAACATGAAAAGGTGGAAGTTGCCATACCAACTCTAAGAAGCAAATTAATTAAGATGAGCTATTATCAGCAGGAGAGGAAAAAACTTTTGTAGTGATAATCAAGATGGCCCATTCCAGACAGTTGACAAGGTGTGAGGATACTTAACATGGGGAAATAGATTCAATGTTTGTAATGACCCATCCACTCCCAGTCTCTATTTAAGCCCAAGTTAATGGTATCTAGTTTGCAAATTAATTCCAGTTCAGCAGTTCTCCTTGGAGTCTGTTTTAGAAGCTTTTCTGTTGCAAAATTGCCACCATTAAGTCTGTTACTGAGTGACCAGAGAGGTTGAAGTGTTCTTCTACTGGTTTTTGAATGTTATGATTCCTGATGTCAGATTTGTGTCCATTTATTCTTTTGTGTAGAGACTGTCCGGTCTGGCCAATGTACATTGCAGAGGGACATTGCTGGCACATGATGGCATATATCACATTGGTAGATGTGCAGGTGAACGAGCCCCTGATGGCGTGGCTGATGTGATTAGGTCCTATGATGTGATTAGGTCCTACCAATGTGATATATGCCATCATCTCTAAGGTGCCACAAGTACTCCTGTTCTTTTTACTGTTCTTTTATGTTTCTACAGCACCCAGCACAGAGATATCCTGATCCTGAATGGGGTGTTATTACAATACAAATAATAAATAATCCCACCTCCCCCAAGAAACATAGGCAGGAAGGATTATGGGTTTGGGGTCAAATATTGCTGTCCTTCACACTCAGTGAATTTCACTTATGTAACAGGGAGCAGAATTTAGCTGATACATTACTCTATTTATCAGACCAAGTCTCAACAGAGAATTGTACAGAAAACTCACTATGTTTTGTTAACATAGCCCAAAAACTAAGTTGCAATGGAGTGGTAAAGATGCACAGACTTTTAGCCCATTCTCTCTAAGATTACACCTAGATCTCTTTGTACTGGGATGCTGAGAATGAGAGCACAAAACTGCCAAAGTTGTGCTCTGGCTTATTTATGTCATTTGCAACCTGGGTGGAATTAATACAATAAATACTGGAAATTTCACAGGAGGATCTATTATTTCCAACTCAGTCTGGTACATTCAAGAGCTTTACATAAATACGGGGACTTTTGAGTGTTAATCTGACCATTTTCAAGTTCTCCCCCTACTATGTTGTTTTATTCGTCTTTGTGTAACTACTGGTAAGGCCCTTCCATTCCTGGTAATCAGTTTATTTCATGTGCATTGGGGCGGGGTAAAATGAAGGCAGGTGTTCAACAGGTCTTAATTTGTTCATATTTTTTTCTCAAAAAAGTCCTTCCAATATATTTTTTTTAAATTAAATGGATGCATATTTTTGGTCAGTATTAAAAACAACCCTGCCCTTTTCCAGTCAAATTACAAGCAGTATTTTTGCTCGTACAGCTCTATTCTGAGAAAATGATTGTAGTTGTTAATAGTTTTATTTAAGAAGGAGGCTAGGCGCAAAGCATCTGGTGTAAATCTAATACCCAACACTGCTGACATATTTAGTCTGATGAGGGTGAGGAAAATAAACTCCTGGCAAAATATCAGAACAGATGACTTTTTTGCCTCCAACATGTCAAGCTGCTTGCATACCAGCTGTCAAAGTGTCATTTATCTTTGTTAGCAGGACCCTGGGTGAAGTAAGAATCATGTTAAGAAAAGTGACTTTTCCAGGTAAATTACTTCAGAAAGCAGCAATGGCATCGTTGGGGCCATTTATAGATTAATTATCCATTTTGCTGGTTACCATTTCCAATGCAGCTCCTGCCGGAGTAGTGGGCCAGAAATCCTGTTGAACACTGTGTTCAGAAAGCAAATACAGCTGATGTCTAAATATTCCATTGGAATGCAATTGTAAATGTAGTAAGATGAGGCCCTGAAACATAAACCCTCATCAGAGGCCCAGTATGAGGCCTAAGGCCTGAACTAAAGTAATGGTCAAGACTTTGCTATATGGAAATAAGAAAAGCCCATGTTTCAAATATTAGTGAGTGGTTAGGATTAGAAGAAGAGAGTGCATTTCTGTTGCTCAGCAACCATATCTTCAAGAAAGTTAGGAATAATTCCAGCTGTTGCATTCCTGAAGGGTTAAAATAATTAATTTACTGGATTTATTTAAAATAAAGTTTTTACCTTGTTTTCTTTTTGTTTCTTGTTTTGTTCTGTTTTCAATTGCTTTATTTTTTGGAGGTTTCTGTAAAAACTATAACTTTTAACTTTTAAAACAAAGAGAGGGAGCAGAAGTGAGGAGAGGTAGGGGAAAGGGAGGATGAAGAGCAACCTAGGAAGGTAGCGAGACCTGAGCCAAGAGAGATTAACTCTATCAAGGTATTTGAAAGTACGGGCAGCAGCAGCAATTTTAGCAAACTGAGAAAGCATATAAAGGAAAAAACTTAACCGGTATATAAAAATATTTGAGAAAGAAGGTTATATTTTTAGATATGAGCACGGAGTGTGGTTCCATGGGTCAAAGCAGTTGGGAACCTGCACAGTTGGGAACCGCGCCCCTGTTTTTTATCCTGGCTCTGAGAGGAGAGTGGGGGTAATTACCTGCTCTTGTAAAACCTGAATTTGTTTCCCCAGTGTCTGTTGCTTTTGTGTGCATGCCAAATGGATGGTGGGAGTGCCCTTTTTTGTACAGTTAACTGTTTTTGGGCAACTCCATGTGTTAATGCATTAATTATAGGTGTTAACCCACTTATTTTCAGTTTTTTACTTTGAAATTCTTTTTTATTCACTCCCTTGCGATCGAGTCGCAGTTTCTGTCTCCTAATGTGCTCTGTGAACTGTTCCATATTTTCCTTCACCTGATTTACCAATTCTGTGAAAGTATTGTTTGCTACTCTTTCCTTCTGTGCACTTACTTGTCCCATTCTGACAGGCACCAGTTTAGGTCTCAGTTTAAGTTTAACTGGAACCTGGCTTTTATCATAAGGTGGTGGTTGCAATGCAGTGGACCGCGTTTCATCTTTTAATTTTACTAGGCCCACCTTTTTCCACTTCTGTCCCCATTCTTCAGGCACAGGGTAGCTACCTGAAGCCTGCTGTTTACCCCCAATATTTACAACAGGGGACGGCATTTTGTATTTTTTGTAGGTTCCTTGCAGCTGTTTCCAATGTTTTATTTTGTTCCTGTCAGGGCCAGCTCTGGCTTTTTTGCCGCCCCCCCCCCTCCCAGCACGGCAGGGGAGGGCGGCCGGAGCCCTGGGGGGAGGGCAGCGAGCCCCGGTCGGGGCTCCGCTCTCCCCGGCGGCCAGAGCGCCGGGGGGAGGGCGGCGAGTCCCGGTCGGGGCTCCGCTCTCCCCGGCGGCCAAAGTGCCGGGGGAAGGGCGGCGAGCCCGCCGCGGCTCCGCTGTCCCCGGCGGCCAGAGCGCTGGGGGGAGGGCGGCGAGCCCCGGCCGGGGCTCCGCTCTCCCCGGCGGCCAGAGCCGGAGCACCGCGCCGCCCCCCTCCAGGTGCCACCCCAAGCACAAGCTTGGTGGGCTGGTGCCTGGAGCCGGCCCTGGTTCCTGTACTGGTTGTTTCTGGGCTGCTTGCCACCCTGCAAGGGCGGTGGGAGCATTCCAGAGCTGTGTAGCTTCTTTTGATTCTTTTAACTCTTTCTTTGTTACTGTTACTTGCCCTGCCAAATTTGTGGTGTGCTGTTCTAACCATCTCACTGCCCTAGACATTAGTTGCAGAATTATTGCTTTTTTACTTCTATTTTTTAGAACATCGGTTTCTACCATCACTCTACATATGCCAGTCCATGTTTCCCCACTTTCTTTTTTAAATTCATATTGACCCCCCTTACTGGCAATCCGGCAAGTCCCTGAGTTATCAAACTCTGTGGGGATATAAAGGGAGGGGATAAGGGGGTTCCCTACCTCGAGGTTTTCTGCCATGTTAGATTGTGGTTCCTACAGCAGACAGCTCGCTTACTCACCAGATCAGGGGTCGGGGTCACCAATGTTGTCAGACGCTACCGGTGTGGTGCTCTGCTCTGTTCAATGTTGATATCAATCGGCTGCGTGCATGTGTTCCCTCTGTGTGCTGCCCCTGCTCTGCACAGATAGCTGACACAGAAGACCCCGAGAGAACCCCCAATGACCACAGACTATAGTAAGGTACGAAGGCACGTCGGCCAGGTTTATTGTCGAAGAGAAACACAGTCTCCAGCTTTCCCTGGCAAATGAAGTCCAAGGTGCTGCTAAGTTCGGCTAGCCAGTACTTATGTGCTCCCTGACAATGGACTCTCAGCTCAGTCAGTGGTGGGACTTTCCACTGCCCCCTAGGCTGGACCAAGATATCCACTCGGGGTGCATTCTTATACACAGGTACAAACAAGTTACACATCACTCCTGATGTACTGAGGTACAACCCCTCTATGCAGCAAGGTACAACCCCTCTACGTAGTAAGGTGCTACCTCTCACCTTGTACATGTTGGTTCGAACAAAACAACTCTATCCATCATATTACCCTTTTGGCCCTGACATTGGGATGGGTCAGCTTGTTCCATTTTATCTGTGTGGAGTGAACAAGTATGCAAATGTTCTGATATCTGGTGTCCAGTACCTTTTAGGTATGTCTCTTTTTGCAGTATCAGCCCTTTCCTTGCCAGCTTCTGTGATCAGGGCCTGCCTCTGGCTCACAGCTTAACTTTGCTTTATGTTAGCAAAGTCTTGACCATTACTTTAGTTCAAGCCTTAGGCCTCATACTGGGCCTCTGATAAGGGTTTATGTTTCAAGGCCTCATCTTACTACAGTAAACAATATTATTCCTTGATATGGTGAGAGAGGGCGTACACACACACACACACACAATGTTATTTACACAGAAGAGTCATTTAGGCCCTGAGCCGGCAAACACTTGCGCAGGTGCTTAATTTTGCTTGTGAGAAATCCCACTGAAACGTATAAGTGTTTGCAAACTCAGGGCCTTCACAGATAACTCTGTCAGGTTTAAAGTTGTACCTTTGGTGGCTTGGGGAAAGGAGGAGAATGGAATGGAACAAAATTAAGTACATTTTTTTGCTGTTGAAAGGTTAACATTTTCTCTTGGTTGTGTTTTTTCTCCAGTTCTTTTCAGCATTAGGCCTTAGCATACTTGCTGGACCTAGAGTTGCAGGGGGTGCTACCGCACCCCCTGGCATGACATGGTTTCCACCATATACAGGGTTTACAGTTCAGTTCAATGGCTCTCAGCACCCCCACTATACAAATTTTCCAGCCCCCCTGGACTTTAGCACGCTCAACTGCAGGCTTAGTAATGGCTCAGCAAAAATAAATTCAGGCTAAGTAACAGTTAATTCTTCTAGTGTAAATATTTAAAGAGACCTAGACCATCAATGGTAGACTTCCCACTCAGTGATCAACATTGTACCCAATGTCCACATTTACCCGCTCCCTGAGCTTGTGTTTATTATTGATTTACGTAACAAGAAACCATAAACCTCAACCTAAACTGTCACCTGAGATTGGCTTGTTCTTAAAGTGTCTCACTACAAAGTCTCTTTGTCCCCAACTCAGGGGGAATGCACAACTCCTGATTATTCTTTTGGGGAGGAGAAGACTAATCAGATCTGGTGAATCAGAACTAACTGCCTCTTTCTGCATCGCAGGGTCCTAGAGCGTGACAACAAACCACACAGACACTGTTATCCAACACTGAAATTTCAGGTTTTGTAGGGGATAAAAGGGCTTTTGCAAAACCTAATAGGAAGATGTTAGACACGATGTTGTGCCTTGAAAAAAAAATCATTGGCAGCTATTTTATTTGTATCCAAATGCTCTTTGTGCTGTTTTGGAGTTGTATGAATGCTAGAGAACCACGGTGAGAAGCAGAAGCGAAACCTATCAGATTATTTCACTGTCCTAATTATGGGAAATGGAAAATGGGAACAAACAACATATATGGTTGAGCCCGAGGGCAATCTAGATTTCTAAGTGGCCACTAGGACAATGCAAGGAGCAGTTGGATGTAGAGGCCCCATGACCTAGTGAACTGCCAGCAGTGCACCTGAAAACGAAAGGCGTTTTGCAGGGCGCACAAGTGAAAATGCAGGAGCTGATTCTGCAGGAAATGGAAAAGAAGCTACAGGCTGGTGCAGAAATTACCATGAACAGGTGGCAAATAATCTGATTTAGGATATATCCACATAGCAGCTGGGAGGAGTAATTCCCAGCTGAGATAGACGTACCCAGGCTAGTTCTGCTTGAGCTAGTGCTTTACAATAGTTCTGACCCACAGTCTGCCCCAAGACCTTGGTTTCACTGCTGCCCTCAGCCCAGTCCCGATTCTACAGTTGGCTTCAACCCTTGTTATGTTCTCTACCACTGCTCCAACCACCAGGCTTGATTGCCTAGAACCCAGTACCTGACACAATCAACAAGTAGTAGCACTTTTCCAGAGTGCCTTCCATTCAAAGACACCACGTCACTTTAGATGCATTACTTAAGCCTCACAACCTCCCTATGAGGTGAGGGAGTACCATGGATTTAACAACATAAGCGGAAATGTATTAAGCTACACATTTATTTCACAGGATGATCAGGAACAGAAAACACTGCACATGTGCAATGTGAAAGGTGACGTTCTCCAGAAACATTTTGTGCCAAGCTGTGCAGCTCTGGCCAGGGCCAGATTTAGGGGCAAGCGACTCAGGTGGGGTCCGCTGGGCTCGGGGTGCTGTATTTGTTGTTAGTCTTATATGACAGGGATAAATCATGCATGCAACTCCTGCATCAAAGTTGTGAAATGGGTTACAAATGCAATAAAAAATAAGGTATGCAAAAGTTTAACTAATTGAGGGAGGGGCACCAAAGACACTCCTCACCAGGGGTGCCATTTAGTCTAGGGCTGGTGTTGGCTCTGGCTCAGAGATACTGCTTGTGGAAATAGTATTGGCATTATTTAAATCCAGAGCACTTTTTCTGCATTTTGGGTGGGCCCCAGGGATACATTTGAGAACTGTAGTAGTGGAGCACACAAGAAAGTGAAACACATTGCTTATTGCTTTCTCCTCCCCAGTGAAGACCCAAAATGACTTCCCCTTGTTTTATATTTTGCATTATCGGGAATGACATAATTAAACTGGCCTACAATTTATACTGCTAGAAATGGTAAATCCTGTCAGAGATGAATTAGAATGCTATCCTGTCATAATAAAGGTCTCATCTTTCATCTTAAGGGCTCCAAATTGTCCCCAAAGTATCAAGGAAATGCAGGCAAGTAATAATTTATAAAAGAATTGCATTAAAAGTAGAAGGTAGAGAAAGTCTCGTCAGTCCTTCAAAGTCTCAAGTATCTACATATTTTACTGGTATTCCCTGGCCATTTTCTGCTCTCACACTGGCTCACATCTCACTGACATCAGTGAATTGATTCAATTAGATTACACTGATGCAAGGAAGTGCAGAATATAGCCCTCAGGAATACGTCTCTTTACCTCAATGGATTAAACATAGACTCAATCCCCTGCTGCCAAGTTGCTCCTTACTCACTCCATACTCTCAACTAAGATCTTGCTTAGAAAGTTTCCATTAAAATTACCACAAAGAGATCATTTCATGTTGTTGCAGGTTTAAAGTAAAAATTCTGCCTTGAAAATGTTATATTTGTAATATTGGATTTGAGAGATTTTAGAAACTAGAGATGGAACAGGTCTGTTAGGACATCTTCTCCTCACTACAGGAGTTTTTCTACAGAAAATTCTTGAGAGGTTTGTCCAGTTTTGTGTTACATACCCCCATGTAGTATTCCGCTGGGGGACTATTCCACCGGCCATTCTGCATATTATGCGGCACATAACAATGCCATACTCTACTCTGTAGAATAAGATGTAAAACTGAGATTCTTCTCACTACTTGTGGGCTTCGAAGAGCGCCTGGTACTTTTTTGCAAGAGGAAGGGGGTTAACCCTGGTGTCTGCCCAAATTTCATTTTGGGCACTTACATTCTGCCCCCATAAAATTTGCTTTGTAGGTTTTTTCCCCCCTCTTTCTTCACTTCATTTCTTACCCTCTGGTATCATTCTGCTGTCTACTGTTCAACACTTGCCACATTCCGTACCTAACACGAATAATAATAGATTCCACCCAATAAACCACTGAACTCATAAGTGAAACAATTGCTATGTATTATGGGCCAAAGCTTACAGATGCTTATTAAGGCAAACTGCCATTGTCTTCAATGCTGAATTATTAGAGTTCTGATTAGTGGCATATTCACTAATGACTAGACTCTACTCTCAGTCATATCAGGGGTTCTCTATAGGAACACGTAGTTTGCAGCAGGCCGGGGGATAAATCTACCCTGTACTACCTTCCTGCGTGCTTACTGGTCATGTGAACCTGGATGCTGCAAACTACAAGTTCCCTTGTGCACTTTAATATAGTCCTGATTCAGTGCAGGGTAGATTGAAACACACTGCAGAACTTTCAGCACAACAACAGCCTGGGCCATATAGACACTTAGTACCTGGTGAGGTAGAGTTCTTTATCCCAGCTCGCTGCAAACTAAGTGTTTGCATAGAAAAGTCCTCAGTGTAAAACTGGAAAAACTCCAGTTACTTTAGTTGATTTACACTGGGTAACAGTAGCATCCAGTCCACTGAGTGGAGTTACTGTGGGTTTACATAATGGTAGCGGATCAGAAGCTGATCCTAAGTCTTTGTTTACATGACTATGTAGGGGCAAGTTTGAACAGGGCAATACAAGGACCATTTTGATGAACACTCTCTGTGGAATTGTGTAGTGTTGTGTGTGTGTGGAGGGGGGTTTGTGAGGACCTTTTTGGTATGAGCTAGGAGGATTCTTCGGGGAATCAAGACAGCACAAAATCCCATTTACAAAAGCTAACAGGCCGTTGTCATATCTCTGACACATTTCAATTAAAGTATAACATACAGCTCAGCCCCTAACTGGTATTTCAGCAAAGAGCTGACAGCCCCAATAGCCATCTTCAGGGTTTTTTCTCAGCTATCTTCCATGCCATAAAATATTACATCTCACCTGAATGGCTATTTAAAAATCCATTTAGATACAAAGAACAAAATGAGGCAGCTATGCCTGTTTATCATATGTCCATTCTCTTGTTGCGCTGGCTACCAAAACTGCCCAGTCCTGAGGATGGAAATAAATCTTGTTAATTTAATCATTCAACACTAAAAGAATATGTCCTGCTCATTTTTAATAGTATAATATCTAATAAACCACTCTTCAGGCTCCAGCTCGTGGGAAGAAATTTATTTTCGTATTATTCACAGTGAATTGCTCTTGGATATTAATTACATTGCAGCAGCAACACTCAATCCACTGCTCTTCAGGGCCCTATTTGCCCATTGGTTTGTTTGACATTCCTCTTGCTCTGACTATATATCGGAATAAATGTGATACTCCAAATGAGGAAGACAAAGCTGAAGAATTGGACTGGCCTTGCAGGAGCTGCTATAATCTGTGGAGTCAAATGAAGTAGCCACTCCATGGACACATAATTTGAGGTGCTATGCTCAGGGCTTAAGTCCTTGCTGGGAAAAACTCCATTAGTTAGCAGCGCTGAATCCATTTAATCCAGCAGACAATTTAGCTCCCAAACTGTACACCAATGATCACTCAAAATACTGAAAGGGCAACAGAAACTTGTGTTAAAAAAACATTAGGTCCTGTTCATATTTAAGGCTGCAATCACTTTAACCATCATTGTGTTTATCTCTGGTTGTCACCAGCTAGGTCCAGTGGTGACATGGAGGTTTTCCTGTAAACCATGTTATATAATTGTAATAGAAAATTATATTCTCTCTACAGCATAAAACTAGCATAGTAGAAATAAATATGTAAACAAAGAAACAAACAAAAACAATCCCTGTTCTCACTGATTGCAGAAATGGTGCAGTTTATAGAATTCTTGCATGGACCTGGGAGATGAGGAAAGGCCCCTTTGAAAAGATAAATAACTGGAAAGGAGGAGGATTGGAAGAGTTGTAAAAATAAGCAGAATGGAAAACTGAAGATGGAAAAAGAAAAAATAATGATGGGAAATTTCAGGAAACATTTAATCAAGAAACATTTCTCTGCCAAAAAAAGGTGCTATTCGAGGAGCATGGATGTCCTTGCCGGGTGCCCTTTATGGACCATCGAGAGAGAATACAGGTGCAGTTGCCCTGAACTGTGACAGCAGAAGTAAGGAAAGAGCAGAGTTTCAGGAAGGGATTCCCCCCGCCCTTCCTCCTCCCGTGTATTCTGGGAGGTTTTTTTTTTTTTTAATGTCCCTCCTCTGAAGCATAAGGAGATGTCCACACAGAGCTGGATTAAGATTTACTGGGGCCCTGTGCACAAAGAACATTTGGACTCCCCAAACCCCGGAGGCCCAGGGGCACCGGAACTGGGGAGGACCAAGGGGTCCATGGCCCCCCAGTTTTTAACATAGGCACAGCAGCCTCGGGCAGGTGTGGAGCAGCAGCAGCAGAGGCTGCACTTCACGGTGGGGGAGCTAATAAGGAAGCCGGAGCTGAGCCGTTGTAAGTCACCCAGGGAGCCCAGGCTGCTGTGGGGAGCCTCGGGCCCTCTACCTGCCCTGGGTGGCATGCGTTGGGGAGTGGGAACATGGGCTGGGGGCTGTGCTTGGGCACCCTGGACCCCCATGCAGGGCAGGTGGAGAGTTCGGAGCTCCCCACAGCAGGGCGGGCTCCCAGGGTAGCTCTTAACATGGCCCGGCTCCAGCTTCTGGCCTGGCCAGGGGCAGGGCCTCAGGAGGAACAGGGACAGAGCCACAGTTCCGGCACTGGTGTCCCCCCCCTACACTTCTACACAGGTTCCAGCACTCCTGTGAGTAACCCCAAATTGATGGGGCCCCTGGGCACAGGCCCCGTGGACCTGTGTGTTAATCCACCACTGTGTCCATGGCTAGAGGTGGGACATTCGACAGGGTGGGCCAGGGCTCTGTGTTGATAGCAAGCATTCTCTCTCTCTCTCAGATGCTTGGCTGGCTGGTGCTTGCTCACACACTCAGGGTCATATGGGGAGGGGGGGGGGCGTGAAGGATTTTTTCACCACATCAGATTGGCAGTGACCTTGTGGGGAGGGGCTTTGCCTTCCTCTGCAGCATGTGAGTAAGGGTCGCATGACAGGATTATCTGGTCATATCTCACTTAGTCATTTCCCTGCCATTGCGGGGGACCTCGGACAGTGGTACTCCTTTGTCCCTCCTGTTCTTTGCTTGTGGCATATTATAGTCCAAGCTCCTTTGGATTGTAATACTTAGGCAGTTGTAAGATACGTGTGTGGATGCTGGTTCATGTTGGAAACCAGGAAAGAGTAGGTCTACAGTAAGTCCAACCATAAACAAGAATGTAAAGCTGGTTGTGGTGGAGGTCTTGGGGGGGATTTGGGTAAGTGCTCCCCTACTATGAAAAGACCCAAGCAAGAAGGTGTTGGAGGAGGAGATAGCTGAAAGATTCCCCAATGCAATGTGCCCCAAACCATACTGAAAAGTATGATACGCTGGTAGATACGCTGGAGAGTAGGGATAGGATCCAGAGTGACCTAGACAAATTGGAGGATTGGGCCAAAAGAAATCTGATTAGGTTCAACAAGGACAAATGCAGAGTCCTGCACTTAGGAAGGAAGAATCCCATGCACCACTATAGGCTGGGGGACTGACTGGCTAAGCAGCAGTTCTGCAGAAAAGGACCTGAGGATTACAGTGGATGAGATATGAGTCAACAGTGTGCCCTTGTTTCCAAGAAGGCCAACGGCATATCGGGCTGCATTAGTAGGAACATTGCCAGCAGATTGAGGGAAGTGATTATTCCCCTCTATTCGGCACTGGTTAGGCCACACCTGGAGTATTGCATCCAGTTTTGTTCCCCCACTACAGAAGGAATGTGGACAAATTGGAGAGTCCAGCGGAGGGCAACAAAAATGATTAGGGGGCTGGAGCACATGATTTATGAGGAGAGGCTGAGGGAACTGGGGTTATTTAGTCTGCAGAAGAGAAGAGTGAGGGGGGATTTGAAAGCAGCCTTCAACTATCTGAAGGGGAATTCCAAAGAGGATGGAGCTAGGCTGTTCTCAGCGGTGGCAGATGAAGGAACAAGAAGCAATCATCTCAAGTTGCAGTGGGGGAGGTCTAGGTTGGATATTAGGAAACACTATTTCACTAGGAGGGTGGTGAAGCACTGGAATGGGTTACCTAAGAAAGTGGTGGAATCTCCATCCTTAGAGGTTTTTAAGGCCCACCTTGACAAAGCCCTGGCTGGGATAATTTAGTCGGTGTTGGTCCTGCTTTGAGCAGGGGATTGGACTAGATGACCTCCTGACATCTCTTCCAACCCTAATAGTCTATGATTCTAAGTCTAGTATGCAAACATTTAGGGATCTGTGCAAAGGCAGTGTGCTTTTGTGAAGGCGCTGGAGCCCCCTGCCCTTCTCTAGCTCTATGGAAACATGACTTCAAAAGAGATGCATCCCTTTAAGATGATATGTCTGGCTGTGTGACGATTTGGGAAAATTTCTGCTCACTTTATGAATTCTGGTTGACCTGCTTCCACAATACTGTGAAATTGTATTATGAAGAATTGCTGTATCATGAATGCCTATATGTATGTGGATTCACCATTGCTTACAGGTCGCGTAGCAGGGACACATGAGAGAAGATAATGGGAAATACTTAAGGTTAACAATATTCAATATAGTTGTAGCCATGTTGGCCCCAGATATTAGAGAGACAAGGTGGGGTCAGTGTGGCTCTGTGTGACTCAATAGCTTGTCTCTCTCACCAACAGAAGCTGGTCCAATAAAAGATATTATCTCACCCACCTTGTCCCTCTGAGGTTAATGATGGTACTTAGCCTACTGAGAGGATATGGTAAAAAGCAGCCTAAGCCTTGGAAATCCCATCTTGTTTTTTTGCCTCCACTCCCTCTAATGGGTGGGGAAACTTACCAGGAATAGGACAAAAGAGGCCGGGTAACCAGGGGAAGTTTAAATAAACAAACACACAGGAATAGGGGAGCGAGAGAGAGGAAGGGGTAGCATAGGGCAGAAGAGATCAAGATCAAAGAAGCTGGTTAAGAGTCTCTATGAGGGAGAGAGACCAGCTCTTGCCTTCTTGAACCTAGATGGTTCCTCAAGGACATACAAGGGAAAGGTGAGATAGATAGAAAGTGAGGGACACGTGTAGTATCAGATAGTTATTGTTTGGTATGATCTCTACTCTCCTGTGCTTCAAATAATTAAGTATAAAAGCACACAAAAGGGTTAGACTGTGCAAAAGTGTGTGTGTGGTGTGTGGACTGCTTTACAACTACTGCGTGCCCCCAAGAGTGTTAAACTATAAACCAGAAACTTTAGAATGGAGTCCTGGGAGAGAGGTTCCAACACAGAGAAGGGGGTGCCAAATAGAAAGTCAGATTAGGGAAGTGGCTGGACACCGTTGAGGCTCCAAGGGCTTGGAACACCCAGGGATCCAGAGAAGCAGAGGCTTGGATTCCCCTACCCCCCGACAGCAGTCCTAGTGGGTGGCCAAGGGGGGTGCTTGCTAAGATCTGTGACAGGCTGTATTAACTATTTTAGCAGATTTAACTCTGGTTGCTGGTCAGGGTAGAATTAGGAAAGGAATCATAGACTCATAGACTTTAAGGTCAGAAAGGACCATTATGATCGTCTAGTCTGACCACCTGCACAACACAGGCCACAGAATCTCACCCACCCACTCCTGTATCAAACCCCTAACCTATGTCTGAGCTACTGAAGTCCTCAAATCATGGTTTAAAGACTTCAAGGTGCAGAGAATCCTCCAGCAAGTGACCCATGCCCCACGCTGCAGAGGAAGGTGAAAAACC
Organism: Trachemys scripta elegans; assembly: GCF_013100865.1. Classification (NCBI taxonomy): domain Eukaryota; kingdom Metazoa; phylum Chordata; order Testudines; family Emydidae; genus Trachemys; species Trachemys scripta. The sequence goes on along the minus strand of NC_048298.1, from coordinate 328,212,128 downwards.
CCCAGGGCCTCTGCCAATCTGCCCTGGAGGAAAATTCCTTCCCGACCCCAAATATGGCCAGCAGCTATACCGTGAGCACGTGGGCAAGATTCACCAGCCAGACACCCAGGAAAGAATTCTCTGTAGTAACTCAGATCCCACCCCATCTAACATCCCATCACAGGCCCTTGGGCAGATTTACCGCTAATAGTCCAAGATCAATTAATTGTCAAAATTAGGCTATCCCATCATACCGTCCCCAGGCCCTGCCCCTATTCTAACCCTGGCCATCGCCACCCCACACACATCTTGAGATAAAGAAGAACATGACCCTGGCCTCCCCTGGAGAAGATAGACCATGGACAGTAGGGAATAGGAAGCCCCTAGGGAAGGTCTTAGATTGTGGGGGAAGCAAGTCATCCCCTAACTAGGAGGCTGTCCTGTGTAAGGTTACTGTCCAAGAGAATACAAGAGATAATGGGAAAGCTGTGGCCTTTGGGGGAATGCTTAGAAATAGTCCTGATCCTCTGGATAAAGTTCCTAACTTAGTTACCTAACCTTGTGAATTTCACCCACTGTAGTGTAACCACTTAGTGAGAGCTTGTTAAAGAAAGGCAGCAGGATTTGATGGTAAGGTACTTAACATTTAGCCTTATTTATCATACCCACACTGTAACAGTATTTAGGCAGTACTCAATAAGCTCCCATAGTCCTGTCCCAGCTTGCACTGGGCTAAGTGAAAAAGCTTGGAAGGACTCTGAGGCTAGGTCTACACTAGTGGCGGGGATCGATTTAAGATACGCAAATTCAGCTACACAAATAGCATAGCTGAATTCGACGTATCCTATTGGACTTACCACACTGTGAGGACGGCGGCAAATCGACCGCCGCGGCTCCCCCGTCAATGGTGCTTACTCCTCCTGACGAGGTGGGAGTACGCGCGTCGATTTGGGGATCAATTTATCCGTCTAGATGAGACGCGATAAATCGATCCCCGAGAGATCGATTTCTACCCGCCGATCTGGGCGGGTAGTGTAGACTAGCCCTGAGTGTAGCCTCTTTTTCATAGTATGGTTCTACGACACTATATATCTACCAGTACCCAAAGAGCAAAACATTCTTGCCCAAACCAGAAAGTCTGGCTATCAAATCCAGACTCATAATAGGCGTGTGCCATGGCAGTGAAATATACAGTAAATCCTCTGTAGCAATTTTCCATCTTACTCCTGCGTAGGTTCCCAGCAGTTTTTTCTTCTTCACCTCATCCAAGGACAACGCAGCATATTTTAAAACACTCCAAAATGTTAATTCTTGAAAAGTTTTGCTACCAATGTTCTTTTTCTTGTGATGTGCATAGAACGTAGTGACATATTAACCCAAAGTGTTTGGACAATGCCTTAAATAAAATGAGGTCACCATTGTTTTTTTTTCATTAATTCAAAATCTTTAACATTTATTAGGGATTTCCAGTTTACCCTTTTTTTTCCTTGCCTGTAGATGAGTTTAATTTTTTTTTCCCCAAAAACACCATTTGATTTGGTAAACTCATGCTACTATTCTTGCTATGGACTTTTTTTCTTTTTTGCTTGGGAGCTGGAGAGTTTAGGACCACTGTCAAATCCTTCCCCAAAGCTAATGTAGCTGAAATAATCCTCTACAGCTGTTGGAGCTCATAGTTCTATAAAAGTTGCTTAAAATGTTTAATCATTTTCTGATATAGTTTTTAATGAATAGAAGATTTTGTTTTATAAAAAAATACATTAGAGGGGTCTGACTCACTTGCACTAAAATAATGATATTCAGAAATAAGGCAGAAAATCATTCACTATGTGATGCCTAGGTACTGCAGCACTTGTTATTTAAAGGGACATTTTCAAGACCATACATATTCGCACCTTGCAACAAAAACTCTCAGCCTGCAAATTCAGAGAAAGCGAGAGCTGCTATTTTCTGCTGCATGAGGAAATATCTATAAAACCACATGCCTTATTCTTGATAGCAGTATTCAAACTAGACTTTTGAAATTTCTCATTATCAGGAACCATCAAATTATTGTTAAGTCTGGCTAGAAAAAAATAATTCCATTTTGTCAAAAAATTTAGGTTTTTGGAATTTGGTTTTGTTTTGTATTCAAAACCAACACCTTTCAACATTTTTTCTAAAGAAAAAAAAAGAGAAAAACATTCAACAAGTGAACATTTTCTGACCAACCCCCCTCCACTTCCCCCAGTTAGTTGAAAATCTCCCAACCAACTCTAATTATTGTTCTAGATTCGACTCAATTATATCCCAGTTTTAGAAAGGGACGTTTTTTCCCCCTGAAATCAGAATGTTGTTGTGACATTAGAGCAGAGGTTTATTCCTTCTTCCAGAAGCAGGAAACTCATACAAAATGGCATGAACATGTCAAAGTTGACATTTATCCCGTGTTGTGTACCTGCAGAGTACGTCAATGTTGCGAAGTTGGAAGTCCACGGCCTCCATTTTCAAAAGTGACTAGTGAATTTGTGCTCCTCAGTTTTTGGGTGCTCAGTCTGAAACATTTTTAGTCCTGATTTTCAGAAAGTGCTGCGCATGCATGCCCTGCAAATCCAGTCTCTTTAAAGTGTTTCAAATTGGGCACCCAAAAACCTAGGAAAAATGAAGACACCCCAAATTGCTAGACAGTACTGAAAATTTAGGCCTGCAGACATGGCTCCTGAAGCTGCTAGTATTTTTAACAATATATTGATGAGACCTCTTCCAAGCACACTTAGGCTATGTCTGCCGTGCTCCACAGTTTGGATTACAAGAGGATGAGTAGCAATACACACCAAAGTGCTGCGCTCTAACTCCCACATGTAGACAAATGAACTAAAAGGTTCCTGGTTCACATGAATGCAATCCTGTTTAAAGAGGAATACATCAATGTGAACAAGGAACCTTTTAGTTTGCATCCACAGCATCCACATGGGAGAGTTAAGGTGTAGCATTTTGATGCGCCCTATATTCATACCCCATAGTCTGAACTGCCGGACAGTTATTAACTGCAAGGTAATTCTATATTACAAATATCAGCAGTGGTATCCATATGAGAGATGCTGGTGTTAAGAACAATAGGATTTTTTTTACAAAAAATCCCAATTCAGACAATGTCTAAGATTACAATATGGTCTGCAAATATTTGGAAGGTGTAGGCACCTAAGGAAGCAGAGGAATTATTTAGGGTGAGAGAGTAGGTTATAGAGGAGAGGTAGGGACAGATCTTCAGTTAGTATATATCAGCCATAATGGATCTTTGCATTTTATTCCAACTGAGGGTGTGGTCGTAAGAAAGGGAAAATTTAGCCTGAATAACGTGGGAAAAACAAATATTATTAATTAATTATATTATATTATTATTAAACAAACAAACAAACAAAACCCTTTGTCAGGCTATGGAAAAGTCACACTGCTTTTGATTTTTACAACTCAAGTAGACAAACGACTGGAAAAATGTGCAATAGAGAACAATTTTGCAATAGCTAAGGGATGGGCAAATTGACCTAATAGGTTTTTCGGATCTTTAACATCTATGACTGTGTTTGAATAAAGTCAACATTCTTTAAAGTACACTTATTTCATTGGAATTTCATTAGAGATTTACACGGAAGATAAATGGGATAGGGTAGCCGCAGAGGTGTATTCTGCAACATGTGCTTGGTATGTAAGGTAACCATGAAGTAGTTAAACTCTCCTCTGAGTCTTCTGGCCATCTTCCTAAAACCTTTTTAAAATAATTTGTCACGGATTTTCAACAGAAAATACTATAAATGTTCTGATTTGAACAGCAATTCCATTCTAATAAAATGGGACTTGCCCGGCCAATTGCCCTTATAACATCAGAGGCTATTTGATGGAGCAATAAAAGATAACTGTGTATAAATCATTCATGTACGATACTATATATAGTGGTATACCCAGGTAGTCAAAGTCCTTGAGCTACTTCAAAAGGCAGTCTGCAAGCACTCTCTCTCTCATCAGCGGGCAGGCCACCTGTTGGCACTACAGTACCATGGCAAAGGATTCTAGCATACTATTGAACTTGAATCCCAACATCCCCCATGCTTAATTGTTCTCAGTAGATCAGTGACTGAGTCCTCTAGCCTAGGGAGAGGGAGCACTTGTCATTAGCTTACATGGCTCGATGGCACGTTGTGCTGCTGCTTTCAAACAACTAATTGAAGCCGATGTGGACAGTACTGTCAGATCTCCCTACTCAACTGGAAGCAATTAGATCATTCACCACGGACACCAGGGTAAGAATGTCTGAGTCCTTTTGAACTAACTACATTGTGGCAGTTAATTCTGTTTTGTTTTTATAGTTGATGAGCATGTATTTAGAGGTGAACACCGGGTACATTTTATGTTACTGAACACAATAAATAGCTATTGGTTATGTTCATGGCAATTAGTATTGGTGAACTGCTGTCAGTGAGCTTGGCACTGTACAAGATAGGAAAAGTGTGTGTGGGGGAGATAGTTTTGTTGCTAACGAAATGGGCTGGGTTTAAAAACTGCTGGGTTCATTTCCTGGGTCTGCCATAGACCGCTTGTGTGACTATGATGGATATGGAGCTGTCTGTGATAATTTATGAATGCTGTACGTTACCTGGTGTAGCGGGGCAGTCACCCCGCTCCCTGGCAGACTCTCTAGCTGTGGAAAGAGACGGGCCTGGTTGCTTGGCAGTTGAACAGAGTACCTGAGTGGAGCAGGACTGGGGAAAGGCCAGAGGAGCTGGGGAGCTCCAGGCTGGAAAGCCCCCAGGCTACAGGCCTTGGTAAAGGCTGGGAAAGGTACTGGAGTTGCAGAGGGGCAGCCCACAGTAGGCAAAGGCAGCAGATCCAAACCCCCCTTGCTGATGATGAGTGGTATAGACTGCAGTCTGCCCCAGTGAGCGGGGGCTAGATGGTGAGCTGCATTAGCCAGTGAGGTGAGGTGGGGGTAGAGGATTGGTGGTTCCCCAGGGAGCGGAGACTCAGAGAGGGGGGTACTGCCAGGGGGCAGCACCCAAGGTAAATGGGGTCTGGGAGGGACATGGGGGCCAGTGACAGGCAAGCCACTGGCCAGCAGAGGGTGCTCTGGAGCTGAAGAGCTAATTCCCTGGATGACCAGCAAAGGCGCCGTGCTGGTGAGTCATCGCCCCGCCACACCTGGTTAGTGGGACGGTGCTGACTGTATGAATAGACTCATATAGTGGTTTAATTCTATCAGCAAGCATTTAAGGGCTGTTAAAGGGCAATGCCGGAACTATTCATTTTGATGGCTCCGGGCTTGTCTATATGATGATTTAGTGCATGGCAAGCAGGGGTGTGAATCTGCCAGACACCTGCCTGTTGCACACTACAGTGGCCATATGGTCCCTGATACTGCATACTAAAAGTTCCATACTGCACTTTGGCCTATTGCTGTCAATCAAGTCATCCCTTGCCCTCTCTCGTTATTTAAAATAAATTAAGAGGGATTTGACTTAGGAGAGGATGGTGGCTTGGCAGAATGGAATAGGGAATAAGTTAACAATACATGGAGAAAGTATTACAAAATGCCATTGCTCTTTATAAGTTCTGCCTTTTGACTGGGTCCTATGACTGGCCTGTCTGGATGAAATATTGCAAGTAGCGATGGATGACCAGCTTGAATGAAGAACATTAGTATTTCATTTCATACTTTCCTTTCTTTAATTATTTAGGGTCTATGTTTGTACACCACCTAGCACGGTGGGATCCTGGTTCCTGAGTGGAGCTCTATCGCCCTACTTTCTTGTGTCTGGGTGTGGTGTTGCAAGGTGTTTTTCAGGCCAGTACCCCCTTTAATAATTCGGATGCTACAAGGGTCTGCCACTGTATGTGGCCTAGCCTTCTATCCTGGCGCCTGGTCAGCCCATTCCCTTTCTGGGGTTAACAGAGAAGTTCCACATAAGAAATCCAAAAGTCTAGTGGCTTTAGAGCCCAGTCCTCAACCTCTGTCTGGGGCCTATGATAGGGTTACCATTCGTCTGGCTTTTCCCGGACATGTCCGGCTTTTTGGGTTAAAAATAGTGTCCGGGGGGAATTTGTAAATAGCTACAAATGTCCGGGATTTCCCCCCCATGCAGAGCGCAGCAGGGCTGCTGGAAATTCAGCCGCTCGCATGGGGCTCCAGCAGCCAGATCCCTTCCCCCACAGATTCAGATCAGCTGCCGGAGTCCAGCCCGGCCAATGTAGAGCTACTCCCCTCCCTGCATTCTCAGATCGCCGGCCGGGCTGTTTGCATCGGGCCTTGGCAGCTCCTCCTCCTCCTCCCCTGCTCCCCCTCCCCTGCTGCCCAGCGCCCCGCTCCAGCAGCACTGTGTGGGGGCAGGGACAGGGTTGTGTGTTGCACTGGGGAGCGCAGCCACGTGTCGGGCTCCGTGTGGAGCCCGACATGCTGTTCTGAGCAGCAGGGTAAGGGGGCCAGGGGGCTGGAGAAGGGGGAGGGGGTTTCTCGAGGGGGCAGTCAAGGGACAGAGAGTAGGGGGGATTGGATGGGTCAGGGTTTCTGGGGGAGATCTGTCTGGGGAAGGGCGTGTGGAGAGGGGTCGAGGCAGGCAGGGAGCAGAGGGGGTTGGATGGGTTGGGAGTTCTGGGGGCCCTCTCAGGGGGCAGGGAGTGGTTGGATAGGGCGTGGGAGTCCCCGGGGTCTGTCTCAGGGAGGGGGTGTGGAGAGGGGTTGAGGCAGGCAGGGAGCAGAGGGGGTTGGATGTGTCGGGAATTCTGGGGGTCCTGTCAAGGGGCGGGGAGCGGTTGCATAGGGCGAGACCCGGGGGTCTGTCTGGGGGAGGGGGTGTGGAGAGGGGTTGAGGCAGGCAGGGAGCAGAGGGGGTTGAATGGGTCGGGAGTTCTGGGGGTCCTATCAGGAGGTGGGGAGCAGTTGGATAGGGCGTGGGAGTCTCGGGGGTCTGTCTGGGGGAGGGGGTGTGGATATGGGGCAGGGATGTGGAGAGGGGTCGAGGCAGGCAGGGAGCAGAGGAGATTGGATGGGTCGGGAGTTCTGGGGGTCCTATCAGGAGGTGGGGAGCAGTTGGATAGGGCGTGGGAGTCTCGGGGGTCTGTCTGGGAGCAGGTTGTGAATATGGGGTGGGGGTGTGGATAAGGGTCGGGGCAGTCAGGGGACAGGAAACAGGGAGGCTTAGATAGGGGATGGGGCTCTAGGGGGCAGTTAGTGGCAGGGGTCCCAGGAGGGGGCAGTCAGGGGACAAGGAGCAGGGGGGTATGGGGGTTCTTAGGGGGTCAGTAAGGGTTGGGAAGTGGGAGGGAGTGGATGGGGCGGGGTGGGGCTAGAGCGGGGCTCCCCCCCCCAGTGTCCTCTTTTTTGATTGTGGAAATATGGTAACCCTAGCCCATGATACTTGGCCTCTTCTCCCTCTGATGCCTGTACCTTCCCTCTTGGTCTGAGGAAAGCAGGGGAAACCAGGCCCACCCTCTCCTCTGGGTTTCAGCCTTGGGACCTTGTTTAGGCAGCCAACGACTAAAGGAGGAGAGTGCTTCAGTTCCTCCACCATTTCCCCTGGACTGCTTTTACTTTTCCCCCAGCTTGTCACTGTCTTTCCACAGGTCTCTGGATTGTACTATTCCCCCCCTGTGATCTATGGTTCCTCACACTGTTTCTTCTTTGGCAGCTACATTGATACCCCTTCGAAGCTGCTCCCAGCCTTTCCTGCATTAGCTGGGCTGTGATGAATAACTCCTCTACATCTTGCCTGGGGCTAGTCAGTCTTTTCCTCCTCCATACAAGAGTTTCCCCCTCAGTCCTGTCTTGGGATATAGGGTTATGTCTCCGGCCTCTTTGGCTCATGTTAACCAGTCCTATCTTCCTTCAAGCAGGAGCTACCCCTCAGTACTCTCTCAGGAGTCAGGGTAATCTCCCAGGCCTCTTTGCCTTAGGTTAATCAGTCCTACCCTGCTTAAAGCAGGTCACTAGCTTAGAACTTGGGAGATGCAGTTCCAGTACCTGCCCTGCCACTTATTATCTGACCTTGGGCAAGTCACAGTCTCTGTGCCTCACTTCCCCATATATACAATGAGAATAACAGCACTGCCCTGCTTCAGAGGGGTGTCATATGTATAAATAGATTAGAGGTTTTGAAATGCTTCGAAATCTACTGATGAAGAGTCCTATGTTATTATTTAACCACACTGCAATATCAGCATAAAGCAGTATTTATTTTATTTATTTAAGTTAAAAAGCATCCTAAAAGCATGAAAAGTATGCCTGCTGCTTAATACCCCCTGGGTTCATTTAAAACAATTAAAACATAGTAAGTCAACATGTTTAATATTAACACTATTCACAGCCGGCTGCATCTAAGAGCATTCCCCAGCTTTCTGACTGCCACACTACAATCATGAATGTGGTGGACACATCCTCAAACAGTAACCAAGAACAGACTATACTTTCCCACCAGCCTACTTCAGGCAAAAACCTAAGTGAACAGTTGGGATTGCATTGTGCCTGAGGTTTTCTTATATTAATGGGGGAAGTGAATTCTAGACGTGAGGGCCTTCTCCTGAGAATTGCTTGCCACCTTCCCTCGGATGTTCAAAATCTGAGGAGAGTGAGCACCAGTGCATCAGCAACGTGGAAGGAGAGAGACAGTTTCGTGGGACACTAAGACCTAAACCACAGAATGTCCTAAAAAGCAAAACTGAAACATTGACCTGCACGTTGTCACAAATCAGAAACAATTGGACGTCCACAGAACAGTAATGAATATGTGCTCTCTATGGCCAGCTCTGCCTAATAAACAAATCAACTCATTCTGTCTTACGTCTATGACTAAAACATAACATCCTCAACAATACAGGCAGAGCTACTCCCTGCCATGCTCACTAGATCCTTCCCCAAACCAACCCGGATCACCCTATCAACAAGGGCTGCAGGATGAAAATGGGGTCATTTTACTTAGGAGTCTGAACATGGACTTGGGAGCCGAATTTGAGGTTCCTAATTTTGAAAATATTGTCCGAAATGATTAGGTTCAGAAATGGTGAATATTGCCATACAAATAAATTAAAATAATAAATTCAGGATAAGTCTCATTAATTGCAAAATAATTTAAAAAGATTTGAGTTTTCCCAAAACTTAGTAGTTTTGATCATTCATGTTATTTATCACAAACAATAAACATAGACCTGTGGGAAGTCAAGGGGATTAATCCCATGTTTAAAGTCAAGTACATGGACAGCCTTTATGAGCTCAGGGTCTGTCTCTGCAATTGCCTGAAATTCATGTGGAACGCCTTTATTTTAAATTAGAGGAAAAGTTTTCATTATAATTCCTGTGTTTCTACTGCTTTCTTTGTGTATTTTTTCCAGTCTGTGACATTATTTTAATTAATGTTCCTCACAAACTGGAAGGCCATTATCAATTCATTTAATATAAAAGCATTTAAAAGAAAATACAATCAACAGAGCTAACTTCTTTTCAGTAAATGGTGTATTGATTTTACAGCTTTGCATGCATATTGTTCCACATAGAGAAAAAGTCTATTTCAGGGGTCTGCCTACTCCCCATGAACTTATATCTGAAAAGCTAAATAGTTTGGCAAAGGCTTTACTGATTTATTTACATTACAAGTTGTTTACTCTGGTAGGTGGCAACTGCCATGGGGGGGGGGAGGGGGCGGAAAATGCTGTATTTCATTTCTGGGACAAATACAAAATGTGGCTTAGTAATATATTAAGGAACTATACTTTGTTTAAAAACTAGGTAGCATAGTTTGTGTTCATCTCTTTTGCTCTCTCTTTTCCCTTCCCCATATAGTGGCCGGAAGTTGATGCTAGACAAAGTTATACTAGAAATAGGGCACAAACTTTTAACAGTGAGGGTAATTAACCATTGGAACAATTTACTGAGGGATGTAGTGGATTCACTATCTTTCGAAATTTTAAATTGAAGACTGGATATTTTTTTAAGGATATGCTCTAATTCAAATAGGAATTAATTCAGGGAAGTCCTATGGCCTCTGTTATACAGAAGGTCAAGCTAGATGATCACAGTGATGCTAAATAATCTATTAACTTCACAGTACAGAACTCCTCTCCCTTTTTTTAAAATCAGGTTTGAATCAGTTTATCTCCGATTACTTCTACAGACATACTCAGGATTTATACACTGGTGTAACTGAGAGCAAACTAGACCCCAAGTTTGATTGTGTAGAACAAATTTGATTGTGTAGAAACATTTGATTGTGTAGAACAAATTCCACACTCGCCTATATCCTGTACAATTCTTCTTCATTGTAGGGCATGCAAGTTGGTGTAGAATTTCTATATAGAAAAATGTGCAATCTTCAGGCTTGTTTCTCATCCGAAACCAAATAGATGGACAGAAGTATTTGCCCGCCTATCTGAAAGAGCGTGAAGAGACCTGTTTGCCAACATCTGATTCTTTGGCACTGAGCTTCCTGTAGTTCTTTAATTAGCCAGTGCAGGATATTTTCAGTTTCTTTGGAATTCTCCAGCCCAGAGTGGATGTGATGAACACACATCAAAAAACAGCCACAGAATCTCTCTCTTGCCTGAAGGATTGGAACAAAGGCACTGAAGAGAGAATTCCAGAGGCACAGATTTTTATGTATGGCTTTATCACAGTTTAACAATCCTATAGTGGTGTTCATTTGTCTTGCCAAGCAGAAAACATTGGTTCATCTTTATCAGGCACTCAAGCAGAGGCGTTTGTGAGATATTACAAACAAAATGCTAGAATGAAAATATACTTTAATTGCTCAAAAGTGAAAGCTATCTAATAGTCAGTGTGTCATGATATCAAAACCACAAAATGTACTGGGCAATAGTCACACTGCCCTAAAGATGATAAGCTGGATTATAAGGATGCATATATTAAAGAAAAAAAAATCACCTCAGCAAGATTTATTTTTGTTTATCAAAGATGACATGCACTGCATAGTATTTTAAACATGATCTTGATGTACTGCAGCACAGAAAGCAAAATTGAAGGTCATGACATAACAGGGATGCATAACACCTTAAAGGCATGCTAAGCTTTCTCCAAGCCACGCACAGTTCAAAATGCATAAATCCAGCAGGGACACTAAGTCCACAGCTGGTGAAAGTTCAGTGGATTACAGCAAAATTGATAAATTGGTTTCTACAGATGAATTCATATATGCCAGTGTTGTCTGTATGATGACATGGTCTACTTTTGAGTGTTGGCTAGCTGAGCTGTAGTGCTTTGTTCAGACGAATAACTAAGGATGGGGCAACTTCTTTGTGTTTGACACTCACGAGATTCAGAAACTATTTTAAAATTGGGGGGGTTGTGAGTGGTAGGGGTTTCCAAATTATGTTCTCTCTCCAAAAATGCATGTACAACCACTACCACCACCACCATCCTCATTCTGACCCGTCTCTTTCTTCTAGCCCTAAGTGAAAGGGGTATGTTTATAATTCCATATTCCTGAGCCAAAGGAATCAAGAAGAAGTATTTGGATAGAGGTATTGGATACCTCTGATCAAACCCACTTTCCTTTGGGCTTGCATTTCCAGATAAGTGTCAATACTTTTCATATTTAGACCTTCACATTGTAGACAGTTTCAATACATTGAAATCTGAGGGACGGCTCAACTGGTGTAAACTGTCATAGTTCCACTGTCAAATGGGAAGAGTAATGTCACCCAGACTTTTGTAAAGCACATAGAGAACTACAGATGAAGTAAATTAAACAGGTACATAAAAACAAAGTGACTGACATACCAGACAAATGGGCCACCTCGTCCAGTATCTAGACTTTGTCAGTACAAAATGCTTCATAAAAGGATCTAAGATCCCTGTAATAGACAATTATGAAACAACAGATCCATAGGGGAAGATTTTCTAACCCCATCAAATTAGTGGTTGGAAAGTGTTTGGGGTTTCTTTTTTTAAATTTTTTAAAAATCCCACTGACTTTAATGGGATTTGGATCAAGCCCTAAAATGGAAGGCAACTGTAGGGAAGTTTACACTACTGTTCTCAGGTCTATACTGAGTCTATGGACATTAAACAGAAGGCACCAATCTCCATGTCTTTCAATCAGATAGTTTTCATGAGCAGGAAATACACAAAAAAAGTTACGGCAAGCAAACTAAATTCATGATATCACTTCTATAGTAAAGTACAATGTGCAATCAGTTCTGAGACCCTCTTCTCTTTTGATGCACAATTTTGCTTGAGTCAGTGAACGTCCTGTAACAGTACCAGCATTTGTAGATTTATTAGCAAAACCATGGCCCTCTGAGCCAAACTGAGCTTTGGCTGATGTTGCAAAACATACAGCAAGTTTTCAGACAATGGTGTAAAAGAATCAGAAATGATTTTTTTGTAATTTTGCTTTTTTTATTAAGATTTAAGTGAGCTTTGTTTCAGAGTACTGGACTGTGAAACTAGGATAGGAAGATTAGACTTTTGCTAAGAAAAAAGATGTGTATGAAATATTACTATGACAAGGTTGTGTGGATAGTTTGTGATGTGTGAAATGAAATCCATACTCAATGTGCCTAGACAATGCAATTAGTGCTAGAGTGCTGTACTGGACAGGGACTTCTTGTTAGAACTAACGAGGTTCATCTGGAAAAGCTAGTGCCTACTTAATGCTCCAATTTTTCAGGCAAAATTTTTCCTAAACAAGGGAAAATGAATCTATGTGATGGGATCTTTTTTAGTATAGGCTAAGATCTTGAGTAGAAGGGGGAGGGGTTTGTTTTGGAGCTCTGCAAGCTGGGCTTTGAATGATGTAATGCCAAGTTAGGGAACACAGGCAGCATAAAGCATTTAGACTGAATTTTACCCCTGCGCAGAGTGTCAGCGCTAGAGCTGGTTGGAAACTTGTTTTGCAAAATCTAAATTTTCCACAGGAAAATTTTAGTTTTGCTAAAAAAAAAAAAAATTGATTATTTTCCACCACGAAAATAACAATGGCTCCCTAGCTGCTCACCTGGCAGCCTGCAGAGAGAAAGTGAAATTGACAAGATCCTTCCAATGGGGTAGCTGGCAAGCTGAAAAAAATTCCATTTCGATTCTCCCCAATGAAATTTTACTGTAAATCCCTTTTCACAAAAATATTCCACATTTTTGACTTTTTGTCCCGATTCAGAATGGAAAAAATTTCAAAAGCACGAAACCTTTCAGGAGGATGGATTTCCATTCTCTGGGCAGCGTTAGCCGGCACAAAGTCTGTACACCACTTAATTCCCACTTAAACTCTATTTTGAGGATGTAAGTGGTGCATAAGTCTTGTTGGTTGTTTTCCTCCATAGACTTTAAAGTGTGCATGGGCTAGAGCTGTAGAGCTGCTTCAGTGGAAATTAATGTTGCACATGCACAAAGCCTTGTTCTGGTCCTCTGCACAGAGGTGAATTTCACCCTTACTTCATCATGCTGGTGACTGTGAAAACAATGTAAGAAAATGAAACATACAGTAGAATCTCAGAGTTACAAACACCAGTTATGAACTGACCGGTCCACCACACACTGCTGTAAATATGAAAATCTTATATTATATGGTTTTGCTTTTATATTAGGTGAAAGATGAACCTGAATCAACACTTCAGATCAGAACATCCTTGAATGTTGGGACGTTTCAAAACACAGAATCAAATGTTGCAGCCTGTCTCTCTCTGTTTTAGGTTACAAAAAAAAAAAAAAAGCTTTGCTCTCTTCATAGAATCATAGAATATCAGAGTTGGAAGGGACCTCAAGAGGTCATCTAGTCCAACCCCCTGCTCAAAGCAGGACCAATTCCCAGCTAAATCATCCCAGTCAGGGCTTTGTCAAGCCGGGCCTTAACAACCTCCAAGGAAGGAGACTCCACCACCTCCCTAGGTAACGCATTCCAGTGTTTCACCACCCTCCTAGTGAAATAGTTTTTCCTGATATCCAACCTGGACCTCCCCCACTGCAACTTGAGACCATTGCTCCTTGTTCTGTCATCTGCCACCACTGAGAACAGCCGAGCTCCATCCTCTTTGGAACCCCCCTTCAGGTAGTTGAAGGCTGCTATCAAATCCCCCCTCATTCTTCTCTTCTGGAGACTAAACAATCCCAGTTCCCTCAGCCTCTCCTCGTAAGTCATGTGCTCCAGACCCCTAATCATTTTTGTTGCCCTCCGCTGGACTCTTTCCAATTTGTCCACATCCTTCTTGTAGTGTGGGGCCCAAAACTGGACACAGTATTCCAGATGAGGCCTCACCAATGTCGAATAAAGGGGAACGATCACGTTCCTCGATCTGCTGGCAATGCCCCTACTGATACAGCCCAAAATGCCGTTAGCCTTCTTGGCAACAAGAGCACACTGTTGACTCATATCCAGCTTCTCGTCCACTGTGACCCCTAGGTCCTTTTCTGCAGAACTGCTACCTAGCCATTCGGTCCCTAGTCTGTAGCAGTGCATGGGATTCTTCCGTCCTAAGTGCAGGACTCTGCACTTGTCCTTGTTGAACCTCATCAGGTTTTTTTCGGCCCAATCCTCTAATTTGTCTAGGTCCCTCTGTATCCGATCCCTACCCTCTAGTGTATCTACCACGCCTCCTAGTTTAGTGTCATCTGCAAACTTGCTGAGTGTGCAGTCCACACCATCCTCCAGATCATTAATAAAGATATTAAACAAAACCGGCCCCAGGACCGACCCTTGGGGCACTCCACTTGAAACCAGCTGCCAACTAGACATGGAGCCATTGATCACTACCCGTTGAGCCCGACGATCTAGCCAGCTTTCTATCCACCTTACAGTCCATTCATCCAGCCCATACTTCTTTAACTTGGCGGCAAGAATACTGTGGGAGACCGTATCAAAAGCTTTGCTAAAGTCAAGGAATAACACATCCACTGCTTTCCCCTCATCCACAGAGCCAGTTATCTCATCATAGAAGGCAATTAGGTTAGTCAGGCACGACTTCCCCTTCATGAATCCATGCTGACTGTTCCTGATCACTTTCCTCTCCTCTAAATGTTTCATAATTGATTCCTTGAGGACCTGCTCCATGATTTTTCCAGGGACTGAGGTGAGGCTGACTGGCCTGTAGTTTCCCGGATCCTCCTCCTTCCCTTCTTTAAAGATGGGCACTACATTAGCCTTTTTCCAGTCATCTGGGACCTCCCCCGATCGCCATGAGTTTTCAAAAATAATGGCTAATGGCTCTGCAATCTCACCCGCCAACTCCTTTAGCACCCTCAGATGCAGCGCATCCGGCCCCATGGACTTGTGCACGTCCAGTTTTTCTAAATAGTCCCGAACCACTTCTTTCTCCACAGAGGGTTGGTCACCTTCTCCCCATGTTGTACTGCCCAGTGCAGCAATCTGGGAGCTGACCTTGTGTGTGAAGACAGAGGCAAAAAAATCATTGAGTACATTAGCTTTTTCCACATCCTCGGTCACTAGGTTGCCTCCCTCATTCAGTAAGGGGCCCACACTTTCCTTGATTTTCTTCTTGTTGCTAACATACCTGAAGAAACCCTTCTTGTTACTCTTAACATCTCTTGCTAACTGCAACTCCAAGTGTGATTTGGCCTTCCTGATTTCACTCCTGCACGCCTGAGCAATATTTTTATACTCCTCCCTGGTCATTTGTCCAATCTTCCACTTCTTGTAAGCTTCTTTTTTGCGTTTAAGATCAGCAAGGATTTCACTGTTTAGCCAAGCTGGTCGCCTGCCATATTTACTATTCTTTCTACACATCGGGATGGTTTGTTCCTGCAACCTCAATAAGGATTCTTTAAAATACAGCCAGCTCTCCTGGACCCCTTTGCCCTTCATGTTATTCTCCCAGGGGATCCTGCCCATCTGTTCCCTGAGGGAGTCAAAGTTGGTGTCAATCAGAACATACAGAAAATACAAGTATAATGAGCATATTGATTAGAGCTGGTCCAAAATAGGTCTGGGAGAGGATTTTATCTATAATTTGTCAAATAATTTTATTTTTTCATAATAAAAAATTAGAATTTCAATTACAATTTTCATCTAAAAACTGACGTTCAGAAAACTTCACCCATTTCCACTCATTATGAGGTGACCCTGTGACACACCCTTTGGCGTTGTGTGCAGGGCCAAAATTGGAAGACATGTCATCTGAAAAAGAGGAGGAATAATCTCCTCCTCCTTTTCAGATGACATGTCTCTCTAAGATCCTGGGACCAACACAGAGACAGAAACACTTGATGCCTTGTCTATTCAGACTCTTTCGGGTAGAGATCGTTTCTATGTTTGTAGATTACCTAGCATAATGGGACCCTCATCTTGGATGGACTCTCTGGGTGCTACACTCCAATAAACAATAATGTTATCTGTGAGTAAAAATGGACAATGCTTCATAACTCCAGAGCTCTATGCTGGAATTTAAAGGAGAAAGGTGGAGACAGCTTCATGGTCAAATTGGAGTTAGGACAGATTAAAATAGGACTACTAAAACAAAGATGTTGGGGGAATGTCCAATGACTCACCTGAAATAACCTTTCATTTGGGGGTGGGCGGAAGAGGAATTCAAAGCAACTGGGAGATTGGGAGATGAATAAACATTCAAATGAACCTTGCTTTGTAGAATTAATCACACAGTTTCTTGCAAGAAGTAATCCTATTGAAAGTACCACTGAGAGGAACAGTAATATTTATGAGAAGGAATTGCTGGTTGAGACGAGATTACAAACCTTAATTATAACACCGGTTCCCACTGAGGCATATTTGTCAGGTGATCATCCAAATCCTTTATAAAGAACTATTTCCAAGATTGTGACCTTTTCCTTCTTTTCATTTCCATTTCACTTAAATTATCACTCTAAATACATCAAAGAGATTTGCTCAGCAATCCGACAGATTAGAGCTACCTGGCAGATATGGGAAACGTTGATTTGAAAAGTAAAGAACACAAAAAAAGAAAGGTAGGATTTAAAAAAAAAATGTTCTACCCTACTAGGATTTTGTGTTTGCCACAAGATTCAAAAAGATACATATTCAATGAAAATTATTATCCAAAAGAATGGAAGATGCTATCTACATTTTGTTGTTGCTGTGCTAATTATATCTTTCCTAGTCAAAAAGCTTTGCAAACATAGATCCTGAAGATGTAAATTAGAGCTGGTTGAAAATTTTTGGTCAGTCAAAGTTGTTTTTTTGTTAAAATAGATTTTTTCAACATTGATTTTTGAGAAAAGCATCTGCTTTCTGTGGAAAAATTCAATCTTTTTGTCGTTAAACTGCAAACAAAATGCTGAAAATGAATGGACAATCTCTTCACAGAAACCTGTCTGGGGAGAAGTGGGTGTCTGGAATCCTCTATGGGCAGAGCATATGACGGAAGAAGCTGCAGCTTTCTCCAGCTGATCACCTGACCAAAAGAGGTCAGGGATAGTTTAAAAAGAGGTGCTTTTGTAAGCCAAGGCCACCAGTTCATCACAAGCAATAGAAAGCACAGCTGGAGGAGTGGGGGCAGGAGAGGGTTTGCCTTTCTCCAGGGAGAGTGACCAACTCCAAGAACTCCCATGTGTTGATTGGGTTGCACTGATCTGTAACTCTCCTATGCTAAGAGTAAAGTGTGTGCATATGATTAAGAAGTTCCTGCAAAAAAACCTGTGTTCCTTCCTTTATCTGTCTCATGTCCCTGAGGAGTTAAACGACAAAGCAGAGTACCCACAGAGGTGGACCTCTGGGGGAGCAGACATAAATGACTGGGGAGGCTTGGGAGGCTCAGCCTTGTTTTCAGGGCCTATGGCAGTTGGACTGCAGAGTCCAACATCCCAAAGAATGGGGCCAGAAAGGGTGTGTACATTCCCAGAGCATGCCTTGGAGGGCTATCAATGACTGGATACTGTCCATACACATCTGACTTGATACCATGTGGGATCCAAAAGCTCGGTCTGAAACATAGTCTTGTGACAGTCTGCTAGGGGGACTCAGCCAGGATTGTGACAAGGATTACTTGTGTGAGTCAGGATTTATAGGATCACGCCCTGATTATGTACTTGTGGATATGTTTTGTTGTCTGTATTCCTTATATGTGGATATTAGAGATGGTTGAATAGGACAAAAATATTTGACAAGTTTTTTTGTAATTTCAAGTGCTGATGTAGGTATGGAGCCCTACTATTTGCCACCTTTCAGGATCAAGCCTCGTCTTCTCCTCATCTTTGCTAAGACAATGAATTGCGGCAGTAATTTTGGTTCTATGGTTTACCTGGCATGAAATTCTGACCCCATTTTAATCAATGGCGAAACTCCCAGTGCTTTCAGTGGGGCTAGGATTTCAATTCTGGGGTTCAATTCTCAATCCTGGTTCTGGTGGCAGTGCAAAGCAGCTGGCATGTTGCCCTAAAGGGATAGCTGAGGATTCCCTCTGACCCGGGGAAATCCTTGGATAGCATAAATGCAGTATAGCATAGGAGGTGTGCCAGGGTAGGGGAGAAAGCATGTTGGCTGCATATGGTTTTATGTAAAGCCTTGAGACTGCTCTAAGTTATGTTGGGGCCATTTCAACCTCTAGCCAGCCCAGGATTGGGGAAACATAAATGTGATGCACAGAATGGAACCTCTGGACACTGAAACTAGGGAGAGACACATCCCTAAATCCACATAGGCCACTGAACAGCCTCACATTGTAAATTCTTTTGGTCAGCAATAATCTAGGCCAGATTTTAACTGGTGGTGAAAGATTCCACATCTCAATACATCTCATTACCGCTCCCCTGAGCCACACAGCATTTAATGTTTTGGCTTTCAAGCTTTGTTTTTCTGCTTGTTAACATTTGTATTTCTTTATTAGCTTGGCAAACTTCTTTACAGTACAAAGCTCGCTATTCCTTTCTCTGTAATACAGGATTGCCTATAATTATGTTAAAATAAAATTCCTCAACCCCCACCCCCCACAAAAAAAAACCCAAAACCGCCTCCAAAATAACAAACAAACCAACCAACCAAAACAAAGAAACACAAAGCATTTTGTTTGTGAATGTGCATCTGAAGGTTCCAAAGGGAGTAGTGTTTTTTGAGTGATAAATAACACAATTTATGAATTATACAATTTAGACATACCTTGTTTTGTGTTGCTAAAAGATAAGATTGTCTTCCAATTTTAATTTTTTTTAAGATCTACAAAAACATAAGGGAAGAAGGGAGCTTTGGCATAATTGTCTGCTGTTTTTAAGTTTTGCTTGTCCCGTTTTTATCTGTTGGAAGACTATATGCCATGGCTTATCAGCTGAAGTATATTTTATTTTAACTGCAAATTTAAATTTAGCTGTTGTTTTATTCCCCCGGTAGTCATTTAAGGAACTGCCAGAGTCTTAATAAAACGTTTTCACCTACATCTAAAGCTTTGAATATCGAGGTAGCAGCCAAAATAGCAGTGGAGCATTTATAGCTGTAAACAAAGTGAAGGATTGTTATTCTAAATGGAAAAAATACTTATGAAAAGGTCTGACTCAAGAAGAAAATGGTACAGCTATCAATGAAAATGTATAATGCTTTTTAAAAAATGCAGTGGTACCTAAACTATTGCTATACCTTCTTTAAACAGAACAACCACAATTAGAAACGAATGGACAAAGGCAACAAATGAGACCGTCACCAGTGAAATGCCGGCGTGCGTTTCAAGAACGGTAAAACCGGTATAGCCTACAGACAGTGTGAGGCTGATCTGCCACTGCACCAGGGCTTCTCCCTGAGTTGCGCTGTCTCAGGCTGAAGCAGAGCCTGCAGTGACTCAGCCGTCAGGAATGTTCCAGAAGCCTATTTCTGGACAGAGCTCAGATGAGCCCCCCGGCACAGGTATTTCACTCATCGCCAGAGCCACAAGTTAGTCTGTGTCACAGCACCACTTGGCTAGGAACCCTCCTGTTGCCTTGGGGGCCTGCCCTCAATCTTATCCCTGCCCCATCCTTGCTTGAGCCTTGTTCCAGACTGGTCCATGCCCTGCTTTAACCCTGTTCCTGACCTGCTCTAGCCCAGCATCTGCCTACTGACCCCCAGCCCCTGACTCCACCCTGGCTTTAACCTTCTGTCTGCATCCAGACTCTGTCTCTGATCCTGATTTGGCTTGTCTATAGACTCTAACACTGATTCTGACCCACAGCCTGTCTCCAAACCCTGGTTTCAGTACTGCCCTTGGCCCAATCCAGATTCTACATCTGGCTTCAACCCTTGGTATCTGTTCTAAACCACTGCTCCAGCCACCAGGCCTGACCACTTAGAACCCAGAGCCTGAGAGATTATGTTAGACCTACCCACAGCAGTTGGTACATTATCTATCTAGGACCTTAATTCAGCAAAAATGTTAAGCGTGTGCTTGAGCTTAAGGGCTGGACTGCTAAACCAGGGCCTAGGTGGTTATATAGCTCTTATCACTGTAGTGCCTGAGCATCTCCCAAGCGTTTAGAATAGAAATTGGATTCACTTGCTTTTTCTTCCTTATCAGTGTGCACAAGAAAGAGCTTGACTAGCTGATATCCTTTGTTTGAGTGTTTGCATGTGTCTGTGGGTGGTAATACAAGGAAAAAGAAATGAGTTACGCATTTCGGGCCTGATCCAAAATCCATTGAAGTCAATGGAAAGACTCCCATTGACTTCACTGGACTTTGGATCAACTCTCTAGTTCTGAATGTTGTTAGTGCCATGGTCATTCTTGTTTCTTGTGGGAATGAGTTCTATAGACTAGCTCCTGAACTGCAGCAGTTCGGCCCCTGCACTCATGAGCCCAGCCCTAGTGGTTGGCAGTTTAAATTGTTTCAGTGGAAGGTATTTGTTGTGGCAGGTCACGGTCATAGAAGGAAGGGTGGTTTCTCAAGCAGCTGATCCCATGGAGAGCTTTCAGTATCAGCATAGAGACCTTGAACTGGACTCTACATTCAGTGAGATGACAATGCAAAGAGCATCGTGTTCATGGTGATCTGTGTCACTAAGCAGATGGGCTGCTGAGTTTTGAACGCTTTTTCATGGTGCATGATTCTTTCCTAGTTCTAATGAATTGCAATATTGATGCACAACCCACCCAAACAAAGCATGCCAATTATATACTAACTACTGAACCAACAGCATGCTAACAATCCACACAATCCTGCACTGGCACTGATCTTAGGAAGTACAGTTAGTGGTATAACATCTCATCTAAAAGCACATTCCAGCAGAAATTCCTCACCATAGTCTTTGAAGATATTTAAAATTATATATTCAGAGATCATTAAGAAGTTGGTATTAACAGCAGGCTACGAACGACTATAGGGAGCTTAATTCTATAAACCCCATTGGTATCACTGACATGTCCAAAGAAGGGTTTTTAATTGGAAAGTACCAACATTTTTCAGAGATCAGAGCAGATTACGTATATAAATTTGTGTAGTCAGATGTTAGGATCTGTTCCATATGTAGACAATATTTTCAGGTCTGAAAAGGCCCCGTAGCTTAGTGTACAGAATAATATACAAATGCGTTTTTGTTAAAGTTGGAAGAACCTGAGTAATAAGGACAGCCTAGAGGGATTGGATACACAGTTGCCAACTTTCACGTGGTAAATAAGCATCCTGACTTTCACGATAAGCCAAAAATCAAATGACTCCCATTTCAAAACAAGGCCAAAACAAGCCAATCCCTAAGAACCCCAACACTATGTGACTAGATCCCCCCGGCATGCAGTCTGGGACTGTGGTGGGCCCGTTGTGCACCCCTGACTCTTTTCCCACCTTACCCCTTGCCCCTGCTTGCCAGGAGCCGATCCAAAAAAAAAAAAAAAAAAGAAGAAGCAACAAGCTACAAGCCAAAAATTAACCAACAAGCAACTCACAGGCCAGTTAAGCCAAAAACAAGCCCAATTTCTGCGTTTTTTCATGGGTTTGGCATGTCTGACTGGATCCTGTACCAGTCAAACCAGTGGGAGTTTTCTTATTGATTTGAATGGGAGCAGGATCAAGCCCAGAGTTGGTATAATAATTCTCTCACTGGATGAGAGAGAGAAGAAAAAGAAAGGTACCTCCCAAATTGAAATCTATCCAGTTATGTAAGAGGTATAAAATAGTGTAATGCTGCAGTAACAATTACTCACAAGTCAGACTGAACCTTTCCAGCGTGTTGAAAAAAGTTTGTATGTCTGTTCCTTGGGACTTGATTCTCTCTCTCTCACACACACACACACACTCACCCCAAGGTGGAACATGACATACATGCTTTTTCAGCACCCCAGAAATGTTCAGTTTGAATGGTGAGTAAACATTCTGAGCAGTTCTTATTTTAGCTGAACAAGTCTCGCTAATCTCTGTGTAAAAAGAATGATCTCCAGGCTGATGTGGGAACTTGTGTTTATATTTTTAACTGCCTACTCTTCTTCTCTGATAATGTAACATAACTAAACAGTGACATACGGGACAGTATAAAAACTTTTCCTTTCATTTAATGTGGCCTTTGATATCAATCAGTATAAAAACCATGAGATAACCTTGCCTTGCTGTCACAGGCACAGTCCCCTCACCCTGGATTCCTTGCTGCAAACATGTCTCACGCACATTAGTGGCAAGTTAAACACCATGTGCTTTATTTACAACACACTTTACAAGTGTTTGCTTCACACAGCATAAGGCTTTCTCCTGAGCCTTTACCTACTACCCAGGCACAGGACAGGAGAGGAGAGGAAAAGAATCTCACTGAGATTTTGGACTGCTTTCCCATGCCTTCCAGCCTCCACCCCACCCCCTCTTTTAACCATTCTCAGCTGAGGAGTAAATCCCCTTGTTGATTGGTTAATCACCTGGTACATAATTACCTCATCACTTTTGCTCATGTGGGGATGCTCACCAAGTGCACAGAGTGGCCCAGTCAGCCTTAAGCTACTCACCCATTGTCACACTTACTAATTAAGCTTTGCCAAGAGGAAGTATCATTCTTAAATAGTTGATGCAACTAAAATTGACAATGGCCCAGTCCTCAGCTGTTGCCAAAGGGTTGAATTGAGTTCAATGGATCTACACCTATTTCCACCAGGCTGAGGATTTCAACCCTGTGATTCTGATATCACTGAAGAGCTGGTAGGACTACATTAAAAAATTCTACTTTTGTATGGAAGGAATAGATCAGGAATCAGACAGAATAGTTAGTGCTTTAGAAGTGGATATTTGCCAACTAAAGACTGATGGGACTACGATTCACCTAATTTATTATCATTATACACATTTCCAAGTCATCCATCATTGTAGTACATTATCTGGGTGATATGTACATAATTTGGAAGATGATCAATTATCCACAAAGGGAACATAACTCTTTTCTCCTTTCCTACTGTCTCAAATCCACCTTCTTAGAGACAGTTGGAGTTGGCCTGACATCACAATTCAGTCAGAAAAAAGCTTTCACAAAGAGGTTTGTTTTGTACCGTGTCCTGAAGATGTCTTGATCTCAGCCTGCAAGAATTCTACAGGCAGAAGCCTACCAATGAGCAATATATGCCTGTAGCATGTTCAAACTGCATCCTAGTAGCCAAATTTTCTTTGCCAATCACAACTGCTGCACATGATTGTTAAGAAGACTCTCCCTGGGGTAAGTTTTTCAGGTCTATAAAGATTAGATTTTGAACTGGACTCATAACTAATCTGACAGTATATGTGGACAACAGAGCACTGTTGTAATATGCTCTTATACATATGCTCTACCTAAAAGGATACATGATACATTCTGGCTACAGGAAGGTCCATATCCAAGTAGAAAGGGGACAATCTCTTGGCCAGATTGAAGGTGAAAGAAAGTATTTCTGGTCACTGGCAATATTTAGGAATCTAGAGGAAGAGATGAGTTCAATGGAAGACTCCAGTAAGACAGTTGGAGGATAGATGCCTTCAACTGAGGAAAAAGAACAGGAGTACTTGTGGCACCTTAGAGACTAACAAATTTATTAGAGCATAAGCTTTCGTGGACTACAGCCCACTTCTTCGGATGCATATCATATAACTAATAAATTTGTTAGTCTCTAAGGTGCCACAAGTACTCCTGTTCTTTTTGCGGATACAGACTAACACGGCTGCTAGTCTGAAGCCTTCAACTGAGGGTGGAGGCCATTGTTCCTCTTTGTTCCTTAAGGGGTTGAGTTGTGCCTTTCTGTTTTAGGGAGCAGCCTACTTTGTCTCTCTCTGTTTTGGGGTTCTTGTGTGTTGTTCTGAATTCTAACACATCAAGTAGTGTTACGCTGCACTTCCAGCAGGAGTACTTTATGCTTTTATCTATCTTCTCTGTCTGTATGCCATGAACATAACAAAGTCATTGATGAGGATAGGACTATTAATAAAAGAAGAAGAAGAGAAAGTGGAGATAAAATGACTCCATATGGCAATGTGGACAGTTCCCAGTGTAATAAAACCAAGATGCACAACTCAACTCGTCTTACTCTAGGCTGCCTTTTTCTAGGCTGACACTGATCATACACATCTCTACAGAGAGTCCCTAGCCTGCAGGCAGGACCAGGAAGCAGCCTACTTTTAATGCCACTCTTAATGCCATAGCTTGAAATTCCAATACAGTCCTCAGTACACCACAAGAAGTACATGCCAAACAGGTCTCATCTCTACTTTGCTGAAACATGTAATTCTTAAAGAAAACCTCCAAAAACAATATAAACATATGACTCACACAAACCAAACAAAATAACTGAAGGCTTTCCCCATTACTGATTAGATTTTAAAAAGTGCCTTTGCTATGACATTATTTCTTATGCAGACTAAAACTGGACTAAAATAGTCAGTTAAAATATGTGTATACTATGTGTCCTGAATATAAAAATTAACCTCTGTGCAGAGCCTAATTTAGTAGATGGGTGGAAAACCTCAATAAGCAGCTCCAGAAAGATTTGTGAAACAGAGAAAGGTCTAAATTTAAGTACACATCATATTTGTCCCCATGTCTTAGGAATTAAGAGGTATGAGTGCCCTGTGGCTAAGGCACAGGTTTAGTATTCAGTAGATCTGAGTTCAATTCCTGGCTCTACCATAGATTTTGGGTGATGTGAGGATAAATACTTGAGAGTTGCCTAGAAATAATGATGATGGGGGGCCATATAAGTACCAAAATAGATAGTATCCCTGTAAGGGAGAGCAGCTGGAAATGCAAAGAGGAGGCTGCATTTTTAGTATACATCTGCATAGGTTCAAGAATGAGATAGAAATGTTATGGTCTTGAACAGGAACCCAGGTCCAGTTTCTATCAATGTACCTGCTATATTAGTCACCATCCATTTTTGGTGTGCAGGCCCCATTATAGTCTGAAATCTACATACGGCCTTTCTTCAGCATTTGGTCGGTTTAAAAGAAAACCCCACAAGCTAAACAACCCTATACACCTATCATTTAAAAATATAAACTAATGGATACTGCAGGATGAATGCATTACAGACACAAATCTGCCATTCACGCTCCTCAGTCTTTTTTCACATCCCCTTGTGGCTTGGCTATGTACTCAGCCGCATTATGCAAGACATCCAGATTGAACAGCCTTGTATTTTTGTTCCCTTGTGTGAGCTTGTATTTGATTTTCACAGATGCTTTACTTAGAATCTCTCATAATTACAGTGCTAGTATAATTTATCCTCTTCTAAAAATGTGCTGCATTATGAGGTGATGTGGAAATGTGTATGCAACATCAGAAAAAAATGATAAGCCTTCCACAAGGTAAAAACGAGTACAAATGTTGATGATGATAACATCCCTTTCGCACTGAACATCAGCGATTCTACTCATTTCAACAGAAGTCTGAGAAAGAGGGAGTCAACTTCTGCTCTTAGTTACATTGATTTAAATATAGAGTAACTCCACTGTAACTAAGCGCTGGTCTACACTGGGGGGGGAATCGATGTAAGATACGCAACTTCCGCTACGCTATTCGCATAGCTGAAGTCGAAGTATCTTAGTTCGACTTACCTGGCCGTCCTCACGGCGGCAAGTCGACTGCCGCGGCTCCTCCGTCGACTCTGCTTACTCCTCCTGCCGAGGTGGAGTATGGGCGTCGATTCGGGGATCGATTTATTGCGTCTAGCTGAGACGTGATAAATCGATCCCCGATAGATCGATTACTACCCGCCAATCCGGCGGGTAGTGTAGACGTGGCCTAAGTATTTGTAAAATAAGAATTGAGCTGTAATAAAAAGAGCTGAGAACATTTGGCTCATGATTTCTAAATACCAAAACAAAATTAATTTTATAAGTGACCTGTTAGGAGTGGGTAATTTTTTCCCCCTTCCTTGATTTAATCCCTAACCATATATTTATATATAGCTTGAGAACTGTAACAATGGCTCATTTTGGCAATTCTCTTTGAGATATCATTACCAGCACAAGTCAAGCCCTTATACGGACAGACAAACGGGTTACTATAAAGTCAATACAAATAGCAAAAAAGCAAATAATAAAAAGCTCATGTGGATTCCAGAGGTCTGCTCTTAGCATTATTAGAATACCACAACACATTTCACAATGCTCCATTAGGATCACCAATTCAGAGATTTAGCAACAGAAAGAGAAAATCCGTAGTGCTTTTATAGGAAAACTCTATAACTGAGAGATGTCTTTATATATAATTATACAATCGCAGAAATGTAGTGTTGGAAGGGACCTCAAATGGTCATCTAGTCCAGCTCCCTGTACTGAGGTTGGACCAATAAAACCTAGACCATCCCTGACAGCTGTTTGTCTTACCTGTTCTTAAAAACTCCAATGAGGGGATTCCACAACCTCCCTTAGAGGCCTATTCCAGTACTTAATTATCCTTATAGTTAGAAAGTTTTCCCTAATATCTAACCTACATCTCCCTTGCTGCTGAATAAGCTCATTACTTCATGTACTATTGTCAGTAGCTATGGGGAACAATTGATCACCAGTCCTCTTTATAACAGCCCTTAACATATTTGAAGACTGTTATCAGGTCACCCCTCAGTCATCTTTTCTCTAGACTAAACATACCCAGGTTTTTATTACCCTTTCCTCATAGGTCAGATTTTCTTAAACCTTTTATCATTTTTCTTGTTCTCCTCTGGACTCTCTCCAATTTATCCACATTTTTCTCATATGTGTCTATAATTAGTTAATAGATAAATTTCCAGTAGACGGTGCTCAAGAATATTTACTATAGTTCCTAGGTTTTGTCGGACCAATCAAATTTGTTGATGAACACTGCAACTGGCTTCCTTTGAGTTTGAAAGGCTTTTATATCATTAAATAATTTAATTGAAGCTTTAATAGATGACATTAAAGAAAAACAGAAGGGTGTTTAGTCTAAAACTACTTGAGTTAGGACTGTTTGTCTTCCACTGTAACACCTTTACCTGACTGCAACAAGATAAATTATCTCACTGAGACGCAAAGACATGGTATGCTCATGAGATTCTAGGATTCTGTTGAGGCTCAAAGAGAGAATCCATCATGTTTCGTATACTCATGTAAAGAAAGCTACCCAGTCAAAATCAGATATGTAACTTCAAGCTCCCTACTAAATCTTTGCTTCAGGGAAGAAGCAGAGATATAAAACCTGAAAAGGATTTATAAATCATAATTTCGAGTTAAATATGAGAGTAGGATTTATAAACTTGATTATTATGGCAGGACTTCAGAGCCCTGATTTATTGCCTAAATCTCAAGTGTGAAATAAGGTTGGGGTGAACAAAATCTTTTTATTTAGGGATTTATCACATGATTTGTAAATCTGTCATTGAATTTGTATATCTGCTTTGAGACACAGAAGAATGGTAAATGTGTCTGTGAATTTGTAAATCCATCTTGCAATCAATCAAGTGCTTTAGAAACGAGGTTGGCTAAATGCAATCTTAGAAATAAGTTTGTAAAGTAAAACACAGTCCTCCAGATTTAGTGAGAAGATTTATAAATCAGAACTAGGAGAGGATTTACCAAAGGCTACTTTTCAAATACAAACCCTAAACAGCTTGGGCCTGATTCTCCTCTCACAGATTTTGATCTAAGCAAGAAGTAACTCCACTGAAGGAAAGAGAATTTGCTAAACCCTTTAAGGATTCACTCCAGTTAACAGCCAAAGGCCATCGATCCTGGTTTCACCACAGACCAACCTATGAAGCAGAAAGCTGATCAAGCATTCACTATGTTCCTGTATGAAAGCAATATCAAAATGGAGATGAAGAATGACAGCCCATTATGTAATTGCAAATATATGCATACCATTAAAGCATTTAATGTTTTTAAAAAATGTATTTTGTGTATTTTCAAATTATTTTTTTTTGGATGTATTTCACTGGTTATTTTTTACATTTCCAAATACATGTTACTATAGTATTACAACTTTTTTTTAAGGAAGGGGCCCCCGAAATTGCTTTGCCCCAGGCCCCCTGAATCCTCTGGGCGGCCCTGCAGGATAGAGGTGTACTACTTCCAGTTATACCTGGTGTGTGACCTTGGACAAGTCTCTTCCCTTAACTATGCCTCTGTGTCCCTGCCCATCTTTTGTTTGTCTTGTCTATTCAGGCAGCATGCTCTTCAGGTCAGGGACTGTCTCCTCTGTAGATTTCTCAGTATCTATTTGTATAGTGCTTTCCACAAGACCCCAGTCTGAGCTAAGGCCTCTAGGTGCTTTTGAAACACAAATAATAAACCATGTTACAAAATTTGCATTTCAGCTAAACTTCCCATGATCTTTGGCTAGTGTAACTCATCACATTTACACTGAAGTTTAGCTAATCGGAATCACTAAGGCTTGTTGTCTTTAGCAGGCTGCTGTAATGTAAAGCTTTATGATCACTGTTACATTTCAAACATAAGGAAGATGTAGGTCGAAGCACACTTTCAAAGTTATAATTCAAGTAACTTGAAAGTGTGGCTACAGTCAAAGGTTAATAGAGAAATTCTCCAGCTCAACCTTTTTTTCTCTTTCTATATCTAAAAGCTGCTTACTTTACTGACCAAACCATTTTTAGAATCTTCCCTAGCACTGCTGTAAATCCAGAAATGGATTTATAAACCCTTCCTCAAGTCCCTGGTATCTCATCATTTGTCCCTCACACAACTGAGGCTCTGAATCAGCAAAGTACTTAAGCCCAGGCCTAAGCATTTGAGCAGGAGACTACTCTAGGGATTTTATCGGGACTGTCCCGATATTTGCTTATTTGTCCCGCGTCCCGACCTACCTTCGGTCGGGACACAAATTGTCCCGATATTTTGCCTCCGCTCAGGGCCGGCGCACGGGCTCGCTCTCCCCCGCACCCCGACTCAGCCCCCTTCTTCCCCCATTGGATCCCTCCCCAAATCCCTGCCCTGGCCCCGCCCCCTCACTGCCCCATTGGTTCCATCCCCAAATCCCCGCCCTGGCCCCGCCTCTTCCCCAAGCACGCCGCATTCCTCCTCCTCCCCCCTCCCTCCCAGGCTTGCGCTGATCAGCTGTATGGCGGCGCAAGCAGTGGAGGAGGGGGGAGGTGGAGACGGAGCAGAGGCAAGCTGGTGCGGGGGCGAGGCATGGAGCTCCGGTGGCCATTATTTGTTTTTTGTTTGTTTGTTTGTTTTTTTTCGCTGGAGGGAGGGGGGAGGTGGAGACAGAGACAGAGCGGAGGCAAGCTGGTGCGGGAGGGCATGGGGTACGTGGAGCTCTGGCTTTTTTTTTTTTTTTTTTTGCTCCTCCCCCACATCCCGATATTTCACCTGTGTGATCTGGTCACCCTAGACTACTCAGATACCTAACTACCTTGCTAAATTGGATCACGAGCTCTGATTACTAAGAGCAGCAGTGTCCATCCATTGCCACTGATCACCAAATATAGACCCTACCATAATTACAGCCACATTTCTTGCCAGCAAGAAAAGGTCATTTTTGACTTGTTGACCCTTCTAGTGTTTCATATTGGACTGAACTCTAAGCTAAATATGAACATTTGGGCAGAGCAAACAAGGCAGATAAAAATTATACAGCAGAGACCTGGGTGTACCTCTCATAGGCTATACCAAATTTTCTACAATATCATAGTCCTACTTATTGAATTCCATGTACTGATACCATGAGGGTGAAATCTTGGCCCCACTGAAGTCAACGGCAAAACTCCTAATGTCAGTCACTGCCACCTCAAGCCAGGCAGACCTATCTATCATGGGCAGCGGGTATCATAGGCTGGGGGAGGCTGTGCCTCCCCAAACAGCCAGGAGTGGCCTCGCCCACACTCTGACCCCACCCTGTCCTCCAGCTTCCCACTCCGTGTGGCTAGAGTCCAGTCTCCCTGTGGGATGGTCCTGGCTCCAGCCGCGTCACCTGCCCTTCCAGCTCTCCAGGTCTGGGGAGGCTGCAGCCATGCCACCCGCCCTCCTGGGGGTCTGGGGCTCCAGGGCTAGGTGAGGCTGCGGCCATGCCACATGCCCTCCTGTCGCTCTGGGGCTGGGGGAGCTGTGGCCGTGCACCTGCCCTCCTGGTGCTCCGGGGCTAGGGAGGGGGCTAGCCTGGGGTGTGGCCCGGTGGGGTGTGGCACAGAAGGGCAGGGCCTTGGGCTGAAGAGGCGGGGCTGGGAGTTAGCCTCCCCCAGCCAGTGGTTCACGTGCCTATCTATACCACCACCTACAGCTAAATCCTCTATTGCTTAAACTTCCTTTACACTAACGGACATAGCTTAATTCCTTGTTATTTTTTTGATTTGGGTCATTACAAAGTAGAAGCTAAACAAAATAACAATATTGAATAGCTTTCCCTCAGCCTCACCTCAAGCTGTACTAGAAAAAATATGAATGAAATTGAGACACAGTCCCAACAAAGTGTCCTTTTGCATTTAATTGCCATAAAACACTCTGGAAAACTTGGAAATATTGATAAGATTTCAGACTGTCACATGGAAACTTGAACAAGTATTTATAAATACATTTGGATTGAGATAGGGGTCTTGCCTGTATCTGACAACCAATGAATTAATATCCCATTAAATTGTTCTTAGAATTTTAGGTTAATATTCATGAGGGTTAATCACAATGGGATTGTCACTCAGAATTGTAACAATGGTTATTCAAGTTCAGTAACCCTTGCCACTATGATAACAGTGGGTTTTTAAAGAGGATGATAGTGGTAGTGCTGTTGGTATGCAGGGGCGGGGGGAGTGGGGAGACAGTTTTAGTAAAGGGCTGTTCTTTACTTATACTGCACCTTCCATTTTCTCAAAGAGCATCTGATCTCTGGAAAAATAACTTAACACTGTATGTTTCTTTGGATCATGCACGCTATAGATTTTATCAGCTGCAGTTGTTCTCCAAAATTTGTAATATTTATTAGTGGTATCAAAGCCCTTAAGTATAAGGGGAAAAAATAAGATTAAAACAATGCCAGGTTTTACTGCTATAGAAATGGATAACTGCAAAACTTAAACCTTGATTGACCTCACACTGTTCCTCTATGTCACCTGGGATCTCAGCTCATAACAAAGGCAAAAAGAGATGTATGTCCCTAACACTGCAAGTGAGCCTGGGTGTACTTGTCATAGGCTAAATCAATTATTCACTTTCATCAGAGACCTACCTACTGAATTCCATGTGTTGATATGCTAAGGGCAAAATCCTGCCCCCACTGAAGTCAATGGCAAAACTCCCACTGACAACCGTGGTGCCTGGATTTCACCCTAATAATGTAATTGTCAGTCACTGCCACCTCAAGCTAGGCAGAGCTATCTCTACTTGACCCAAATTATCAGCTTCCTTTAAAAAAGATGTAATATAATTATGAAACAGAAGCAGATGGAAAAACAAAAGCAGGGCTATGTTCTCATCTCATTGGAAGAAGCTTGTCCTACTGCTCCGAGTCTGGAATTGGAAGCAAAGATCTGAGTTCCAATCCTCCAATTTCCCCCCAGGACTTGCTGTGTTAACTCTCTGTCTCAGCTTCCTTGTCTGTAAAATGGGGATAGCACTTTACCTCGTCAGAGGTTTGTGAGGTTTTATAGAGGTGAAACGCTAAAGTTCTAAAGCACAATGGGCCACATTTTTCTCAACGTGACTGAGCAGTTCCTTCCTCAGCAAGAAGTCCCACTGATGATCTCAATGGAACTTTTTTTCAGTGCTAGTTACTACTCAGTATGAATAAAGTGACAAAAATTTAATCCTATGTAAATGCTAAGTGTTATTGTCCAAAGGCTCACCCCTCTGCAGCTGACCAGGTAATATGCACAATTTATGTCCCACTTAAGCTCTGATTGAATGCTTAAGCCACAGCTAAGTGCGTAGGCCTTATGCTGCCCCATACTGATTAATTGCACTCTGCATGCTTTGGGGAATGTTGAGTTTTCGACTCCCACAAGCTCAAACTGTGCGTTATATCCAGAAATCCCTGCTTGATGTCTCATTTCACCTTTGCCAAAGGATATGCTATATTTTTTGCAAAAGGATTATTTGAGATATAAAAAAAATGATGTAAAAAGAAACAATGGAAAATTATCTGACAAGAAAATCAATGGAAAAGTCACATATGACACATTGCTTGAAAGAAAAACACTGATAACCTTGATCATCTGAAATCTTTTTAGTTGTACCATTTCTTTCATTTAAACTCTCATTTTAAAGAGTAAAGTAAGGTTAACTTACTGAAGGTGAAATCTTTGCTTGGTTGTGAACCATTTCCGGGTGATAGTTAGTTTAAGCTAAGATAACTACACAGCAGAACAATCAAATACATTTGTATTAACATGTGTTAAAATTACTGACCAGTAGGACCCTATCTCAGTCTATGATCTTGTTCTCAAGAATCTCAGCTTTTATGTAATTAAAACATTAAGTTACTAGCCATTATAGTCACAAACAAAACAAAAAACACTGTGAGATGAGTGTAAGCAATATAACTATGGGCTTGTCTACAACTGGAGTTTCTGAGGAATGGCTATTGAGGAACAGCTATTCCTGAATAATTCCATATTTAGGCCCTTTTATTCCAAAATAAGAATGACTTGATCCTGTTTACTTTAACCCACTTTCAGCATGGATGCGAGTCTCCAGAAAGCCTGGAACAGCTCTAGGTGGTGTGAACTCCCCTGTTCATCTCAGTGAGACATTAATTTAGATCATTTAAATATCAACACAATTAATTATTTCATTCCTGTGTAAGACTGGAGAGGGAGGGTTGCAGATCTGCACAATTTACAGACTGATGTCTCATTTTGTTCCAACTAGTGGGAGGTGTCTAAGAGATATCACACTTATTTCCCCTCCCCCCAATAAATAAGGACCAAAGCCCAAGAAGACTAGCAGGGCCAAAGGCAAGTCTCTCCAAGAGGAAGTCAAACTCCCGAAGCCCAGTGGAGCTCAAGGAGCTACATGATCGTAATTAGGGTGACCAGATAGCAAGTATGAAAAATTGGGATGGGGTTGGGGGTTAATAGGAGCTCATATATAAAAAAAAGCTCCAAATATCGGGACTGTCCCTATAAAATCGGGACATCTGGTCACCCTAATCATAATATAAACATCTGCCTAATCTACAATGAGTGATGTGTTGTTCCAGCGACTCAGATGGATGGAGCTTATTTTGTGGGCAGAGGAAGAAGGTGTACTACCAACTCTCCCTCAGTCTGATCCTTGGACATATTTCTCCAATTTGCTCACATATCTCACATGTGTTTACAAATGAGAGTGTAAGGGGAACATTTAATTTACACAGCAAGATTCTGCCTATCCCTTGCACATGTGCCGGGGCCTGATGGCACAAGAAACTTCCCCTGCTTTTCGTGGCCCATGTTTAGCCACACTGTTGTCCCTGCGCTCAGTGGTTGGGCTGCTCCATCTCTGTTTCCCCAGGGGAACACAATGACCCAAATGATTCAGGGTGGATGCAGGTGTCTCATTAACAATAAGTGATGGGGCAGGCAGGCAGAGTCGTAGGAAAGAGAGCTTTTTTAAACATGCCACGAGGCCAATGTACAAACTCTAAAGCCTCAGCCTGTATGTTAGCAACCTGGTATTCCTGAGCCCCTGGTGTTGCATAAAACAAGTTCCTTCTTGAAACCAAACCCTCTTTCTGCAGGTCCACGCAAACTGCAGGCTATGACTCCTCCCCTTCCTTCCCACTACCTTGCAAAGCTGGATTATTTCTTGAGGGGGGGCAGGAAGTAGGCTATATGGAATGACCAGACATCCTGATACAGATGCCCCCCTTCCCCCCGAGTTACACAAACCTGACTTACCCAAATCCATAAGCTAGAAATAAGTTTTATTTTTATTTTTGCGTAATGGTTGGGTATATGTTTCCGACTTACGCAAAATTCAAGTTACGCAAGGCGTTCCAGAAGGGAAGGCTTGAATAGGTTGGGGAGCATCTAGTGAAGGCTAGGACTATAACAGAGTTTAAAAGAGAACTGGATAAATTCATGGTGGTTAAGTCCATTAATGGCTATTAGCCAGAACGGGTAAGGAATGGTGTCCCTAGCCTCTGTCTGTCAGAAGGTGGAGATGGATGGCAGGAGAGAGATCCCTTGATCATTGCCTGTTAGGTTCACTCCCTCTGGGGCACCTGGCATTGGCCACTGTCGGTAGACAGGATACTGGGCTAGATGGACCTTTGGTCTGACCCGGTACGGCCTTTCTTATGTTCTTATCTGTATTATCGGGACTGTCCAAATATTAGTGGCTTTGTCTTATATAGGACCCTATTATTCCCTCCCCAATAGGATCCTATTACCCCCCCATCACACTTGCTATCTGGTCACCCTAAGGCTCCACTCCATAAAGACGTGCAGTACACAGTATATTCCCCTAGTGTGCCAGGGAGTTCCAAAAGACATTTTTACTTCCCTGAGACAGAATGCAGCACTGCCAACTCTTCCAATGTTATCGCGAATCTAGCAATATTGGGCATTTTCTTAAAGCTGCAGCTCTAGGAGTTATGGGATTACATGAGAATCTCAGTTTTCATTAAAAATAACCCATATGTTTTTTGCTATCATGGCTGAGGAGAAAAGCTTGAAAACTTGATCGGAGCGCACCTTAAAGGCCTAGAAACCGAAAAGTACATAGAAGAACCCACAACTCATTCTAAATATTGTGAGTTCTTTCATACATATAATCCCCTCTCAAAAATTGTGGGGTTTAAATATATAGATATATAGAGAGATAGCGAGAGAGAGAGAGAGAGAGATCTATCTATGTATCTATATAGATATGCCAAAAAAAAAAAAACCAATGAACCAATCCCACCCCCCACAACTACTGGATTTTGGGGGCTTGACTCATAATTTTTGAACATTTGGGGTTGGCAATACTGAGAATGCCTCCTGGATTTCCCAGGAAGATGGTGGATCTCTACTGCTCCCAAGGCAGGGCCATTCCTTAAAGTCATGATTTGTCATTTAGAGAGTAAATCTGTGTGACCTAGTGTTAGCGTCACGACTGCGTTGAAGAACACAATGAGCATGAAAGCCAGTCAATTTTAAAGACAATTAAAATTCATCTCTCCTTGGTTCTCCCCCAATTCCAGTTTTTATGAGCTTACTATCACATTGTCCTATTTTTTTCTACCCAAAGTTGCCGTGTAGCAATCCCTCGTAAACAGAGGCTATGCAGTGGAAATAGTGAAACTGATGATAAATAAGGTATTGTCAAGGGCACAGTGTAAACAAATAAAAAAATCTAATCTCTAATCTCTTTCAAAGACATTTGAAACAACAGCAAGCAAAATAATTCAGATAGAATACTGATTTTTTTAAAATAAACTATGCCTCTCTCACAGGTAAATTGCCACACTATATAGTTTGCATACATTAAATAAAGTTACAATCAAATTCTTAGCTTATTAGTATGTGATTAGTATGTGATCCCTGGTTGGGATCTGACCTTGTGCTAAGCACTTTTCTAACACATGGGAAGACAACCCCTACACGAGGCCCTTGCAATGTACAATAAAAAGACAAAGAACAGGTGAGCAGTGGGAGGGGAAAGAGACACAATGTACAAGGAAATGAGCAGGGTGATATTTTGGATAAGGCTTCCCTATAAAACTAGCCATTTGCAAGTTATGTGTGAATCAATGTAGCCACTAGTTTATAAAGAATGCAAACTACATAATCGACAATTTTTATGTAGTGTTTGAAGGAGACTATTTTAAAATGGGATTCTTTACCTTATTTCTTTTTGCTAGATTGCAGTCTCTTCTTCTTAACTTACTGGTTAATTTTTTTAAAGCCTTGAAAACTAATATAATTTTATTGATATTCTTGGCAGAAATAATTAAAACACATGCTGTAACATGTTAGATAAGCTTCAGGAAAGTAAGTCGCTACTGCTCTTTATATATCAGTTGTGAGGGCATTCCGAATATTCATTTGCTGTCACTTTCATCTCTTCATTCCAGCTCGCCAGCACCCGACTGGAATCCTGAGCTTAGCTCTAATGCCCTTCTTTGAGAGTCACCGAGTCTCTCTCATTAAAAGAGCCTCTCTCTGTAAAGTAAAAAACATCCACTGTAGCAGTTGCATACATCATGTCCTGCAAGCAAAAGTATTGATGGAGAAGTGGGAAATGAAAACATCCATTTTTCCTCCAACAGGTTAAAATCCAGTCACCATTCTGGGAATTCGGACATGAAAAAATCCTCCCATACTGATTTCAGTTTATTGTTCACCTCAACTTCTTCACCACTTGTTGCTAAATATACATTGTCTACTTATCAGTCAAAATGACACAAATGCAACTGCTCCTGTGACGCCCAATCCTGCAAAGATGTGTGCACATGAATAGTTTCATTCTTGCAGGTACTCCCATTGATGTCAATGGGTCTACTCACAGGAATTAAGTTACTGACAAGTCTTTGAGGGATTGGGCCCATAACTTTTATATGTGATTTTTAGAAGGGAGCTCACAACTTGGGTATTTGCACATGCAAAAAGCAAATTAAATGAGCACTCAACATTCAATGTGTGTGCCCCGCTGCAATACCAGCACATGCAAATTAGGCGCACAATTGTGTATGCATTATTTGAGAGCAAATGTGAAAGTCAGCCCTACTGACTGCTACTATAGCATGCGACTAACACAAGAAACAGAATTGGTAACAATATGTCAGGTGGAGTTTCCAAAAGCACTCAGCACAGGCCTACCTTTGCTCCCATTGAAGTCAGTGAGAATGTCACCATATTCTTCAGCGTGGGAGTAGAATTAGGCCACCGCTAAGTGCTTTTGAACATCCTACCCTACTAGACCATACCCTGGCAGCAGAAGTTACTATAAGTTTACTATAAAGTTGCTGAATAGAAACCACTGCACCAGAGGTTCCCGATTTTCTAAATTCATAGATTTTAAGGCCAGAAGGTATTAAGATAGTACAAATAATATTTAATAATTATGGTAATCTAGGCTGACCTGCATTAAAAAAAACATAGAAATTTCATCAGGTGATTCCTGAATAAGTCTATCACTTTTGGTTGAGCGATAGCATCTCTTGCAGAAAGATGTCCAGAATACATTTAAAAACAACAAGTGATGGAAAATCTACCACATCCCTGTGTATGTGGTTCCAATGGATTGCTCATTACAGTAGAACCTCAGAGTTACGAACACTAGAATTACGAACTGACCAATCAACCACACCCCTCTGGCAGCAGCAGAGACCAAAAAAAAAGAGAAAAGAAAAGGAAAAAAAAAAACAAATACAGCACAGTACTGTGTTAAATGCAAACTACTAAAAAGAGGGAAAGTTTTAAAAACAGATTTGATAAGGAAAGATTAAGATGGTTACAAGCAGAATTTTTCTTCTGCATAGTGAAATTTCAAAGCTGTATTAAGTCATTGTTCAGTTGTAAACTTTTGAAAGAACAACCTTCATGTTTTTTTAAGAGTTAGGAACATTTCAGAGTTATGAACAATCTCCATTCCCGAGGTGTTCATAACAGTGAGGTTCTACAGTATTAAAAATTCGCCCCTTCCCTATTTAAGGACTGTCTGTGTGGAGATGGAATTGATGCTTTTAAAAATACATTTTTGAAGGTAAAGGGACAGGCAGTGATCTTTGCAAAATTAAAATACATTTTCCCAGACACAATGGAGAGAAAGACAGCATGCTGACAAGACAAAGAGTTGACTGACATTTCCTATAACTCAATCTCCTGTCAACCGAACACTTTAAATCATTAATATTCATAAGAAAAAATAATATAATGTGTATCATATGTTACTATATCAGACGATATCATTTAAGTCAACTTATTTTTACCTAGCACCTTTCATCACAAAGGATCCTAAAATGCTTCATAAACTATGCATCTCATTCTTCTCCCACTGAAGTCAACTGAGATTGTCTGGCTATACCAAGAGAAGAACAAGAGACATTTGATACAGTTTGAATCAGGCCGCAATTTTATAATTGGGTGTCTGGGACTACCTGGCAAATAAAAGTGTTCAGTGCAAGTAACCTCATGTTCATTCTATAACCACCTAGAGGGCTTCCTCCAGCCCCACTTCTTTTTCCATCCGGAGCCCCCAGCCTTACCATCCACCTCCACCTCATAAGGAGGGTTAAGGTGAGCCATAAGAAAGAAGGGTTGGCACCCTGCCATACCATCTTTAGAAGCCCCAACCATCTATAGAATTCCCGCCTCCAGTTCTGTTCCTTTAACCAACACCTCCTTTTTAAATCCTTTACCGAGCAATCTATCCAGTCACTGTATACCTTTCCTATGGAGTACCTGCACTGGACATCCGCCCCACATTTATGTAATGAATTGTAACATATAGCCTAGTATCAGAGGGGTAGCCGTGTTAGTCTGAATCTGTAAAAAGCAACAGAGGGTCCTGTGGCACCTTTAAGACTAACAGAAGTATAGGGAGCATAAGCTTTCGTGGGCAACTAACCTCGATGCCAACTCTGCCCACATATCTACACCAGCAACACCATCACAGGATCTAACCAGATCAACTACAACATTACCGGCTCATTCACCTGCATGTCCACCAATGTTATATATGCCATCATGTGCCAGCAATGCCCCTCTGCTATGTACATTGGCCAAACTGGACAGTCTCTACGCAAGAGGATAAATGGACACAAGTCAGATATCAGGAAGGGCAATATACAAAAATCTGTAGGAGAACACTTCAATCTCCCTGGCCACACAATAGCAGATGTAAAGGTAGCCATCTTACAGCAAAAAAACTTCAGGACCAGACTTCAAAGAGAAACTGCTGAGCTCCAGTTCATTTGCAAATTTGACACCATCAGATCAGGATTAAACAAAGACTGTGAATGGCTATCCAACTACAGAAGCAGTTTCTCCTCCCTTGGTGTTCACACCTCAACTGCTAGCAGAGCACCTCACCCTCCCTGATTGAACTAACCTCGTTATCTCCATACTGATTTATACCTGCCTCTGGAGATTTCCATTACTTGCATCTGAAGAAGTGAGGTTCTTACCCACGAAAGCTTATGCTCCCAATACTTCTGTTAGTCTTAAAGGTGCCAAAGGACCCTCTGTTGCTTTTAACATATAGCCTAACTTCCTTCATGCCACACATCAACAGAGCCCGCCCTGAATCCACTGTGGGGAAGGCGAAAAAACCCCAACTCCACCTACACCAATCTGGTGGCAAGGGGAAAATTCCTTCACGGCCCCCTAAAAAGGGGTGGCTAGCGCAATGCCCACAGCAGGTCTTGACCAAACCTGATATTTCAACACCTAAAGGGGAGGGAGGGTGGATGCTCCCTCAGCCTGCTCCGTGTAAAAGGGGACTTCACCACATGAGGCTGCCTTTTTAAACCCTTCCACCCATCCAGTTTTCAGGATATGAATCAGTGTTGCCACTCTTGTCCCTTTTGCAGCAGTTTGACCTCTTTCCCCCCTCCCAGCCATATAGCACTGTTCCCTTCATTCAGCCAGCCAGCCAAATCCCCCTCCCCTGCAGCTTAAAGGTGCGGTGTGGTCATTCTACCATGGACTTTAAAAGGTACAATGTCAGGCACTCTGTGTAAGAACCACTTCACCCAACTACAGGGAAACAGCTGGACTGGAACACAGCAGCTGTTTGACATCACACAGAACATTGGACAACCATTTAGGATAGGAAGTGAAAAATACCTTACCCTCCTGAAAGTGCAGAGAGAATCTATCTATCTTATATCTAGGTTCTTATATGGACACCATTTGGAAAGAATATTTGGGAATTTTTGGAGACAGAATGCAGACTGCAATAGGAGTATTTCCATGGGTAAAGGTTAGCAGGACTGTGCCCCTAAGCTGGAATTTGTCAGCTCATAAGTATCCTACTCTTGTGAAAAGTGATGGGCTCTTTAATGATTACAAGTTATTAGGAAGACAGTTTTATATCACATTCGAAATAAGACTATTTTTAGATCTCACTTTCTAAACCAGAGCACGTGCAGTATTTCTGGTGCATTTTAAGTATGACCCATGAAAATAAAATGAAAATCAGCTCCATTAAAAAAAATGCACACAGGGTTGGTCTATAATTTGATTGCTCTGGCAAATTTATCTAGAGTCATAACATTATTTAGTATACATATTTTAAATGCTTTTCCAGATGTTAAATTAGCTTAGTGGCTATAGCAGAAGTCCTGTGAGCTTGTCTGTAATAAAATAGACATACATATTCCAAACTTTATGAAGCTAGGGAGCTGCCACAATTATACCATGTGTTCACTTCTGATGTCCAATACCAGAATAAAATAAATACAAATAAATAATGTCAGTGATTAAAATAGGAGCAAGACAAGAAAAAAACCTCCTTTTTTTCCTGTGTCACTAATAAGCAGCACTATGTGACTATACAGCCCCTTCTACCAGAGGAATTCAAAATATTTTACAAACAGTTAATTAAAATTCAAAATACTTCGTAAATAGCTAAGAATAATTACATCAATTTTCCAGGGGAAAGAGAAATTATCACTTAATCTGATTGAGAACTGGAGAACAACTGTGGTGAATTTGGACCAAGGTGTAGAAAGCAGACTACAAACTTTGAATTCAGACCCAAACATTTCGAAATGTTTGTTAAGACAGGAGGTTCTGGTTCAAATCGATCTTTGCATATGTAACTTGTCTAAAGAGCCGTGAATAATAGCTGAGACTAGAACCCCCAGGAGGCCTGAGTCCATGTGCCTTCCTTTGACAACTGGACTAGGGGTTCTCAAACTTTTTCATACTACAGACAATATCTTAATCAGGGGAACTACACTTCCTTTCCTGTTCCTGATCACATGGGCTACTCCCTCTGCTGACCCCACTCCCATTTGTCATCCAATAACATTTCTGTGGCAATGACAGCAACTGGTAGCATGGAAAAATAACGTTAGGAAAGTAGTACTTAATGGGTTTTTAGCTTCCTCACATGTCATTTGGCAGCTGGAAATGAAGTGAGCCTGTATTACGTTAGCAACTAGCTTTCTGTGGTCCTCCAGCAAGTACTTATAGATTCATAGACTCTAGGACTGGAAGGGACCTCGAGAGGTCATCGAGTCCAGTCCCCTGCCCTCATG
This sequence comes from Trachemys scripta elegans, assembly GCF_013100865.1. Taxonomy (NCBI): domain Eukaryota; kingdom Metazoa; phylum Chordata; order Testudines; family Emydidae; genus Trachemys; species Trachemys scripta. Next base: position 328,170,720 of record NC_048298.1, on the reverse strand, counting down.
GCAGGACTAAATACTGCCTAGACCATTCCTGATAGACATTTATCTAACCTACTCTTAAATATCTCCAGAGATGAAGATTCCACAACCTCCCTAGGCAATTTATTCCAGTGTTCAACCACCCTGACAGTTAGGAACTTTTTCCTAATGTCCAACTTAAACCTCCCTTGCTGCAGTTTAAGCCCATTGCTTCTTGTTCTATCCTTAGAGGCTAAGGTGAACAAGTTTTCTCCCTCCTCCTTATGACAGCCTTTTAGATACCTGAAAACTGCTATCATGTCCCCTCTCAGTCTTCTCTTTTCCAAACTAAACAAATCCAATTCTTTCAGCCTTTCTTCATAGGTCATGTTCTCAAGACCTTTAATCATTCTTGTCGCTCTTCTCTGGACCCTCTCCAATTTCTCCACATCTTTCCTGAAATGAGGTGCCCAGAACTGGACACAATACTCCAGTTGAGGCCTAACCAGTGCAGAGTAGAGCGGACTTATCTGGTCATGGTGCACAATTGTGGACCCTTTAAACTACCTTGCTCCATGACATAGCAAAACCCAATGCTCCTGATGGGGGGTGAAAAAGACCTAGCTTAATGGGAAACTAGAGTTTCCTGTCCCACAAAATGATTCTTAACACTGTACATCACAGTAGCATATACAGACATCTCCATAGGGAAAAGCGAGGACCTGGATTTTTGCAGAAATAAAAGCCAAGTAACGTCATAATCATATTAATTTCTGGGCACTCTGAATAAAGGTAAATAATGTGCCCGGTTAAAAAGAGGCACTCCTGTTTTAGCGGGACCTGTACCCACATTAATTAATTCATAATAGCACCCATTATGTGCTGTGTTTTCTTAAGGATCCTGCTCTGAAGAGCTTACAAACTAAAGACAAGGAGACAGATTAAATGAGGGGGAAGAAGAGCAGGCAATTTATATACATGTCAACTTGATAAACTGCAAATAGCACTGTGGAAGAGGGACTCTAAACATGGACACAGTAAGGGCCTTGTGAATAAACTCAGGGAGACTGTGCCACGCACAGGGACTATATGGAAGAAAGCACAAAGGCGACTTTTGGTCTACACTACAAATCTACACATCGACAGAACCCCCAGTGTAGACAGTGCTATGTCAAAGGGATGATTTCTCCCACTGACATAGCTACCATCTCTCAGGGAGGTAGAGTACCTATGCCGACAGGAGAAGCTCTCCCATTGGCGTAGGTAGTGTCTTCACTAAGCACTACAGTGGCACAGCTGCACTGCTGCGGCACTGTAAGTGTAGATAAACCCTGTGTGGGAAATGCATAAGGCTTGAAACACTGGTGGATCAAAGGGGAAATTCAAAGCTTAACAAAGAGGCAGAAGTAAGGAGGGGCAGAGCTATGAAAGTGGTAACAAAAAGCTTCACTTTGATACAATAGCAGAGTGGAAGCCATTGGAAACATGCGCCGGATCCTTCTAAGAGTTATTCTTCAGCCTAATCCCATTGAGGCCACTACTTGTGAAGGTCCCAATGACGATTATACATAAGCTGTTATATTCGGGTAGAAACTGTTTGTAGGTTTGTGCCTCGTGCTGAAATAAGGAACATTATGATAATAATTATAAAGTGTAGGAGTGTTTGTTCTGTAAGCAAAAGTAAACAATGATAATGCTCTCAAAGATCAATGGCTCATTCATATCTGACCTGAATGGAAGGCCTGCCGTTGGCTGAAAAGTAAGACCTAGTCTACACACTGTTTGTGTACGGATTTAGCTATTTCACTTAGTGACATTTTTACCAGAATAGTTAAATCAGTACAACACCTAATAGCAATGCCAATAACTTATACCAGTATCACTTATTCTGCTAAATTTACATCCACACTGGAGGGGGGTGAAACGCTTTAACTATGCTGCTACAGCTAACATGGTACCTTTTGTGTGTGTAAACAAATCCTAAATGCTCGATCTTCCCTTCTTTACACACCCAAAAATCTCATTGAAATCAACAGATGTTTGAATCATAGAATATCAGGGTTGGAAGGGACCTCAGGAAGTCATCTAGTCCAACCCTCTGCTCAAAGCAGGACTAATCCCCGACTAAATCATCCCAGCCAGGGCTTTGTCAAGCCTGACCTTAAAAACCTCTAAGGAAGGAGATTCCACCACCTCCATAGGTAACCCACTCCAATACTTCACCAACCTCCTAGTGAAAAAACTTTTATCCAACCTAAACCTAGCAAGCATTCTCAAAACTACGATACCCACACAAGGAAATAAAGAAACAAATCAACAGAGCCAGACGTGTACCCAGAAGCCTCCTGCTACAAGACAGGCCCAAAAAAGAAACCAACAGAACTCCACTGGCCATCACCTACAGTCCTCAGCTTAAACCTCTCCAACGCATCATCAGTGATCTACAACCCATCCTGGACAATGATCCCTCACTTTCACAGACCTTGGGAGGCAGGCCAGTCCTCGCCCACAGACAACCTGCCAACCTTAAACATATTCTCACCAGCAACCACGCACTGCACCATAACAACTCTAACTCAGGAACCAACCCATGCAACAAATCTCAATGCCAACTCTGTCCACATATCTACACCAGCAACACCATCACAGGACCTAACCAGATCAGCTACAACATCACCGGCTCATTCACCTGCACGTCCACCAATGTTATATATGCCATCATATGCCAGCAATGCCCCTCTGCTATGTACATTGGCCAAACTGGACAGTCTCTACGCAAGAGGATAAATGGACACAAGTCAGATATCAGGAATGGTAATATACAAAAACCTGTAGGAGAACACTTCAATCTCCCTGGCCACACAATAGCAGATGTAAAGGTAGCCATCTTACAGCAAAAAAAACTTCAGGACCAGACTCCAAAGAGAAACTGCTGAGCTCCAGTTCATTTGCAAATTTGACACCATCAGATCAGGATTAAACAAAGACTGTGAATGGCTATCCAACTACAGAAGCAGTTTCTCCTCCCTTGGTGTTTACACCTCAACTGCTAGCAGAGCACCTCACCCTCCCTGATTGAACTAACCTCATTATCTCCATACTGATTTATACCTGCCTCTGGAGATTTCCATTACTTGCATCAGAAGAAGTGAGGTTCTTACCCACGAAAGCTTATGCTCCCAATACTTCTGTTAGTCTTAAAGGTGCCACAGGACCCTCTGTTGCTTTTCACAGATTCAGACTAACATGGCTACCCCTCTGATACTTGTAGTGTGAAAATATACAATGATTTTTCTCTCCAGTATCTGCACACATGCAAAGCAGATATAAAGATTCAGTGATAGCAGCTATAAAGCATGTATAAATGCAATCAGCAAATGGCAATTTTTCACTAGCTTATATAGTGCAGCTGCCATGTTTGGATTTGTGGTTCATTGGCTCAAAGACCAATGCCTCTCAATGTAAGGTTTGTCGATCAGTTTCAGACCCTTATGAATCCCTATTGAATGCACGTGCAATACAGTGATCATAAGAATGAGCTGTGATGTGATTTGCTCTAGTGCAGCAAATGCTCCTAGAGTGGGGCATGTCCAGTGGTTCTCGCAGGATAGAGGATTTACTACATCTATAAGTTTTAATCTTGGAGAGAACATTGATTTACACCTCAGAAAAATCAGGGATTACTTTTGACAGCTTGCTGAAAGGAATTTACTCTGCTCATGGACATACTTTTCTTTCCTATAAAGATAAAAGGCAATGATAGAAATCTTATTAAAAGTCACCTTAGCTCACTGTTTCAAGGTGGTCAGGTCACCTTACTGTTCCATAATGGACACAGTAGCATGGGACTGAGTAACAAAATGTATTTGTTGATGTATTGTCCAGGTGAGGGCATTCTAATTAAATACTCAGACTCTAAATAATGGAAATAACGCTAATACATTTAAAAATGATCCAGTATTTAAACAACATTTGATAAGTGACATTTCCACATCTCCTAGGCACCTTTGAAAAAAACCCTCAGTTTACATCTTCAGTAGCACCATGCAAATATTAATGGCTTGATTTGCAGAAGTGCTGAGTAGAGACAGCTTCCCTTAACTTCCATGGGAGCTTTGGATGATCAGCACCTTTGAAAAAATCAGTCTGTAAATAACAATTCTTCACTACACCACTGTGGAGTAAGTAAATATTATTATTATTTTCATAGACTGGGAAATAGAAAGAGATTAAATGATTTGCCTAAAGCCACACATAAATCAGTAAATGAGCCAGGAATAGAATTCAGGAGATCTTAGCTTCCAGACCCGATACACATAACAGGGCACAAGGCACCTTAAGAATCTAACTACAGATGATTGACATGAGATAGGGACACTAAACAATGTTTCCTTTCAGAATCAGATGGTGCAGATTGATCTGATTACACCTAAAAAACACAAAGAAAGCTGAGATTCAAGAATCGTAGTTGTACAGTAGACCCTCACAGTTATGAACACCTCGGGAATGGAGTTTGTTTGTAACTCTGAAATGTTTGTAACTCTGAAAAAAATGTCATGGTTGTTCTTTCAAAAGTTTACAAATGAACATTGACTTCATACAGCTTTGAAACTTTACTGTGTAGAAGAAAAATGCTGCTTTTAACATCTTAATTTAAACGAAACAAGCACAGAAACGGTTTCCTTATCTTGTCAATTGTTTTTAAGCTTTCCCTTTATTCTTTTAGTAGTTTACATTTAACACAGGACTGTACTGAATATGGTTGGGGTTTTTGTTTTGGTCTCTGCTGCTGCTTGGTTGGGTACTTCTGGTTCCAAAGGAGGGTCAGTTTGTAACTCTGGTGTTCGTAACTCTGAGGTTCTAATGTAATTCATAGTTACAACCATGTATAAATGTAATGGGTTACTAGACGGTAGCATCTATGGATTTATTTTATTTACATTATCAGCATGTTAAACTCCTATTGCAGTTCAATATGTTACCGTCCAGATTCACAGCTGGTGTTAAGTGGCATAGCACAGCTGATGTCAATGGAGCTATGCTGATTTACACCATCTGAGAATCTGGCTGAAGAATATGAAACTGCTGGAGATGAGCCTAGTTGTCAAGTTTGGATCCAATCACCCTCTAAGTTGGAGAGTGTTTATTACTGGGGTTTTGGTTCGATCTCTCTCCAGAATCCCCTTCTGAAGGACAAGCAGAATCACAGCTCTATTGCAAGAGCTACCTTAAGAGCCTTGCCGAGTCGTATAATTTCATCCTCATGTCCCCATCAGCATTTTCAGTGATTTTTAATACAGACTGTAGAACCAATGCAGCATGAAAAATGAAGCCTACATTTGTAAATTGACTGTGGTACTAATGTGATTTAGAACTTTTCCCTTTATACACATCTTGAATGTGAAATGTTTCCAAACCACAGCTCGAGGGCACATGCTATTTACCCGGCAATGTAAATCTGTGTTACACTAGTGTTACTGTTCGCTTACTAGTAAATTGAAAAATAAAATTATTTACATATGTTACACAAACAGATATAAAACCTTCGTTTAAACAATCTGCATGGTGATCATTAATCAATAGCTTGCTTTCATCCCAAACTTCAGATATTTCTCAGAATCTTTTGGATAGGCAAAACTGGCCTAGAAATGTTGCAGGAACGGGCATTGTGGTAAGATTTCATTGTCTTTTATTCTGCCCAGTCTAGAAATACCCAGGAAGCAAAATTTTTGGTGGTATGTCCCCCATTCTTCTTCCAGCTCACGCGGAAACCAAGAAGCATAATGGTGCACAAAAATCATAGAAATGGTGGGCTGGAAGGGACCTTAAGAGTTCTTCTTGGTCCTGCGCTGAGGCATAACCAAGTAAGCCTAGACTATCCCTGAAAAGTGTTTGTCCAGCCTGTTCTTAAAAGCCTCCAAACAACTTCCTTTGGAAACCTATTTCAGAGCTTAACCGCCATTATTGTTAGACATTTTTTCCTAATATCTAACCTAAATCTCCCTTGTTGCCGATTAAGCCCATTACTTCTTGTCCTAGCTTCAGTGGACGTGGAGACCAATTGATCAACATCCTCTTTATAACTGCCCTTAACATATTTGAAGACTTATCATGTGCTCCACCCCCCCCCTCGAGTCTTCTTTTCTCAAGATTAAACATGTCCAGTTTTTTAAGCTTTCCCCATAGATTAGGTTTCCTAAATCTTTTTGTTGTTCTCCTCTGGACTCACTCTAATTTGTCTACATCTTTCCTAAAGATGTCCCAGAATTTGGACACAATGCTCCAGGTGAGGCCTCACCAGTCCCAAGTAGAGTGGGCCAATTACCTCCCTATATCTTACATATAACACTCATACAACACTCCTGTTAATACACCCCAGACTTATATTAGCCTTTTTGCAAATGCATCACACTGATGTCTCAGATTCAATCTGTGATCCACTGTAACCCTCTCTTTCAGCAGTGTTACTGCCTAGACAGTTATTTCCTATTTTGTAGCTGTGCATTCAATGTTTTCCTTCCTATGGAAGGACATTTTTATGGAATTTCATCTTGCTGAATTCAGATCAATTTTCCAGTTTTTTTTTTATTCTAATCCTGTCCTCCAAAGTGCTTGCAACCTCACGCATCGTGGTGTCATCTGCAAATTTTACAAGCAAACACTCCACATCATTATTCAAGTCATTAATGAAAATATTGACTAGTACCAGATCCAGAACCGATGCCTGCGGGACCACACTAAATACGCCCTCCCGGACTGACAGCAAACCACCGATAACTATTCTTTGAGTATGGTCTTTCAACCAGTTGTGCAGCCACCTTATAATAAATTAAACTAGACGGCATTTCCCTAGTTTGCCTCTACGAATGTCATATGGGACTGTGTCAGAAGCCTTCCTAAAATCAAGATATATCATATCTACTTCTTCCCCCCATCCACTAGCCAGTAACCCTGTCAAAGAAGGAAATTAGATTGGTTTGTCATGATTTGTTCTTGACAAATCCGTGCTGGCTATTCCTTATAACCCTATTATCCTCTTAGTGCTTACAAACCAATTGTTTAAAAATTCGTTCCGGTATCTTTCCAGGTATCAAAGTTAGGCTGACTGGTCTGTAATTCCAGGATCTTCTTTGTTTTTCCTTTTTAACACTGGGTACTGTGTTTGTCCTTCTCCAGTTCTCTGGGACTTCTCCCGTCCTTCCTGAGTTCTCAAAGATGATTGGTAACATTTCTGAGGCTGGGTCTACACTACCCGCCTGAATCGGCGGGTAGAAATCGACCTCTTGGGGATCGATTTATCGCGTCCCGTCGGGACATGACAATCGATCCCCGAATCGACGCTCTTACTCCACCAGCGGAGGTGGGAGTAAGCGCCGTCGACGGGAAGCCGCAGAGGTCGATTTTGCCACCGTCCCTACAGTGGGGTAAGTCGGCTGCGATACGTCGAATTAAATCGACCCCCCCCCCAGTGTAGATGTAGCCTGAGATTGCTTCAGCTAGTTCCTTAAGTATCCCAGGATTTCATCAGGCCCTGCCAATTTGAATACGTCTAATTTTTCTAAATATTCTTTAATCTGTTCTTTCCCTCTTTGGCTTGTGTTCCTTCCCCTTTGTTATTAATATAAATTGTATTGAGTATCTGGTCATCTTTTTAATGAAGACCAAGCAAAATAGGTATTAAACACCTCAGCTTTCTTAATGTCATCATTTATTAGCTCTGCTTCCCTGTTGAGCAGAGGATCTATACTTTCCTTCATCTTTCACGTGCTCCTAATATATTTAAATAACCTCTTTTTATTCCCTTTTATGACCCTTGCGAGGTATAACTCTTTTTGTAACTTAGTCTTTCTGATTTTGTCCCTACATGCTTGTGCTATTATTTTGTACTCCTCCTTAGCAATTTGTCCATGTTTCCATTTTTTGCAGGGTTCCTTTTCAATTTTCAGGTCATTAAAGAGCTTCTGATGGAGCCATATTGGCCTCTTACTATTCTTCCTTTGCATCAGGATAGCTTGCAGCTCTGACTTTAGTAGTGTCTCCTTGAGGAATCGCCAGCTTTCCTGAACTCCTTTTTCTCCTTCCCATGGCACCTTACTTACCAGTTCTCTGTGTTTGTTAAAGTTCATTGTCCTTAGTCTGCTGTTTTCACTCCCTCCTTTCCTTAGAATCATTAAATCTATCATTTCACAATCACTTTCACCCACATTGCCTTCCACCTTCAGATTTGCTACCAATTCCTGTGTTGGTCAGAATCACATCTAAAATCGCTACCTCCTCCACTCTCCCAGGTTACTTCCTTCATTTTCTGAAACAAAAAGTTGTCCGCAGTATATTCCAAGAACTTATTGGAAATTTTGTGGTCTGCTGTATTACTTTTCTAACAGATATCTGGATAGTTAAAGTCCTCCCCTTACTACCAGGTTGTGTGTTTTAGATATTTGTGTTTGTTTCAGAAATGCCTCACTCATTTCCTCACTTCCCCTACTGTGATGTAATCCCTACTTTTTACCCCTTTCATATTCACCCAGAGACTTTCAGCTAGCCGGCTCTCACTTCCTTTGGACCTCAGAACAAGGGTATATATTCTTGATGTATAATGCAACTCCTCTTTCCTTTTTATCCTACCTGTTCTTCCTGAACAAATTATACCCCTCTATTCTCAAACTGGGGTCCGCAGCACCCGCTGATCAACTCCTCCCACTCCCTCCATCCACTCCTCCCTCTCTCTCCCAGTGCCTTCTTCATGTCGGGGAACAGCTTTTCAGTGGTATGTAGGAGGCACTGGGAGAGAGGGGGAGGAGCGGGGATGGGGTGCGCTTGGGGGAGGGGGTGGAAAGAGGCAGGGGAGAGCAGGGGCAGGGGTGGTGCGGGACTGGGAAAGGTGGGGCAGAGGTGAGGGTATGAGGCCTTGAGGGAAGGGATGGAGTGGGGGCGGGGCCTGGGGCTGAGCAGGGGGCTTCAGGGGTCCGTGAAAAATTTTAAATCAAAATGGGGGTCCTCAGGTTGCTAAAGTTTGAGAACCGCTGGGCTATACCAATATTCCAGTAATGAAAATGAAACATAAGCTTTAAAACAGTTAAACAAACTTTTATGAACATCAGTAAAGTTCCCCTGATGCATTTGGATGTATTTGGAAAATGTGATTGTCTATGTTAGTTTCTTTTCTATCCATACAGGCTCTCTCATTCCTAAGATATTTATTTTTATAATTAAATTACTTCTAAAACAATAGTAACTAGGAGCCCTGATTGTGGATCAGGGCCCATTGTTCAAGGCACTATGCAGACAAGTAACAAAGATGACAAGGCAGTCACTATCCTAGAGAGTTTACAATCTCACCGTCAGACAGGATTCAGCTGGATGAAACAGACAAACAGGGGTGTGAGGTTAGGAGGAGGAGGAGGGAACAATACAAGAAAGATTAGCATACAATCAGAGCTTTTTGTAGTTTTCCCCTGGGAGTTTTATGGCACTCAGCACTTACAGAAGTTGCTCAGCACTTTCCTGAATCAAGCCCATAATCCCCCTGAAAGACCTTCAGGTTGGTCCATAAATGCCTCTTGGAAGCCTTTACCCTTGAGTTGGCTCCAGACATCCAGAAAATCTTTCACTTCTTTTTGTAATTGAAATCTCGGACGATGAAGAATCATTTTCTCTTGCGTTCCAAATGATTCACTTCCAAATTGCTTCCATAATTCTCAACTTGTCTGTGAAGTAGAAAAGTCTCATTATTATCACTGCCCTTGCTCTCTGACTCATCTGGGCACAGCAGGCTCTGCGGGCTCTATCAATTTTAGTTCTTATTTTTTTGCATGGGATGTGCAGCACCTCAGGAAGCCGTGCACTTACAGACATCGACTGGGCGGCTGCCTTTCAGTTCCCTCACGTAAACAGTTGGGGAACGGGGGTATTATTTTGATGGTTTCTATTAGCAGCATCTGCTATTGCTTTATTTCCAAACCAATCATTCTTGTTTTCTCTATTCCTCTCTCAACGTTCATATTCCACCTCAGAAACTTGCCTTTCAGCTATCTCTGTCTGACTGTGATGCAGCAAAGTACTTAAGCATGCACTTAACTTTAAGTTTGTGATTAGGCCCAGTGAAGTAGTCCTAGTGAAGTCAATGGGACTCCTCGGGGGCTTAAAGTTAAGTGTGTGCCTAAGTGCTTTGCAGAATCAAGGCCTGCAAGGGGAAAATTCTTCTATCTAATAGGTAAGCCATTTAAGGATGATGAAGACTACAGAAATTTCTAGGAGCCGCTCCTCAAAAACAGCTGCTTACCTCTGTCTGTGCTAAATCCCTGTAGTACAATTTCATTTTCACACTCAGCCTAGCATAGCAGGTCCCTTCCTGGATTATTATCTCCCCCGCTCCATCCGCTCCGAGAATTCTGGTCCCTTTACTGTTATTGTTTCTCTGGGGAGGTTCCTGTGTGGGTTTGCTGCAAGGTTTATTCTGTATTAAAGATGAAGCTTTTTCCCTTTCTATTTTACAGAATTAGCCAATAATGGAGGATTTACCACTTGAAAAGTGGGTAATCACTGTGGCTGAGCCATGGACAATAGTATGTGTTCTGAAGTCTCAGAGAAAATCCACTGGGATGATTAATATAAAATAATGCACATTTCCCAATGTTAGAGATGCAAGAAGAGGTTTAACTTATTAAACTATAATGGGATGAAGTCTCTCACCTACAGTCTCCTAGTTATAGGAGTTAACAGAAGGGAAAGCAATTTAATTAAACTATAAGGAGGGCTAATCCAATAACATTGCAGTGGATTTGACTCGACTTGATGTCAGAAATCCCCCCTCTAACCCTCCGCCCTTGGAAACAAATCTGATCCAAATATATCACACCAACAAGCACAGTCACTGTGGTCACATAGACATCAGAGAGAAAGGTGCTGTTCAGTAAAATAATTCTCACCAAACGTAACAAGATGTGCTACATCTTAACAGCATCAGGGACAAATTCCCACTGGGCTGCATTGATGAAGAGGATGGATCTGACATGAGTACCGCACAGAGAGGGAGGTGATGGGTGAGAACAGCATGAACCTAAGACCCAGAAATTGTAGAAACCTCCTTAACATTTTTCTTGGCTCTGTACAGTGCACAGGGCCTAGCACAATGACCTTGTGCTCAGCATCATGGGACTTTTAGGAGAAAGCAATACCAAATATTCCCATATACATAGCTTACCAAAATGGAAACGATTGAAGGACTGTTAGCAGAGGTTCTGAAAGGCAGCCCACCTGACCTTGCTTCTGAATACATGGCTGTTAACATTAAACTATATGACCCTTTCACCTGGCACATTAGGCAACTCCCATATACAGGTCTTACTATGTTATGCAGCACTCATTTGATTAAAACCATCTGCTCTGTACCGCTATGTCTTTTGAATAGGATGCCTCACTCCTGTAAACCATTCAATGGATGTTTGGCAATCCAGCCATTTTGGAACAAAACATGGAAACAACCCAATTGATTTTTCTACTAACATAATAAAATGATTTTCTTGAACTGACTTTCTGTGGGGTGTTGTGGTTGCAGTGGGTATTCTTGAGGGATGGATGAGAATAAGTAGCAGGTAGTTCAGGAGGGACCAATCAAGGACACCATTTCATGTATATGGAACAGTTGAGACAAGTGCAGAGGTGTTGGGGGAGAAGTTAGGGTGACCAGATGTCCCGATTTTATTGGGACAGTGCCAATTTTTGGGTCTTTTTCTTATATAGGATCCTATTACCCCCCCAACCCCATCCCAATTTTTCACATTTGCTGTCTGGTCACCCTAGGAGAAGTGGATGAACAACTGGACATGAAGGTTGGTATCAGGGGCAGAACAGACGTGGCCACAGAATAAGATATAAGTTCATATGAGTACAATTGCAGGGGACACAGTTGTGGAGGGTTTCAAAAGTGTAGAAAAGAAAGCTTGAAAATGATGCAGTGGAGAGATTCAAAAGAGAAGTGTGATGTGGCTGGATTGATGAGCCAGGAACACAATATTAGCAGCTGCATTATGTACAGACTGGCAATCACATATCAGAGTGATGGACACATTAACAAAACTTGACAAGAATAGATGGGAGGGAAGAAGTGTAGGTGTCAGGGAGGCCAGCGAGGCAATTTTTATGGCAATTAAGATTAGGGTGTGGACCAAAGTTGTTTGTTGTTGTGACAGAAAAAAATAAGCCATCTTCTTAAGCCATGGAAGAAGCAACAGGATTTGGACCCCACCAGGATGTTTGGGGCAAAAGAAGAGGAGGTGGGGGGAATTCAAAGTGACCTTCGACTTGTGGGACTGATGACCAGGAAGATGGTGGTGATGTGAATAGTGATAAATAATGGAAAAAAGCAGAGCTGGTTTTGGAGGAAAAATAAGTTCTATCTGTCCATATTAAATTTGTGATGTCCATGAGGGGCTGTCAGGTAGAGAAGCAGAAATTTGGCTTTGGCTGGAGGGAAACAGGACATAGATGGAGAGGTAACTTTGTTATTTAGATACACAGGGCCAGATTTGCAAGAGAGTTAAAGCCCAGGTTTGCAAATCCTTGATGCCCAAAAATTTGTGGTGAGCAAATTTTTCCAGTTGCGTCCCCCTCTTACCATTAATGGAATCTGACCACGCCCCCACTCCATTATTGCACAGGCAAAGCCTCCTCGGCAGCAGAGCTTGGGATGAAGTTGGAGCTGGACTAGAAGCAGAGCTGAGCTAGGTTCGGAGAGCGAATGAGGGCAGAATAGGGGGGCAAAGTGGAGTTGTGGCTGGGGGCAGAGCAGGGTTAGGGATGGAATAGGACTGGGGGCAGATCTGGCCTGGCGGTGGATCTGTGCCTGGAGGCAGAACAGCACTGGTGGCTGAACGGAGTTGGGGGTGGTGCTGGTCTGGGGGTGGAGCGGGGCTGAAAGTGTGGTGCTCCCTCCCTGCCCCCCATGGGGGCTGGCCAGGCCTCACTGCATGCCCCCCCAAATAGGGGGACGTGCTCTACAGTTTGGGGACCACTGCTGTAATTGGTGAGGGATTTTCCAAAATGCTCAGCTCCCATTTAGCCACCTAAATAAGGTCTGGATTTTCAAAGCCATCCAGCAGCTCCCCTTGTGACATTTAATGGACAGGTTTTCACAGAAGCTTCATGACAATTACACCGAGCTCTTCAGAAAACCCAGCCCCTTACTTTGGTGCCTCATTGGAAACTGAGCAATCTTGACAATGTGAGTGCAGGGGCTGAGGCCTTGTGAAGAATTCTGGCCCTAGTTGGTAACAGTTATCTAGACTATGGGCAGGCCTACACTTAAAACCCGCAGCGGTGCAGCTGCACCACTGTAGCGCTTCAGTGAAGAAGTCTGGGGTGGGAGTTGTGTCGGGAGGAAGAAGCCCTCCCATCGATACAGCGCTGTCTACACTGGGGTTAGGTCGGTAGAAATGCATCACTCCAGGGCGTGGATTTTTCACAACCCTGAGTGACAGTTATACCAATGTACCTTTATAGTGTAGACCTTGCCTAAAAAACATGTTCACTTTTTCTTTATAAGGAAACATAACATTAATTTTGCCCATTAATTGATCGGGAAGCTGGAAAATGTCTTTGGGGCAACTGCCATCTTTGTCACTACCAGGGCCTGAACTGGAGACCTCCAGATGATGAGATTCCAGAGGATTAAAAGACCTAAAAGCATGAACCTGCAGTAGGGTTTCCAGGTGTCCAGTTTTCAACCAGAACGCCTGGTCAAAAAGGGACCCTGGCGGTTCCGGTCAGCACCACTGACTGGGCCATTAAAAATCTGGTTGGCAGTGCAGCGGCGGCCCAGGTCTAAGGCAGGCTCACTGCCTGCCCTAGCTACGCATGGGTCCCAGAAATGGCTGCCAGGTTCTTGCGACCCCCTAGGCACATGAGCGGCCAGGGAGACTCCGCGCGCTGCCCTGCCCCAAATGCTGGCTCCACAGCTCCCATTGGCCAGGAACCGTAACCAATGGGAGCTGTGGGGGTGGCATCTGCGGGCATGACAGCAGCACACAGAGCCTCCCTGGCCATCCTTGTGCGTAGGGGCTGCAAGGACCTGGTGGCCGCTTCCTGGAAGCCGCGGTAAGTGCCGCAGGAACCCACATCTCAAAACCTCTTCTACACCCCAACCCCCTGCCCCAGCCCAGAGTCCGCTCCCACACCCAAACTCCATCCTGGAGCCCGCACTCCCCCAACACCCCAGTCCTGAGCCCCCTCCTGCACCCCAAACACTTTATCCCTGGCCTCAGCCCAGAGCCTGCATTGCCCCAGCCAGAGCCCTCACCCCCTCCTGCACCCCAACTCCCTGCCCCAGCCCGGTGAAAGTGAGTGAGGGTGGGGGAGAGCGAGCAATGGAGAGAGGGGGAATGGAGCGAGTGGGAGTGGGGCCTCGGAGAGTGGCAGGGGCATGGCCTCGGGAAGGGGTGTGGCAGGGGTGTTCGGTTTTGTGCCATTAGAAAGTTGCCAACCCTATCCTGCGGTTTAGAATAAAAGGACTGGAAATCCCATAACTGGGGGCTGTAGCAGGCTAGCATCCTTTATGCACTGGCCGCAGAGGGGATGTGTAATACACACAGTTAGCAAGTGAAGAAATAGCATTCTCTTCATCCTTAGTGCTTCAATATATATTGCAATACATACCATGTTTAGTTCTAATTACAGCCGCTTTTGATATGTTTTTAAAAGTAGGACCCTTCCAATGCATTACCTTCTACATTTAGCAAGATAGCTGGATATAGCAGTGTGATGGGGCAGCTGCCCCTCACTGGCAAAAAAAAAGGGGGGTTAAAAGCAGCCCTAGGGAGGCTGTACCAGAGGCAGCCAATCAGAGGAGGGCTGAAGGGAGCAGCCAATCAGGGTCAAGTAGGCCCATATAAAAAGGGAGCTGCAAGGCAGAGGAAGGCCATTCTCTGCTGGGAGCCCAAGGAGGAAGGACTGTGTGTTTGAAAGCCAAGAGAACTGCAGCACCCTGGACAGAGCAGTGCTGCGAACAGGGGCGGAGGGAGCCTGAGGCAGCTCCTGGCTGGCTGCCAGGGGGTTGCAGACTGAGGCCCTGATACAAGGGTAAAGAGGATGCCGGAGCCACTGATGGGAGTGGCTGAACAGTGGACTGCAGGTCCCCCGGAACAGGGGAACACAGTGTGTGGCATGGCTGGAGGACTGCGTTGCTGAAGAGGACGCTGCGGTCCTTGGAGAGATTTGGGTCCAAGAGCAGGAGTCCTGGTGGCAACCACCCAAAGGGGGCGCACTCAACCGCAGAGCTAATTCCCAAGACAGGTTGAGGAGGCACCAGAGTGATAAGCAAAACCCGCTACAAGCAGGATCTTCAAAAAACAAACCACCCCTGCCCTCCACCCTCCCCCCCCCGAAAAACCCCCACACATTGTTTCTCTAAGTCATTCATCTCTGAATTGTACTCAAAAAGATTCTAGATTGTGAACAACTAGGTAATGCTCTCTGTGGAATAGAGGACTTTTTCTATCTGGCTGCTTTAATGATGAGTTTAAGGGTTTTATTTCATAGAAATAATGCAACTTGTTTCTCTGGAATCTTTTTTCCTGGCACTCTTCACCCCCTTATTCAATAACACTTCCAACCAATTCGACAATTGCTCTCCAGTGTTGCAAACAAGAATGAAAAACGAAAAGGAGATAGTGTTTTTTGTTAAGCAGGATAAAGCAGTAAAAGCACTGTGAACTGCTTTAACAGTATCAGAGAATTTTTTCTTCAACTTTTTTTTTTGTGTGTGAAACCAAATCATATTATATAAAAGCTCCTGTTACCTATTTACTGAATTTATCTTTCAATGTAGTGAACTGCTTTTAAGATCATGTGGCCTGATACTCGCACATCCTGAACAATGACTGAAGCCATATGGCTGAAATCGGGAAGGCCATCAAATGACTGAATGTGAAACTCAAGTCTCCAAGGACCTTGCACACTGTTGGCCCTAAGCAAATAATAGTAAAATAATCTAATGCGTGATTTTCTGTAAATGAGATCTCAGTCTGAAAACTTCACAGAAGCCCACAGATTTTGGGTCACATTGTATATCAGCACAGTGTATTACATGTGTAAGACACAGTAGTGCTTGTAGGAGACTAGTCTTTATTTCCTGGCCCCAGTTTTGTTCTTCTTTGCATTAAGGCTTAGCAAGCTTGGGTGAATGTTACCAGAGGTTGTAACTTATCACAATACACTAAGACCAGTGCGCACACAGGAAGGGTGCAAAGACCCGGCCTACCCACTCCTAGGTTTCCATGCAGGAGCGGTCATGGCACACCAACTGGACCAGGCCTCCTCCTGGTAAGTCTCGCTAACATACAAACTCTTCAGAGTACTTCTATACTTCATGCTTCTCTTGGCAGCCTGTAGTGTACGTACACAGGTAGCCACCCTAGAATGGGCATAAATGATAGTGCAGAGGGTGAGGCATGGCTTAGGTGAGTAAAGACTAGGGTGACCAGATGTCATGATTTTATAGGGACAGTCCCGATTTTTGGGTCTTTTTCTTATATAGGCTCCTATTACTCTCCCCCGCCCCCCGTCCCGATTTTTTCACATTTGCTGTCTGGTCACCCTCGTAAAGACACGCCTGAAAACCGCAGGTATACACTTGAGTACATACCCTATATGGCTTTCTACTCACCCAAGCTCTGCCTCCCTGTCTATGCAGCTGTTCTTAGCAGGATAGTATCCTCCTGCCTCCGTCCTGCTGGAGCCTTTCCCTACTACAGGGAAAGATTCTGGCAACCGGGAAAGGCTCAGGCAGGGAGGAGAGAACTGGGAAAGGCTCTGGCAGCAGAGAAAANGACACTACTTCAAATTCTCTGATTACGGGTGAATACTGTGCATGCCTAACCCCTCAGAGGAATACAGATAGGGACCACACATCTTGAAGAACCTCCAGTTACAGGCAAGTAACCTCCTCTTTTTACTTTGCCATAGAGGCTGGATTCCCTAGTAGAACTCTCCCCTGATTTACCATGGCCGGAGACTCTCATAATGGACAGCTTCCCCTCTCTAAGAGGGGAGATCATGGTGCATCAGATGTAGTCTGACCAGGTAGTCCAGAGACATACTGCAGCTAAAAACAAAAATATTTTTATTTGGAAAGGCTGCTGTGGGCCTCATGCTTCCCTTCTCCTCTATTGGCTGGACTACCTGGTCAGACTACATCTGATGCACCATGATCTCCCCTCTTAGAGAGGGAAGCATGAGGCCCACAGCAGCCTTTCCAAATAAAAATATTTTTGTTTTTAGCTGCAGTATGTCTCTGGACTACCTGGTCAGACTACATCTGATGCACCATGATCTCCCCTCTTAGAGAGGGGAAGCTGTCCATTATGAGAGTCTCCGGCCATGGTAAATCAGGGGAGAGTTCTACTAGGGAATCCAGCCTCTATGGCAAAGTAAAAAGAGGAGGTTACTTGCCTGTAACTGGAGGTTCTTCAAGATGTGTGGTCCCTATCTGTATTCCTCTGAGGGGTTAGGCATGCACAGTATTCACCCGTAATCAGAGAATTTGAAGTAGTGTCCATTGGTCCACACATGCACCCTGGCTCACCTCATACTACCATCCGCAGTGCTAAAAGGCGGGGCAGACTGACTGCATCTCCAGTTCCTTCTCCACTGTGAGTTGGAACTATAACAGAGGGAAGGCGGTCAGGAAGTTGAATACAGATAGGGCCCATGCATCTTGGAGAACCGCCAGTTACAGGTAAGTAACCTCCTCCTCCTCTCTTTCAAATGATGGTCCCTATTGTGTTCCACTAAGGATGATTAACAAGCAGTACCTAAGTTGGAGGAGGGTGCGAGAATGAGGATGGAATGGTCGTGTGCCAAGCGAAATGTCCACTGCCAAGTCCTGCACTAAGACCTAGTGCATTGCAAATGTGTTCACAGAACTTCAGGACATGCCACTCTAAGACATATGTAAATTGGCCACATGAAGGGAGGCCGTGGTCGAAGCCTGGTTCTTGTGGAGTGAGCCCAGACCTTGGCAGGTGGGAGTAGGCCTGATAGTTGGTGGTAGAGTTTAATGGAACCCAAAATCCATTTAGAGTTCTCTTGTTGAAAATGACCTGTCTCCTGAGTCTTTCTGCTTCTGCACAAACAGTCTGGGGGACTTCCTGATGGGTTTTGTTCTCTGCACGTAGAAGGCTAAAGGTCGAACATCTAAGGGCATGGAGTTGGCAGATGCTTGTGGCTTTAAGAAGAAAATGGGTAAATGAATGGATTGATTGATGTCAAACTGGGAGATCACCTTTGGCAAAAATTTGGGGTTTAGACACAGGGAGACTATCTGCGTGGAAAATTGTGAAAGGCGAGTCTGCTATCATAGCTCCCTTGAGGTGTGATTGGTTGGATGGGTGGGAAGGTTCTGATGAGGCCTTTCCAAAACCTAACTATTAGCAAGTTTGTAAAAACAGAGTAATTTTCCACAGGAGGGTGGAACACACTAACTGCTGCCAAGTGGACTCTGAAAGTTGATGGAAAGACCCGAGGAGGAGGAGGACGTAGTCCAGGATGAGGAGGATCCCTGCTGATTTTGGTAAAACTCCCTTTTGCTGAGTCAGGATTTGAAGTGTTTCCACTTGGCCTGGTAACAGTGCCTCGTGGATTCCTTTCTACTGCTGGAGAGGATATCTTGCATGGCAGAAGAAAAGATCCATTCGAAAGCAGATACCCATCCACATATCACATCCTGAGGTAGAGCATCTGTGGGTTGGGATGTCTGATCTCACCATTTCAATGTGTCCGCAGATTGAGGAAGGCGGGGATAAGAATTGGTGAAGTGGCTGACATGCAAAGGAGACTGGGAAACCAGAATTGTCTGGGCCAGCAGAGGGTGATCAGAACGACTGTCGCTCTGTCTCATCGGATCTTGTGGAGCACCCAAGGCAGGAGCGGTAGAGGAGGGAAGGTGTAGTTGCTTTGGTCTGACCAGGAGAGTAGGAGAGCATCGCCCTGAGAGTGGTGGACGAGACATCCCCTGGAGTAATACGTGGTGCGTTTGTTCTTTTATATGCAAGATGAATAGGTCTCTGGTCGGAATGCCCTATTGGGTGAAGCTGTCATGTACTAATGATTTGGGAAGGGACCACTTGTGGTCTTTCACAAAATGTCTGCTGAGTGAGTCTGCAAGCATGTTCTGTGTCCCAAGAAGATAGGCCACAGACAAAATGATCTGGTGATTGGCACAAAAGTTCCTGAGTTTGACTGCTTCTACACACAACACTCCATTTCATTCCCCTGTGTTTGTTGACGTAGAACACAGTGGTGGAGTTGATCAAAATGATGAGAATGTGATGGGAACAGATGGCATGCCTTTCTTACAGCTCAGAGTTCCAGGATATTGATGGGCAGCCTGGATTCTCAGGGAGATCACATTTCTGTGCTATATGATTGTCCATGTGCACTCCCCAGCCTATGAGGGTGAAGGCCATCTTGTCCAGGGAGGAGGGGAGGAAGGGAATCTCTGAATGTGCCTTGGGTCTGTCCACCACTGAAGGGATGACAGTCCCCTGTTGGGTCTGTCAGCATGAAGCCATGGTGTGATGTTTTGGTGAGTAAACTGTTTAGAGCCATGTATGAGGCAGTGAAGGTGGAGTTTAGTGAAGGTAGTCACATATGTACACAAAGCCAAGTGACTAAGGAGAGACAAGCAAGTCCTGGCCGGTACATGAGGATTGGTGATGATGCAAGTTTTGATGTCTCTCATTGCCTGGAACCTGTCCATTGGATGGTAGACCCATGCTGTGACTGAATTTATGGTGGCCCCTATAAAGTCTAGAGATTGTGTGGGGTCTAGGATTGATTTCTTGACATTAACACTGATATCGAGGGAACCCACAAGAGGAGAGGCAATTCTTCATTTAGTCCTAAGTGGAGCACAGGATCAGGTGCGAGAGGTGAATATAGCTGGACCGCTTGGTAATAGTCACTATAATATAATTAAATTTAACATTCAGGTGGCGGGAAAAACTCCACAGCAGCCCAATACTGTAGCATTTAATTTCAGAAAGGGGAACTACACAAAAATGAGGAGGTTAGTGAAACAGAAATTAAAAGGTACAGCACCAAAAGTAAAATCCCCGCAAGCTGCATGGAAACTTTTTAAAGACACCATAATAGAGGCTCAACTTAAATGTATACCCAAATTTAAAAAAACATAGTAAGAGAACCAAAAAAGAGCCACCGTGGTTAAACAACAAAGTAAAAGAAGCAGTGAGAGGCAAAAGACATCCTTTAAAAAATGGAAGATAAATCCTAATGAGGAAAATAGAAAAGAGCATAAACTCTGGCAAATGAAGTGCAAAAATATAATTATAAAGACCAAAAAAGAATTTAAAGAACAGCTAGCCAAAGACTCCAAAAGTAATAGCATTTTTTTTAAAGACATAAGCAGCAGGAAGCCTACTAAACAACCAGTGGGGCCACTGGACAATCGAGATGCTAAAGGAGCACTCAAAGACGATAAGGCCATTGTGGAGAAACTAAATTAATTTTTTTGCATCATCTTCACTGTTGAGGATGCAAGGAAGATTCCCAAACCTGAGCCATTCTTTTTGGGTGACAGATCTGAGGAACTGTCCCAAATTGAGGTGTCATTAGAGGAGGTTTTGGAACAAAATTAAACTAAACAATAATAAGTCTCCAGGACCTGATGGTATTCACCCAAAAGTCCTGCAGAAACTCAATTGTGAAATTGCAGGACTACTAACTGTCATCTGTAACCTATAGTTTAAATCAGCTTCTGTACCAAATAACTGGAGAATAGCAATGTAACACCAATTTTTAAAAAGGCTCCAGGGGTGACCCTGGCAACTACAGGCCCGTAAGCCTCACTTCAGTACTGGGAAAATTGGTTGAAACTATCATAAAGAACAAAATTGTCAGACAGGTAGATGAACATAATTTGTTCGGAAATAGCCAACATGTTTTTTGTAAAGGGAAATCATACCTCACCAATCTACTAGAATTCTTTGAGGGGGTCAACAAGCATGCAGACAAGGGCGATCAAGTGGCTATAGTGTATTTTGATTTTCAGAAAGCCTTTGACAAGGTCCCTCACCAAAGGCTCTTAAGCAAAATAAGCTGTCATGGGATAAGAGGGAAGGTTCTCTCATGGACTGGTAACTGGTTAAAAGACAGGAAACAAAGGGTAGGACTAAATGGTCCATTTTCAGAATGGAGAGAGGTAAATAGTGGTATCCCCCAGGAATCTGTACTGGGCCCAGTCCTATTTAACATATTCAAAAATGATCTGGAAAAAGGGGTAAACAGTGAGGTGAGAAAATTTGCAGATGATACAAAACTACTCAAGGTAGTTAAGTCCCAGACAGACTGCAAAGAGCTACAAAGAGATTTCACAAAACTGGGTGACTGGGCAAAAAAGGCAGATGAAATTTAATGTTGATAAATGCAAAGTAATGCACATTGGAAAACATAATCCTAACTCTACATATACAATGCTGGGGTCTAAATTAGCTGTTACCATTCAAGAAAGAAAGATCTTGGAGTCATTGTGAATAGTTCTCTGAAATCGTCCACTCAATGTGCAGCGGCAGTCAAAGAAGCGAACAGAATGTTGGGAATCATCAAGAAAGGGATAGCTAATAAGACAGAAAATATTATATTGCCTCTATATGAATCCATGGTATGCCCACACCTTGAATACTGCGTGCAGATGTGGTTGCCCCACCTCAAAAAAGATACATTGGAATTGGAAAAGGTTCAAAAAAGGGCAACAAAAATGATTAGGGGTATAGAACAGCTGTCGTATGAGGAGAAATTAATAAGACTGGGACTTTTTAGCTTGGAAAAGAGGCGACTAAGGAGGTCTATAAAATCATGACTGGTGTGGAGAAAGTAAATAAGGAAGTGTTATTTACTCTCTCATAAGAACAAGGAGCCATCAAATGAAATTAATGGGTAGCAGGTTTAAAACAAACACAAGAAAGTATTTTTTTCATGCAATGCACTGTCAGTCTCTGGAACTCCTTGCCAGGGGTGTTGTGAATGCCAACTATAATGGGATTCAAAAGGGAGCTAGATAGATTCATGGATGATAGGCCCATCAATGGCTATTAGGCAGGAATGGTGTCCCTAGCCTCTGTTTGCCGGAAGCTGGGATTGGGTGACAGGGCATGGATAACTTGACGATAACCTGTCTGTTCATTCCCTCTGGGGCACCTGCCATTGGCCACAGTCAGAAGACAGGATACTGGGCTTGATGGACCTTTGTTCTAACCCAGTATGGCCATTCTTACGTTCTTATAAAAGAAGGCTGAGTAATGTGGAGGTTGACACTTGGGCTTTGTGCCTAGACTTTACAGCGAGAAACCAGTTGTTGAGCTATGGAAGCACAAGGACCCCTTAAGGTCTGTGACAGGCTGCTACGACAGAGAAAAATTTGGTGAAGACTCTGGAAGTGGTGGCCATTCTGAAGGGAAGCACCATGTATTGGAAATGGTGGGTGCCAACTGTGAATCTGAGGAAACGTCTGTGGGCTGGAGGGATAATGTGAAAATAAGTGTCGTTCCTATCGAGAGCCATAAATTACATGACTTTTTCTAAGGATGGGATAATCACTGCCAACATAACCATATGGAAGTTGAATCTGTGGATGAAATGATTGAGATGACAGAGATTGAGGACTGGTCTCCACCCACCTTTTCTCTTCGGTATCAAGAAGAAAATTGAATGGAACCCCATTACTTGATATTCTGGGGGAATGCATTCTATTGCTCTATGTTGTAGTAAGGAATTCACCTCTTGGGTAAGAATGTTGTTATAAGAGTGGTCACTGAGGGGGAAGTGGGAGGGGAGTTTTGGAGAGGTAGCATGATGAATTTGATAGCCATGGTGGATGACATTCAGCACCCATTTATCCATTCTCATCATACTCCATCATACTGTGCACCAAGAGTACCAAAAGTATTAGTGAAATAAAACCCGTTAACTGTGCAGTGTAGTAGAAACTGACTGATTCATCCCCTGAAACTCAACTATGGATTATTTCCAATAAAGCTGACAGCACCAGCCATCTGTGAACAATCCAGCTATGTCTAACTTCTCTGACCTTTTCTTGCAGTAGCAACTACCTTGGCAGCTCTAGTCAAACCTCAGCAGAGTCTTTACTCAGCTCCTGCAAATGCTCTAAATCAATCAAATTCTGTAAGTGTAATGCCAGTCTGCTTATTTTGTACTTTTCTGCAGCTACCACTCCTTCCTCAGGTTCTTCATCTATCGTTAAAGAGTGTGGTGCAGAGGAGACTGAGTGGCTTAGAGGATAAATAATGGGGCAGAGACCATAACCATGATTTGCAAAATGTATTAGTAATTTTGGGCACCAAAAATGAGACACCTTAGATGGGCCTGATATACAGGGGGTGCACGCTCAGCACTTTCTTGCAGTTTGGAACCTTTGAAGTATCTCAAGTTGGGCACCCCAAATTGTGAAGTCGCTTTGGAACGTCTTGGTGCAGGATTTAATCTTTTAATCTGCTTGTACAGCATCTGGCACATTGGGTGTCTGATTCCCTGGAAGTTACTTTAATATAGATATTCGCAGGAGGAATAATGTTATTATGAACCTTATGAAGATTGCTTATTCAAATCCACACCAGTGACTGAAAAGTAACTGCTCTGTGGCCTATGTGAAATAAGTTTGCAGTCTTATTGCATTTCCTAGTGGAGAGATGTCCACACTGCAAACTCTCAGAAATGATCTTTACTTTGTATACTGAACAGAGCTGGACATATTGTCCATGTCAAAAAATTAATAATAATAATGTTACTTCTTATAATCATGGGCCATACCATACCACCCATTTAAAAGCCGAACTCTCCACTGACTCTTCTGCATGAATGTCACAGTCCAAACCTTTTAGTCAACTTTTAGTTTAGTTATCACCAACACAAGCTGAAATTAGACATATATAAGAGTTGAATGACATGTACTAGCCCTATATAGAAATGTCAACCTAATTTTGTTCACAAGGCAATTGTGGCAAAATTTAACCAGGAAAGATAAGTTAAATACCTGTTAAAATATTAAAAAATAATATATTATCAGAAACCCACATCACGGACCATGTAATCTAGCTATTGGAGGGGAAAGAGAGAAGCAGGTCTGGGGGCACCTATTGTGCACCGAGCTCCAGCTGCTAGTCCTGGATGGGACAGTAGGAGACTTCTTCCCCTTCATGGCTGCGCTCAGCGGGAGATCAGACCCACCTCTGGGTACCTACCACGGCTGCAGGAAGCTCCTTGGTTGCTGTCTTCAGAGCTCAGCTCTGAAGACAGCACAGAAGTGAGGACAGCAATCCTGCAGCCCCCCTAACAGCTTTGCAACCCCCCCCCCTCTTTCGGGTTGGGACCCCCACAGTTACACCACCATGACATTTCACATGTAAACAGCTCAAAATGTGAAATTGACTAATTTAAAAACCCTCCGCCTGTGAAATTCACCAAAATGGACCATGAATTTGGTAGGGCCCTAATTATCAGGCAAAAATAAATTGTAGTATTCCTTTGTCATATATACATATTTTAACACTCAAATATTTTACAAGATCAGAAATACAATACTTCAGTGTTCTGTGTGTATATGGAGACACCCACACACAAGTCATGTATAATGTACGACAATGAATGAAAATGTGTGTACGTGCGTGTGTATGCACACCCGTCCTTACATAAATCTATGTGTGCTTATATTTAATATATATTTGTCTCGTGTGTATGTCATGAATGTTATTTGATCTCTTTAGTACACTGATACCCAGAGAGAGAGAGCATGCAAAACACATTATGCACAGGGCTTTTATCTTATACAAATAACTGGATTTAAAAAAAAGTAGAGAAGAAAATAGAAAAGAAAAATGATGAAAATATTATATAATTATCATGGCTTTTGTTAAGAGATTTATAATGACAGTAATGATTATAATAATGAATCCTTTTGCCTTCATATCTGTAAATAGAGAACAAAGAGAGAATGACAGACACTGACATTCCACAGTTCTTCTACTGCTGAGGAAACATTTCCCAGAATAAGTAAATTTAAGGCTTTGTTTTTTTATACTATGGCTGGCAATTTGAACAAAAAATCTGATGTTTAATTTAATGTCAATGTATGGCCCTATACCTTGCTTACCTCACATGTCATAGAATTGTAGGACTAGAAGAGACCTCAAGGTCCTCTAGTTCAGTCCCCTGGACCCATGGCAGAAATAAGTATTATCTAGACCACCCCCAACAGGTGTTTGTCTCTAACCTGCTCTTAAAAATCTCCAATGATGGATATTCCACAACCTCCCTAGGAAATTTATTCTAGTGTTTAACCACCTGACAGTTAGGAAGTTTTTCCTTATGACCAACTTAAACCACCGAGGCTGCAATTTAAGCTCATTGCTTCTTGTCCTGTCCTAAGAGGAACACATTTTCTCCCTCCTCCTTGTATGTACTTGAAAACTCTTATGTTCCCTCTCAGTCTTCTCTTCTGCAGACTAAATAAACCCATTTTTTTTTTCAATCTACTCTCATAAGTCATGTTTTCTAGACCTTTAATCATTTTTATTGCTCTTCTCTGGACTTCCTCCAATTTGTCCACAGCTTTCCTGAAATGTGGTGCTCAGAAATGGACACAATACTCCAGTTCAGGCCTAACCAGGGTGGAGCAGAGCTGAAGAATTACTTCTCGTCTCTTGCTTACAACACTCTTGCTAATACATCCCAGAATAATGTTTGTTTTTTGTGTTTTTATTTATTTATTTATTTGCAACAGTGTTACACTGTCACCTCACATTTAGCCTGTGATCCACTATAACCCTCAGATCCCTTTCCGCAGTACTCCTTCCTAGGCAGTCATTTGCCATTCTGTATGTGTGCAACTGATTGTTCCTTCCTAAGTGGAGTACTTTGCATTTGTCCTTATTGAATATCACCCTATTTAGTTCAGATCATTTCTCCAGTTTATCCAGATTATTTTGAATTTTAACCCTATCCTCCAAGGCACTTGCAACCCCTCCCAGCTGGGTATCATCTGCAAACTTTATAAGTGTACGCTACATTATCTAAATCATTGATGGAGATATTGAACAGCACCAGACCCAGAACTGATCCCTGCAGGAACCCACTTGATTTGCCCTTCTAGCTTGACTGTGAATCACTGATAACTACTTTCTAGGAATGGTTTTCCAGCCAGTTATGCGCCCATTTTATAGTAGCTCCATCTAGGTTGTATTTCCCTAGTTTGTTTATGAGAAGGTCATGCGAGACAGTATCAAAAACCTTACTAACATCAAGATATACCACATCCACTGCTTTCTCCCCTATCTACAAGGCTTGTTACCCTGTCAAAGAAAGCTATTAGGTTGGTTTGACATGATTTTTTTTTCTTGACAAATCTATGCTAACTGTTACTTATCACCTTATTATCTTCTAGGTGTTTGCAAACTGATTGCTTAATTATTTTCTCCATTATCTTTCCAGGTACAGAAGTTAAGCTGACTGGTCTGTAATTCCCCAGGTTGTCCTTATTTTCCTTTTTATAGCTTGGCACTATATTTGCCCTTTTCCAGTTCTCGAAAAGTCATGGAAGATGGGAGAGATTTCAGAAGATAATCACTAATGGCTCAGATATCTCCTCAGTCAGCTCCTTGACTATTCTGGGATGTATTTTCATCCAAGCCCTGCACTGATTATGGAATTAGTAATTGCCTCACGGTACTCATCACCATAAGTATCTGAGCCTGGAGGTTATAAGAGGTCTTTTACCATTTCCACTATAAACTTCTATTTGAGTGGTTTAATACATCACCTATGTTAGTCACATTGGGCAGAAATTCTTATACATGCTGCCAATCCAAGATGCATTTACTTTTCTCCAAAATTGACTATACCAATTTTGGAGGAGTCAGAAATAGTTTTCAAACTAGATTCAAAAATTTTCTAGGCAGTTAGTCTTTGGTGTTCTGATAATCTAACACAAAGGGGAGCTAGAAGGTACTATGTTTCCAGCCAGACTGTGGAAAGGGAAGTTGAGCTACAAAATTAAAGAGACAATTTGAAATAAAAAAATGAGTTAAAAGTAGTTTCAAGGCAATACACCTTCCTCTGAGTCCCTTACGCTCCTGCCAGTTTTTGTGCACTGTCGGGAAGACCCACACAAACAACAGGGCTACAATTCTGATTCGGCAAACTCTCATATGCACGTTTAACTTTAAAGCATATAAGTAGCCCCATTTGTGTCAATGGGACTACTTTGTTTAAGGTAGTGTGTGTGTGTGTGTGTGTAAGTTTTAGCAGAATTGGGGGCCTAACTGCCCACACAGGGGAAAAGAGTGAAATGGACTACATAGAAAGGGCATCAAATGCACAAAGTAGACAGTCTAAAATAATTAGAGAGTGTACTTTTCCCTGATCTCTTTCAGTGATAGTGAGCTTTGGTGGTACTCATACCCTCAGACAGAAAAAACATTTAAAAAACAAACAGGCAATGTCCCGTTAAGGGAAGTTGTGAACATGGAAATCCACGCCAGTGTGTGAGCTTTACTTTCTACCTTGTATGGCACAACATTTTCAGTGCCACGGTTTTCTCTCTGTAATCTTCTAATTTGAACAGTGCTATTTCCCTTTTTGATCTCATTCAATCTTGATTTTATACACTGGACCCTGCCTTGAGTCCTCTTGGCATGAATGGAGAATTTTTGGTATTTTGAAACAAAAATCATTGAAAAGAGCCAAA
The DNA here is from genome assembly GCF_013100865.1 of Trachemys scripta elegans. NCBI lineage: Eukaryota > Metazoa > Chordata > Testudines > Emydidae > Trachemys > Trachemys scripta. Next base: position 328,142,996 of record NC_048298.1, on the reverse strand, counting down.
ACATTAAAATCTGACACACGGTTACTATGGGTGAAAGATACAGTGTGTTTTTATCCTTGAAATGATCATCTCAGTCCTTGTGAGGTGCTACAAAAATTCAAAGTCACTGCAAACTGACATCCTAATATCTACAATGATAGCTTTCATTCTGCCGCACTTCCATGGACAGTGTAATTAATGTAAGCGTATGAGAAACTATAATTGACATGCTAATCAATAAAGCTCTGCTTGACAAACTTGCAAATGACATTGAAGTGGTTCCCTGGAGCCAGACTACTGTCAGTGCAAGTGTATGACACATGAGTTACTTTAGCTGCTGTACGACTTGCACCATGTAAACTATGACATGGTAGGTCATTAAGCCTCATACATATTTCTCCATTTGTTTCTTTCCAAAAAAGCACCTGCTTTGAAGGAATGCAACTGAAAACAAACCTCATACAATGACAAACAATTAACACACAAAAATGTGTGTGTATCAGTGAAGGTTGGCCCACACAGAACAAATCTAACGCAGAACAACAAAAGCAAGGAAATCAAAAGGCACAGGTTTCACTAGTAGCACAGTCACAATCTACCACAGACTACGCACTGTTTAACACAACTTTAACCCTGCCCCCTCCCCGCCCCCACTGAAACTGTCAATACGTTTAAATAGCAAATAAAGGCAAGAAAATATATTCCCAAACAGAAAATAGGGACAAACTTGTCGAATGAATTTCTCATTATGAATTATTCACTTAGATCTAAAAAAGGAAACACTTACTAATATTATTGCTAACACAAAGCAGGTGATTAGAAGGTGAAAGAAAAGTAATACACCTCTACCTTGATACAATGCTGTCCTCGGGAGCCAAAAAATCTTACCGCGTTATTGGTGAAACCACGTTATATTGAACTTGCTTTGATCCACCGGAGTGCACAGCCCCCTCCCCCTCCCGGAACACTGCTTTACTGCGTTATATCCGAATTCATGTTATATCGGGTCGCGTTATATCGAGATAGCCGCGTACTTAGCATGTATGTTCCAGTATGAATAACTGCTAATGACAGCATTAGTAATAAATCCCGATCACACTCTTTGAGGTAGGCATTGCAACCATTTTACAGATAAGGAAGCATGTAATCCGTTAGATCCAGAGTAACTGCACTGCAACGTGATTCATGTGATCACATGATCCATGCCCTGTCACCCAATCCCAACTGCTGGCAAACAGAGGCTAGGGACACCATTCCTGCCCATCTTGGCTCTGTGACGTTGCAGTAGAGTAATGAAGTTACTCTGGATTTACAGTTGTGTACACAGAACAGAATCCAACCTGGAGGGATTATGGCCCTGATTCAGCAAAGCACTTAGACATGTGATTAAGTATTTGCTGAATTGGGTTCTAAACAATGTTCCCTCTAATTTTTTCCATCCATGTGCGGAATGAATTGTTATGTGCACCATATCGAGATAATGTGTGGATGTTCGTCACCAGTAGAAACCAAAAACCTAGATATAATATATATTTTTAAAAAGTTACCATAGGGATAATTACTCCAGCCAGGACAGGTTAGGCATTTTAGAACTGCTCAAAGAATTAAATATAAGTGTAAGAGAGAAATAAAAATTATGAAATGCAGAGGCCAGTCAAAAAACGAAAATAACAGAACTTTGAAAGAATAAAATCACAGAGAATATATGTGCAGTGCTGGAAGTAACAACAACAATAATACAAGTATGTGCTGGGAGGTGTGTGTGTGTGCATGCGCATGAGAGACACACACAGTGTGGTGTGTGTGTGCACGAGAGAGAAAGACACACACTGTCCCTTTAATTCAGTGGCTGGGAACGGCGAACTGCAGACACTGGTACCTGCAGGGGGCTATGCCTGTGGACGGTCAACATCAGCAAAATGTCTCCCAGCCCACAATCAGATTACTCTGATGGGCCGCAGGTTGCCCGCCACTGCTTTAAGTACTCTGCCCCTTTAAGTAGATCAGCACTCACCAGTCTCAAGCCTGCTTGTTCAGACACAGCTGCAGCCGCCAGAAAGCTCCGTCCCATGTCCCACTTCTGAGCCCTGTCATGTCCATGTCCCCGTCCCCCCACTCTGCGAAGATGGGGTAGAGAGGCAGGAGGCATGGGGGGAGGGGGACACACTGACATCAGCACCCATCCTTCTCCCCCACACTCTGCACAGCAAGCAGGAGGCTCCTGGGAGCAGCCGGCCAGGGGCTCCAAGGCACAGGGCAGGAGCAGTGCAGCAGTGGGGGGAGGGGCACTTGGAGTGCACTGGCGGGCGGCCATGCAGCTTAGAGGGAACGTATGCCCTAAGTGGCTTGTCCAAAACCACCCTGAATAAAGAGCAGAGCCAGGGCTAAAATTCAGGAGTGCAACAACAACTTCCTCCAATCAATTAACATCTGAATAATGCTACATATTGTTACATCCCAAGGGACGGTGATAACAGCTGGTTTTAGGAGCGGGCGAGCAGTTCTGATTAGCCTTTTTATGTTTGCTGGGCCACTGCAGGGGTGGGGGGGTACCGTAAATGTTTTCCACCCGGGCCGGCAAAACAGCTAGTGTTGGCCCTGATAGTGCTCTTTATATTAACTAGCCATCTACATACACCCAGAGAGATCTCTTTTATATAGCACTCATGTAACATACACTGCAGTTTCCCATGATGTATCAGTTTGGTGGATAGATGACTTTACTCCCTAGGTGCGTAGCTCCAACACTTACAATAATATGAAATTCACTTTAAAAATATTACATAGATTTTTGTGGGGGGTGAGAACCCAATAATTATGTTGGCCCTTCAGGGAATAAGTGGAAACCTTGGGAATTGGCTTTTATAAAAGTTTATGGGTAGGTCACGCTGGGAGCATTAATATGGGGAGGGCTTCGGGCAGCAGGGAGGTAAAGCTCACCTCACTCTGCCTGCTCATTACTAGAATACCTCCCTAACCCCCGGCATGCCCTTCCCACCACCCCACTGCTGGCTCCTAATGTGAATGCAGCTCAAGTAGGCAGTTATTTTGGGAAAGGTGGGGGAGCCACTGAAAGGAAAAAGAGGTGGAAAGATGGCATCATGGAGCTGGGTGGGACGAGGGGGTGGAAATTAGAAACTAGTTGAGGAGAGACGTGACAGCTGGGAGAAGGGGAATGGAGAGAGATCAGTAACTGAAGGGGGACGGGGAGTGCCTAGGAGCAATTTACAGAGAACAACGTGTGCTTTGAGGGCTAAGAAACCATTAGCTTGCAGAAGGGCAAAGGAAGAACCACTCAAAATAGACACAAACAGTCCACTACTAGGCCTAAAGATTTGCTGGCCTTCCTGGACTAGGGGAATGGGGATGAAGTTCTTTTTTTCCTGGGTGCCTTCCGCACAGATTATCACCACACAAACAGCCTGTGTTTCAACCTCTGCAGGGCTGCCAGGTCCTCCTCTTGAGCCTGCTGTCTGAGCTCTTAAATGCCATTACCTCAAGAAAACTGACATTTCTAAAAATAGGCTTTTACCTATCTTGAGATAATTACAACCCTGGAGAATTAGAAGCATTAGGCATATGCGGAGCCTCATGAAGTCCTCAGGGTATGATTCATTTCCAAACCACGCCCCTGGCCTGTCTCTCCTGGCTAATTATCAGCTTTCCTTCCCTGTGTGGGACATTGAGAAACAGAGGGGTAATACAAAGGACTAGGAAAGAGAGCTTTAAACTTCCCAGGGTTAAGTTTCTGTGGGAAGAGGCTGTGGGTCTTATAGCGTGTGAGAAAAACCAACATTTCTCTTGCTCCCTGTCATCAACTTCATAGTGTTGGCAAAAGGTAGGTGCTGCCGGAAATACACCATAAAGAAAACAACAGAAAATGAAATTAATGTAATAACACGGTGACCTAATGAGGCTTTAGCTGCAGTTCCCTTGTACACAGGGAAGGGCAATGGCATCAGTGGGAAACACCTCTCCAAAGGCTTGATCCTGAATGCTTGTGTGAGGTGCTCTGCATCTTCAGCACCTGCTGAGATCAAGGGCTACCTAGGTACGAGCTGGTATGGTTAGGCCTTCTAACAACTAACACTCATCAGCCCCTCTGACTGCAGTTTCAGCAGGGACAGGAGGATGAATTACCTGCTCACCTCCAGGGCTGGGGTCCCTCCAGACACGGGCATGAGACGCACAGGCAGGACAGGGTAAGGAACCTCACAGTGCTGGGGCCTGTTCAGTCCATAGCAAACTTTAATTCAGCAATTTTCACAGGTGCCAAATTCACATAAAAAGCTAAGGCGTAGAAAACCCATGATGCTGCTTGTAGTTTCCAGTGTGCACCCTCACTACAAACAATATGAGTAGTTTTCTCAAAATTATTTCATAGAGGTTTAGTCAACTGCCATAAAGCATTACTGGAGGTAAGAGCTTGACATGAGTGTTGGGATCTGCATTGTAAGAATAGCTGCAGTTACATTAGATAGGATAACCATTTGTGTGGGATAAAAACCTGTATGCTTCTGGACAAGAGCCATTAAAAAATCTGCCCTAATTAGAAGGCTGTAATTGGCTATTATCATGATTTTACACCTTCTTTCGAAAGAGCTGTTCCAGGCCACTGTTGGAGACAGGATATGGGCTAGATGGACCGTTGGTCTAATCCAGTATGGCAATTCCTTTTAGGTTGTAGGCTCATATCATTTTTTCAATCATGATCATTGTGAAAACTTGAGATACGAGCATAGTTCCTCTGATATGGGAAAGCAGTTAAATAGATTTACCCATTCTTTTTAATATGGCACACATTTATAGGGCATTAAATCTAAACCTATATTTACATGCCTTCCATCTAAAAGACTGTTTTACATTTCCCAAAAAACCCAAGCCTTCTGTGGAGAGTTATTGCCGAAATAGGTCTCTAAGTTGTAATTAGACCAGTGTCAGGAGTACATCCCTCCACACAGGCAATTACACTAGGCTTCCTTACAAGAGAGAGAAGAATATGTTCGAAGAGTCCCACCCATTTCAACTGACTGAACAGTGGCATTCAGAACATCCAGGTACTAGGTAGTGGGAGTATTGATATTGCAATAACTGTGCATTTCCCCTCACTGGGAGCCAGCCAAACAAGTCTAAAATCCTGGTTACTGAAGTAGCTTTTTGCTCCCAAGGAAGCCTTTTGCCATTATTGAATTCGAATTGAGATTTCTGCAAAACTTGCTCAACAGGCACAGTTCAGATGATTACCTTATATTAATATATAAACTCTCCTGACTTTTACCCAGAACCCCTGGATTATATCACTTTCTTGAATCACAAGGAAGACAGTCCATTCCTGTTACATGACTTCATGCCCCAGGGCTGAGAACCATGGCTGTGAGAAAGCAGCCCTGAAACACTGGCATTGTTGCTCACAGCCCAGTAAAGAGAAATAAAGTGAGAGCAGTGAAGTCTTGTGGGTAGCAAGGGCACTGCCAGCATGGGTCATGAGGCACAAAGCTACTGGATATGTGACATGCTGATTTCTTAGAATTCTCAAACATGTCTGCGCCAGTGGCTGGCCCCTGTTCTCATTTTCCTTGCCTCTGAGCACCTCTGTCATAGCTGCTCTCTGTCACCATAGCTTTCTCTTCTCCTCAGCTGTGGGCAAGTTAGCACAGGTACTGATGCTTTCTCACCTCGTAGAGTTCTATACACATTGGCGGAAGCCTGTCTGCATGGATGAGGGACAAACACCAAAGCCCTTGGCCCTTTACATGTCTTTCAGCACCACTGAGCAGCAGGCAGACAGAGAGTGATCAGAAGTTTGCATTCATTTTCACACATTTTAGTAAGATTATAAAGATGCCTCTGGAACTGAAATACCAGATAGGCTTGCTTTCAATGACACTTGTTCAGTTAGAATATCTGCTCCTAGGATTCACTAACTCTCCTCTCCCCAAGTCGTTGTCCCATCCAATTGTCCATTATCTAAGTGTTTAATACCTGTTAATAGTACAGATCAGGTGTCTGGTGCTGACAGAGCATTTCTGAACTGAAATGTACTGGTAAGAGAAGCAGTAATAGCCCACTCCAGGAAGTGCAGACCAAAGTGTAGTATATTCAGTGATCATTGGGTAACAGTGTTGTCATCTCTCATAATTTTATCACAAGTGATTAAATATTTTCATAAAGCCCCAGCTCCTGGAGTAAAGTGATTCCTGTTATGGGAGACCATATCTGTAAAAAGTTATGAGATCAAGTGCCAATAGATCACACTCAAGAATATATAGCATAGTTCCTGGGTTTTGAAGGACCAATAAAACCTATTGTTGTGCACTGTAAATGGTTTCCCCTGGGAAGAGTTTTACATCAACTCTTAAGAATTACATGAGAATCTCACTTTTCTTCCTCCTCCCACACACTTTAAAAAAAAAAGTTTCTAGCCCTCTGTGACGTTATTGACATAATCTGGGACCATATAGACCGTTGTTGCAAACAAGGTCCTGTAGTGGCACCAAATCTGGTATAAAGGGGGTCAAATGAGGTGTCTAAGATGAGGTTATGGTTTGCTGGTTATGATTATGCTCTCTTTGTGTGTGTATCATTTTGTAGTTGAAGTTATGAATGTTGGCTCTGTACTATCTGTATTTCAAACTTATGCTATGCTTCTGGGTGACATCCCAGACAAGTTGGTGTTAGCTCTGCCTAGCCTGCTTGATGGCCTATTAAGGACCATCAGCCATACAATTGACCCATTGGGAGAAGGCAGATATGCCTTCTGACTCAGCAAAGTATGCAGAAATTTGCCCATGTGACTCCAGACTCCGTTTTGCTGTAATTTTCCACAGTGAGAACAAAGAGATGTTCTTGCACCTCGAAAAGATTGTAAAAGGCTGATGCCTCATCTCCATCTGGTCTTCAATCCTGCTTCTTACCTCTGGAGGGACTTTGCTAAAACAGAAGCTCTACACAAAGGACTGATGACCCATCCCAGCTGTGGATGTACTCCAGAGACTTGCTTTGAACCTGCAGTTTATTCTATCACTGCTACAAGCCTGAACGAAGAACATTGCCATTACTGTATGTAATTGATTCCATTTAACCAATTCTAGCTCTCATCTATATCTTTATCCTTTTATGAATAAACCTTTAGTTTTTAGATTCTAAAGGATTGGCAACAGCGTGATTTGTGGGTAAGATCTGATTTGTATATTGACATGAGCCTGGGGCTTGGTCCTCTGGGATTGAAAGAACCTTTTTTCTTTTACTGGGGTATTGGTTTTCATAACCATTTGTCCCCATAACGAATGGCACTGGTGGTGATACTGGGAAACTGGAGTGTCTAAGGGAATTGCTTGTGTGACTTGTGGTTAGCCAGTGGGGTGAAACCAAAGTCCTCTTAGTCTGGCTGGTTTGGTTTGCCTTAGAGGTGGAAAAACCCCAGCCTGGGGCTGTAACTGCCCTGTTTTAAGCAATTTGTCCTGAATTGGCACTCTCAGTTGGGTCCCGCCAGAACCAGCATCGTTACACCCTCATCGTTGTTGAGAAGAACTTGAAAAGTGAACCCTAAGGGTTAATAAACAAAAAGCCAAATAAAATAAACCTAACTTAAGAACACACTATTTTTAAGCCAATCTCAGGATTTTGGGATCCATGATTTCTGAATGCTTGATGCCGGCAATACTAGAGCAGAATAACCTGTATGTTGGACCCTGTGTTACCTGTATCTCATGAATTTTCTGGTGCCTTTTTTCTTCCAATATTTATTACTATTATTATTAACTATATGATAGTAGTGCCTAGAGTTACCAACCAAGGTGATGTCCCATTACACTAGGTGCTATACAAATACATAGTAAGAGAGTCTCTGCCCTGGAATTTGCAATCTAAATAAAGAAGATATGTATAGAGAACAGAAAAAGACAAAGTGAAAGGTAATCTATTGGTCCTCATTTTATGGATGAGCTACTGAGGCACAGAAAAATGAAATGACTTACCTAAGGTCACACAAGAAATCTGTGGCAGAGGCACTGAGTCCCAGTCCAGTGCCTTATCTATAAGGTCATCCCTCTTCTTAGAACAGCTTTTCTTAACAGTATTTTGGCATTTCCACTTCTGAGCCATGTCATAAATGGTAAAGAAATGTTCTAACTTCTTCACTCTTCACACAGTGTTAAGCTCAGCCAGAAAGTCAAATGCAGTATGACACGCAACTTTACTGAGTCTATGCACTTACAAACCATACCCTATCCTTATATGCCAGTAGGTCTTTGTATATATGACCTATTACATAGGCAGGTTAGTACATAGAACCTGTGTAAGGGAAACAAGAAGTCCATGTGGTGGCAAGGCACCTCCTTCGCCTTGCTGGGCTCAGCATTTCCCCCTCGGGTAGGGGGGTGAGGTGGGCTGAAGCAAATCAGTCCCACCCCAGAGAGTTTTTATTCCCCTCTCATTTTTATTTTTCAACATTTACAAGGTGGGCCACAGGGAAGGCCCTACCAATACTTTTCAGCCAAACAAACAGAAACAAATTCATAACACAAAAGGGAATAGCTACCCCTCACCCCTCTCCGGGGTGTTGTGTTCTTGTGCTGGCCTTTGGGTGTCCATCCTTCCCCAGTCAGAGTGGTTGCTCTACAGGGAGGAGAGCAGCCTTTCCCCCAGGAGAAGTCTTTCCCCACTGCTGCAGCTTGTCTCTCCTCCTCCCCTCTCACCAGAAGAGGGGTTATTAAAGGTCACCAGCAGCCCTTAAATGGACTCAAGTGTCCCTCATTCACTTGAGATAACCTCTTTTCATTTCATCCCCAAGATAGCCTTCACCATTCTAGGGATAATAATCCTGTCTTCCACCACTCTCTAGTAGCTGTCTGGTCTGACTTTGTCATACTATAAATGAAAAATAATGGGGAAAAAAGTTAACCAAAAAGTTTTCAGAAATCCTTAAAGATGTGCAAGTTACTAGAAGTGTGTTAATGTTTGGAAGACATATTTTCTCCGGGGCAGTCTGCTTACTAAGAGTGTGTCATGCTGCTAAGTTGTTAAATTCTGTCCAGCACTGGGATTCCATGATAGTGGGCATGACATAAATAGACTAGTAGACAGATATTTCTTAATTTTTTCCAACACCAATAGTAGTGTGCATTATCGGACTTAGTAGGTTGTACAATGTTAAACAGTGAAGTTGCAAAATTTTGATGGAGGCTGAACTTTATTGGGGTCACGCTCCATTTAGAAGAGACTTAAAATGCAATGGGGCAAGCAATAAAATCCACTGAAAACATGAAAACCAGAAGTGTGTGGGTAGATGGAGAACAAATACAGAAGAGTCATTAAAAGAACAACACAGCAGAGAGAATGGAAAAAGAATATTATATAGAGGTTGATAATACATTGTGTGGGCTTCTCTCCATCTTGACTAACACTTAAAATTGAAAAATAAAAAATATGGGAAGAAAAGTCTGAAGAACTTGAACGGGTTTTCTTAGTCCAACAAACCCAGCCACAGGGCCTGATCCAATTTCTGTGGAAGCCAATGGAAGCCTTTAATGGGTGTAAGATCAGTCTGAAAGATTGCCAACTATGCTAAAATTCTATAGACCGAATGCTGAGAGGTTCACCCATTCCTACTTATTTCTTCATTCTGATCTAAGCCCAGAGGTCAATGAGAACCTTTTAATGGAAGTTAGGCTGAAGTCCATTTTACGCAGCATAAAAAATATTCTCTGTTCCTCGGTGGGTGTTTTTTTGTAAGATCACATGCTAATTAATCAGCTACCAGAGCCCTGCTTACACTATGTGACCTTTCTTTGACATATTGGTTTTCCTTTAAAAAAAAAAAAAATCAAACTTTTTTATCAGAGATTAAGCAAGTTATCAACCAGAAAAGAGAAAATCGTTACAACAGCAGGAATAACTAATGAAGTATAAACAGGGTTATGTGGAGTGGCTGGAAAAAGCGCCTCAGCACTGCTTCAGGGAGCTCTCTGTATGCCTTACACATTCCAAATGTTAGTCCATCGCAGTGGGGAAAATAGATTTAGTACTATATGATTCTGCACAAACTGCCAACCAGAGGGGAGCCAAGGGATTTCAAGAGAAAAGCAGTCCTAGGAGTTTGTACATTTCAGAGACAACCCTTGTTTTAGACACAATGGCTGCACATGCAAGGTGGGCAAACCCTCATAAGAGTTTTAAGGTGGGATTTTCAAATCTAGATTCAGACACCTGTCAAAATCTCTAAGACAGCTTTGGAAATCTCAGCCTTAATTTTTATGTTTCTTTTTCAGAAGGGTCGTGTGCTGTACTGTGCTTATATTTTGAGGTCATTGATGCAAGAAGAGGGTTTATTTTGAGTCATTGTTTAGGCTGTGGTGGTGTGATGACATATTCATTTCCACCTGCTTGATCAGAACACTCTCCTTACCTGTATAATGCAGCCAGAGTAAGAACTCTGATATCTGTAGCTACTAATTCCACTGAGTTAAAGTACTTGGAATTTGTAAATGATACAATTAGTTGGTAGATGGTTGTACTCAGCAACCACAATTAAACAAAAAAAAAAATTAAACAAAAGTTTTTCGCTTTTGGAATTTCCCAGCTTTTTGTCTTTCCTTAAATAAAAGGAAAGAAAGGTGCACCAGCTTATTAAACTAAAGGAATGTCTGATGCTAGCCAAGCTAATAATGACTGAACACATCTATATGCCTCTAACAACTTCGAAACGACTGTTGAAAGACTCTGTAGGTGAAGAGCACTGACTACCAGCAATAAACCCAGTAAGTTTGTAAGGGCTGTGGAAAGCAATGATCGACGGGAGTGCACTGAGTACAAACAATGTATCTCCCCAGTATTTTTGCTTTGGTTGTTGAAAGATTTAGTCAATGACAGAATATATTCTCCACCGGCTTTTTCTCTTCTCCACCTACAGTTGACACACCGGTGTATGCATTAGTCACACGTCTGACAACATCTTTCTCTTATCTCAACTCTCTCCATTTCAGTCTATCTTAGCAGCAGCACTGATGCTAAGATTCTATTCTACCATGGCTCTGTTCGGACCTTCCCCTCTTTAAGATCCTGATGAGATGAAGGAAAGCACTTAAGCACCTGCTTAGCTTTTATATGCAAGCTTAAGACCCATTGACTTCAACAGGACTTAAAACATGGGCTTTAGTACTTTCTTGAATCAGGACCTTAATCCCTTCATTGGCTCACTTCTTATCTTTCACTGCATTAAGGTCAAGCTCTACAAAGTTTGGTCCTGCTTACACATCTCTTCTCTCCTCCTTTTCATCTTCTGGCTCCCTACACACCTGCAAACCCCCTGACCCCAAATCTCTCACTGTTCCCTTTGGTCTTCTCCCACTCTTGGGTCGGAAGCTTCTTTCATATAATCCCTTATGTCTGAAACTGTCCCACTTCTTGTCCATGAAGCCCCTTTCTTCCTTCAAACTTAATTCTTTTGCAAGGATGGAAACATTCTATCCTGTGAAAGATTCTATGTCAATAAACAGAGGCCAGCTTTGGGTCTAATGTTCTCCTGAGTTTGGACATGTACAAGTTTTGAGCTCATCCGTATTGATAAACAGAGTATTAAAGAGACCTTTGTCCTGAAAGAACTTGCATGGTGGATTTAGACAGCATCCACACATGCAATACAATAGCAAAAATATGAGTTTTTAAGACACACAATATTCTAACCCCAGTACCTGACCTTATGCCCCTTTAAGTCCATGGGAAAGACTTACACTGAGTTCAATAGCTTTTGATCACTCTCCTAATGTGGAAGGAAGTGAAAGGAATAGTCTATAGTTCACAGCTTTCCAAGTGGTAACAACCCACCGTCTCTTGCCAGAAGAGACAAGGCTAGAACAAGACCAGCCCAAGAAATGCATTATGATTTCCTTGTTTGTCTACTAGGAACACTGATGGTGCATTCAATAATGTCTGCACTTTAATAGGGTTTGTTAGTTAACTTGTGATTTCTCCGCTAGGTGTCTGGCTCTGCACCAAGAAAAGAAAAAGAGTCTAACATCACCCATAAAGAGAGGCTATTGACAAAAATATCTTGTTGACAGAAGTGGTGTTTGAAACAGAGGACGACAATTCTCATCAGAATACAGTGTCTGTACTATGCACCTCTTCCAACTAAGCAACCTGGTCTTAAACAATGGCTTTCAAGCATCCCCCAAGATTTCCAGCAAATCTTGTATTGCCTTTAGTTAAAGGTCATCTCTGCTAGGTAACCAATATTTATTGGTCCCTTGAATGGTGGCTTAAGATAGGATTCACTGTATTTCAGTTGGTAGGCCAGATTTTGGGGTCTAAAAAGACAGGGTTTTTTTAAGAAAAGTTACTACCAAGGAATAAAAGGCAGGTTGTAAACATAGCTCGGGCACAGCACATTTACTGTCGGTTATTCAAATTAAGAGAGATTGCCTATGCATTAACTGCATACCGAATGTACAGAACAGATACTCAGAAGCTGATTCAGCAGTGTATCACCCCAAAAAATATAGCACAGTATCTTATTTAGAATACACAAGAAAAAGATTAGTCTCTTTCAAGACACACATGTGTACATGCTTTGCAAAATCCTACTCACTCATCTCGGGCAAGTACTTTCCCCAAATAAAGTATCTTTTGTTTTTTTCATTATTGTCAATCATTTTGGGAAAGGCTAGGCAAGCAGGGTTGTTGTGCTTTTTTTTGCCTGGCATAGTAAATTTTCATGACCATTTTAAGTCTATATTTTATTTATAACATATATACATATATTATGTTATATACACACATTATATAAATAGTATGTACTGTTATCATATTTCTAAGACGTTAATACACCCTTATTACCTGCCATTACCCGTAGTCACTTTTTTCTCCACTTAGCTTTGATGCTGCTGGGTAGGTGCTGCAGATGCTATAAAAATATTTTTTCAATAATGTGTCCACTCAGACAGAATTCTCTTGCTAAAATATATATGAGAACATTCTTTCCAACCACCAGCTATGATTCATTTATTACTTGGCTTGCAAAAGATTGGGAAATGAGATCTCTCTTTTATGGTCTTGTTGGCTACTCTGGATTCATCGTTTCCTTCTTCGGAACTGATACTTTTGTTACATTCTGGGATGGACTCAAATATTTTTTTTTTACAGGTTTGAGAAAACAGTATTGACGTTAAGGAGATACAATAAGATTTTACGGAACCTACATTCATTTCTAGCTTTCATAGAAGTCTCTTTAAATTGCTCCTCTCTATGTGTCAGGCATAATTCCAAAAAATTATACCAGCATTCAGATTTTTTTTACTGACCTCCTGTGCTCATATGTTACAATGAGTAATTCCACAATTAACCTTTTATTCCTATTATAAATAATACATCATAGGGCCAACAAAGGATAGCATCGAAAAATAATATTGTTAAGCCCTAGAGCAGTCTTTTTTTTTTTTTTTTGGAGCCTTCAGCAAACCTAATCAGGAAAAACTTGGCACAAAAGTGGTTTATTTATATAGTTCTGCATCAAAAGCCTTAGAATGATTCAGAAATCCTGATAAGCTGTAAGATATATTTGCTGCATTGAAGTATAGATTTACATTAAGATTTCATTATGGATCACTGACCAAACGACAAGTGGCCTGAATCGCCTGTCACTTTACGTCAGTTTTATACGGATATAATTATGTTCAAATCAGTAAAGTTATTCCTGATTTATATTGGTATAATAAGAGGAGAATTAATACCGCTCTCTTGCACAACTCTCAGAAGACAAAGATGAATGGAAAAGTGGGATTGTAAATTAACACGGAGGGCAAAGCATGAATGTCCATTTATTGCAAACCCAACATTCCAGTTGCTTTTTCTCTCTCTTTTTTTTTTTTTTTTTCTGAAAAGGACAAACTATAAGGTTAAATTTCACCCAGATTTCAGCCTAAGGCAATTTAGTTGTCAGAACTCAGAGCAAAAAATAAATAAAATATAAATGTGGCCTTCACAATTAGATTTGTATATTATTAAACAATAAGCACTAACAACATTCTCACCAACGTTACTTAAAAATGCTCATCCTTTTCTGGAAGTCCTTACACCAATAATATATACAAAAGAAATATGTATCTTATGATATTCAGATCCACCTCACTGATCCTACTCACACTGAAGTCATTGACACAACTACCATAGGCTTCAAAAAATTGTGAAGAAGGCCTGAGGAACCTCCAGGTTAGGGTGACCAGATGTTCTGATTTTATAGGGACAGTCCAGATATTTGGGACTTTTTCTTACATAGGTGCCTATTAGCCCCCACCCTCTGTCCAGATTTTTCACACTTGCTATCTGGTCACCCTTCTCCAACTTGAGTACCTTAGCTAACATCACATCTCTAGTAGCAGTATGAGGAAAGAAGCAGTTTGTAAGGAATGCAGCACAGAATCTTTATATACCTGGAAAGGATTGAACACAACAGGACACGTACTAGCTGTTTCTAGCCCTTGCAGGTCCTGCGACAGAGGACTTTAGTATGCAGTGTTATTGTAGCCATTTTCGTCCCCGGATATTAGGGAGACAATGTGGGTGAGGTAATATCTTTTGTCTCACCAACTTCTACTGGTGAGAGAGCCAATTTTGCGAGCTCACACAAAGCTCTGAAGAAGCGCCAAAGCTGGACTCTCTCACCAACAAAAGTGGATCCAATAAAAGATATCACCTCACCTGCCTTGTCTCTAATAGAGGACTTTTGGTACTTAAGGACTATTTGGGATGTTGCGTGATCACTGCCTACAAATATTTGAAAGGTTTAGGCAGAGAGGAAGATTGCATTTAGCAACTTAGACTTTTAAAAACAGCCATTCAATGGTGTGGTTCGATGGGATATACAGTAATTAGGGATAATGGGATGAAAGTTGTGCGTTTGAAACTTTAGGCCGACTGACAATGAAAGCTGCCCAGTTCTATAGAATAGCTTCCCAAGGCAAGTGTTGAGTAATTTAAAACTAAGCTGGAAAAAGAGGAAGATGGGTTGTGGCTAAGACAGTTGACTAATATTCAAGAGATTGGGGTTCAGTGCCCAGTTCTGTCATAGATGCCATGTGATGCTTTGGGCAAGTCACTTTATCTCTCTATGACTTAGTTCAACACCTGTAATTTGGGGAATAATATTTCCTTCCTTCCACCTTCTGACTATCTTTTCTGTTTAGACAATAGGGCAAGGACTGTTGCTTTTTATGTGTATATACAGCCCCCAGCATAATGACAACCTGAATTTGGTTGTGACATGAGGTGATAGTGAAATATATTGTTGAGAGCCATCCTACAATATCTTTGTGATGGAGCTAAATCCGGGGGCGATAGTTTGCTTAGTTATATTGCTGTACATTCAGATAAATGTTATTGCAGTCAGTGGACTAATTCTGAATTGAAATGAGAGTAAGAGAACAGAATTTATCAACTAATCTTCTCTTGAGTCAGTAATGACAAATATTGGTTCTAGTCATGCAGTTCTCAGTCAAACACAAACCCTGTGGACTTCCCAAAACTTTCATTGAGTTTTGCCTCAGCTAAAATCCCACCACTGGACTCTGATTCTGTGATGTTGACAAGTGGCAACTATATGAATATCCAAATTCCAAAATAT
Source organism: Trachemys scripta elegans (assembly GCF_013100865.1). NCBI lineage: Eukaryota > Metazoa > Chordata > Testudines > Emydidae > Trachemys > Trachemys scripta. The sequence goes on along the minus strand of NC_048298.1, from coordinate 328,127,401 downwards.
ATTTCTATTTGGGCACAGAGCTAAGATTGGAGCTGGAGTCTCAATAGTCTATGCTATCAACCAGCTTTTCAAAGATTTTTCTTGTCCGTGAATCACAATATCAACCATTTTGTATATGCTGCAGATACTAAATTTGTATTACCCTTTACAGTGTATGTGATGTACTGCATAACATCACACCACATCAAATCACTTTCAGACAGGTCATTTTTGTGACTTGCCAGATGTCATATCCTATCAGAGGTTAAAATACAAGAAAAATACACATTTCATGAGGCAACTGGGGTGATTCATGCAAATTACTTGCTACATGAAAGAAGTCCATGAGAAAATGTCATAGCAGCACATAGAATTCATAAATAAATAATAAAATAAAGAGTAGTGAGTTTTTTGTAAAAAAAAAAAAAAAAAATCACATGAAAATTTCATGCCTACCTTTTTTTGTCAAAATTTAAAACTGGTGAAAAATGTTAAAAAATTAATTTTGTTTTTCCAATCAGCTCTATAGATGAGCATTTTCTCTTTTAGGTGACTCTCTCCTTCATTGACCTAGACTCAATGACTATTCAGATATTAAATAATTTGATAATTCCTAATACATAAGGTGGTGGAATGCCAGAGAGAACTTTACAGTAAGTATTGTGCTTGGAAATTTGCCATTTTATAAGAAATCAGTGAAAGGTTTTGAGTAGATTTTACAACAGATACTATGGAAAGAGCCAGAAATCCAACTCACAAGTCCTCTCTTCCACTCTTGAACTTTAGTTATATAAGCCCATCCACGGACTCAAAGAACAGGACTTGGTTTTTGAATTATAATGGACGGAGAATATTGTGACTACTGAGTAATGACCACTGCAGTAATCCAAGTCGATATTTGCAATGAATATTTTCTGTTAGCATGGACCCCCACGTCTACATATTTCTGAAGTAGCCATAAAGAAAACAAAAACACAATTAAATCTGACAAACATTGTTTGTGATGCTTTTTCTAGAATGGAATAAAACATTGTGATGTTACACCCCATATTCTTCATAGAAATATGGCTATGATATGAATATGACATAAATAGGATATATTTTTTGGAAGATGGCTTATGTAAGGTATCATTGGAAAGGTTATAATTTACTGAATGTGTTTATCCAATTTGTATACAGGTATCATTTCTGTATCTGAAGTTAGAAATATTGACTATGTAACAATTACAGCTGTAATTGTACTTATGTGTACTTGGGGAAACGCCCACCAGACAGTGAGCAATCAGACTTAATGGCCCATTAGAAAAAGACAGTGAGTCTTTGGAGATGTGGATCTCCCATCTGTGGACATTGCAAATAAACCCGGTTTCATAGTTGCGTTGACACTTCCAGGTGAGGTGATAAGATCACCTGATACAAAATACCACCTTGGATACTGCCAGTACTTTTCCTCTGTAGGGCAATGGGGATCAGACAAAGGTTTCCCACCTCAGGAAAATCCTTTTTAGGGTGGGGAGGGCGTTAATCTGGACTCTCCTCCGTTGCCTACCCAAGAAGAAAGACTGCTGGAAGTACCTGAAGGGCCAAAGGAACTAACCTGAGGGGAAAGGCGGGGTGAGTCCAGACTGAGACAGGGGTCCCGTCTGTAAGAAGACATAACCGGAACTCTAAACTACAGAAACTCTGCATCTTGCCTAAAATAACATTTATGGTAATAAATTACTTCTTGAAACCAGTCTCTTAAAGATCTTAATCTTAGTATGCATGTTTTGTTTTATTGGCTCAGTCATCTTTTTTGTTCTGTTTGCTATCACTTAAAATCTTCAATTTATAGTTAATACATTTAGTGTGTTTACTATTAAACCCAATTTGTGAAATTTCTAACTGTGGGAGGCAAGAAGTTTGCATATCTCTCTTCACATTGAGGGAGAGGGCGAATTTTTATGAGCTTGTGCTGTGCAGATCTCTCTATACAGCACAGGACAATATACCTTTGGGTCTTCACTCCAAGAAAGGTGGGCACCTGAGTGCTGGGGCAAGTCCATTAAGCCCTGCCTGTGTGCGTGCTAGAGGAGACTTAAGAGCCTGGCTCAACAAGACAGGGTAAAGGGGGCCCAGGCTGGCAGAACAGGAGGGCTCAGTGGTATCTCAGTACATCAGCTGGCACCTTAAAGGGGGGCAACCCGTAACAAACATATCCCACAATCCAAGGAGGCTGCAAAACATGAAGGTAGTTGCAGATGAAAAAGGAAGACAGTGATTGGGAAGAAATGTAGAAAATCTGCTTGGTGATGCCAAACTGCCATATTTTCAGGGGCTCTACAAGAAAGTCATTAGATTAAATACCATGGTGATGGGAACAGTGTAAGAACTTCAGTAGAAGACAACAGAATTTACTGGAAAATACCAAATGGAAAAAATATTGGTCAGGGAATAATACTATTACCAAATATCCAAATTCTTGGAAACTATTTTACAAGTCAGAAGTGGCTAATATTATTTAGAACTGAAAATTAAGTTGCAGGACATGTCACATGAGAGTATCAGATAGACTCACCCACCGGCAGATGTGTTTAGTCATACTAGTTCACTCCTTCAGTTTAAAACTTTTCTTTAAGACATGCATCAAGAATAATGGGTAGAACTGATCAAAATATGGTATTTTCTGCGAACAATTTTGAAAGAAGAAGAACAGGAGTACTTGTGGCACCTTAGAGACTAACAACTTTATTAGAGCATAAGCTTTCGTGGACTACAGCCCACTTCTTTGGATGCATAGTCCACGAAAGCTTATGCTCTAATAAAGTTGTTAGTCTCTAAGGTGCCACAAGTACTCCTGTTCTTCTTTTTGCGGATACAGACTAACACGGCTGCTACTCTGAATTTTGAAAGAGATGAAACATTTTTGGTTTCTCTGAATTTTGTCTGCAAATTTTCATTGGATCAGAATTAAAAGTTTTAAGTTTTTGTTGTTCTCTTCCCTCCTCCCCTTTCTCTTTTTTTCCACTGCAAAAGGGAGAAAGAGGGGAAGGGGAAGAGAGAAGAGGGAGAAGCCCCCTGAAATCTAAAAATATTTCATTATGAACCTATACGACTTTTTTATTTTGCTTCAGTGAAAAATTGAAAAAAAAAAATTCAAACCATATAATTTTTTCCCATGAAAACTTTTGTGTTATTCAAGGAACCATTTCTCGTTTAAAAGATTGATACAAATAGTTTGGCCAGCTCTAATAATGGCTGCACCATGGGCATGGACATCAATTTTGCAATCTATTTAGCTTAACAAAAAGAAGGTTAAGTGGTGACTTAATTACAGCCATAAGAACCTACAAGGGGAAAATATCTAATAATGGGCTCTTCAGTCTAGCAAAGAGAGGTATAACATGATCCAGTGGCTGAAAGTTGGAGCTAGACAAATTCAGACTGGAAATAAGGTGAGAGTAATTAATCATTGGAACAATTTACCAAGGGTTGTGATAGATTTGCCGTCACTGACAATTTTAAAATCAAGATTAGCTATTTTCTGAAAGGACGTGCTCTAGGAATTATTTTGGGGCAGTTCTACGGTCTGTTATACAGGAGGTCAGACTAGATGATCACAATGGTTCCTTCAGGCCTTAGAATCAATACCACTTCAGGTTCTGCCACAGGATCACTGGATGATGTTGGGTAAATCACTTAAACCTTCTTTGCCCCAGTTATCCATCTGTGAAACAGGAAGAACAGCACTTACCTATCTCTCCTTAGAGGTGCATAGAAGATACAATTGAAGCAACATGTGCAGTGGCTAGGGCACTGTTCCTGATTTTACTATTGACCTGCTGTGTGATCACCTTGGGCAAGTCACTTCACCTTTCTTGGCCCATGTTTTCCCTCTCACCCCAAGTTTGGTTTGGCTATTAGACTGCAAGTTCTGTTTTTTCAGTATGTGTAGGCCCACAGGGCCTCCAGATACTACTCTTATATAATAACAATACAGTAGATTCCTCTTATTAGCAACCCCTCAGTTGCCAGCAAAATATTGCCATTATCCAGCAGCTGCCAACAAGCGGATGGCAGGTTTGTGAGGCAGCAGCCAGGGAAGAGAGTGTCGGGATGTGGTTTCCTGGGCTGCAGCTCTACAAACCTGCCTGCAACTCGAGAGGGCCCACGGAGTTCCATGGTACCTCTCCTCGTGGTCTCCAGTGGGTGGGGCTCAGCATGTCCCAGCAGTTCTTTCCCTGGCTGCAGCCTCACAAAGCTGCCTGTACTTGGGGCCTTTCTTGCAAAAAATGTTCTTACTAAGCAGCATGCTGTTGCCAATATCCGAACGTTAAAGTCAATGGGCTAGGATTGGTTCCGGGCAAAATGTTACTTTGAACCAGAGTTGTTAATATACGGATTCCTATTAAGCAGGGTCAATCCTAAATGTTTGTAAGGGGTCTTGAGATCTTCCAACAGGGGGCCATTGTAGCCGAGTTATTTTTTCGACATGCTGTGAAGAGCAAACCTTCTACCCTCATGGCGTAGCACTCACAGACTGAAGTTCACAAGCAGTAAGGAACTACTTCATTTAATCTTGCTGACAAGATGAATTGCTTGCGATAGGGGCACCCACGAGCAACCATTGCAGCTCTGTTCTATCTCTGTTGGCCCCTAAGCAATGTGTTAACAGGTGTATCTGGATACAGGGGTAGCAAACAATGTAATAGCCAGTCCAAAGCTGCCATAATGGTTCACTCACCGTATGGTGTATTACGTAGACGCCTGCTAGCTTTGCTGTACTTTTGTTTTATCACAAAACCCAGGGAAATGCACCAAAAAAACCTTCATTAAGTTGCTATTAAACAGACTCCAATGATGCCATCACAGCAAGGCGATTCACACAGTCTGCCACTAAACCTTTAGTTACTAAAGAGCTTCAGGGCATTCTCTTACCATCTCTCAACTGCCACCTATTATGCCACGTTATTGGCTGGCTGGTATTGACCTGTCATTTTTCTTGTCTTTTCACAGCTTGTTTTATACACTCAGCGCTATTTTTATAGAGTTTTTTTCCAGTGAAAAGAGTAAACAATATGAGCCTCAAAGGGAGCACTGAGGAACGCCACAGGAGAACTAGAACTGACAGAACATTACTGTGTGGAGCAACGCTGGAGGACAGCTGGCTTCTGATGTCCTTTATTTTATTCTCAAAATGAGAAACAAACCACTGGCCAAGTTCTCTAGGTAGTAGAAGAGCCAACTTGGATGGCTTTCCTGCATGAAAGATGTTGCTTATGGCATGAAACATGAAAGCAGGGCAACTGGCATGCTCTATAATTAAGTTTGAACAGTAAACAGTTCTGGCTTGATTCAAACCATGTCTATATACATGAGCAGGTTTTGTCAGGTTTGGAATTTGCCATAAACTCAAAAGCCTTCCAGTGTTGCTTCAACTGTGAAGAATCTGCTTCTGTTAGGGTTTGAAAATCAGACCATCTGCACCAAAGAATAGATGGTCAGCTTCCCTGCTGGCACACAGCCATTAACTTCAGTGAGATCATGCCAAAAGAGATTTGGTCACGCAGGTCTAAATGAGAATCATCTTTATTAAATAAGAGTTATAACAACAGCTTTATATCCATTTTTTCAGTCCTCTAGAAACTAGGGACAGACCCTCAGCCTGTGTAAATTACGGAGCTATGACAATTTACATAAATTTAGGATCCGGTCCTAGATGACAAGAGTTCCTTTTTAAGACAGCGGAGTCCATGTCAGGATGTAGGGAGACACTCTGTGGTGATAACACCACAACTTGTATTTGGTTAATCCGGGATATGGAGAGCAAGATAGTGCTACAAATTCTGTTGGTGTCTAGGATCTTCAATAAATCATCTCAGTTACATTTGTTGCAAATGAGTCCTGTCTTTTCTTTACCCTATGGTTAAAAAGAGTTAGATTCTCCTCTCACTTGCTCCAGTGAGAATCAATGGAACTGATTTCAAGATTTCTGTCTCTATGTCTGATTTCAGTAGTGTAAATCTGGTGTGAGTGGGAGGAGAATCTGGCCCACAAAGTACCTCTGAAGTTCATACTCGACAGACTGATGAATGCAAAATATAGACTTTATTCCACAAGTGCAACACTATGCATATTTTTAACCCTATATTTACCAGTGATAGCAGAGTAACATAGTGAAGTAATATGGATAACTACATATGCATAACATGCAGCATATGGGTATCTGAAACCAGTCTACACAATGAATTAATAGCATTGATGGGTTTGAACAAAAACATGGGATCTGAGCCCCACTGAACATTGGAAACATTTGAGTCTAGATCTGAACGTTGTCCTTGCTCTGTATTTGTATAAAAAATACAATAATAATAAACACTCAAGCTTTGGGAAAGTTCAGATTCAGATGCAAACTTTGAGTCTCTAGTGATTATGTACTAGGTGAGTGGATGCTAAGATTAACTTGGTCATTGTAAAATGCAATATGCACACTAATAGAAGTAACACCCTCAGTGAACAGCAGCTGTAAATAATGATAAGAAAAAGGAAGACAGTATTATTTGAGATTGCCATTTTTCAAGTGACTTTTTCAGGGGACATCTACACTTGAAATTTGTAAAAGTTATGGGGGGTGGGGGAAAGATGCCATATGTGAATACAGACTCACCCCAAGTTGATGGCAATTACATTTAGAACAAAACACTTTTCTGCAGAACTGCTGCCTAGCCATTCGGTCCCTAGTCAGTAACAGTGCATGGGATTCTTGCGCCCTAAGTGCAGGACTCTGCACTTGTACTTGTTGAACCTCATCAGGTTTCTTTTGTCTGAATCCTCTAATTTGTCTAGGTCCCTCTGTATCCTATCCCTACCCTCCAGTGTATCTACCACTCCTCCCAGTTTAGTGTCATCTGCAAACTTGCTGCGAGTGCAGTCCACACCATCCTCCAGATCATTAATGAACACATTGAACAAAACCGGCCCCAGGACCGACCCCTGGGGCACTCCACTTGAAACCGGCTGCCAACTAGACATGGAGCCGTTGATCACTACCCGTTGAGCCCGATGATCTAGCCAGCTTTCTATCCACTTTATAGTCCATTCACCCAACCCATACTTCTTTAACTTGCTGGCAAGAATACTGTGGGAGACTGTATCTGTCTCATCCAGATCTTTTCCAGGATAAGGAAAGTACCAACAAAAGTTCACATGAACAGAAGATTTCTCCATTCCTCTTGGGCTCCTCTTCAGCCCACCATCCAGCCTCATTTCTCAGTCCCTTCTGGGCTACCATTAAGTCTCTTCGGCCTGAGGATAAAGCGCTGATTCATAGGCTCCTTCCTTGAAGTCCCCTGGAAGTCTCAGGCCCTCTTCTAGACCCTACTTCAGAACCTTCCACAGGAGCCCAACTTGCTCTCTATGGTTTCTCCTCCAAAGAGTTTTCTCAGCCCTTTTATGAAACGCAGGTATTTCAGGTTGCCACCTGCTCTGAATTAGTCCAGACCCCTTTTGGAGGCTGATTATGATAGTGGCGAGCTGATTCAATAGGACTGGCTAGCCTCAGGCCTCCTGGCTCTCAAAGGGGTAAGCCAACTTGTTACCTCTTCCTATCTCAGAATGTCTCCCATTAAAGTAGCTGTCATTACTCAAGTGCTTGTATATTTCTCAGTGCCTTGGTCTTCGAATGCCTTCCCTTCAATCATCTGAACAAGTGTATCTAACAAATACGAATCACAAATAAAACTGTGCAACAAACTCATGCCTTGATCTGGTGGTGACAAATAAAATTGTTTGAACACGTATGTCTGTGTTAGGTGTTTCTAGGGCATGTTTCACCGTGGTATGTGAACACTGTCTTACATCAGAGTCTGAGGCCTTCCAAAGTTAAACAAACAAAGGGTAGGATTTTCAAAGAAGTTCAGTGTTGGCAAAACTTTGCTAGTATAGAAGACAAAAGCTCCAATGACCGCAAAGTTAGGCCAACTCTGAGTGCTTATGAAAAAAATCACAGCCAAAAAGAATTATTGCAGTTATGGAAAACACAGATTTGTTAGACAGGCAACTTTTCCATAAAACCGATCTAGGTAGAAGTGAAAAAGGAGTGTATTATTGTTTATTGGCACGTGACATTCTGCTATGATGTTCATAGTTGCTATACAACATTGTTACAATTTTTTATTGTTTCCTGTCTCTTGATACGCTTACCAAAAAGTACTTTAGGATTAAGACTTTTTCATGTTGTTCCAACTAGTTGGATTAGAACATAATTTTAGTCTGAGAGCCTGAGATTCATTATTTAGGTAGTAGTGTATCCATAAAACCATTTTTCCCTTGCTCAGAAAGAAATTCCCTCTTGGCAAGTATAATTTGTCTCTGGGCGATTATTACCATCAGCTGTTTTCCTGTTGAAATAAATGAAAAGTTCATTGCTGACTGGAAGGACCTTACATTTAAAGGGTCTTAAGCGCTTCGGTGAAGAAAATAGCTTCCTTTGGGAAGCTGGTGAAGGCAGCAGGAAAATGAGATGCTGCTGTTTGCCATGTTATGAAGTTCTATTTGTGTTTTTAAGACTGTACAACAGAGCACAAGAATATTACATTTAATCATGCAGAATATAATTAAAATTGGTTTAATTGCATAAGACTATTGCGTTCGCTCATGTTCAAGAGGAAAAAAAATATATATAAAATGAACCATTGTAGAGGCCTCATTGATTTGCACAGTGACAGAAGTCATTAACTGAGCTATGGTTAAATAGCACTCTGTCTGCTCCCTGAGGAAATGGGCCTGTGTTGTAGGTCTGTGATATATTCTAAAGTATTCTGCTTTTCATGCATGGTGTGCATGAAATGTGCATTCCGCTGACTGGCAGCGCAATCAGCAGGACTTATTTTGACAGCTAAATGGCAAACTAAAATGTGACTTTTCTTTTTAGTGTACTGAGGATTTTTTCCCCCCATATGTGCTATATGTTCTTATCTAAGATTTTAAATACTTCAGGCTACCTGCCCATAATGTATCGTTCTTTAAATTTAGATAAGTGCCTCTGTGTGCATTAAGCGAAGGCTACAAATGCCGCATTGTGATGATGTATTGGTTCATGAACGTCTTTAGACTTCTTCACACAGCAATTATCATAGGATCAGTAGACAGAACACAATACAAGGATGGGGGATTTTCCCTTCTCTGAGAGAATACAACATGTTTTATTTTTAAAAGGCATAGTCAGTTAAAATGTTTAACATTGCATGAAACTTTAAGGGAAAATATCAAACTCTAGTCTCGGTGGCTAATAAAAAAAACCCACTAGCAATTTGCAATTTTATAGTGTTCATCACCAAAAGATTTTGAAACACTTCACAATTATTGGTCTGGCTCTGCAGCAAGCAGAAACTGGTGTAACTCCACTGACTTCATGAAGTTATGACTATTTACCCTAGCGGAGGAGCTGAGCTCGCCCCACAGTGAGAGAGGTAAGTATTCCTATATTCGTTTTATGGAAGGGTAAAGCGAGACACAAAGAGGTTAAGCGACTCAATGAAAACCAACAAGTCAGTGGCACAGCTCTTCCTGAATGTTCATATCCTCTCTCCTGCACCCAGTGTGAGGAGACAGACTGAGCACTGGCCAGATGAAGAGGTGAGTGCCAGTATGGAAGTATACCCATTGGTGGTTACACAGCAACTGCAAAACAAGGCCAGAGATGCAACAGCAGCCCAGTGGATGAAGTAGCTTTATACATGCTGTGACAAAGTTCCTCCTCTATCTTGGTGGGTCCCGCGCTTACTGGCGGATTTTCCTGCCTCAGAGATTCACCATGTGGGTTGGGGAACAGTCCAGAGACCTTCCCCTCTGGAAGAACCCACAGTCCAGGTCAATTGGGAGGTTTGGGGGGAACCCAGGCCCGCCCTCTACTCCAGGTTCCAGCCCAGGGCCCTGTGGACTGCAGCTGTCTATAGTGCCTCCTGTAACAGCTGCATGACAGCTACAACTCCCTGGGCTACTTCCCCATAATCTCCTCTAAACACCTTCCTTATTTTCACCACAGGCCCTTCCTCCTGGTGTCTGATAACACTTGTGCTCCTCAGTCCTCCAACAGCACACCCTCTCACTCTCAGCTTCTTGCACCTCTTGCTCCCAGCTCCTTACACTCCACTCCACAAACTGAAGTGAGCTCCTTTTAAAACCCAGGTGCTCTGATTAGCCTGCCTGAATTGATTCTAGCAGCTTCTTCTTAATTGGCTCCAGGTGTCCTAATTATCCTGCCTGCCTTAACTGGTTCTAGCAGGTTCCTGATTACTCTAGTGCAGCCCCTTCTCTGGTCACTCAGGGAACAGAAAACTACTCATCCAGGGACCAGTATATTTGCCCTCTACCAGACTCCTGTACCGCACTGGTCTGGGTCTGTCACAGTGCATAGCAACTGATCATTCAGCCCTGCAGCAGCTTGTCGCCTTTCCTTGTCTGCCTGCTCACACACCATTGACAGGGTTGCCAAATTTGGTTGGATGTATTCCTGGAGGTTTCATCACATGACATAATCTTTAATGAAAGATTAATCTTTAATTCCTGGAGACTCCAGGACAATCCTGGAGGATTGGCAACCCTACACAACCAAGCTGTGACATTATTAACTCTGAGGCAAAGAGGGAAGGGAAAACTCTTCAAATGCTATGGGAGAACAAAAGAAATGATCAATATTGGCAGTAACTGTTTGCTTTGTAAACAACGAGGATACTGATTCAGACAAAATTACACACAGCTTCTCATTCCACCTTTAAGAGCGGACAATATAGGACCTTTTATTCATCTCATAGATTCTTCAATCTATCCAGAAAGGTGGTGAGCATCTCTTGAGAGGTGATGAGCACTCTGACCTCCTCTGAATATCCCTGGCACCTATGATCCTGCTCCTGCCAAGACACACATAGTTTATGCACATGAGTGCATGGGTCATGCTGACAGGATTTGACCTTTATATTGTAAGGTTTTCAGGATGGTTGTCCTGGGCCTGTTTCTCCTCTCACCTTGATGTATATCTGAAGTAATTCCACTGACATCAATGGAGTTACACAGTTGCAAAACTGCTGTGTGGGGTGAATCTGGCCCTTGGCCTGCATATTTTCCAGTAAAGTGCCTAGTACCTAGGAGGAACTACATAAACTGATGATAGACAGGAATGTTTTATACCTGAATTTGCTCTCTAAAATGGAAAAATCACATCTGCAACACTGTTGAGAGGTGCCAAACTGACAGCTGAGGAGACTGAAGTTCTCTATTTCCTGTAGCCATGGAATGGGAACATCATAAATTGGCTCAGAACAATTTGATTTTGTATATATCATTTCAATGGATAACATCATGGCTTATTTAAGTATTTTGTATTTTTAATCCATTTAAATTTTCACAGTTGTAAAAAATGATGGGGTGTGTGTGTGTATGTGTGTGTGTGTGTGTCACAATGATTATTTAATGACAGTAAACACCGAGATTCAAAAAGTTAAAGCTTTATTACCATTAAAATACAAGATATCAATATAAGATGCCTAAATATGCAAATCCAATATCCTTAAATCAAACTCTAATAAACTTTCAAGTAGCATTTTTCTTCCTTTGCCTATCTGTACATTTCTATTCTCATAGATGAAAATATATTTTTTGGTCACTGCGTGTGTGTATGGAGAGATTGACATTTACTGACATTTACATTTACTGATAAAAATCTAATCCTTCCAAGCCTAATCATAAGTAATGTCAGTGCAAGCTTCCCCATGCTGCTCTGCTAATGGGCTCAATCCAGTGATAAACAACCTCAACTCTCATTAAAATCAATGGGTATTGAGGACATTCAACGTTGTACAAGAGGCAAAAATATAGGCTTGACCAGACAGTCCAACCAACTGATGGAGAGGATGTCTCTAAGTATCTCATAGCTTACCCTAAAGATTTTTAGGTATTTGTTGAAATAAGTGAAAATGAAGAGTCATCATCTGAAATCCACAACATTTACAAGGTTTGGAAGCTTAACAGTTTACTCAATGCTGAGAATTTTAAAGCCTGCCTAAGAGTGAAAGCCCCATGACCCTTATTCAGACTTGCCTATCAGCCTTAGCATAGAGGATTCTTGATATGAGAGTATGTGACATTCTTTTAGCCAGGGCTGGCTCCAGGCACCACCTTGGCAAGCAGGTGCTTGGGGCAGCCACTCCAGAGAGGGGTGGCAGGTCCAGCTATTCGGTGGCAATTCGGCGGACAGTCCCTCATTCCCGCTCGGAGCGAAGGACCTTCCGCCGAATTGCGATTGCGGCTTTTTTTTTTTTTTGGCTGCTTGTGGTAGCCAAAACCCTGGAGCCGGCCCTGCTTTTAGCAACACTTTTTCCTCCTTCCCTCAGCAATAAAAAAGCTGAATTGTAGCTGGCATGTGAAGACAAACAATGTCTACAATCTTTTTCAATCTTTTCCTTCTAATTATAATTCAGATCTTAGACTTGCCAATGTTTGGAGGATGTGGGGGGTGAGCGGGGAAGAGGATAAGTTCTCAAAAGTAACCAGCAGTCTCCGACACGAAAATGAAGAACTTTTTTCAGTTTGACCTTTTGTTTCACATCAAAGTGATAGTAATTACATTCTTTTCCATTTATTCAAAGTACCGACTTGCTCTCACAATGCAGTACACCTTAAAAGACTCATCACAGAGTTTATGTGAAGTTTGTCTCTGAGGCCTGGAAAACTACAGAACATTTCTTTAAGGAATTTAACACCCTCAATAATTTATCATAAAAATTATAACGTTATTTAATTAAATTAATTTCTTTAGTTCCTTTTGGGACTTGAATGTGGGGAGGTTGACCCTGTGCAATCCTTGCTGAAAGTCCTTACAGACTGAACTCTGGGTCTCCAGCTACTTTTCTATGGGCGTTGGGTTTTTTAAGGCACTGTAGAAGGGCAATGACGTGCACTCTAGTCCACCCAAAAGTTACACAAGTTCCTCAGACAGCTCTTTTAAAATTCTTGGACACAAGTTATCTAGACCTCCTGATTTAAAAATTTCTGACATTCTCCTGAGACGCTAGTGGAATGGAAAGTGTTATCGTCACCATATGATAAGACTACATCATCTGTTTTTCCTCCCAATACGGAACAGAAATATGTATTGGATACTTCTGCCTTTTCTGCATCATTATCGATAAAACTTCCATTTCCATCTAGTGATGAGCGAATACCATTGTCAGATTATTTTTGTTCTGAATATATTTTAAGAACTCTTTCTTATTGTCCTTAACTTTGCTGGTCATGGATTTCTACTTCTGTCCCTTTGCTTCCCTTATCAATTTTGTGCAATTCCTAACTTCTGATTTATACTCATTACTATCAACTTTCCCTTTCTTTCATTTGTTATATATTTTACAGCTACCTTCACTTCTCCTCTGAACCTGGTCAGTTTTTTAACCAGTCTGACTTTCTTTCCTGATTGTGGCTTTTTGGGCATCTAGTAAGCTGTTCTTAAATGATTCCTAGTTATCATTCACATTTTTCTGATTAAATTCTTCCTCCCAGCTGATCTGGCTAATTGTTTTCAGCTTTGTGAAATTGGCCCTATTAGAGCACCAAGTATATCTATTACTGGTCTGGACTTTATTCTGCTTGAACATTACAAATTTGATCAAGTCATGATCACTTCTACCTCAGCTACCATTAATTGTTAGTTCTGTGAGCAGTTCCTCTTTATCTAGTAAGGTCTAATAAAGAAGTCCACCATGTTGGCTGTAACACTTTTTGAGTTAGGAAATTTCCATCTGTTAAATTTAGAAATTCCAAGGATTAGTACTGGTAGCATGATACTTCTAGCAAGTGTCATGCAAACATATACATGTAGCTTTTTTTCCTACTCATTACAGATAGGTGTGTAAAGAGGCAGTCATCCTGTTCTCTAATGGGATTTGGTGGTTTGTGGCAGACATCAACTAATAGCCCATCTTGTGCTTTATCTGGTGCTTTATGATTTGTTTATCATAAACATTCAAGATCATTTTCTTTGAGTTATCAGTGACTTGGAAACAGGTAATACCATTTTTGACAGAGTGCCACTCCCCCTCTCCTTTTCCCCCCACTTCCTAAATAAGTTATAACCACTGATTTTAACATTCTAATTGTATGAATCATTCCATCAGTAACACCAACCAGCTCAAATTTATGCTAATAAATGAGCAATTCCAATTTCTCTTGTTTGTTACCGAGGCTCCTAGCATTGGTCCATAGGCAATCCAAGAATTTCTTCTCCTCATGTCCTTTGGTCCCTTGATTAATTTTGTTCTCAGCATCTTGATTGCGTGCTGACTGCTGGTATCTGACCTCTTTTTTTACCCTCGCCTTTTGCTATTAGTTTAACTCCCTCCTAACCACTCTAGCCATCCTGTTTCCAAGGAAATTAATTCCCCTTCTACTGAGGTAGAGGCCATCCAAACTATACAACCCCCTCTCCCCAGAGAAGATGGATCAGTGTTCCACAAAACCAACCCCCCCTCCAACCTGCACCACTTACCTAGCCAGCATTTTACTCCCAGAATCCTCTGCCTTCAGTCCTCCTTTGCACATGGGAGGGGAAGGATCTCAGAGAAAATTGCTAGGACATTCTTCTTCAGCATGCGTCCGAGTTCCCCGACATCATCTATTATCCCAGAGCTATCCCAGAGAGAAAGACCCATGCCACCTCATATCCCAGTGATTAGGGCATTCACCTGAGAGATAGGATATCTGGGTTCAAGTCCTTGTTCCTCTCAGGCAGAGTGGAAATTTGAACCCACATCCCAGAAGAGTGCCCTAACCACTAGGCTATAGGACAGAAGATTCATAGATTCTAGGACTGAAAGGGACCTCGAGAGGTCATTGAGTCCAGTCCCCTGCCCTCATGGCAGGACCAAATACTGTCTAGATAGTATAGACATCTGATAGACATTTATCTAACCTACTCTTAAATATCTCCAGAGATGGAGATTCCACAACCTCCCTAGGCAATTTATTCCAGGGTTTAACCACCCTGACAGTTAGGAACTTTTTCCTAATGTCCAACCTAAACATCCCTTGCTGCAGTTTAAGCCCATTGCTTCTTGTTCTATTCTTAGAGGCTAAGGTGAACAAGTTTTCTCCCTCCTCCTTCTGACACCCTTTTAGATACCTGAAAACTGCTATCATGTCCCCTCTCTGTCTTCTCTTTTCCAAACTAAAGAGGGGCACCTGAAGCAGCACCAACTCCTCCAGATGTGTTGGTGGGACCTGATCCAACAGGCCTGTTCTTACACATGTTCAGAGAATATATACTAGATCTAGCCCTGCAGGTGAGATAAATGTGCGAATATCTAGTCTAAGAATCCTGACAGGGCTTACCTTTGAGCTAGGTATCAGGACTAAGAAGGCTATAGGCCTGCCTACCAGCAGACACTTAGGCATCTAGAGAATTTAGGTATTAATAGGGTTAGGAAGCAGCTAAGTGGAGTTTTAAGGATCTAAATTTTGGACTTAGGTACCTAAATTGGCAGTTAGTCACTTAAATCCCTTTGCAGATCGTATCCTGAGGGGTTTGATTTTCAGAGGTGCTGAGTGCCTGCAATTCCAGTTGAAACTAATAATGGCTGCAGGTGCTCAGGAGCTCAAAAAAAAAAAAAAAAAAAGTCAGGCTCATTATCCTGTTACAATCCCAAAAACATGGTAAAAGAAAAATCTAACAATGTAAAATCTAAGGCTCAAACACGTGAGGAATTGCCAGCATTCTTCATGATTCTGGTATGTCTCTTTAATGTATTCTTATGCATCTATCGAGACAGAGGTCATTATGAAATGATATTAAAATTGGCTATTCTTCTAGTCTTCCGATAATAGAAAGTGTAAGGTCTAGTACGTGCTACATAAAATACCTTTTAAGGGAATCTCAAATGGATATTGCCCTTAAAGCGATCTTTCAGTTTACAGATTACCTGCAACTAAAGTGTCAAGCGTTTAAAGTATTCTAACTGCATCTTGATGGCCCAATTCCGTAATATTTTATTTCCCAAATTTACTGGCACCCGTTAGGAGTTTATCATCTTTCCTTCTACTATGGATGCAGTCAGATACTATGGTGATGAAGACGACATAAATAGCTAGGTAGAGATGCCTATCATTACCATCCCTTCAATATTCAGTTCCCATATCCTCCAAGCAGTACAATTTACTTTCTAATGCATAAGTATAAAATTCAGATCTTATTATTGTAATGTAGTAAAACTTAAAACCCAATAAACATATGGATGCTAAGAATGGGGAACCATAGCTTCAAAGCTAATGGAAAAAACTCTGTGCAAAGCAAGCGTAGCCTGAGCTTTTTAGGGTTTGATTTTGCTACATGCTGGGAAAGTCTTATGGAGTCCTCAGCTTTCGAGAGTGCTGAAGGAACTAAGTGCAGTTAAGCAAACAGGAGTTCCATTCCTTTTATTTTATTAAAAAGTAATAATAAAATGCCTAAAATGACCATGTTTTTCTTTTTCAAACTTGAGTGCCTGAAGTTAGGCACTGAAACCCATATAGCCATATAAATAAAACTTCTGGTTCTCAATCCACACTTAGTGTGGCATTCTGTCCCTCTCTAGTGGCTGGAGTCTATTATTGCCTTTGAACTAACAGAGCTGGGTCTTTTAGCTCACTCAGGCAGTGGAGGTTCCTGCTTTTAGCTCCAGAAGACATGGGTTCAAGCTTACTTGGTGACAACTCACCCAGGGATATTTCACAGGAGCACCCTTAACTCTTACTCAAGTCTTTAGGAGCTCAGCACATATAGAGGTGAATGGCTGAGAGTTCCATTACCTGTCTTAGTGTCATCTAGTCAACAGCATTATCCAATCCCTAGTAATCCCTTTTATTAAGAAGTTTTAATGAGTGATTCTCTAAGTAGCAAATTTATGGAAACATGTTAGCTAATTCTGCAGTTTCTATTTTTATCTCATTCTTAATTGGATTATGCAAATAACCAATCAACTGTAGAGGTAAAAACAGAAGCAGATTAACCTTTGAATGCACAGTTATGCAATGATATTTACCTCAGTGAGTATAATCAGTCACCAGAACTGTGTGTATTTTGGGATTTTTAAAGTAATTTTACCATATTATATACAGAGACATGTAATATGTACATATACATATATGTAGATATCATAACGTATATATGATCACTTAGTAGTCACACATGAACATGTTTTGCATGATAATCCCACCAAAGCACTGATTTAAGTAAAATAACGTTTCCCCTTTTTTATTTAATTTTAATTTTCTTTTAAACACAAGCACCTCTTAAGTGATTGTTCGGACAAAGTCTTTTTATGTGTTGCAGTGATGATACACAAATGTCCTTTTCAGCTTCCGCGAAGTCTGCAAAATGTAATTACTTATTTGACTACCCTTCCCAGTGCCATCTATGTCAAATGACTTCCTATAGCTTAATAGGAATGAAACTGAAGTGCTGATTATTAGCCCTCATGCTAAATTACAGCTGACTGACTCTCCTTTTCAATCAGTCTTTTTTCACCTTAAAGAGTTGCTGATGAGGCCTGACGGAAGACTTTGACAGCCATTCTATTTAGAAACAATTCTATTTATATAACGTTTGATTACCTGTAGGGGGAAGTGTGACGGAATCGGCTCCTTATGATTACAGATGTCTGCTTGAGAACAGGACTTTACAGCTCACACATTTTGTTCCCTACCTGACGACATAGACACAACACTCTGATGCACAGCCACTTTTAATGTAGCGAACAGTTACGTCATAGAGAATGGAATATGGTTTTAGATCCCGTGATAAGAGGAGCTTTAGAAATGCAGGCACAGGATGGATGGGCAGGCAGCCAGGAAATAAGGGGTAGTAAATTAGTATTTTCAGAATTAAAGCTTGTGGTTTAGTACAAATTTGCTCAGTAATACAAAAAGAGGGACGACTAATAGGAACTAAAATAGAACAGATAAACAGCTTAAGAACGGAGGGCATTGTTTTCAAAAGCACAATGTAGTTCAAAAGGTGGAATTGACTAAGTAACTTTATTATGAGATATAGTTCTCTTAAGTCACTTAGGTGCTTTTCAAAATTGTAGATCAAAGATAAAATGATCAAAGAATCTAAGGGAATTTGGGGCACTAGTTCCATGGAAAGTAACTAAGAACCAATTTTTGACCATATTTAGGCACCTAAAGATGCACCTGGGTAACTAGTGGGATTTTCAAAAATGCCTAGGTAACTTAGGTGCTATTGAAAATCCTACTATTTGCATCTTTAGGTGCCTAAATACCTTTAAAAACAAGCCCTAACTCACTTAGACCCCATGGCAAATCCCAGCCTAAAGGCCCAGTTTTGTGCAAGTTTACTGAGTAACAAAGAGCAAAGGAAAATAGATGTATTTCACATAGGAATGTACAATTATTTTACTGCGCTAGTCTCTGCATTCTAACCACACCATGACATCTGTGAGGTTACAGGCGTAGAACCAGTATGTTTCCCTGAGTCTTAAATCATTCTTTTAAAGAAAACTTTTACAAATTAATGTTTCAATTTAGAACGATTAGCCTTGTAAGGCACAGAATTTCTGCACAGATCCAAATGGAATATCATAATCCAATATAGTAACAAGCAGTTGGTATAACCAAACTAATAATATAAACAACATGCTATTTATATCAGTTCGAGCAGAAACCCTATGTACTTAAAATGCCACATGAGACATTTGCACCAGTTTAGCTAGGTTGATTTTAAATCAATGTAGTTAAACTGACACAATAGGATACAAGCACACACATTTTAGTTTAAACCAGACTTATTTAAGTTTATCTTAAATCAACTAGGAATTGGTTTAAAATAAACTGAATTAAGACACTCAATCTGAAATAAGAGCATCTACAAAGATTTGCACCATTTTAACTAAATTGGTTTCAACATCAGTTGCAACTTTCTCCTCTACACAAAGTCTGAGTTCTGGAGCTCTATTTGATGAGTTCTCACATAAGGCTTACTCCAGTTATTAACAAGAAATCCTATTATGCTGCCCCAGAACACTGTGTCAGATCTCACGTGAGAAATAACAATTACTATTTATTGTATTGTTGTACCACCTACAGGCCTCAATTGGGGATTGGAACTCCATTGTGCTAGGCTCTGTATACCCACATTGCCCCTGCCTGAAGACTTTACCATCTACGGTCTTGATACTATAAGGTTTTTTGACCACAGCGCAGGGAGAGACTAAAGAAGCAATCTAGTTATCTTAATAAAGAGAAGGTTAAGAGGTAACTTGATCATGGTCTATAAGAACCTACCGGGGGAGAATATTTCTGATAGTAGAGGGCTCTGAAATCTAGCAAACAAAGACACAATAAGATGCAACCGCTGGAAGCTAAAACTAGACCAATTCAGACTAGAAATAAGGAACACAATTTTAACAGTGAGGAAAATTAGCAATTGGAATAATTTAGGGATATGGTGGATTATCGATCCCTTGGAGACTTCCCATCAAGTTTGGATGTGTTCTAAAGGATATGCTGTTGCTCAACCAGAAGTTATGGGCTTGAGCTGGAATTACTGAGTGAAAAATCTACGGCCCGTATAAGATGGAGGTCAGACGACATTTCCGTAATGGACATTATTTCTGGCCTTACAATATATGGAATCTTCACCTTATTGAAGACAATGGAAGTTTTGCCATTTACTTCAACGTGGCTGGGATTTCACTGTATGAATCTATGAGTCATGCAGATGACTGTGCTTTTGTTACACCATGAATCACAAGATGCAGCTTTTTAGAGCAAACTTTGTTTATTTTGGGGATTCAACCCTTTTCTTTAGGCGTATTTTGCAGACCTAGACAGAGACCCCCTCAGCGCACAACCACAGGCCAACTGCCTCCTGCAACAGCCCCACATATTTAGCACACGCCTTTAGCTCGTGCAGTAGCTCACTCACTGTGCTCCACCATGTTTTTTAAGGGGCAGCTCCTATTTCTCTTATTATAAACTTTATATCACCATTAAAATATATACAACAGTAAACAAATATTCAAAATTACTAAACAATATACATCTGTTTTGAAAACATCTACTCTAGGAACCTCACACCTGGACAGACACCCACTGACTTCAGGGCCAAAGTACATGACAGGTAGATATTCAAAAAGGGATGGAGGGAGGAGCACAAGGTAACAACAAGATGTTTATAATTAGCATCAAAAGCAGCAGTTGCAGCACACCAGCTGCTAAGCATTGTCAAGCATGTTGTGGGCATAACAGCAGAGATGAAGTGATTCAAAGAAGGTTACCTTAGTGGCTTTGCAGATTTTTATGGGGAACTCCTATGAAGAAGAACCGTGTCAGTATATAAGGGAAAATTGGACT
Source organism: Trachemys scripta elegans (assembly GCF_013100865.1). Classification (NCBI taxonomy): domain Eukaryota; kingdom Metazoa; phylum Chordata; order Testudines; family Emydidae; genus Trachemys; species Trachemys scripta. Next base: position 328,107,043 of record NC_048298.1, on the reverse strand, counting down.
AATTTAGTAATCTAAAGTAATATTCGATTTTCACTTGACTACTCTCTGTGTTAACACCAAAAGCTGCCAAACTGGGAAACTTATAATAAGTAGTGTTTTTTAGTATGTAAACAGTACCCCAATAGGTTTTCTTCTTCTAAAGGCAATGAAAAAAGGAAGGGTCTTGTGGTGGTGGTTATTTTGGACTTATTCAAGGTCCATGGTCTTATTCATGGGTGTCCTTTCTTGCTGAAGCAGAATTGTCCACAGTTAAGCATTATTGTGTGAACCTTAATAGGATTTTAAATATGCTTGGGTAAAATTCTTTACAGATAAGTCTTGGATTTTAATATATGAAAGTCTCAGTAAATTCTAAAATGTAAAAATATATGAGTGGTGAATCTTAAATACACCCAGATAGAGTAACAAATGCATTTAGTTCTGTTTCGGGGGAAAACAGCTGTTTCCTATGCTCAGAGACAGGGAACACAGGGAGTCAGTCTTGACATGCATCCTGAAAATTCTGTACATCCAAACAAGTAGTATATAAATTGTTTGAAGTTATATCAGGAACCAAAACACTAATGTGAAACTCTGTTCCTTCTCCATGCAGCACTAGATCAAAATACTTCCTGGCTGAAGAGCATTTATAGTTACTAGATATTAAAGGGATTTTTTGGTGGTGGTGGGGGGGTTGTTTTGTTTTTTTCAGGTTTTTTTTAAATTATAGCTCGTTGACATTTTTTGACTGAAAAAAAATTCCCATTCGAAAAATGTGGTTATATCAAAATCAGTAGGGGTTTTTGTTTTTCCTGTGAGTCATCTGGTGTTGCTCCTATCAGAGACAAGACACTAGACAGACCATTGATCTGATTCAATATGGTAACCCCATGAAATGCCAGAGGACATTTAACCTCTCTATATAGAAGATGTCTATTTTCTAGAGTCACTCATTGTACATGTCCTGAATACATTGAATGGTTTTGCCCAGGTTCTTGCCTGTTTCTCTAGGCTTGGCATCTCATACACATGAATTCCCCTATCACAAGCTGCACTTCCAGTCCTTTGCTCTATCACCAGAGTGCAGTATCTATAAGATTAGGGTTACCATACGTCCGGATTTCCCCGGACATGTCCTCCTTTTGTGTGCTAAAAATAGCGTCCGGGGGGAATTTGTAAAGCACTCACAATGTCCGGGATTAGCAGAGCGAGTGGCTTGGAGGGCTGCAGGGAAGTCCCGGGCTGGACTCAGGAGCAGCTGTAGAGGAGCCGGATCTGCCCTGCATTCTGAGCCAGCAGCTGCCTTGCAGCCCAGTCCAGCAGCACTGTGCAGGGCCAGACCGGGTTTTGTTGTGCAGGGCCAG